>NC_091286.1:544886698-545525135 GCF_032444005.1 Ranitomeya imitator | reverse complement strand
TCAGGAGGCTAATTTGCATATTCCAGGTGCCTTCTGGGAGAAGCGAAGTCTCCCTAAGCTAGAAGATCGTTGGGTACAGCCGGGACCAGCTGCTTGGAAAGAATCACCAAATTTTTGCCTGTAGGACATTATTGCAAGAGAGCTTGGCTGAGTAGATTACACAAGAAGGAAAACACACAGCAAGTCAGCAGGATCTAGGAGCAACATGGCAGATGTGACAACCTACATGGTGAGCTGCAGCATGTGCTACATGTTCACAGATCAACCAGAAGAAGAATCCAATTTCACCTGTCAGAAGTGTAGACTAGTGGCCCTTTTAGAAGAAAAGGTGCGGGGTCTGGAAGAAAGAATAGCAACTTTGAAACTCATCAAAGAGAATGAAGACTACTGGTCACAGAAGGTGAAAAAAGTGTCAGAGAACCTCCAAAAGCAGATGAGTGGAAGCATGTGACCAAAAGAAGCAAGAAGACCATGGAGAAATCACCAACCACACAACTGAAGAACCGATATCAAATCTTTGTAGAGGATGAAGATGGCACACCTAAGAATGAAGCAATACCAGCAAGCAAAAAAGAAAAGGGCACACAGCAACAAGTGACAGCAAAAAGTACAGCCAAGAAGCAACGAAGAGTGGTGGTGGTGGGAGACTCACTACTGAGAGGCACCGAAGCAGCCATCTGCAGACCGGACATAACTGCAAGAGAAGTATGCTGCCTTCCAGGTGCGATGATCAAGGATGTGACCGATAGGATACCAAAGCTCTTCAGCTCCAAGGACGTCCACCCATTTCTTCTGATACATGTTGGCACCAATGACACGGCAAGGAAGGACCTACCGACAATCTGCAAGGACTTTGAAGAGTTGGGGAAGAAAGTAAAGGAACTGGATGCACAGGTAGTTTTTTCTTCTATCCTTCCAGTAGACGGGCATGGCACCAGGAGATGGAACAGGATCCTTGATGCAAACAACTGGCTAAGACGATGGTGCAGACAACAAGGATTTGGATTCCTGGACCACGGTGTGAATTACTGGTATGATGGACTCCTCGCCAGAGACGGACTACACCTCAACAAACCTGGGAAACACACATTCGCCAGAAGACTCGCTACACTCATCAGGAGGGCGTTAAACTAGAAGAAGAGGGGACGGGAAGAAAAACATTAGACTCGAACAAAGACGACCCAGGAAAACATACTCAGAAGGGAGGTAAGAACATTTCTAAAACAATCCACAGTGAGGAGATTGGAACAAAACAAAATCCTCTAAACTGCATGCTCGCAAACGCCAGAAGCCTGACAAACAAGATGGAAGAACTAGAAGCAGAAATATCTACAGGTAACTTTGACATAGTGGCAATAACCGAGACATGGTTAGATGAAAGCTATGACTGGGCAGTTAACTTACAGGGTTACAGTCTGTTTAGAAAGGATCGTAAAAATCGGAGAGGAGGAGGGGTTTGTCTCTATGTAAAGTCTTGTCTAAAGTCCACTTTAAGGGAGGATATTAGCGAAGGGAATGAGGATGTCGAGTCCATATGGGTTGAAATTCATGGAGGGAAAAATGGTAACAAAATTCTCATTGGGGTCTGTTACAAACCCCCAAATATAACAGAAAGCATGGAAAGTCTACTTCTAAAGCAGATAGATGAAGCTGCAACCCATAATGAGGTCCTGGTTATGGGGGACTTTAACTACCCGGATATTAACTGGGAAACAGAAACCTGTGAAACCCATAAAGGCAACAGGTTTCTGCTAATAACCAAGAAAAATTATCTTTCACAATTGGTGCAGAATCCAACCAGAGGAGCAGCACTTTTAGACCTAATACTATCTAATAGACCTGACAGAATAACAAATCTGCAGGTGGTTGGGCATTTAGGAAATAGCGACCACAATATTGTGCAGTTTCACCTGTCTTTCACTAGGGGGACTTGTCAGGGAGTCACAAAAACATTGAACTTTAGGAAGGCAAAGTTTGAACAGCTTAGAGATGCCCTTAATCTGGTAGACTGGGACAATATCCTCAGAAATGAGAATACAGATAATAAATGGGAAATGTTTAAGAACATCCTAAATAGGCAGTGTAAGCGGTTTATACCTTGTGGGAATAAAAGGACTAGAAATAGGAAAAACCCAATGTGGCTAAACAAAGAAGTAAGACAGGCAATTAACAGTAAAAAGAAAGCATTTGCACTACTAAAGCAGGATGGCACCATTGAAGCTCTAAAAAACTATAGGGAGAAAAATACTTTATCTAAAAAACTAATTAAAGCTGCCAAAAAGGAAACAGAGAAGCACATTGCTAAGGAGAGTAAAACTAATCCCAAACTGTTCTTCAACTATATCAATAGTAAAAGAATAAAAACTGAAAATGTAGGCCCCTTAAAAAATAGTGAGGAAAGAATGGTTGTAGATGACGAGGAAAAAGCTAACATATTAAACACCTTCTTCTCCACGGTATTCACGGTGGAAAATGAAATGCTAGGTGAAATCCCAAGAAACAATGAAAACCCTATATTAAGGGTCACCAATCTAACCCAAGAAGAGGTGCGAAACCGGCTAAATAAGATTAAAATAGATAAATCTCCGGGTCCGGATGGCATACACCCACGAGTACTAAGAGAACTAAGTAATGTAATAGATAAACCATTATTTCTTATTTTTAGTGACTCTATAGCGACAGGGTCTGTTCCGCAGGACTGGCGCATAGCAAATGTGGTGCCAATATTCAAAAAGGGCTCTAAAAGTGAACCTGGAAATTATAGGCCAGTAAGTCTAACCTCTATTGTTGGTAAAATATTTGAAGGGTTTCTGAGGGATGTTATTCTGGATTATCTCAATGAGAATAACTGTTTAACTCCATATCAGCATGGGTTTATGAGAAATCGCTCCTGTCAAACCAATCTAATCAGTTTTTATGAAGAGGTAAGCTATAGGCTAGACCACGGTGAGTCATTGGACGTGGTATATCTCGATTTTTCCAAAGCGTTTGATACCGTGCCGCACAAGAGGTTGGTACACAAAATGAGAATGCTTGGTCTGGGGGAAAATGTGTGTAAATGGGTTAGTAACTGGCTTAGTGATAGAAAGCAGAGGGTGGTTATAAATGGTATAGTCTCTAACTGGGTCGCTGTGACCAGTGGGGTACCGCAGGGGTCAGTATTGGGACCTGTTCTCTTCAACATATTCATTAATGATCTGGTAGAAGGTTTACACAGTAAAATATCGATATTTGCAGATGATACAAAACTATGTAAAGCAGTTAATACAAGAGAAGATAGTATTCTGCTACAGATGGATCTGGATAAGTTGGAAACTTGGGCTGAAAGGTGGCAGATGAGGTTTAACAATGATAAATGTAAGGTTATACACATGGGAAGAGGGAATCAATATCACCATTACACACTGAACGGGAAACCACTGGGTAAATCTGACAGGGAGAAGGACTTGGGGATCCTAGTTAATGATAAACTTACCTGGAGCAGCCAGTGCCAGGCAGCAGCTGCCAAGGCAAACAGGATCATGGGGTGCATTAAAAGAGGTCTGGATACACATGATGAGAGCATTATACTGCCTCTGTACAAATCCCTAGTTAGACCGCACATGGAGTACTGTGTCCAGTTTTGGGCACCGGTGCTCAGGAAGGATATAATGGAACTAGAGAGAGTACAAAGGAGGGCAACAAAATTAATAAAGGGGATGGGAGAACTACAATACCCAGATAGATTAGCGAAATTAGGATTATTTAGTCTAGAAAAAAGACGACTGAGGGGCGATCTAATAACCATGTATAAGTATATAAGGGGACAATACAAATATCTCGCTGAGGATCTGTTTATACCAAAGAAGGTGACGGGCACAAGGGGGCATTCTTTGCGTCTGGAGGAGAGAAGGTTTTTCCACCAACATAGAAGAGGATTCTTTACTGTTAGGGCAGTGAGAATCTGGAATTGCTTGCCTGAGGAGGTGGTGATGGCGAACTCAGTCGAGGGGTTCAAGAGAGGCCTGGATGTCTTCCTGGAGCAGAACAATATTGTATCATACAATTATTAGGTTCTGTAGAAGGACGTAGATCTGGGTATTTATTATGATGGAATATAGGCTGAACTGGATGGACAAATGTCTTTTTTCGGCCTTACTAACTATGTTACTATGTTACTATGTTACTATGTCCTATGTTAGTAACTATCAGGTCACTTTGTGTGCTCTTAACCACTAGGTCCATTATGGTTCTGAATCACCTGTTCATAACACTGGTCTCCTGGTAGCACCTCTAGCACCTCCAGGAGAGAATTGAAAGTGTTGAATAACCATTTAGGGTTGTGAGACAGGGAGGATATGAGAGATGAGAAGTAGGTTGATTTTGCTGCATTGAGTTTGGCCTTGAAAGTAGCGAGGGACTGTTTGAATGTGATGAAGTGCTCGTTGGAGTGGGATCTTTTCCATCTCTGCTCAGCAACCCTGCTAGCCCGTCTCAGTTCTTTGGTCAGGCTGGTGTGCCAGGGCTGTGTCTGTTGATTGTGTGTATATATATACAGTATACAGTTAGGTCCATATATATTTGGACAGAGGCAACATTTTTCTAATTTTGGTTATAGACATTACCACAATGAATTTCAAACAAAACAATTCAGATGCAGTTGAAGTTCAGACTTTCAGCTATCATTTGAGAGTATCCACATTAAAATTGGATGAAGGGTTTATTAGTTTCAGCTCCTTAACATGTGCCACCCTGTTTTTAAAGGGACCCAAAGTAATTGGACAGATTCAATAATTTTAAATAAAATGTTCATTTTTAGTACCTGGTTGAAAACCCTTTGTTGGCATTGACTGCCTGAAGTCTTGAACTCATGGACATCACCAGATGCTGTGTTTCCTCCTTTTTGGTGCTCTGTTAGGCCTTCACTGCGGTGGTTAAAATTCATAGTGGAAAAGTCTATAACCAAAATTAGAAAAATGTTGTCTCTGTCCAAATATATATGGACCTAACTGTATATACACAATCAGCACCCCTTCCCTCTCCAATCAACAACCAAAAACTACTGGAACAACACTTCCATCTTGAACTGTCCTCCCACCTCTCTTCCTGTTCCCTCTTCGACCGCTTTCAATCTGGCTTCTGGCCGCATCACTCCACTGAAAGTGCCCTAACTATAGTCACCAATGACCTATTAACTGCCAAAGCAAGCGGCACTTCTCTGTCCTCCTCCTAGACCTGTCCTCTGCCTTTGACACAGTGGACCATTCTCTACTACTACAGACCCTCTCCTCTCTTGGCATCACTTACTTGGCCCTATCTTGGATTTCGTCGTACCCAACAGACCGGACGTTCAGCGCCTCCCACTCGCACACCACCTCCTCACTTCACTCCCTATCTGTCGGAGTCCTGCAAGGTATGCCGACGACACACAGATCTACATCTCTGGACCAGATATCACCATCCTGCTAGCCAGAATCCCACAATGTCTGTCTGCTATTTCATCCTTCTTCTCCGCTAGATTTCTAAAACTTAATCTGGACAAAACAGAATTCATCATCTTTCCCCCATCTCACTCGACTCCCCCAACAGACCTATCCATTAAAGTAAATGGCTGCCCACTCTCCCCAGTCCCACAAGCTCGCTGCCTCGGGGTAATCCTTGACTCTGATCTCTCCTTCAAACCACATATCCAAGTGCTTTCCACTTCCTGCCGACTTCAACTCAAAAATGTTTCCCGGATCCGTACATTCCTAAACCAAGAATCTGCAAAAACCCTAGTCCATGCCCTCATCATCTCCCGCCTTGACTACTGCAACGTCCTGCTCTGTGGCCTCCCCTCTAACACTCTCGCACCCCTCCAATCTATTTTAAACTCTGCTGCCTGACTAATCCACCTGTCCCCCCGCTATTCCCCGGCCTCTCCCCTCTGTCAATCCCTTCACTGGCTCCCCATTACCCAGAGACTCCAGTACAAAACTCTAACCATGACATACAAAGCCATCCACAACATGTTTCCTCCATACATCTGTGACCTCGTCTCCCGGTACTTACCGGCACTCAACCTCTGATCCTCACAAGATCATCTTCTATACTCCCCTCTTATCTCCATCTTCCCACAATCGCATACAAGATTTCTCCCGTGCATCCCCCCTACTCTTGAACTCTCTACCACAACACATCAGACTCTCGCCTGCCTTGGAAACCTTAAAAAAGAACCTGAAGACTCACCTCTTCCGACAAGCCTACAACCTGCAGTAACCACCGATAGACCAAACAGCTGCACGACCAGCTTTACCCTCGCATACTGTATTCTCACCCATCCCTTGTAGATTGTCAGTCCTCGCGGGCAGGGTCCTCTTTCCCCATATACTAGTCATGAATTATATTGATTAAGATTACTGTACTTGTTTTTTACTATGCATACTGCTCCTCACATGTAAAGCGCCATGGAATAAATGGCGCTATAATAATATATATATATATATATATATATATATATATATATATATATATACATATATATATATATATATATATATATACATATATATATATATATATATATATATATATATATATATATACAATAAATGCTAATGACAAAATGGAGACATTCCAGTACATGGGATGAATACATGTAACGGAATAACAATAATCGCGACAGAGAAAAAAGTGTGTGGGGGGAATGGAATGGGGGAATTTGCCTAGAGAAGTGATAACCCCAATACTGGAGGAGAAGTTAGGGTTGGGGGATGGTAGACTGCAGTATACAGGAGAATGCAAATGGTGTAGCGACTCTCAAATAGAAGGGAAAATAGGGAAGTAGAGAACATCAGAAGTAAATAAACAGCACTGAAACAAAAATATTCACAGAGTTAGGATGTTAGGAAGTGATCAAAAAGGGTAAGATTCCAATACCTAGGGAATGGATAACAATGTGCAAAAAAACAAAATGGAGAATACATGACCAAATAGGGCAATAAAATTAACCATGGCATGACCGAGTCCATGGCATACCTGTGATCATCTTGTCCAGGAGACAGAGGGTAGTAGGTGCTATGAGGTGTGTGGGAGAGCATGCTCATGTACGGAGAGGAGGATGGAACTTCGGGCTCAGGTGATTGCTGGAGAGCGCATTATAATGTATTGCGTTGTAAACAGCCAAAGAGTGTGCTGGACCGGAGATGTTAGATTTGTAGTATTATCATGCGCTGTCTCACGGCAGGCCAGCTTAATTAGACATTTGGTATCTTCTTGCGGCCCACTTACAATTACAATGATTTGGCCCGCGGGCCTGAGTTTGACATCTATGCTCTATAACAATTAACATAAACGGTTGATGGTCCAAATATTGAGGATGGGCCATGCAAAGTTACAGAGCGGAGTGACTAAGTAAAATGCTTAAACGTTGCTAACCGTCTGACTCAATAAAAGAAGAGAAAGAAGAGTGCAAACCTTTTCTGATATTAAAGATGAATGAAACTTGGCACTCAATTTTTGAGAAGAAAAGCTTCTTAGTTTATTGATGCATGAAAAATTGACCTAACGGTGAAAAAACAAAAGGCAAACATATACGTGATGCTCCATCTGGGGTAGGGAGACATGTGCCAGAGAGATGAATCTATCCAGAATAAACGGTGCTCCGTGCGAGGTGGAGATATGGTCCGTGCTGAGATACTGAATAAAAGAAATAACAATCGTGCTGGAGATGAGAGGACGCTGGTGATGGTGTGACCTCAGGACAAGGAGGTCTAGCTAAGTACGCTAAAGGGTTTAACCCTTTCCCTCGGCTCTGGCTTTTTTTTTTTTAGCAGACTGCAGCTCCTATATCCCGTGCTCTGGCTGACGCTCATTCAGGCTTATTAGCTTCCTCATCCAGGTAGTTTTTATGCTCCCATTTACTCTATGACCTCTCCTCTGTGTATAGCTCCATTTTAGGCAGTCTCCCTCAGGCAGTAGTTATATTACTTTCCTATTTCTCTCTCTAAGGACCCATTCTACCTTGTCTTTTCTTTTCTCCTCTTCACCTTTTTGGTCTTCCCTTTGTTTTTCCTTATTTTCTCCCTATTTTCTGGTGTGCCCAGCTAGATTTATGTGCACAGACTCACGTATCCTTTATTTCTCTAGGTCCTCACGTTAGATCATCCACCATGCTATTCCACATAGCTTCACTGGAGGCGTATTCTGTACCACATGTCTGCGCTTCTCATATCTGTATAGTACATTTCTGTGTTGTATCCTTTTACCGTACTTAGCTAGACCTCCTTGTCCTGAGGTCACACCATCACCAGTGTCCTCTCATCTCCAGCACGATTGTTATTTCCCTTATTCAGTATCTCAGCACCGACCATATCTCCACCTCGCACGGAGCACCGTTTATTCTGGATAGATTCATCTCTCTGGCACATGTCTCCCTACCCCAGATGGAGCATCACGTATATGTTTGCCTTTTGTTTTTTCACCGTTAGGTTGATTTTTCATTGTTGCATTATATGACGTATACTTCTGCATCATGTGACACTATGTTTATTTTTATATATTTACTAGTCAATGTCTAAGAAACGCTCTGACGAAGGTCCGGTGTGGACCGAAAACGTTTAGCGGTTTTGTTTGTCTGGATGCATCCATAAACTAAGAAGCTTTTCTTCTCAAAAATTGAGTGCCAAGTTTCATTCATCTTTAATATACGGGGTGGACACCCTACTTGAGCACCGCCAACCCTCATATCTACTGAGTGCCGTGTTTTCTTACCTTTTCTTACCGTATCCTTTTCTGATATTAACATCAGCACAAAAACTGCACTAGGAAAGTCTGGGTGAGTAATTGCATACAAGCCTTACATCACCAAGCACAATGCCATGTGTCAGATGGAGTGGTGAAAAGTACGATACCTTTGGACACTGGAGGAGGGGAAACATTTTTTGTGGAGTGATGAATCACGATTCTCCATCTATCTCAGTGTTTCTCAACTCCAGTCCTCAAGACCCCATAACAGGTCATGTTTTCAGGATTTCCTTAGTATTGCATAGGCGATGGAATTAATGCTTGAGCAGGTGATGAAATTATCACCTGTGCAATACTAAGGAAATCCTGAAAACATGACTTGTTGTGGGGTCTTGAGGACTGGAGTTAAGAAACACTGATCTATCTGATGAATGCGTTTGGCAAATGTGAGAACTTTAACTGCCTAACTTCTTTGTGCCAATAGTAAATTTTAGTGGTGGAGGAGGGATAATACTATTGAGTTGGTTTTCAGGGATAGGCCAGGCCCTATAGTCCCATTTGGGCTTCTGATTTTTTTGTTGGCACCCCAGGACATTACTGTTTTGTAAAATAACCTTAGATTTTGTTCAGATGTGATTGTAAAGAAGTTCATATGATTACAGAGAGGGATCGCTCACAATTACTTCATTATGCCTAACGTATTTGATGAAAATAAGAGCTGGTATCTGGAAGAGAACATTGAGCGATTTACAAGCAGCCCTCATAGTGTGGACCAGGAAGATCCAAATTTTCAGGAATCTAATATGATGCACTGTGAGTGTTTACTAAGCGTTATTATTAACTTGCTTTATATCAATTATTAAATCATTTTTAGCAAGATCTGATTATAGAAGTGGACACGCTCTAGGTCTGAACAGCAATTTGTGGGTTTTTTCTATTTATAATTTTTTATATCTTACAAATGGCATAACATGCTATCTGTTTAAGGCTACGTTCACACAACGTTAGTGCCTCTTACTGTCACCATCAGGGAGTTCTGTCTGAAGCCCAGAAAAACGAGATTTAGGTGAATCCCCGACGGAGCCATTGAGTATATGAGGCAAACACAGTCCAATGTCAGCAACGTTCAACTTCTATTCCACCAATGTCCATCTTTTATGCCGGATATAAAGGCCTAGCAGACTGCGCTACAGCGTCCAGCATAAACTTTGGACTCCGTTGTTTTTTCAACAGACTGTCTGGATACCTTTTTTTCTTGGCTTTAGAAAAAAAGCCTCTGACGAAAGCAACAAAAGAGGCATAAGGTAGTGTGAAACTAACCTAACAATTACTCTGGAGTCATATCTGTTTTAGATCTTTAATACTTGTACCTGTTCAAAAACTAACACCTCACTCAGAATAACATGTACTATCTTCCATGATCAATGAATAAATGATACTGTCGCACTAATAGACTTGAAATGAGCGGAAAATTAAGAAGAGGAGCACACACAATAGAAATTGGTATATGTAGTAATTCTCGTATGGTATGAAATTCACAATAAGAATGCACTATGCCAGTAAAATGATACTTCCCATAGAGACATTAACTAAGAGGATAACTAGATATTGTTTCTCTATATAGTTGGAAGTCCGTTTTACCAGTAAGATATAGTGGAGCTGGTAAACAGTCATTGCTATACCGCCAGGTAGATTAATCAATGGTAATTAGTATAGGCATACAGTTAGTAGGGCAGTATCATTTATTCATTTATCTTAGTTTTCCTCATTTATGGGCCATCACATCGGACTCATAGATCTACCAGCAGATTATAGTACCTCCTCCCCACCGTCTCTTTGGGCGCTAGTGCATTTTTATACTTTATCTACTATCTTCCACCTCTAATGGTTATATTGTGCCCTGTGAATAGCAATCAATGGATACATGTATGGAAATCAGCCGGGGCTAGACATGTGTAAAGGAGACTCAATCCGTTGGCATCTGCTGGGACTAGGCTCCGAGGTCGACATGCATGGGATACACTTTACTGGAAATACCATTCGCCTCCATGATACCACAAGGGATGTCGCTAGCTTATTTCCACACATCTCATACTCAGTAATAATGACTCCGGACAATGAAGGTAAGTTACAGGGAATGATTGCATTAGTACATCCATGGTATGTGCTCCTCTGCTGCAAATTATAGGTATATATTACAATTTATCATTTTTTTAAATCTTGCAAATAGTCAAACCTGGAAATAATGCACCAGGAGGTCAAATGTCTAGTAAGGGCAGTTTTACACGTCCAGATATTTCCGGTACCAGAGATATCCATGTCCATGTGTCTGTGTGCTCACGTAGTACATCCATGTGCTGCCTGTGTGCCGCATCAGGACCACATGAACTGCCGCCAGGAAGCAGCGCTACCGTAATCTGCTGTCTCCTGCGTGTGGTGCTGAAGACGGCTGATAGATGCGCCTTTTCTGGGCAGCTGCGGGCTGCTTTTTTAAGGCTGGAGGCCATAGCCATTGCCCCTTTCCAGCCTGAGAATAGCAGCCCGCACCTGTGAGTTTTGCTGAGTTGGTTGGAAAATATAGGGGGGACCGCATGTCGGGTTGCCTTTCATCCCTTCACCTCTGCTCGCGCTGCTTTCAGCCAAGCAGGGGAAAGTGGATGACAGCTGGCTTCAGCACCACACGCAGGGGAACAGCGCTTACAGTAGCGCTGTTTCTCCCGCAGCCGGCCGTGCACACGGAGGAAAGTGTACACTATTCTCCGTGTGCACGTGTGCGGGACCTATTGCGGTACGTGCTGCCTGTAAAAAAACGGACATGTCTGTGTTTTGCACACAGACACACGGTGAAAACACGCTGACAGGTGCACAGACCCATTCATTTGAATGGGTCTACGTGTGTCAGTGTCTCTGGTACGTGAGAAAACTGTCACTACACGTACCGGAGGCACTGACGTGTGAAACCGCCCTGAGGTAGCAAGATATCAAAAAGAAGATAATTGACCGGGAAATTCTTCGAAAGATGGGTGTCGTTCATTCCCACATTACCAGACAACACTAAAGATAGATTGAGGAAACACTTCATCTCATGAAACTTACTTGAGACACTTCATAAACAGGTTCCAATACCATAGTCATTGACATTATGTGAGAATTCAGTTCGCACACAGTGGGGATGGGAGGGAGGGGTTGTTTTTTCTTTTCTTTTTTTGGGGGGTTAAATGTTGAATTCATGGTATTTGTTGGATATCATTGACTGTATTTACTACTATGCATTTAATAAACAGAGTTTAAAAAAAAATAGAAGATAATCACATAATCTATACATTTTATGCTTGGGGTCTCATTCAGACAGCCGAGATTTTTACATAATCACAAATTGGTTAGAGTTTCATCATTGTTTGGTCAGTGTTGGTTTTTACCATCAGTGTTTCATCGGCGATTTTCACATGACTCACAGCTGTCTAAATGAGACCTTAGGTGAAGTTTTTGTAAAAAAAGATGATATACAATAGATCAAAGTCAGCAGTATCCGCCAATAAGTTCCTGCGTACAATCACGATATACAAACAGTAGATATGGCTATGTTCACACAGGATTTTCAGGAGTTTTCTGAATGGATCCAGAATTCTCCTCAAAAAACACACCACTAAAACACCTGAAAAACTCTTCCTATACATTAATTTGCATAAAACATTTTGATGTTAACATAAGGAGTTTATTGAGCTTTACTTTCCTTAAAGAAGTTTTGACAAATGTCTGGTGGAAAAAAAGTGCATGTAATTACTTTGAAATAACCTGAAATAAAATCTTTGCAAACTTCGCATTGATAAAGAAGACTGCAAAGAACGCATCAGGAAAAAACTTTTCCAAAACTCTACATTACTGCTTCGGGAAAAGTATAACTCCCCTGAAAGAGCAATGTTTCCTGTTGCCATTTTTGGTTGAAAAATTACTTGGTTTTGAATACCTCAAAAAAGTTTGAGTGACGACACCTTGGACTAAATTTACGCTTCCTATTTTTTTTTTCCTCTTTGTACCCAAGAGAAAAACAACCAATTTTCACGTATGTAGGGGATGTGATTTTCATCCATTTTTGTCCTTGTGTCATTTGTTTTTCTCGTATGATAAAAAACTGATGAATAAGTCAGTGAAAAACAGATAATACATTGAGGCAACATGAATGGCATTTCTATATTGTCCCAATTTTTTGTTTTTTTAAACTGACCTGTTCACATGAATGGACAAGTTTGGTCAACAAATCAGACCATACTTGGACAAGTTTTTGTCAAATGAAAAGGCTTACAGACTAAATTAGGTGCATGAAATATCTAGGGTTAGCTCACAGCACTCTTCACAGGACAAAAGGGCCGATTGTGGCATTCTCCTGTATATCCTTGTCAGATATATGTAAGAGAACATAGAGCTGCACATCCGCAATTACTGGAAACCAGCCTGAGATTTGGAACAGCTGTCTGAACTTGGCCTTACAGCAAACCTGTCAGCAGGATTGTGCCCAGTAAACTACACACAGTGTAAGGTTGGCGCTGTTAAACTGATTAAAATGATACCTGGGTTGATTAAATCCATTCATAATTAAATGAATATGTAAGCGGAACACCACAAGAAGATCCCCCCACAGGCCGCCCCGGAGCTTGAGCATATCATTAACGGAAAACTAAAAATAAAGATTAAACAACAACCACAAGACGGATTTCATCAGCCAAGGTATCATTGTAATCAGTATAACGGCGCCAACCTGGCACTGTCTGTAGGTTACTGTGCACAATCCTGCCGACAGGTTCACTTTAATGTCACATACACTTGCAAGAACTACACTTGTCTATTTTTGTCTTCTCAGGTGTTTTTAATGTTGAATGTATGACTACAGACCATTACACAGGAGGAATGAGACAGCGCTACAGGGTTCAGTCATGTGGCAAACAGGAGTCTTCAAAAGGCTTTTTCTATACACAAACATATTACATTGCAGCAGAAGAGGTTGAATGGGACTATTCACCAAATCGGACCTGGGAACATGAGAGGCACGTGCACAGTGAGGAGAGGTGATTGATTTTTACTTCCACAGTCATGTTTTCTTCGCCGAACACCTGAAAACTGAATAATTGAAAAGCTATAGCATTAAAAGGAGCCTGTTTTAACCCATCAAGACTTCAGACACTGCTTTACTGGGGATTGGAGAGTAGATGAAACATTTCTATATGCTTGGTCATGTAGGTTCTATGACCGAGGACTCAAAGTTTCAATCCCTCCAACCCTGCGACCACAAATGCTGGTGCAACCCCTCTTCTCTGCTAGCCATATCATACAGAGATGACTGTAACATCTAAATAGGAGACTCCTACAACCATCACTCATGAGTAGAGGGGGAAAGATTGGGAAAGTGAATTAAAACTTTGATTCCTCTGCCATGCAGTCTATAGGGCCATAGGACCATGCACATAGGTATGTTTCAACCAAAGACGCAAACAGAAATCATGAGGCCCCATAGCCAAATTCCAAATAGGGCCCTCCCTTCGCCAAACAAAAAAGTGTTTCCTGGAGTCATGGCTCATAGGTGTGGTCACAAAAAGGCAGAACTTCCAACTCTTCGACAATTACAAACTACTTTTGCTCCCATTGAGGCCCCTTAGTGATCCAATGCACTACTATGCCCCTTTAAAGACACCAATAATGTATGATGCCTACAAAAAAAGCCCGCCAAACACAGCATTAACCCCCTTGAGAATTCCATCACATTACATTTCAAATGCACAGTAACATAACCACACAGTACTCCCCTGTAAAGTATGATGCCTCCAGAGTGCCCCCACATCGTATGATGACCCCACAATACATCCCTATGCACAGAATATAACCATTCACAGTATGTCCCCATGCATGTAGTCACTGGAAAGAAACAAGAATAAAAGGAAAACTACTCACTTCTCCCCTGCTATTTCCATGTCTGCATCATGTAGTCTGAAGCTTCTCACAGTGGGTGTGAAGACGTCAGTCTCTCAGACACACAGGGATAAGGATGGGACACAGAGCTGAAGGCTCCTTGATCCATCATTGCTTTCAACTCTATCTGCATCCATAATTCATCTAAATTTCTAGAAAAAAAATAGTTTATAATTTATTTTTTTTAAAGTTTGACTGTGAGCTGAGTAACACACAAAGCCTTGGTATTCTTGAAGGGTACTACATTAACTTTAATCCCTTCTCCAGCTCTTCCAAGAGCTATAACTCTTTTTACTATCGATATATTGATACAGCCATATGATGGCTTGGGGGTTTTTTTGGCACAAGATGTAATTTTGAATGACACAAGGCACGTTAGCATGTAAAATAATTCCAAGTTGGATGCAATGGTGAAAAAAATGCAATTCTGCTATTGTTTTGGAGGCATTCATCGTATGGTAAAAATGACCTGGCAATAGGATTATTCACATTAGTATGAATGCAGCAGTACCTAACTTTAATAGTTTTTTTTTTAATTTAGTGGTTAAAAATGTTTTCTACACTTTATAAAAAATATATAAAAGGATCTTTTTTATTTATTTTTCAAAGAGCTGTATGATTGCTTAACTTTTGCGTGTTAAGCTGGCATTTCTGCTTATATAAAATGTTTTGTTCACTTTTTTAACATTTTTTTAGAGACCTGTGACATCTATATAGTTAACCAGCAATGATCAGAGCCAGCTCAGTTCACTGCTGTTAAACAGATGATGCCAGCTATGTAACACAAGCCAGTATCTGCCGCACGAGGAGTGCGTTCAGCTCTTGAGTCGACAGCACACCTATGGACCCAGCACTGATGTACAGTTATGTCTATATGTGCCAAGGGGTTAAAAAGACCCTCACAGGTCTAATGTCAGTGTTAGCTAATACTAGTATTGCCCCTCAACTAACAATTCTGGATCATCTTTTCTCAGAAACTCTACATTGTATTATTCCTCTATTATATACATGTTAACAAATAGACAACTGGGTGTTGCCAGTCTCCTAGACAAAGGGGTGTGTCACTACATAATCTGACATTGTCACCCCTCATTGATTGGACAAGGTCAGACTGTGTAGGGACACACCCTCAAATGGTTAAATCTAGTTATCAATTTATTCCTAATATATTTTCTGTATCTCTTCCTTATGGCTGTCCGTACCTCTGCTTGTTGCCATTTCCATGTAAGCTGTACTGCTCGTTACAGTATCAGCACAGTCATCAAAACCGTAGCCATATATCTGTGCAATCATCACATCACCTGGATAAATGTTTGTCCCGAACAGTCTATAATCAAGTCCCACAGTGACTGCAAGCAGAAATCTTGAACATTTAGAGTGATTTCAAGCAAAAATTTAAAATAGCTGAAAATGTATCTAAAAAGTATAAAAAAAAGCATAACTTTATTATAATATGTAACCCTTAGTTCTTACAGCAGTAGTAGCTTAGTAAAAATGTAATGGGTCATGTTTACTAAACCTGTGTAATGCATAGACATCATAAACCTATGACAGATTTATCATAGTAGCTTTGGCATCTTTTTCATGTCTAACTTTACACCATCTATTGGTTGGCCTAGTTTACACTAACGTTCAAAAGTTTAGGGTCACTTAGAAATATCCTTATTTTTGGAAGAAAAGCACAGTTTTTTCCAATGAAGCTAACATTAAATGATTCAGAAATACACTCTATGCATTGTTAATGTGGTAAATTACTGTTCTAGCTCCAAACATCTGGTTTGTAATGCAATATCATCATAGGTGTATAGAGGCCCATTTCCAACAACCATCACTCCAGTGTTCTTATGGTACTTTGTGTTTGCTAACTGTGTTAGAAGGCTAATGGATGATTAGAATACCCTTGAAAACCCTTTTGCAAGTATGTTAGTGGAGCGCCCCCAGACGCAGGGCCGCGGGTTACTCGGTACCGGTCCTCTCTGTCTCGGCTCTAGGGATGTCACGGTGGCAGGACCCAGTCTGTGACCCTGCTAAGGGGCGTCCAATGAAAGGGTGATGAAAGTCGGTCAAGGTTTCGTGACGCCACCTGTGGTATTCGGTCAGGGTGACCGACGCTGCTTGGGGCCCACTGGGATGGTGTTATGTCAGCTAGATGGTATACCTTCCCACAGGTGAAGTGCTTCCCCAGGGCTTCCTAGTAGTGTGGGTGGTGATGATGTGAGGCGCGGTTAATAATGAGGACACAGGGTTGCAGTCTCTTTACCTTTTACTGAAGGCTTCGGGATCCGCAATCCAGAGCACTGCTAACAAGGCTGGCTGAGTCCGGTTAGTCCGATGGCACATCCAGAGTTCCCTTTGCAGGTGGAAATCAGTGCCTACCAACTAGCGCCTGTGTGTTGTAGTCCTTCCCTGCTGAGCACCACAGGATAGTCCTCACAACTTTCGTATCAGTTCTTTCTCTTCTCCATCCCCCAAGTTTATCTGGCTAGGACGCACCCATATGACGGGTAGGCTCGAAGCTATTCTGGGACCCTAGAGACGCCCCTCTCCACGCTTGCCCCCTATGTCTGCTTAGGTGATGTAAGGTAGACAGCCAACCTATAATCAACTGTCCTGCCGCTGTTTGAAGTAATGCTTAGAGTCAGTTATTTCCTCAGAGTTCTGGCCACCGGCTACGCGCCTCAGTAGGATGTTGCCGATCTCGGGGCACGACTCCTACTGGTTCTCCTTTGTGCTGTGATCTCGTTTCTCACTTCTCCACAATATCCTTTGCTTCGTGTCCTTTCTTAGGATGCCGCCGCAAGTTATTGCAGGCGTGGCTCCGTCACGTTCTGTCCTTTCTGCTAGGTACCTGCCAGGAACCCACCCCTGACAGGTCCTCCCTGGAGCTCTCCCAGGCTGCGTTCTCTCTAACTTCCTATCCAACCCCCAGTTTTACCAGAGTGTGAGGAGTGGCCTAATACATAGTGCCTTTTGCTCCCCCTGGTGGCCGGAGTGTGAAGTGTAATGTATGACTGTGATACCTGGTCAGGTGAACTCCTTTAGTGCAATCAGACATAACTGTTATGATCCGGTGGTTTGGACAAATAATGGACCAGATAGTTACAGATAATAAGGATGAGCTCTGGGACGTGGGAACTCTGCTGACCGCAATCCCTAAACCTATCAAAACACACTAGAAATAGCCGTGTATTGTGCCTAACGCTCCCTATGCAACTCGGCACAGCCTAAGAAACTAGCTAGCCCTGAAGATAGAAAAACAAAGCCTACCTTGCCTCAGAGAAATTCCCCAAAGGAAAAGGCAGCCCCCCACATATAATGACTGTGAGTAAAGATGAAAATACAAACACAGAGATTAAATAGATTTAGCAAAGTGAGGCCCGACTTACTGAACAGACCGAGGATAGAAAAGGTTACTTTGCGGTCAGCACAAAAACCTACAAAAGACCACGCAGAGAGTGCAGGGAAAAATACCTTCTGCACCGACTCACGGTGCGGGAGGCGCCCCTCTGCGTCCCAGAGCTTCCAGCAAGCAAGGCAATATTGACAAAAGCAAGCTGGACAGAAAAAATAGCAAACAAGCAAAATAGCACAGAGGAACTTAGCTTCTGCTGGAGCAACAGGAACTCAGAACGATCCAGGAGCGAACTAGAGCCATAGTACAACATTGACAGCTGGCATGGGGCAAAGATCTAAGTGGAGTTAAATAGAGCAGCCCACTAACGAATTAGCCTCGTCACCTGTGGAAGGAAACTCAGAAACACCCACAGGCACCAGAGAAAGTCCATGGACAGAACCAGCCGAAGTACCATTCATGACCACAGGAGGGAGCCTGACAACAGAATTCACAACAGTACCCCTCCCTTGAGGAGGGGTCACCGAACCCTCACGAGAGCCCCCAGGCCGACCAGGATGAGCCAAATGAAAGGCACAAACCAGATCGGCCGCATGAACATCAGAGGCAAAAACCCAGGAATTATCCTCCTGACCATAACCCTTCCACTTGACCAAGTACTGGTGTTTCCGTCTCGAAATACGAAAATGCAAAATCTTCTCCACCACATACTCCAACTCCCCCTCAACCAACACCGGAGCAGGAGGGTCAACGGATGGAACCACAGGCGCCACGTATCTCCGCAATAACGACCTATGGAACACATTATGGATGGCAAAAGAATCTGGAAGGGCCAAACGAAATGACACAGGATTGATAACCTCAGAAATTGTATACGGACCAATGAAACGAGGCTTAAACTTAGGAGATGAAACCTTCATAGGAACATAACGAGACGACAACCAAACTAAATCCCCAACACGAAGTCGGGGACCCACACAGCGCCAGCGGTTAGCGAAACGTTGAGCCTTCTCCTGGGACAATGTCAAATTGTCCACCACATGAGTCCAAATCTGCTGCAACCTATCCACCACAGTATCTACACAAGGACAGTCAGAAGACTCAACCTGCCCTGAAGAGAAACGAGGATGGAAACCAGAATTGCAGAAAAACGGCTGGCCCGATTATTAAAGGCAAACTCAGCCAACAGCAAAAAGGACACCCAATCATCCTGATCAGCAGAAACAAAGCATCTCAGATATGTTTCCAAAGTCTGGTTAGTTCGTTCGATTTGGCCATTTGTCTGAGGATGGAAAGCCGAGGAAAAAGACAAATCAATGCCCATCCTAGCACAAAAGGATCGCCAAAACCTCGAAACAAACTGGGAACTTCTGTCCGAAACGATGTTCTCCGGGATGCCATGCAAACGAACCACATGCTGGAAAAACAATGGCACCAAATCAGAGGAGGAAGGCAATTTAGACAAGGGTACCAAATGGACCATCTTAGAGAAGCGATCACAAACCACCCAAATGACTGACATCTTTTGAGAGACGGGGAGATCCGAAATAAAATCCATAGAAATATGCGTCCAGGGCCTCTTCGGGACCGGCAAGGGCAAAAGCAACCCACTAGCACAAGAACAGCAGGGCTTAGCCCGAGCACAAGTCCCACAGGACTGCACAAAAGAACGCACATCCCGTGACAAAGACGGCCACCAAAAGGATCTAGCCACCAAATCTCTGGTACCAAAGATTCCAGGATGCCCAGCCAACACCGAACAATGAAGCTCAGAGATAACTCTATTAGTCCAGTTATCAGGGACAAACAGTTTCTCTGCTGGGCAACGGTCAGGTCTATCAGCCTGAAATTTTTGCAGCACCCGCCGCAAATCAGGGGAGATGGCAGACAAAATTATCCCCAATTTGAGAATACCTGCCGGCTCAGAAACACCCGGAGAGTCAGGCACAAAACTCCTTGACAGGGCATCAGCCTTCACATTCTTAGAGCCCGGAAGGTACGAAACCACAAAATCAAAACGGGAGAAAAACAATGCCCATCGAGCCTGTCTCGGATTCAACCGTTTGGCAGACTCAAGATAAGTCAAATTTTTGTGATCTGTCAAGACCACCACGCGATGCTTGGCTCCTTCAAGCCAATGACGCCACTCCTCGAATGCCCACTTCATGGCCAACAATTCTCGATTACCAACATCATAATTGCGCTCAGCAGGTGAAAACTTTCTAGAAAAGAAGGCACATGGCTTCATTCCCGAGCCATCAGAACTTTTTTGCGACAAAACAGCCCCTGCCCCAATCTCAGAGGCATCAACCTCAACCTGAAACGGGAGCGAAACATCTGGCTGGCACAACACAGGGGCAGAGGAAAAACGACGCTTTAATTCCTGAAAAGCATCCACGGCCGCAGAAGACCAATTGACCACATCAGCACCCTTCTTGGTCAAATCAGTCAACGGTTTAGCAACACTAGAAAAATTAGCGATGAAGCGACGATAAAAATTAGCAAAGCCCAGGAACTTTTGCAGGCTCTTCACAGATGTCGGCTGAGTCCAATCATGAATGGCCTGGACTTTAACAGGGTCCATCTCGACAGTAGAAGGGGAAAAAATGAACCCCAAAAATGAAACCTTCTGAACTCCAAAGAGACACTTTGACCCCTTCACAAACAAGGAATTAGCACGAAGGACCTGGAACACCATTCTGACCTGCTTCACATGAGACTCCCAATCATCCGAAAAGACCAAAATATCATCCAAATACACAATCAGGAATTTATCCAGGTACTCTCGGAAGATGTCATGCATAAAAGACTGAAACACTGATGGAGCATTGGAAAGCCCGAATGGCATCACCAGGTACTCAAAATGGCCCTCGGGCGTATTAAATGCTGTTTTCCATTCATCGCCCCGTTTAATACGCACAAGATTATACGCCCCTCGAAGGTCTATCTTGGTAAACCAACTAGCCCCTTTAATACGAGCAAACAAGTCGGACAGGAACGGCAAAGGATACTGAAATTTGACTGTAATTTTATTAAGAAGGCGGTAATCAATACAAGGTCTCAAAGAACCATCCTTCTTGGCCACAAAAAAGAACCCTGCTCCCAACGGTGATGACGATGGGCGAATATGGCCTTTCTCCAAGGATTCCTTTATATAACTCCGCATAGCGGCGTGTTCTGGCACAGATAAATTGAACAATCGGCCCTTAGGAAACTTGCTACCAGGAATCAAATTAATTGCACAATCGCAATCCCTATGAGGAGGTAGGGCACTGGCTTTGGGCTCATCAAATACATCCTGATAATCCGACAAAAACTCCGGAACTTCAGAAGGAGTAGAATACGAAATTGACAAAAATGGAACATCACCATGTACCCCCTGGCAACCCCAGCTGGACACAGACATAGATTTCCAGTCCAATACTGGATTATGGACCTGTAGCCACGGTAACCCTAAAACGACCACATCATGCAGATTATGCAACACCAAAAAACGGATATCCTCCTGATGTGCAGGAGCCATGCACATGGTCATTGGGTCCAGTACTGAGGCTTATTCTTGGCCAAAGGCGTAGCATCAATTCCTCTCAATGGAATAGGATACTGCAAGGGCTCCAAGAAAAAACCACAGCGCCTAGCATACTCCAAGTCCATCAAATTCAGGGCAGCGCCTGAATCCACAAATGCCACAACAGAATAGGACGACAAAGAGCAAATTAGAGTAACAGACAAAAGAAATTTAGACTGTACCGTACCAATGGTGGCAGACTTAGCGAACCGCTTAGTGCGCTTAGGACAATCGGAGATAGCATGAGTGGAGTCACCACAGTAAAAACACAGCCCATTCTGACGTCTGTGTTCCTGCCGTTCAGCTCTGGTCAAAGTCCTATCACACTGCATAGGCTCAGGCCCATGCTCAGATAGTACCGCCAAATGGTGCACAGTTTTACGCTCACGCAAGCGCCGATCGATCTGAATAGCCAAAGACATAGACTCATTCAGACCAGCAGGCATGGGAAATCCCACCATGACATCTTTAAGGGCTTCAGAGAGACCCTTTCTGAAGATAGCTGCCAGGGCACATTCATTCCACTGAGTGAGCACAGACCACTTTCTAAACTTCTGACAATATATCTCTGCTTCATCCTGACCCTGACATAGAGCCAGCAAGATTTTCTCTGCCTGATCCACTGAATTAGGTTCGTCATAAAGCAATCCGAGCGCCAGGAAAAACGCATCTACATCACGCAATGCCGGGTCTCCTGGCGCAAGAGAAAATGCCCAGTCTTGAGGGTCGCCACATAATAAGGAAATAATGATCCTTACCTGTTGAACAGGATCACCTGAGGAGCGAGGTTTCAAAGCTAGAAACAATTTACAATTATTTTTGAAATTCAAGAACTTAGATCTATCACCAAAAAATAAATCAGGAATTGGAATCCTAGGCTCTGACATCGGATTCTGAATCACAAAATCTTGAATGTTTTGTACCCTTGCAGTGAGATTATCCATAAAAAGAGAACAGACCTTGAATGTCCATGTCTACACCTGTGTTCTGAACCACCCAGAGGTAAAGGGGAAAAGTGAGACAGAACACGCTGCAAAGAAAAAAAAATGGTCTCAGAGCTTCACTTATCCCTCTATTGAGATGCATCAATACTTTTGGCCAGCTGTACTGTTATGATCCGGTGGTTTGGACAAATAATGGACCAGATAGTTACAGATAATAAGGATGAGCTCTGGGACGTGGGAACTCTGCTGACCGCAATCCCTAAACCTATCAAAACACACTAGAAATAGCCGTGGATTGCGCCTAACGCTCCCTATGCAACTCGGCACAGCCTAAGAAACTAGCTAGCCCTGAAGATAGAAAAACAAAGCCTACCTTGCCTCAGAGAAATTCCCCAAAGGAAAAGGCAGCCCCCCACATATAATGACTGTGAGTAAAGATGAAAATACAAACACAGAGATGAAATAGATTTAGCAAAGTGAGGCCCGACTTACTGAACAGACCGAGGATAGAAAAGGTTACTTTGCGGTCAGCACAAAAACCTACAAAAGACCACGCAGAGAGTGCAGGGAAAAATACCTTCCGTACCGACTCACGGTGCGGGAGGCGCCCCTCTGCGTCCCAGAGCTTCCAGCAAGCAAGGCAATATTGACAAAAGCAAGCTGGACAGAAAAAATAGCAAACAAGCAAAATAGCACAGAGGAACTTAGCTTCTGCTGGAGCAACAGGAACTCAGAACGATCCAGGAGCGAACTAGAGCCATAGTACAACATTGACAGCTGGCATGGGGCAAAGATCTAAGTGGAGTTAAATAGAGCAGCCCACTAACGAATTAGCCTCGTCACCTGTGGAAGGAAACTCAGAAACACCCACAGGCACCAGAGAAAGTCCATGGACAGAACCAGCCGAAGTACCATTCATGACCACAGGAGGGAGCCTGACAACAGAATTCACAACACATAACATCACTCCCCTTAGTGGCAGAGCGACATTACTGCAATGACTAGGACTCTGGGGCGCTGCACTCCCCCCCTGTTAAATCCAGTACTCCCGGACTGGGAAAAGAAGAAAAACAATAGATATTAGAAAAAGACATACAAAATTTTGAATGCTTTGAACAAGTAAATATTACAATGCTTCCCTTTATGGGAGGTTAGGTCACTTGAACGTTACAAACAGAAACATGTTTAAATATTTTAAATAACATTCTACTCTACTGACTATAAATAATTTCTATTACCCAGCCAGGTATTCTACTAAGTGCAAATCTTGAACAATAATTTAACTTCTCCTTTAAGGGCGTATAAGCTGAACCCACTAAAGGCCTACTATAAAATGCTATAGTACAAATCTAACTTTTTTTTTCTTTATTTCTCTGACTTCACATATGCAGGACCGCCTAGCCACTTGTCTGGGCCTACTGCATCTCTCCTTCTCGGTTCACAACATGAGACCTATCAACCATCTCTCTATGGCTTTCAGGAGGATTCACTAACCCCTACGGGTTTAGGCAGCAAAAGAGCAGGAAACAAACAGTTAACTATTTACATTTGTCGGGGTTTCGAGGTTTATTCTCGTGACGGTAGGTTGCAAGGCATCAGTTGGTAGCGAACACTTCCTGGCCTGGAAAGATCTGTGTTCGACTTCTCATCCGATGCGGTATCAATGTCATTAATCGGTTTTTCAGGTATAATCTGGGTTCGAATCTGTAGGTTCAGTAACGGCAATAATGCCCACTGTGGTAGTAGTATTAGGATTTGTCAGTTCAGAGTTAAGGCCCCTTCACATTAAGCGACGCTGCAGCGATACCGACAACGATCCGGATCGCTGCAGCGTTGCTGTTTGGTCGCTGGAGAGCTGTCACACAGACCGCTCTCCAGCGACCAACGATGCCGGTAACCAGGGTAAACATCGGGTAACTAAGCGCAGGGCCGCGCTTAGTAACTCGATGCTTACCCTGGTTACCATCCTAAAAGTAAAAAAAACAAACACTACATACTTACCTACGCTGTCTGTCCCCGGCGCTCTGCTTCTCTGCACTCCTCTTGTACTGGCTGTGAGCACAGCGGCCGGAAAGCAGAGCGGTGACGTCACCGCTCTGCTTTCCGGCTGACCGACGCTCACAGCCAGTACAGGAGGAGTGCAGAGCAGAGCGCCGGGGACAGACAGCGGTAGGTAAGTATGTACTGTTTGTTTTTTTTACTTTTAGGCTGGAAACCAGGGTAAACATCGGGTTACTAAGGGCGGCCCTGCGCTTAGTTACCCGATGTTTACCCTGGTTACCAGTGAAGACATCGCTGGATCGGTGTCACACACGCCGATCCAGCGATGTCAGCCCCAGCAGGGGCCTGATCGTTGGTCGCTGTCACACATAGCGATTTCCTTAACGATATCGTTGCAACGTCACCAAAAGCAACGATATCGTTAACGATATCGTTATGTGTGAAGGTACCTTTAGTCTTAGTCATGGCAGCAGGTGGCACTGCTACGGGGCTACCAGTAGGTCCTCTGTCACTGGGGCAGGGTCGACGTCCTTACCTGCCACCACGGGGTCCTGGTGGTCGGCTGACTTCGTCTCCACTGGGATCTGGAACGCCGACTGCGGGGCCTTGTGCTTTGGCATTGTCATCTCTGTTTGCAGTATCTCGCTTTCCGGCAGGGCCTTGCTTTCTGGCTTCGGAGCGCTGGAACTTCTTTCTTGCTCTGGACCAGACGAGGCTGCCGACAGACGTCTCGTGAGGCCCCCGATAACAGTCTCCTTCCACCCGGCCTCAGTGCTCAGCTGCGTCCGCCGGAGTTGATCGCTGAGCTCGTCCACTCCGGCCTGCAGGAAGTCGGGGCCAACAGGTGACGCTCATCCGCGGTATCTCTCTAGGTAGCTGGGGGAGTCCTCTGCTCCGACCCCACGCTCCGATCCCGGTCGGCTGGCCATGGCGTCTCCCACGTGGCTCACTTCTTCTCCTGTGCTCCTCGTGGCACAGCAATGGCGGCGGTTTTGGCGGGAATCTTGGCGGCAGTTAGCAATACACAGTCTTTGCAATAAATCACAGTTCAAGCACGATTCAGTCACAGTTCCAAGGCACACATGACCTGATTCCTCAGGCTTAAGTACGATCCTGTTCGTGACGCCAAGTTGGAGCGCCCCCAGACGCAGGGCCGCAGGTTACTCGGTACCGGTCCTCTCTGTCTCGGCTCTAGGGATGTCATGGTGGCTGGACCCAGTCCGTGACCCTGCTAAGGGGCGTCCAATGAAAGGGTGATGAAAGTCGGTCAAGGTTTCGTGACACCACCTGTGGTATTCGGTCAGGGTGACTGACGCTGCTTGGGGCCCACTGGGGTGGTGTTATGGCAGCTAGATGGTATACCTTCCCACAGGCAAAGTGCTTCCCCAGGGCTTCAAAGTAGTGTGGGTGGTGATGATGTGAGGCGCGGTTAATAACAAGGACACAGGGTTGCAGTCTCTTTACCTTTTACTGAAGGCTTCGGGATCCGCAATCCAGAGCACTGCTAACAGGGCTGGCTGAGTCCGGCCGGTCCGAAGGCACATCCAGAGTTCCCTTTGCAGGTGGAAATCAGTGCCTACCAACTAGCGCCTGTGTGTTGTAGTCCTTCCCTGCTGAGCACCACGGGATAGTCCTCACAACTTTTGTATCAGTTCTTTCTCTTCTCCGTCCCCCAAGTTTATCTGGATAGGACGCACCCGTATGACGGGTAGGCTCGGAGCTATTCTGGGACCCTAGAGACGCCCCTCTCCACATTTGCCCCCTATGTCTGCTTAGGTGATTTTAGGTAGACAGCCAACCTGTAATCAACTGCCCTGCCGCTGTTCGAAGTAATGCTTAGAGTCAGTTACTTCCTCGGCGTTCCGGCCACCGGCTACGCGCCTCAGTAGGATGTTGCCGATCTTGGGGCACGACTCCTACTGGTTCTCCTTTGTGCTGTGATCTCGTTTCTCACTTCTCCACAATATCTTTCGCTTTGTGTCCTTTCTTAGGATGCCGCCTGTTGTGAATTCTGTGGCTGAGTTCACTTCTGTGGTCACAAGTGGTATTGCAGTCTCTGGGCTTCCTCCCTCAGGTGTTTTGGTGAGCTCGTTGGCTGCCTTGCTATTTAGCTCCACCTGAGTCTGTCTTCCTTGCTCCTTGTCAATGTTCCAGTGTTGGATCTGAGCTACTGCATCTTTCCTTGGGCCTGCTGCTCTGCTAGATAAGTGCTTCTAGTTTGTTTTCTGTTTTTTCTGTCCAGCTTGTTATTATCTTTTGCTGGAAGCTCTGAGAAGCAAAGGGGTGCACCGCCGTGCTGTTAGTTCGGCACGGTGGGTCTTTTTGCCCCTTTGCGTGGTTTTCGTTTTAGGGTTTTTTGTAGACTGCATAGTTCTCTTTGCTATCCTCGCTCTGTCTAGAATATCGGGCCTCACTTTGCTGAATCTATTTCATTCCTACGTTTGTCTTTTCATCTTGCTAACAGTCATTATATGTGGGGGCTGCCTATTCCTTTGGGGTATTTCTCTGAGGTAAGTCAGGCTTGTATTTCTATCTTCAGGCTAGTCAGCTCCTCAGGCAGTGCCGAGTTGCATAGGTAGTTGATAGGCGCAATCCACTGCTGCTTCCAGTTGTGTGAGGATAGATCAGGTACTGCAGTCTACAGAGATTCCACGTCTCAGAGCTCGTCCTATTGTTTTGGGTTATTGCCAGATCTCTGTATGTGCGCTGATTACTGCACGCTGTGTTGCCTGATTGCCAGCCATAACAGTACAAGGAGCCTTTCAATGATTTCCAATAGAGGGAAAAAAGAAATCCTGACATCATTTTTTTTTCTTAGCTCTGTCTTCAGTCTTTTTTTTCCCCTAGACATTAGAGTGCTTCAGGACACAGCTGTGGACATGGATATTCAGGCTCTGTGCTCCTCAATGGATAATCTCGTTGTAAATGTACAAAAGATTCAAGATACTATTGATCAGAAATCGATGCTAGAACCAAGAATTCCGATTCCTGATTTGTTTTTTTGGTGACAGAACTAAGTTCCTGAGCTTCAGAAATAATTGTAAGCTATTTTTGGCCTTGAAACCTCATTCTTCTGGTAATCCTATTCAACAGGTTTTGATTATTATTTCTTTTTTGCGCGGCGACCCACAGGACTGGGCGTTTTCTCTTGCACCAGGAGATTCTGCATTGAGTAATGTTGATGCATTTTTCCAGGCGCTGGGATTGCTTTACGATGAGCCTAATTCAGTGGATCAAGCTGAGAAAAATCTGCTGGCTTTATGCCAGGGTCAGGATGATGTAGAAGTATATTGTCAGAAATTTAGAAAATGGTCAGTACTCACTCTGTGGAATGAATCTGCACTAGCGGCTTTGTTCAGAAAGGGTCTCTCTGAAGCTCTTAAGGATGTAATGGTGGGATTTCCTATGCCTGCTGGTTTGAATGAGTCTATGTCCTTGGCCATTCAGATCGGTCGTCGCTTGCGCGAGCGTAAATCTGTGCACCATCTGGCGGTATTGTCTGAGAGTAAGCCTGAGCCTATGCAGTGCGACAGGACTATGACTAAAGTAGAACGGCATGAACACAGACGTCTGAACAGACTGTGTTTCTATTGTGGTGATTCTACTCATGCTATTTCTAATTGTCCTAAACGCACTAGGCGGTTCGATAGCTCTGCCGTTATTGGTACTGTACAGTCCAAATTCCTTTTGTCCATTACCTTAATGTGCTCTTTGTCATCATATTCTGTCATGGCGTTTGTGGATTCAGGCGCTGCCCTGAATCTGATGGATTTGGATTATGCTAAACGTTGTGGATTTTTCTTGGAGCCTTTGCGGTGTCCTATTCCGTTGAGAGGAATTGATGCTACACCTCTGGCCAAGAATAAGCCTCAGTACTGGGCCCAGCTGACCTTGTGCATGGCTCCTGCACATCAGGAAGTTATTCGCTTTTTGGTACTGCATAATTTGCATGATGTGGTCGTGTTGGGGTTGCCATGGCTACAAACCCATAATCCAGTATTGGATTGGAACTCTATGTCGGTAACCAGCTGGGGTTGTCAGGGAGTACATGGTGATGTTCCATTTTTGTCTATTTCGTCATCCATTCCTTCTGACATCCCAGAGTTCTTGTCGGACTTTCAGGATGTATTTGAAGAGTCCAAGTCTGATGCCCTTCCTCCGCATAGGAATTGTGATTGTGCTATCGATTTGATTCCTGGTAGTAAATTCCCTAAGGGTCGTTTATTTAATTTGTCCGTACCTGAACACACCGCTATGCGCAGTTATGTGAAGGAGTCCCTGGAGAAGGGACATATTCGCCCATCGTCGTCACCATTGGGAGCAGGGTTCTTTTTTGTAGCCAAGAAGGATGGTTCGCTAAGACCGTGTATTGATTACCGCCTTCTTAATAAGATCACTGTTAAGTTTCAGTATCCCTTGCCATTGATTTCTGACTTGTTTGCTCGGATTAAGGGGGCTAGTTGGTTTACTAAGATTGATCTTCGTGGTGCGTATAATCTGGTGAGAATCAGGCAGGGAGATGAATGGAAAACGGCATTTAATACGCCCGAGGGTCATTTTGAGTATCTGGTGATGCCGTTCGGACTTGCCAATGCTCCATTTGTTTTTCAGTCTTTTATGCATGACATTTTCCGTGAGTATCTGGATAAATTCTTGATTGTTTACTTGGATGACATTTTGATCTTCTCAGATGATTGGGAGTCTCATGTGAAGCAAGTCAGAATGGTTTTCCAGGTACTGCGTGCTAATTCCTTGTTCGTGAAGGGATCAAAGTGTCTCTTCGGTGTGCAGAAAGTTTCATTTTTGGGGTTCATCTTTTCCCCTTCTACTATCGAGATGGATCCGGTTAAGGTTCAGGCCATCCAGGATTGGACTCAGCCGACATCTCTAAAAAGTTTGCAGAAATTCCTGGGCTTTGCTAATTTTTATCGTCGCTTCATCTGTAATTTTTCTAGCATTGCCAGACCATTGACCGATTTGACCAAGAAGGGTGCTGATTTGGTTAATTGGTCTTCTGCTGCCGTGGAAGCTTTTCAGGAGTTGAAGCGTCGTTTTTGCTGTGCCCCTGTGTTGTGTCAACCTGATGTTTCTCTTCCGTTCCAGGTCGAGGTTGATGCTTCTGAGATTGGTGCAGGGGCGGTTTTGTCACAGAGAGGTTCTGGTTGCTCAGTGTTCAAACCATGTGCTTTCTTTTCCAGGAAATTTTCTGCTGCTGAGCGTAATTATGATGTGGGCAACCGAGAGTTGCTGGCCATGAAGTGGGCATTCGAGGAGTGGCGTCATTGGCTTGAGGGTGCTAAGCATCGCGTGGTGGTTTTGACTGATCATAAGAACCTTACTTATCTTGAGTCTGCCAAGCGCTTGAATCCTAGACAGGCCCGTTGGTCGTTATTTTTTGCTCGTTTTGATTTTGTGATTTCATACCTTCCGGGCTCTAAAAATGTGAAGGCGGATGCTCTGTCTAGGAGTTTTGTGCCCGACTCTCCGGGGTTATCTGAGCCGGCGAGTATCCTCAAGGAAGGAGTCATTGTGTCTGCCATCTCCCCTGATTTGCGGAGAGTGTTGCAGAAATTTCAGGCTAATAAACCTGATCGTTGTCCGGCCGAGAAACTGTTCGTCCCTGATAGGTGGACTAGTAAAGTTATCTCTGATCTTCATTGTTCGGTGCTGGCCGGTCATCCAGGAATCTTTGGTACCAGGGAGTTGGTTGCTAGATCCTTCTGGTGGCCATCTCTGTCACGGGATGTGCGTGCTTTTGTGCAGTCCTGTGGAATTTGTGCTAGGGCTAAGCCCTGCTGTTCACGTGCCAGTGGGTTGCTTTTGCCCTTGCCGGTCCCGAAGAGGCCTTGGACACATATTTCGATGGATTTCATTTCTGACCTTCCCGTTTCTCAAAAGATGTCTGTCATTTGGGTGGTCTGTGATCGCTTTTCTAAAATGGTCCATCTGGTGCCCTTGGTTAAATTGCCTTCCTCCTCTGATTTGGTGCCTTTGTTCTTCCAGCATGTGGTTCATTTACATGGCATTCCTGAGAATATTGTTTCTGACAGAGGTTCCCAGTTTGTCTCGAGGTTCTGGCGAGCCTTTTGTGGTAGGATGGGCATTGACCTATCTTTTTCCTCGGCCTTCCATCCTCAGACTAATGGCCAGACCGAACGAACCAATCAGACCTTGGAAGCATATCTGAGATGTTTTGTTTCCGCTGACCAGGATGATTGGGTGTCATTTTTGCCGTTGGCTGAGTTCGCCCTTAATAATCGGGCCAGCTCGGCTACCTTGGTCTCTCCATTTTTCTGCAATTCTGGGTTCCATCCTCGTTTCTCTTCAGGACAGGTTGAGTCTTCGGACTGTCCTGGTGTGGATTATGTGGTGGACAGGTTGCAGCAGATCTGGACTCAGGTAGTGGACAATTTGACCTTGTCCCAGGAGAAGGCTCAGCTTTTCGCTAATCGCAGACGCCGTGTGGGACCCCGACTTCGTGTTGGGGATCTGGTTTGGTTATCTTCTCGTCATATACCTATGAAGGTTTCCTCTCCTAAATTTAAACCTCGTTTTATTGGTCCGTATAGGATTTCTGAGATTCTCAATCCGGTGTCTTTTCGTCTGACCCTCCCAGACTCCTTTTCCATACATAATGTATTCCATAGGTCGTTGTTGAGGAGATACGTGGCACCTATGGTTCCATCTGTGGAGCCTCCTGCCCCTGTTTTGGTGGAGGGGGAATTGGAGTATATTGTGGAGAAGATTTTGGATTCTCGTGTCTCTAGACGGAAACTCCAGTATCTGGTCAAATGGAAGGGTTATGCTCAGGAAGATAATTCCTGGGTTTTCGCCTCTGATGTCCATGCCCCAGATCTTGTTCGTGCCTTTCATGTGGCTCATCCTGGTCGGCCTGGGGGTTCTGGTGAGGGTTCGGTGACCCCTCCTCAAGGGGGGGGTACTGTTGTGAATTCTGTGGCTGAGTTCACTTCTGTGGTCACAAGTGGTATTGCAGTCTCTGGGCTTCCTCCCTCAGGTGTTTTGGTGAGCTCGTTGGCTGCCTTGCTATTTAGCTCCACCTGAGTCTGTCTTCCTTGCTCCTTGTCAATGTTCCAGTGTTGGATCTGAGCTACTGCATCTTTCCTTGGGCCTGCTGCTCTGCTAGATAAGTGCTTCTAGTTTGTTTTCTGTTTTTTCTGTCCAGCTTGTTATTATCTTTTGCTGGAAGCTCTGAGAAGCAAAGGGGTGCACCGCCGTGCTGTTAGTTCGGCACGGTGGGTCTTTTTGCCCCTTTGCGTGGTTTTCGTTTTAGGGTTTTTTGTAGACTGCATAGTTCTCTTTGCTATCCTCGCTCTGTCTAGAATATCGGGCCTCACTTTGCTGAATCTATTTCATTCCTACGTTTGTCTTTTCATCTTGCTAACAGTCATTATATGTGGGGGCTGCCTATTCCTTTGGGGTATTTCTCTGAGGTAAGTCAGGCTTGTATTTCTATCTTCAGGCTAGTCAGCTCCTCAGGCAGTGCCGAGTTGCATAGGTAGTTGATAGGCGCAATCCACTGCTGCTTCCAGTTGTGTGAGGATAGATCAGGTACTGCAGTCTACAGAGATTCCACGTCTCAGAGCTCGTCCTATTGTTTTGGGTTATTGCCAGATCTCTGTATGTGCGCTGATTACTGCACGCTGTGTTGCCTGATTGCCAGCCATAACAGCCGCCGCAAGGTAGTGCAGGCGCGGCTCCGTCATGTTCTGTCCTTTCTGCTAGGTACCTGCCAGGAACCCACCCCTGACAGATCCTCCCTGGAGCTCTCCCAGGCTGCGTTCTCTCTAACTTCCTATCCAACCCCCAGTTTTACCAGAGTGTGAGGAGTGGCCTAATACAAGGTGCCTTTTGCTCCCCCTGGTGGCCGGAGTGTGAAGTGTAATGTGTGACTGTGATACCTGGTCAGGTGAACTCCTTTAGTGCAATCAGACATAACATCACTCCCCTTAGTGGCAGAGCGACATTACTGCAACGACCAAGACTCTGGGGCGCTGCAATAGCACAACTGAAAGCAGTTTGGCTGATTAGAGAACCTATAAACTTGACCTTCCTTTGAGCTTTTTGAGAATCTGGAGCATTACATTTGTTGGTTCCACTAAACTCTCAAAATGGCCAGAAAAAAAGAACTTTCTTGTGAAACTCGACAGTCTATTCTTGTTCTTAGAAATGAAGGTTATTCCATGCGAGAAATTTGCAAGAAACTGAAGATTTCCTACAGCAGTGTGTACTACCCCCTTCAGAGGAGAGCACAAACAGGCTCTAAACAGAGTAGAAAGAAAAGTGGGAGGCTCCGCTGCACAACTGAGCAACAAGACAAATACATTAGAGTCTGTAGTTTGAGAAATCGATGCCTCACAGGTCCTCAACTGGCAGTTTCATTAAATAGTACATGAAAAATGCCAGTGTCAACGTCTACAGTGAAGAGGCGACTCCGGGATGCTGCCATCAGGGCAGAGTGGCAAAGAAAAAGCCATATCTGAGACTGCCTAATGAAAGTAGAAGATTAATATGGGCAAAAGAACACAGACATTGGACAGAGGAAGATTGGAAAAAAGTGTTATGGGCAGACGAATCCAAGTTTGAGGTGTTTGGATCACACAGAAGAACATTTGTGAGACGCAGAACAACTGAAAGATGCTGGAAGAGTGCCTGACGCCATCTGTCAAGCATGGTGGAGGTAATGTGATGGTCTGAGGTTGCTTTGGTGCTGGTAAAGTGGGAGATTTGTACAAGGTAAAGGGATTCTGAATTAGGAAGGCTATCACTCCATTTTGCCATACCCTGTGGACAGCGCTTGATTGGAGCCAATTTCATCCTACAACAGGACAATGACCCAAAGCACACCTCCAAATTATGCAAGAACTATTTAGGGAAGAAGCAGGCAGCTGGTATTCTATCTGTAATGGAGTGGCCAGCGCAGTCACCAGATCTCAAACCCATTGAGCTGTTGTGGGAGCAGATTGACCATATGGTACGCAAAAAGTGCCCATCAAGCCATACCAACTTGTGAGAGGGGCTTCTGGAAGCATGGGGTGAAATTTCTCCAGATTACCTCAGCAAATTAACTACCATAATGCCAAAGGTCTGCAATGCTGTAATTGCTACAAAGGGAGCATTCTTTGATGAAAGCAAAGTTTAAAGGAGAAAATTATTATTTCAAATAAAAATCTTTTTTTTTCGAACCTTGTCAATGTCTGGACTAGATTTTCAATTTATTTTGCAACTCATTTGATTTATAAAAGTATGAGTTTTGATGGAAAACACAAAATTGTCTGGGTGACCCTAAACCTTTGAACAGTTGTGTAAGGCAATATTGTTGAATATTAGTCATGCCCCTCTCCATCAAAGCAATGCCCTCTTCCTGCACTCTGTCAATGGGTTCCTTCATGATCATTGGTCCGATTTATGAAGCTGTCACACGGGAGTTGGGAGATGCGCGGCCAGCCCGTGCATTGCGGTTCGAGATCAGACTGGTGATCACAGACATCTGAAAGAGCCCTAAAACTCATAATAGAGGTGGTGTAAGCTTGTACACAAAATGAGGCCAAATGGTGCAAATTAGGCGAATACTCTGGAGCTTTTATCTAAGTAAATCTTACTGTGTTTCGACATGTGTGAGAAATTGAAGAATTGGGTGGCTCAGAACTCAAAGTAAATGATGAATTATGACTACAGGATCGTTGTTGGTGTCCCTTCAGTTTCTCACCTACATTTCACTTTCATTTGTTGAGTGTTTTTGCCAATACCTAATGACCAGTATGTATCACCTAATCTCTTGGTTTCCCTAAAGCCCTGGGGATGTATTTTTAAATAAATCCAGAACTTCTATTGGTTCCAAGTACAAAAAAGCTGTATACCGGGAATACACAGACAAGACCTTTACGGTCCAAAAGGAAAGAACAGGAGACCAAGAGCATTTTGCTATCCTAGGTAAGTAATATGTGTTTGGCTTTAAAGTTCCGTAGGTCTTTTTCAACTCATTATTAGAGTGAGAATCGCTACACATGTTATACTGTAATAATGTATAGCTGAAATATGGCGACAATATGATCCTGCAAACCAATTCTGGTAATAATAAACCCTGGGGAACAATAGAATCACATCTCATTATATGGTGCAGCACGTTCTCCATTCGACTTTTGTCCAATAATTAATCAATAAAATCAATTGGCACAGATTGGTGGTACTGTATCTATAGGACAGGAACAAGGTGTGAGTCCCTATGATATCAAGTTGCCCTTTTTCCCTGCAATGCCTATTAAGTAATTCTGAGTTAAGAGACAAGGAGCAGGACCCTCATCTAGCAGCTGCAAAGCAGAGCCCTGGAGGACCTAATATGTCTTTGTAACAACCCTGCCGGCATCATTGCATGGCCTTCCATTCCCCACCTGCCTATTACATCTACTCACTCACCCTGTGACATGCTGTGAGATCTGTCTGCCGCCGGTTCCATGCCATGTGCTCCATGGCCGCTTGCTCTGTGTACACTTCCTGGCTGTGTGCATAGGGGGGGTAGCGCCAGGAATTCCAGATTCTTATTGAGACTGTGTGCACCTTCCTAAGGTGCTCCTGGCCAATTGCCTTGAGGCCTCTGATACTTAAGGCATCCTCGCTCATTGGAGGATGCCTGAGCAAACTATTTCCCTCAGTTAGCACTTGCTACTGAGCTTCCAGGTCGTGTCTGTTTCCTGTCTCTGAGGGCTGCAATTGTAGGCCTTAATCTGTGTTCTGTTTCTATGTCCGTTCCTGTCTGAACTCTGGTCTATGTCCGTTCCTGCTCCTCCTTTGTCATTAGTCATTTCCCACTCTGCTGTGTGTACCTCCGCCTTATCTTTATGCTCTGTTCGCTACTGTCTGTGGCTCTGCTTCTCTCTGCTCAGTTCTACCACAACCTGTGGTTCTGTGTCTCTCAGCTTTTCTCTCTGTAACTTTGCTCTGCACTATGTGGCTTTGCTCTGCGGCTCTGCTCAGCTCTCGCTCTGCAGCTCCGCTCCTTGTGGTTCTACCTCTCTTGCTCTTGGCTCCGCCTCCTGCATTTCTGCACGTGGCTCCGCCTCCAGCTCTTAGCTCTGCCTTGTCCTTCTCTGCTCTTAGCTCTGCCTTCTCCTTCTCTGCTCTTAGCTCTGCCTTCTCCTTCTCTGCTCTTAGCTCTGCCTTCTCCTTCTCTGCTCTTAGCTCTGCCTTCTCTTTCTCTACTCTTAGCTCTGCCTTCTCCTTCTTTGCTCTTAGCTCTGCCTTCTCCTTCTCTGCTCTTAGCTCTGCCTTCTCCTTCTCTGCTCTTAGCGCTGCCTTCTCCTTCTCTGCTCTTAGCTCTGCCTTCTCCTCTTTGCTCTTAGCTCTGCCTTGTCCTTCTCTGCTCTTAGCTCTGCCTTCTCTTTCTCTACTCTTAGCTCTGCCTTCTCCTTCTCTGCTCTTAGCTCTGCCTTCTCCTCTTTGCTCTTAGCTCTGCCTTCTCCTTCTCTGCTCTTAGCTCTGCCTTCTCCTTCTCTGCTCTTAGCTCTGCCTTCTCCTTCTCTGCTCTTAGCTCTGCCTTCTCCTTCTCTGCTCTTAGCTCTGCCTTCTCTTTCTCTGCTCTTAGCTCTGCCTTCTCCTTCTCTGCTCTTAGCTCTGCCTTCTCCTTCTCTGCTCTTAGCTCTGCCTTCTCCTTCTCTTCCCTTAGCTCTGCCTTCTCCTCTTTGCTCTTAGCTCCACCTCCTGCTCTTACTCTGCCTCCTATGGTTCTGCTTTGCATCCGCTCTTGCTCTATCTCTGTTCAGCAACTTGCCGTACAGGTCTCTACCTGTTTCCATATACTCTCCAGTCTGAACAGGTTCTTACCTGTTTTCATACACCTGCCTGTATACCAGTTCCTACCAGAGTTTCAACCCTGTCTACCTGAGTGCCAGCCGTGCCCGCCTGTCTGCCTGAGTGCCAGCCGTGCCCGTCTGTCTGCCTGTATCTCCGTCAAGCCAGTCTGCCCGTCAGGGCCTCACCTGTTATGTTTGCTAATGACAGGTGTTATGAAGGCAATCCAGAAACACAGTGTGCTTAGCGATCAGAGCGCCCACAGTGATCTGACAAATACCCAAAAATACAAGAACGAGCTCTGAGACGTGGAAACTCTGTAGACTGCACACCTGATCCTATCCTAAACACAACTAAAAGCGGCTGTGGATTGCGCCTAACAACTACCTAGGCAACTCGGCACAGCCTAAGAAACTAGCTAGCCTGAAGATAGAAAAATAGGCCTGACTTGCCCCAGAGAAATTCCCCAAAGGAAAAGGCAGCCCCCCACATATAATGACTGTGAGTAAGATGAAAAGACAAAACGTAGGGATGAAATAGATTCAGCAAAGTGGGGCCCGATATTCTAGGACAGAGCGAGGACAGTAAAGCGAACTTTGCAGTCTACAAAAAACCCTAAAGCAAAACCACGCAAAGGGGGCAAAAAAAACCCACCGTGCCGAACTAACGGCACGGCGGTACACCCTTTGCGTCTCAGAGCGTCCAGCAAAACAAAAGACAAGCTGGACAGAAAAAAAGCAACAAAAAAGCAAAAAGCACTTAGCTATACAGAGCAGCAGGTCACAGGAACAATCAGGAGAAGCTCAGATCCAACACTGAAACATTGACAAGGAGCAAGGATAGCAGCATCAGGCGGAGTTAAGTAATGAAGCAGTTAACGAGCTCACCAGAACACCTGAGGGAGGAAGCTCAGAAGCTGCAGTACCACTTGTGACCACAGGAGTGAATTCAGCCACAGAATTCACAACAGTACCCCCCCCTTGAGGAGGGGTCACGGAACCCTCACCAGAGCCCCCAGGCCGACCAGGATGAGCCGCATGAAAGGCACGAACAAGATCGGAAGCATGAACATCAGAGGCAAAAACCCAGGAATTATCTTCCTGAGCATAACACTTCCATTTAACCAGATACTGGAGTTTCCGTCTAGAAACACGAGAATCCAAAATCTTCTCCACAATATACTCCAATTCCCCCTCCACCAAAACCGGGGCAGGAGGCTCAACAGATGGAACCATAGGTGCCACGTATCTCCGCAACAACGACCTATGGAATACATTATGTATGGAAAAGGAGTCTGGGAGGGTCAAACGAAAAGACACAGGATTGAGAACCTCAGAAATCCTATACGGACCAATAAAACGAGGTTTAAATTTAGGAGAGGAAACCTTCATAGGAATATGACGAGAAGATAACCAAACCAGATCCCCAACACGAAGTCGGGGACCCACACGGCGTCTGCGATTAGCGAAAAGTTGAGCTTTCTCCTGGGACAAGATCAAATTGTCCACTACCTGAGTCCAGATCTGCTGCAACCTATCCACCACAGAATCCACACCAGGACAGTCCGAAGACTCAACCTGTCCTGAAGAGAAACGAGGATGGAACCCAGAATTGCAAAAAAATGGAGAAACCAAGGTAGCCGAGCTGGCCCGATTATTAAGGGCGAACTCAGCCAACGGCAAAAAGGACACCCAATCATCCTGGTCTGCAGAAACAAAACATCTCAGATATGTTTCCAAGGTCTGATTGGTTCGTTCGGTCTGGCCATTAGTCTGAGGATGGAAAGCCGAGGAAAAGGATAGGTCAATGCCCATCCTACCACAAAAGGCTCGCCAAAACCTTGAAACAAACTGGGAACCTCTGTCAGAAACAATATTCTCAGGAATGCCATGCAACCGAACCACATGCTGAAAGAACAAAGGTACCAAATCAGAGGAGGAAGGCAATTTAGCCAAGGGCACCAGATGGACCATTTTAGAAAAGCGATCACAGACCACCCAAATGACTGACATCTTTTGAGAAACGGGAAGGTCAGAAATGAAATCCATCGATATATGTGTCCAAGGCCTCTTTGGGACCGGCAAGGGCAAAAGCAACCCACTGGCACGAGAACAGCAGGGCTTAGCCCTAGCACAAATCCCACAGGACTGCACAAAAGTACGTACATCCCGTGACAGAGATGGCCACCAGAAGGATCTAGCCACTAACTCTCTGGTACCAAAGATTCCAGGATGACCAGCCAACACCGAACAATGAAGTTCAGAGATAAGTTTATTAGTCCACCTATCAGGGACGAACAGTTTCTCTGCTGGACAACGATCAGGTTTATTCGCCTGAAATTTTTGCAGCACCCGCCGCAAATCAGGGGAGATGGCAGACACAATGACTCCTTCCTTGAGGATACCCGCTGGCTCAGATAAACCCGGAGAGTCGGGCACAAAACTCCTAGACAGAGCATCCGCCTTCACATTTTTAGAGCCCGGAAGGTACGAAATCACAAAGTCGAAGCGGGCAAAAAATAACGACCAACGGGCCTGTCTAGGATTCAAGCGCTTGGCAGACTCGAGATAAGTCAAGTTCTTATGATCAGTCAATACCACCACGCGATGCTTAGCTCCTTCAAGCCAATGACGCCACTCCTCGAATGCCCACTTCATGGCCAGCAACTCTCGATTGCCCACATCATAATTACTCTCAGCGGGCGAAAACTTCCTGGAAAAGAAAGCACATGGTTTCATCACTGAGCAATCAGAACCTCTGTGACAAAACCGCCCCTGCTCCAATCTCAGAAGCATCAACCTCGACCTGGAACGGAAGAGAAACATCTGGCTGACACAACACAGGGGCAGAACAAAAACGACGCTTCAACTCCTGAAAAGCTTCCACAGCAGCAGAAGACCAATTAACCAAATCAGCACCCTTCTTGGTCAAATCGGTCAATGGTTTGGCAATGCTAGAAAAATTACAGATGAAGCGACGATAAAAATTAGCAAAGCCTAGGAACTTTTGCAGACTTTTCAGAGATGTCGGCTGAATCCAATCCTGGATGGCTTGGACCTTAACTGGATCCATCTCGATAGTAGAAGGGGTAAAGATGAACCCCAAAAATGAAACTTTCTGCACACCGAAGAGACACTTTGATCCCTTCACAAACAAAGAGTTAGCACGCAGGACCTGAAAAACCATTCTGACCTGCTTCACATGAGACTCCCAATCATCTGAGAAGATCAAAATGTCATCCAAGTAAACAATCAGGAATTTATCCAGATACTCACGGAAAATGTCATGCATAAAAGACTGAAACAGAGATGGAGCATTGGCAAGTCCGAACGGCATCACTAGATACTCAAAATGACCCTCGGGCGTATTGAATGCAGTTTTCCATTCATCTCCTTGCCTGATTCTCACCAGATTATACGCACCACGAAGATCTATCTTAGTGAACCAACTAGCCCCCTTAATCCGAGCAAACAAGTCAGATAACAATGGCAAGGGATACTGAAATTTAACAGTGATCTTATTAAGAAGGCGGTAATCAATACACGGTCTCAGCGAACCATCCTTGTTGGCTACAAAGAAGAACCCTGCTCCCAGTGGTGATGACGATGGGCGAATATGTCCCTTCTCCAGGGATTTCTTCACATAACTGCGCATAGCGGCGTGTTCGGGCACGGATAAATTAAATAATCGACCTTTAGGGAATTTACTACCAGGAATCAAATTGATAGCACAATCACAATCCCTATGCGGAGGTAGAGCATCGGACTTGGGCTCTTCAAATACATCCTGATAATCAGACAAGAACTCTGGGACCTCAGAAGGGGTGGATGACGAAATCGACAAAAATGGAACATCACCATGTAGCCCCTGACAACCCCAGCTGGATACCGACATGGAATTCCAATCCAATACTGGATTATGGGTTTGTAGCCATGGCAACCCCAACACGACCACATCATGCAGATTATGCAACACCAGAAAGCGAATAACTTCCTGATGTGCAGGAGCCATGCACATGGTCAGCTGGGCCCAGTATTGAGGTTTATTCTTGGCCAAAGGTGTAGCATCAATTCCTCTCAATGGAATAGGACACCGCAAAGGCTCCAAGAAAAACCCACAACGTTTAGCATAATCCAAATCCATCAGATTCAGGGCAGCGCCCGAATCCACAAACGCCATGACAGAAAACGACGACAAAGAGCATATCAAGGTAATGGACAGAAGGAATTTGGACTGTACAGTACCAATGACGGCAGACCTAGCGGACCGCTTAGTGCGCTTAGGACAATCAGAAATAGCATGAGTGGAATCACCACAGTAGAAACACAGACCATTCAGACGTCTGTATTCCTGCCGTTCAACTCTAGTCATAGTCCTATCGCACTGCATAGGCTCAGGTTTAACCTCAGGCAGTACCGCCAAATGGTGCACAGATTTACGCTCGCGCAAGCGTCGACCGATCTGAATGGCCAAAGACAAAGACTCATTCAAACCAGCAGGCATAGGAAATCCCACCATGACATCCTTAAGAGCCTCAGAGAGACCCTTTCTGAACAAAGCTGCCAGCGCAGATTCATTCCACTGAGTGAGTACTGACCATTTCCTAAATTTCTGACAATATACTTCTATATCATCCTGACCCTGGCACAAAGCCAGCAAATTTTTCTCAGCCTGATCCACTGAATTAGGCTCATCGTACAGCAATCCGAGCGCCAGGAAAAACGCATCGACACTACTCAATGCAGGGTCTCCTGGCGCAAGAGAAAATGCCCAGTCTTGAGGGTCGCCACGCAAAAAAGAAATAATAATCAAAACCTGTTGAATAGGATTACCAGAAGAATGAGGTTTCAAGGCCAGAAATAGCTTACAATTATTTTTGAAACTTAGAAACTTAGTTCTATCTCCAAAAAACAAATCAGGAATAGGAATTCTTGGTTCTAACATAGATTTCTGATCAATAGTATCTTGAATTTTTTGTACATTTATAACGAGATTATCCATTGAAGAGCACAGACCCTGAATATCCATGTCCACACCTGTGTCCAGAATCACCCAAATGTCTAGGGGAAAAAAAAAAAGTGAACACAGAGCAGAAAAAAAAAAAAATGATGTCAGAACTTTTTCTTTCCCTCTATTGAGAATCATTAGTTAGGCTCCTTGTACTGTTATGTTTGCTAATGACAGGTGTTATGAAGGCAATCCAGAAACACAGTGTGCTTAGCGATCAGAGCGCCCACAGTGATCTGACAAATACCCAAAAATACAAGAACGAGCTCTGAGACGTGGAAACTCTGTAGACTGCACACCTGATCCTATCCTAAACACAACTAAAAGCGGCTGTGGATTGCGCCTAACAACTACCTAGGCAACTCGGCACAGCCTAAGAAACTGGCTAGCCTGAAGATAGAAAAATAGGCCTGACTTGCCCCAGAGAAATTCCCCAAAGGAAAAGGCAGCCCCCCACATATAATGACTGTGAGTAAGATGACAAGACAAAACGTAGGGATGAAATAGATTCAGCAAAGTGGGGCCCGATATTCTAGGACAGAGCGAGGACAGTAAAGCGAACTTTGCAGTCTACAAAAAACCCTAAAGCAAAACCACGCAAAGGGGGCAAAAAAAAACCACCGTGCCGAACTAACGGCACGGCGGTACACCCTTTGCGTCTCAGAGCTTCCAGCAAAACAAAAGACAAGCTGGACAGAAAAAAAGCAACAAAAAAGCAAAAAGCACTTAGCTATACAGAGCAGCAGGTCACAGGAACAATCAGGAGAAACTCAGATCCAACACAGAAACATTGACAAGGAGCAAGGATAGCAGCATCAGGCGGAGTTAAGTAATGAAGCAGTTAACGAGCTCACCAGAACACCTGAGGGAGGAAGCTCAGAAGCTGCAGTACCACTTGTGACCACAGGAGTGAATTCAGCCACAGAATTCACAACACTCACCCATACCCATCCTTCAGCCAGTGTCACAGTCGTGCCTGCCTGCCTGTGTCTCGTCCCCGGTGGGATCAGCATCCACATTCAGATTCCACCCTGGAGTGGCACCTGGTAGCTTCCTATTGCACAAGTCTGACCTCACCATCAGAGGTTCCAGCGAACACCTAGGAAGCTACTTAGTTACGCCCCTTCCATGGAAGTTTGGTCTGTGGTCCAGTGGGGCCACACCCCCAGACGCCCGTGCCAACCAGTCTTAGTGTTGGACAATCTGACCCTTGAGTTCAATGGAATCTGTGTAACACTTGTTTTTCTTTATCATGGTCTTGCAAGAAAACTGGACACTTCTCCCATGTTATCCCACAGATTACAACAGATTGCTGAAGGTCTCAGCAGCCGAACACTCTATGATCAGCTTATAGTTGGACAATTCCAGATAAAGAAGTTATGGAGTATAAAGAAATGTGGAAAACACTGGAAAGTCCTGGGATGCATAAGTTTAATATATAGACGTGGTCATCACAATGTTTTTTTATGTGTAAGGCTTCATTCACACATCCATGTGTCGCGGTCTGTGATGCATTGACCAGATGTGGTTCTCCTGACCTGAACTCAACAGGCTCTGACCACGACACACAGATGTGTGAATCTGGCCTAAGCTGAATGCAACAAATAACCACTATTCTATAGTTTATTATACCATAACAATAAAACCTGTGGTCAAATATCAACAAAATCTATATATCAATCTTTTATTTAACAGGTCCATTAATAAAAGTAAATGTTGGTGATAACATTAAAATTATATTCAAAAACAAGGCAAGTAGACCATATTCAATATATGCACATGGTGTAAAGCTGGAAAATAATGAAGTAAAGGCAACAGAACCTGGTAAGATTACTTGTCAGAATGTGTGCGTAACATACAGTATATATATATATATATATATATATATATATATATATATATATATATATATATATATATATATTTATTTATTTTTTTTTAATTTTGTTATTTTTTCTCCATGTGTTCAAAAAAGCATCAATTCGGCTCCAAAGAATCTTTGTCAAGCCAAAATGTTGCTTTTTTGCACACATAGTAGATTAAAAAGTTTGTTCACTTTTTTGTTATTCATGCAGTGTGCTTTCTGCTTTTTTCATTCATACTATTAGGATATTTGGCTGTAACCTGCAGGCTGGCACCTTCCAACTGCATTTTGCCTTTGCTGTCTTATGTTTTGTTTTATGCATTATATTTATATGTATATACACAGTAAGGTAAATTTTTGAACAGTAACACAAGTTTTGGCATTTTAGCTGTTCACCAAAAAATATTCAAGATATGGTTATATAATCAATATGGGCTTAACCCCTTAGGGATTTAGAAAATTTTGACCTTAAAGGGACACTGTCACCTGAATTTGGAGGGAACAATCTTCAGCCATAGAGGCGGGGTTTGGGGGTTTTTGATTCACCCTTTCCTTACCCGCTGGCTGCATGCTGGCTGCAATATTGGATAGAAGTTCATTCTCTGTCCTCCATAGTACATGCCTGCACAAGGTGCAATCTTGCCTTGCACAGGCGTGTACTATGGAGGACAGATAATGAACTTCTATCCAATATTGCAGCCAGCATGCAGCCAGCGGGTAAGGAAAGGGTGAATCAAAAACCCCCAAACCCCGCCTCCATGGCTGAAGATTGTTCCCTCCAAATTCAGGTGACAGTGTCCCTTTAATGACCAAGCCAAATTTTATAATTCTGATCACTGTCACTTTATGTGATAATAACTCGAAAATGCTTCAAAGGATGACGCTGATTCTGAGACTGTTCTTTGTGACATATTGTACTTTATGTTAGTGGTAAAATTTATTCGATATGACCTGTGTTTATTTGTGAAAGAATGAAAATTTGGCAAAAAATTTTTTTTTTTGCAATTTTCATACTTTGAATTCTTAAAAAAAATAGTTTTTAAATAACATTTTCCACATATTTACATCAGCACAATTTTTGAAACAATATTTTTTTGTTAGGAAGTTATAAAAGTTAAAAGTTGGCCACAGATTTCTCATTTTTCCAACTAAATTTACAAAACCATTTTTTTAGGGACCACATCACATTTTGAAGTCACTTTGAGGGGTCTATCCGACAAAAATAACCAAAAGTGATACCATTCTAAATACTGCACCCCTCAAGATGCTCAAAACCACGTTCAAGAAGTTTATTACCAAATCAAAATGCTTCACAGGAACTAAAGCAATGTGGATGGAAAAAATTAATATTTAGGTAACTTTTTTTTCACAAAAATCTTACTTCAGACCCCAATTTTTTTTATTTTCACAAGGATAACAAGAGAAAGTGGACCCACAAATTTGTTGTGCAATTTCTACACCCCTCAAGGATTTTATCCAGGGGTATAATGAGCATTTTGAACCCACAGGTATTACACAGAATTTGATAAAATTAGGTTATCATATTGAAAAAGTTAATTTTTTTCACAAAAATCTTGCTTCAGCCCCAAATTTCTCTCTTTTGATAACACCAAAAAGTGGACACCACAATTTGTTACCCACTTTCCTATGAGTGCGGCAATACCCCTCATGTAGTGAAAAAGTTCTGTTTGGACAAACAGCAGATCCATAGAATGTAAGTCCGCAAGGACAGGGTCCTCTCCCCTCTGTACCAGTCTGTCAATGTAAACCTGCTTACTGTAATCGATATCTATAACCCTGTATGTAACTCCTTTCTCATGTACAGCACCATGGAATTTATGGTGCTATATAAATAAATAATAATAATAATAATCTCTGAGCCGAAGGAGCAATATTTTAATTTTTGAACACAAATTTGGCTGAAACAGACAGAGGGCACCATGTCGCATTTGCATAGCCCCAAGGTACATAAACAGCAGAAACCCCCCACAAATTATCCCATTTTGGAAACTACACCTCTCAAGGATTTTATCCAGAGTATATTGAGCATTTTTAACACACTGGGACTGCAAAGAATTTGATAACATTAGGTCTTAATATTGAAAAAGTTCAATTCTTTCACAAAAATCTTACTTTGGCCCAAAATTTCTCACTTTTGCCAGAGATAATGCCAAAAAGTGGACCCAACAATTTGTTACTTACTTTCTTACAAGCACAGTGATGCCCCACATGTAGTCAAAAAGTTCTGTTTGGACAAACGGCAGAGCTCAGAATGGAAGGAGTACAATGTGAATTTTGGAACACAAATTTCGCTCTATTTGGAGTACATTGTCATATTTCCCGAGCCTGCGTGGTTCAAGAGCAACATAAATCCCCCATAAATGTTGTTTTTTGTAAATTATACCCTTTGGTGTATTTATCTAGGGAGGTAGCGAGTAGTTCGATACCACAATTTTGTATGCGACCTTCGGGCCCAACCACTGCCTTTATTGACCAATTCTCCACCTGGCTCCTTCACTTTCTGTCTGCTGACATTCCCACCATCATCATGGGTGACTTCAACATCCCCATTGACACCCACCAGTCAGCAGCCTCCAAACTCCTGTCCCTTACTTCATCCTTTGGACTTACTCAGTGGTCCTCCTCAGCCACCCACACAGACGGACACACATTAGACCTGGTCTTCACCCGTTTATGCTCCCTATCTAACTTCACAACCTCCCCTCTCCCTCTAACTGACCAACATCTACTCACTTTCTCATCCCTGTCCTCCTCGCCTGTCACCCATTTCCAGCACCATGCGCACCCACGCAGGAACCTCGCACACCTAGACACTCACACACTTTCTGACTCTATCCTACCACTGTCCTCTATATCCTCACTCCACGACACAGCCACTGCCACTGCTTTCTACAATGCCACTCTTGCATCAGCTATTGACACGGTCGCCCCTGTCATGCATAGCAGAGTGCGACGAACCAATAGACAACCCTGGCACAATAACATCACTAAAAAGCTTCGGCAAGTATCCAGCATTGCAGAATGGCGTTGGAAGAAAACACATTCACAAGATGATTTCACTGCACTCAAACAAGCAACACTGGCATTCAAATCAGCTCTCACCTCTGCTAAACAGGCCTACTTCACAACCCTCATATCTTCCTTATCCCACAACCCAAAACAGTTGTTCAACACTTTCAACTCCCTCCTCCGCCCACCACTGCCCCCTCCGAGTTCCCTAATAAGAAAAAATAAGATAGACCAAAAATAAGATAGACCAAACAAGGCAAGTCTTTGTTGGCCAACCACCACAACCCCTTTGTATGAGAGACCAATGCCCAAATCCCATAACTTCTCTCTCCAAAATCTCTGAAGGGGAGCTTGCTCATCTTCCCTCCAAACCACACCTCACTACTTGTGCACTTGACCCCATCCCATCCCACCTCCTCCCCAGCCTCACCACCACACTAATCCCATCCCTAACCCATCTCTTCAACCTTTCAGTAACTTCTGGTACCTTCCCCTCTGCCTTCAAACATGCCACAATCACACCTATCCTCAAAAAAGCCATCCCTTGACCCAAGCGGTATGTCCAGCTATCGCCCCATATCTTTGCTCCCATTTGCTTCCAAACTCCTTGAGCAGCACGTCCATGCTGAACTTTCCTCTCACCTTGCATCTAACTCTCTCTTCGACAACCTACAATCTGGCTTCCATCCCCACCATTCCACTGAGACTGCCCTGACCAAAATTACTAACGACATACTTACAGCCAAAGCTAACAGACAATTCTCTATACTCCTCCTCCTAGACCTGTCCTCTGCCTTCGACACAGTTGACCACTGCCTCCTATTACAGATCCTCTCTTCCTTTGGGGTCAAAGACCTTGCCCTATCTTGCATCTCCTCATACCTTTCCAACCGCACATTTAGCTTTTCCTACTCCCATACTACCTCTTCATCTCGCCCCCTCTTTGTTGGAGTCCCCCAAGGCTCTGTCCTAGGACCCTTACTCTTCTCAATCTATACACTCGGCCTGGGACAACTCGGTCCTATGGCTCCCAGTACCATCTATATGCAGATGAAACTCAGATCTACCTCTCTGGCCCAAATGTCACCTCTCTGCTCTCCAGAATCCCAGAGTGTCTATCGGCCATATCCTCCTTCTTCTCCTCTCGCTTCCTCAAGCTCAATGTGGACAAATCTGAACTCATTATCTTTTCTCCATCTCACATATCTTCCCTACCTGATCTATCTATCAAACTAAATGAAATCACACTTTCCCCTGTCCCCAAAATCTGCTGCCTCGGAGTAACCCTTGACTCTGCCCTGTCCTTCAAACCGCACATCCAAGCTCTCGCCACCTCCTGTCGCCTCCAGCTCAAAAATATTTCCAGAATCCATCGTTTCCTCAACCTACACTCTACCAAAATGCTTGTGCATGCCCTAATCATCTCCCGCCTGGACTACTGGAACATACTCCTCTTTGGCCTACCTTCTAACACTCTCGCACCCCCCAGTCCATCCTTAACTCTGCTGCCTGACTAATTAATCTCTCTCCTCGCTACACTCCTGCTTCCCCACTTTGCAGATCCCTTGACTGGCTCCCAATTTCCCAGCGTATCCAGTTTAAATTACTAACACTGTAGTTAGAAACACGTGTGCACAACCGTATGAGGTGCACGGGTAGGTTCCCAAACCGTAATCAGCAAATAATACAAAACCCGGCACTCACTGAATTGCTATTCAGCGGTGGACGCCGCGATGACAGCACCCATATAGGCTGTAACTTTTCTCTCTGGATATCCAATACTATATTGGTAGCTACCTCCGGGCAGGCCATATAGCCACTTGAATCTATATATTGTCCCAGTAAACGTTACTGATGAAGGTCCAGTTGTGGGACCGAAACGTTTTCTGATTTGGGATAATAAATCTTTCGTTTCTTCACACCACAAAGTTGAGTGCCGGGTTTTGTATTATTTGTAAATTACTAACACTGACCTACAAAGCCATCCATAATCTTTCTCCTCCGTATATTTCCACACTAATCTCTCAATATCTTCCCTCACGTTATCTCCGGTCCTCCCAAGACCTCCTCTCCTCTACGCTTATTCACTCCTCACCCAATCGCCTCCAAGACTTCTCTCGAATATCACCCATCCTCTGGAATTCGGTGCCCCAACACATCTGGTTATCCACTACTTTTGGATCCTTCAAAAGAAACCTGAAAACCCACCTCTTCAAGGAAGCTTACAGCCTGTAAAGATCACACGGCCACCTCAACACCATTGGAGCTACTGCAACCCTCGACCTACTGTCTCTTTCCCCATAATTCTGTAGAATGTAAGCCCGCAAGGGCAGGGTCCTCGCTTTTCTGTATCAGTCTGTCATTGTTAGTTTTGTTTACTGTAAGTGATATTTGTATTTTGATGTAACCCCTTCTCATGTACAGCACCATGGAATTAATGGTGCTATATATACAGTATATAAATAAATAAATAAATAATAATAATAATGCAGTTGATGCAACACAAGTTTGAAAATTTACAATTTGCTTTTTTCCACTGTCTCTTTTATGATTCTTTTTTGTACGTTCTAAGGCTACGTTCACATTCGCGTCTTTGGACGCAGCGTCGTCGCCGCAAAACAACGCATGCGTCATGCATCCCTATCTTTAACATTGGGGACGCATAGGCATGCGTGGTCATGCATTTTGGTGCGTTTCGCGACGCATGCGTCGTTTCGACGCACCTGGCAGGGAGCGGCAAACGCAACATGTTGCATTTTTTCTGCGTCCAAAATTTTTTAAAAAACGCATGCATCGCACTTGCGTTGCATTTGCGTCATTGATGCGTCAAAAACTCCATTGAAGCGTATTGGCAACGCAGAAGACGCAAGTACTTGCGTTGTTGTGCGTTGTACGACGCATGCGTTCTTTACTTAAAAAATAGAGACACTGAAAAGACCCTATATATATAAAAAAAGGTTGAACGCATGCGTCAAAAATGCCTGCGTTTTACTTGCGTCTTTCGTGCGTCGTGCGTTGCGTCCACGACGCTGCGTCCAAAGACGCGAATGTGAACGTAGCATAAGGAAGACATCTCAAATTCGATTGCTCTAGTTTTTCAGTGTTCAGAAATGCATCCAATATGGCACCAATGTGAGTACTAGACACACAGCTGTGCCTATAATAATAGATTGTACATCATTTGGTCTTTAGGGTAAAATTGAGGGAATTCCAAGACCCATTCAAAGCTTACAGAGACATTGAGCTACCAAACGAGAAAATTCTTCCAGGAATTACTACTCACAGAGGGAGGCATACCCCTAAAAACACATTTGCTGATTATAAAACTCGGTCTTGGTAACTAAACAGTTGTTTTGCAATTGAGTATATTGTAGCAAGAAGAATAAGCTGTACTGGAATGAAGGGTAAAATGTGAAGGAAAATGCAGCCAACTATGTGGCAAACCTGAGTTTGTTCCAAAGATGAAGGAACACCAGCAGGGCTTGAATGACAGAGACTTGCAGAGAATGGTCGTACAACGTCAATCCCTATATGGGGGACAAATGTGCCAATTGACGTGGTACTCCATAAAAGGCTCCTGCCCACCAAGGTAGGAACTGCTATGTGGATAAAACAGCCAATCCTCTACAGAATCCGTAAAGTATTATCTGGTACGGGAGGTTCGGCAAGAACCACGCAGTAAAGCCCATAGTGTATAAGTACGGAACAGCATCATTATCCCCCAATAAAATGATAATGCCTGCATCACCAATATAAATAATGTATATGTAATATAAATGAAAACAAAATTTTTTTTGTAGCAAGACATAGACGCAAAAACAGTCAAACTAAGATGAATGGTCAAAAATGTTTATGTGAGTAATCAAGTTCTGGAATTAATTCTCAGGTGACCTGACTTTTTTAAAGAACCTTTCTTATGTCCACACTCTGGTGTACACAGACATGGGCATGTGGACAAGACTTTGTCTGAATTTGGTATGTAATTGATCAAGTCCTGGAATTGTACAATGACCTGACTTTTTTCAACAATTTGTGGAGTCCCCATTCTGGAGTGTATAGACGTGGGCATGTGGACGAGAATTTGTTTGAGTAGTAGTTTGATTGATTGTGATTGATCAAGTCCTGGAGTTAATTGTGAAATGGGGAAAAATCTGATTTCCTGATGTAAATATTCTCTTCATCACTTGTTCCACTTGGACCCACTAAGCAGAAAATATAAATTATAAAAAAACAACTAATAATTGTAAGATGTGTGATGGGTCTCAAAACAAGGGAAGATACAAAGGCCTGGTTGTGATAGACACATGGGGCAATAGTATCGGGAACCACTCATCAACTTTTTGGTGGATACTTTTGGGTGGGAGTGGCATGGATGGGGCAAAGAAAATGTCTCTCTGCAAATCTCCAGACATCCTTGGACTTGAAGGCTTCCCCCTTTGCCATCGAGTCAAATATGAGACACTCAACAATTTTCTCCTGGAACTGGAAGAAAGTGAGCGCTTCTTCAGATTTTTGGACCGGACAAAACTGTTGTAGGTAGCAATGTGGATGAGGTAGATTGCTACCTTTTTATACCAGGCCCTGATCTTCCGCTTCACCAGGTATGGTTGAAGCACTTGGTCTGACAAGACAATGTCATCCATGAATTTATTGCAATCTGTGACACAGATTGGTTTCTATTTGTCCCTGGTGGCACCCCTCTCTCTCTGACCGTCACAGTGGTGTCCGCATGCAGTGTGGTCAGCATGTAGATGTCCTTCCTGTCATTCCACTGCACTGCAAGAAGTTGGTCTCTTGCAAGTGAGAATGACGCCCCTTTCTCCAAACCTCTGGACACCAACTGTGACGGAAACCCCACTTGGCTTTTCCTGACTGTCCCACAGGCCCCTGTATTTGCAGCGTGGAGGGATTTGTAAAGGGGGATGCTCGAGTAATAATTGTCCATATACACATGGCACCCTTGATGAAGAAAGGGTGTCATTAGCTTCCAGACAATTATACCTGGGATGCCAATTGTCTGGGACAGTTTGGGGTACTAATTTGACAGTCCCTACCTTCATATATTAGGAAAGTGGATGTGTAGCCTGACGTGTTCTCATAAATTTTGTAGAGCTTAGCTCCGTATTTGGCTCACTTGAAGAGAATTAATTAGCAGAATGACAGATGGCCCTTGTAACTCATCAAGGACTCGTCAACTGCCACAGTTTGCACTGGAGTATATGAATTTAGAAAGGAATGTTGTAGGAGGGAAATTAGGGGTCTCAATTTGATTAGCTGATCATACTGTAGTTGGGGTCAGTTCTTGGGGGGCTTAGGAATTATCACTAAAATGGAGGAATCTCATTAGGGCTTCAAAACGAGCTCTAACATGACAGCTGCAAATACATGGGTACTATGGGCAGATTTTATTGCCCAGTAGGAGCAGAGTGTGTTTTTTTAACCAATCCCATGTTCAGGGTAATGCCGAAATTTTTTTTTATCTCGGGGACATTTGTGGAGATCCAGGAACAGGAATGAAAGGCAGTGAGTTTTTGGGAAATATATTGTCGGGCATATAAATTGGTTTGGTGGGCAATCAATTGTAGGACAAGAATTTTGATAAAAAACCAAAGTGAGAAAAATTGGTGGCATCTAATTTTATTCCTGAGGCTGCTAAAAAAGGGAGAACTTGAGGGGAAAATGTTCTGTCATGATACCACAGCGGTGGGGGGACTGCGGTATTTGGTCCTGCCTCTGAAGCTTCAGCAGTTACTACCGACCAGCTACCATAGTGCTCCCGTGGAGGAAGAGTCATTGTCGCTCTCTGAAAATTCCACTTCAGAAGCAGATTCAGTTTTGCTGCTGGAGCAAAGCAGGCTGTACACTTGCTCCACGCTGAATGTTCTGTGGGCAATTGCTTAATTTGCCTGCCTAACAAAACAACTCAGCCTAATCTAACACTACTAGGCCTAAACCCAATCTAACACTAATATTTATTTTTTACTTTTGAAAAAACTGCCCAACCCCAACTGTAAAAAATGAAAAAGAAAAATTTATATATAAAAAAAAATTTGACAAAGGAGATGACACAGAAGAGGGGGGGGGTGATCAATTTGGTTTAGGGGATTGCACAACATCTTGTAGGGTTCAATTTCTCCTGTTACCCTTGGAAAAATAAAAACAATTGGATCTGAAGTAAATTTTTTGTGAAAAAATGTTAAATGTTCATTTTTAAAAAATAAAATCCAAAAATTCCAGTCAAGCACCTGAAGGGTTAATACATTTCTTGAATGTGATTTTGAGCACCTTGAGGGGTGCAGTTTTTAGAATGGTGTCACTTTTGGGTATCTTATATCATATAGACCACCCAAAGTGGCTTCAAATGTGATGTGGTCCCTAAAAAAATGGTGTTGTAAAAATGAGAAATCGCTGTTCAACTTTTAACCCTTATAACTTCCTAATAAAAATAAAAAATTAAAGAAATTTTACCACTATCATGAAGTACAATATGTTATGAGAAAAACCCAGAATCACCAGAATCCAATGAAGTGTTCCAGAGTTATTACCTCGTAAAGGGACAGTGGTCAGAATTGTAAAAATTGGCCCGGTCATTAATGTGCAAACCACCCTCAGGGGTAAAGGGGTTAAAAAGTAACAAATTATTGCATACATACATTGTGCTCCATAAATTGCATTTTTTTTCATGGCAGAAAGTGTTGTAAATATAATAAGTATTACTTTAATTTTTATAAATAAAAATGAGTAGAAAATAGAAATAAATGTCACCTTTTTGTCTCTGAAGACATAACAACAATACGGGGCACCGTATTTTTCTGACCATAAGACACACTTTTTTTCCTCCAAATCTGGGAGGAAAGTGTGGGTGCGTCTTATGTAGCATGTGGGGAGGGGGGCAGCAGTGAGTGGGATCACACAGTTATCCCACTTCAGGATGTCCCCACTGCCAGGAATCAGTGCTGGGGAAACCACATGGTCCCGATGATTAAGTGCAGTGAATATTCATTAGCTACTCCCCCCCACCTATCAGCTGAGAGGTGAGCTGGGAGAGGCAAATGAATACTGCATTTAAGCAGGGACACACATGGTTTCCCCAGTGCTGATTCCTACAGCAGCTGGGGAGATCCGTGTGTCCAGGGGAGAGGAGGCAGCAGGACTGTGTGTCCCGGGGAGAGGAGGCAGCAGCAGCAGCAGGGTCCAGGGAGAGATCGCTGTAGCTTCCTGGGCTGGAGCTGAGTGCTGTGCAGTGTGCACAAAGAGGACCTGTGATGATGTCAGAAGTGGGCGGGCTGGAGCATCACATGGCAGCACAGAGCCCTCCCTCTTCTTGACATCATCACAGGTCCTTCAGACTCCCCACTAGAATCTGCTGGCTTCCATTACCTGTGCTGTGGAAAGGCAACAAGAGGGAGGGCTCTGTGTGCAGTCATGGGATGCTTTTACCTCACCACAGTGTGGCTGGCTGCCACAATTAAGAGTTTAGTCTTTCCAAAACACAATAAAGCACTCTGCCACTTCTTTAGTGAACCATAACTCCCAGCATGTCATAGGATCTGCAGGACATGCTGGGAGTTATAGTTCTCCCATTGGATTTTAAAGCAGCACTCCAGTGTTATTTTGCAGTGCTGCAGTGGTGCTTTAAATATAAACCCTGTGCCCCCATTCTTATACTCACCCTCCAGCATCTTCATATAGTACTGTACAGACACCACACTAGTCCCGCAGCTTCCAACATAATAACATACTATTATATGTGGTGTTATTATATATAATATTATGTTATTAAATATTTTACCACATTTTTTTGCTCCAAATATTTTTTTCCCTATTTTCCACCTCTAAAACCTGGGTGCACCTTATAGTCCGGTGCGTCTTATAGTCCGAAAAATACGGTAATCCAGGACTCTTATTTTTTACTATGGGCCTAAAAACTAACAGGCAGGTAGTTGCTAACTATCTACCTGTTCTACACGCTGACAATCTTTCCAGCTCAGAGTGGTCATGGACCGCTCTTGCCAGCTATTCTGTGCCTTCCATTGACATCACATCTAAAGAGCAGATGTTCTGTTAACGGACCATGAATGCCAATATCATACTGATAACAAGAACAAGTCCCTAATGCTTAACTGCGGGAAGCTGGTTGTCAATCAGCATGACATCGGGAGACACTCCCCCATCAACAGAGCAGCCCAGAAGAGGAAGAGCTGCTCTGTTGACATAAAGCAGCAGAATCGTCAGCAGGAGTGGTCTGTCACTATTCTGAGCTGGCACTGGGTAGAATAGGCAGGTAGTTAGCAACTATCTGCTGTTAGTTCTTAGGCCCATAGTAAAAAATAAACCAGTCCCAGACAAACCCTTTACTTAGTGCACATATACTGTAGTTACTGTTTATACCTACTATAATATATAATCTGTCTGAAATGTTCCAACAGGAAACATAGAAACATACATATGGAAAGTTCCTGAAAGATCTGGCCCTATAACGCAGGAAAACAATTGTTTGACCTGGGCTTATTACTCAGCGGTTGATCAAATCAAGGTAATATGTTTTGCAATTATTTTACTATATTTAAAGAAGCTCTCCCATTGAAATTTGTATCCTCTTAATATTTTGCAATCATCATATTATATTGCACTGTGTACTTACAATTGCTCATTTTGCCCTTCTACCCATCTAATTCTCCTGCTTTCCATTAGGTCTGTGACATCACATGATTAAAAATTGACTAGCTGAATCCTTCTAAGCTCTATGTACAAACAGAGGTCAGTTTTATCTGCATGACTCATAAGTCACTGTAAAAGTCCCTGGCGGGGGCAGGGGTGGAGCAGCTGAGTCAGGAGTCAAAGAGGGGAATGATAAATGCAGGGAAAAGAGACTTCCTGTTTCTACACAGAGCAGAGATAAGAGAATAATTATTTGGGTAGAAAGGCAACATGAGCAGTTGTAAGTACACAGTTTAGTATAATATAATGATTGCAATACATTAAGAGGAATTTACCTTTACCACCTGTTTCTTACCAAAAGTTTGATTGAGGTGAAATTGCACCACTAGTCTAATGATTGCATCTGTGGAAAACATCCAGAAGGATGGAACCAGACACAATGGAAATACATGGTTCTTTCTACAGTTATCAGCAGACTAACTCCATAATTATTATTATTATTATTATTTATTTATATAGCACCATTGATTCCATGGTGCTGTACATGAGAAGGGGTTAAATACAAGTTACAAATATCACATACAGTAAACAAACTAACAATGACGGACTGATACAGAGGGGCGAGGACCCTGCCCTTGCGGGCTTACATTCTACAGGATTATGGGGAAGGAGACAGTAGGTTGAGGGTTGCAGGAGCTCCGGTGTTGGTGAGGCGGTAGCTCCGGTGTTGGTGAGGCAGTAGCTCCGGTGTTGGTGAGGCGGTAGCTTCGATAGTGATGAGGCAGCAGCGGTGTCAGTGCAGGCTGTAGGCTTTCCTGAAGAGATGAGTTTTGACTCATGAGTAATGACTCATGACGAAAATGTACATCACTGTTAACTGTTCCCACACCGTGATATACATTGTCACCATGGTGGTCGCACAGGTGCTACCAATGCTCTACATTCTGTATTACACAGACCTTCTCCTGCTACAACTCACAGAATCCAGGATAACCTGCTTATGTAAATGTCTCGGCATCTAGCGTTCCAGAGGTAACGTGATTACAGGCCACTAATGGGTTGATGTTGCAGCCAAAAGCATAAAAAAGGTCCCAGGCCTGCAATCCGCATTGGCCTATTAGTCAGTAATGCTGCAGATGATGTTGGCCCCAAGTTGCACAAAAGAGAGTAACATTTTTATTGTCAATTACAGTCTCAATATCAATGAAGCCGCCTACAATATTTATCAATTATATGATATATATGTGTGTATTCTTGTCAATATCAGGAGAATATTCTTATCTTGCCCCTTGTTTGAGATTCAATGTCGGGAGAGGAGTAATGGACATTTTTTTTGGAGTGACGGGAAAGGGGAGCGGAGTCTGGTGCCTTTCACTGTACTTTGCATTGTTTGTACACTTAAAACTGTTATTAAAGATTCTTGATTTAACCCTCCAAAAAATCCCCTTTATTATCAAATAGGAGAGTTCATTTAAGATGATTAATTTACTAATATACTGCTACTCTACAGGCTTAAAGGGAACCTGACATCTGCTCTAGCCCCTCTACACTGCCATCATGCCTGTGGTGTACCCCTTTCCTACATTATAATAAGCCCCTTTTATTGCTTAGTGATTGATAAATATAAAATTGTCTTTAAACCTTGCACTCAAAGTAAATCAGTGAGTGACTATTTGGGGGGTGGAATTGATTTTCCCCAGACTAATCCTCCCTCTCATTGTGTAAGAACCAAATGTGTCTGTAAGTGACATGATTTACAGTAATGGCGTCACCACCGGCTCCTTGGAAATCTCGTGCACTCACACGTCCTCCCTGGAAATGCACAATGAAGTCAGGTATACGCTCCCCACCCTCATCAGCGCAGTGTGCATGACCAAATAGCAAGTTGTGATGCAAGCGTCAGCCAGCCGCGAGCTGTGCCAAGAATCAGTAAAGAGTAACATAACTCTTCCAAATCATGTCACTCACACCCACAGGGGCTAGCTTACTCCATGAGAGGGAGGCATAGTCAGGGGAAATCAATGGCCCCCCAACACTGATCTACATAGCGAAAGTGCAGGGTTTAAACTTATTTCTACATTTATTTACAAATCGTTAAGCAACAAAATGAGAATTATTAGTATATAGAACTAGATTATTCTTATTAGAATGTAGGAAAAGGGTGCAATACAGTCATGGTGACGATTTAGTGGCTAGGGCAGCTGTCCAGTTCTCTACAGACGGTGCGTGCTGTCAGGATTTTCTAATGCTGGGCACAGGCAGACGAAAGGTCCTTCAAGCGCTGATCCTTAGGAAGGAAGGCTGCGGGTTACAAACAGGGCGCGTCCGAGGGTGAGTATATTCCTAATAGGTATATACTCACCCTCGGACGCGCCCTGGTTGTAACCCGCAGCCTTCCTTCCTAAGAATCAGCGCTTGAAGGACCTTTCGATGACGTCACGGCTTCTGATTGGTCGCGTGACGCCCATGTGACCGCTCACGCGACCAATCAGACGTCATCGAAAGGTCCTACAAGCGCTGATTTTTAGGAAGGAAGGCTCCCGGTTACAACCAGGGCGCGTCCGAGGGTGAGTATAGCAATATTTTTTATTTTTATTCTTTATTTTACACATTAATATGGATCGCAGGGCCTGAAGGAGAGTTTCCTCTCCTTCAGACCCTGGGAACCATTAGAAACCCAATGCACTGCATTGGGTTTCGTGTTTCGGCCGACCCCGACCCCGACTTTTCTATAGGATCGGCCGATTTCACTCGACCCGACTTTTGAAAATGTCGGGTTTCGTGAAATCCGACCCGATCCTATAAAAACAAAAGTCGCTCAACCCTAATCCTTTCCTATCTAGGTAGAAGTGGCCTCCTTTGCTTATCCCTGTTTTCTGTCTGCGTGTGTCTTTTCCTCTCCTACTCACAGTCATTATTTGTGGGGGGCTACCTATCCTTTGGGGGTCTACTCTGAGGCAAGAGAGTTTTCCTATTTCCATCTTTAGGGATATTTAGTCCTTAGGCTGTGTCGAGGTGTCTAGGTCTGGTTAGGCACACCCCACGGCTACTTCTAGTTGCGGTGATAGGATCAGGGATTGCGGTCAGTAAAGTTACCACTGCTCCAGCGAAGGTCATTTCATGCTGCTCCAAGGCCACCTGATCATAACAGTACTACTGGCCAACAATGAGTTAATTGCATCTCAGAAGAAGGGAGGAAAGATCTTGAGCCATTTTTTTTCTTCAGTCTGTTTTGTCTTCTCCTCCCTCTTTATCTCTGGGTGGCTGAAGAGCCTTGTGCTAGCATGAGTGTTCAGAAATTAGCCTCTCGTGTAGACCAGCTTGCTGATAGAGTACAGGGTATTTCTGATTACATTGTTCAGACTCCTGCTTTAGAACCGAAGATACCTACTCCTGATTTGTTTTTTGGTGACAGGTCCAAATTTTTGAGTTTTAAAAACAACTGTAAACTGTTTTTTGCATTGAAACCTCGATCCTCCAGTGATTCCATTCAACAAGTTAAAATCATCATTTCCCTGCTGCCTGGTGATCCACAGGATTGGGCATTTTCCCTGGAATCTGGGGATCCTGCTTTGCTTAATGTAGACTCCTTCTTTCAGGCGTTAGGATTACTGTATGATGAACCTAATTCAGTGGATCAAGCTGAGAAGACCTTGTTGGCCCTGTCTCAGGGTCAAGAGGCGGCAGAATTGTATTGTCAGAAATTCAGAAAATGGTCTGTATTGACTAAATGGAATAATGATGCTTTGGCGGCAATTTTCAGAAAGGGTCTTTCTGAATCCGTTAAAGATGTTATGGTGGGGTTTCCCACACCCTCCAATCTGAGTGATTCTATGTCTCTGGCCATTCAGATTGATCGGCGCTTGCGGGAGCGCAGAACTGTGCGCCCTATGGCGTTATCCTCAAAGCAAATTCCTGAGCCAATGCAATGTGATAGGATTCTGTCTAGAACGGAACGACAAGGTTTCAGACGTCAGAATAAGTTGTGTTATTATTGTGGCGACGTTTCCCATGTCATTTCTGTCTGCCCTAAGCGGACCAAGAGGATCACCAGTTCATTTACCATCAGTACTGTACAACCTAAATTTCTGTTATCTGTGTCCTTGATCTGTTCATTGTCATCATTTTCTGTCATGGCGTTTGTGGATTCAGGCGCCGCCTTGAGCTTAATGGACTTTGAGTTTGCCAGACATTGTGGTTTTCTCTTGCAGCCTTTGCAGAACCCTATTCCTTTAAGGGGCATTGATGCTACACCCTTGGCTAAAAATAAGCCCCAGTTTTGGATACAGGTGACCATACGCATCAGGAAGATTGTCGTTTTCTGGTGTTGCATAATTTGCATGATGCTATCGTGCTGGGTTTTCCATGGTTGCAAGTACATAATCCTGTTTTGGATTGGAAGTCCATGTCTGTGACTAGTTGGGGTTGTCAGGGGGTTCATAATGATGTTCCTCTGATGTCTATCGCCACTTCTCCCTCTTCTGAAATTCCGGAGTTTTTGTCTGATTTTCAGGATGTATTCGATGAGCCCAAGTCCAGTTTCCTTCCACCACACAGGGACTGCGATTGTGCTATTGACTTGATTCCAGGCTGTAAGTTTCCTAAGGGCCGACTTTTCAACCTGTCTGTACCTGAACATACCGCCATGCGGAGCTATGTTGAGGAGTCTTTGGAGAAAGGGCATATTCGGCCATCTTCTTCACCGTTGGGAGCGGGGTTCTTTTTTGTTGCTAAAAAAGATGGTTCCTTAAGACCCTGTATTGATTATCGCCTCTTGAATAAGATCACGGTCAAGTTTCAATATCCTTTACCTTTGCTTTCCGATTTGTTTGCTAGGATTAAGGGAGCTAGTTGGTTTACTAAGACTGACCTTCGGGGGGCTTATAATCTTGCTCGTATTAAGCAGGGTGATGAATGGAAAACTGCGTTTAACACGCCCGAGGGCCATTTTGAATACCTTGTGATGCCATTCGGACTCTCTAATGCTCCATCTGTTTTTCAGTCCTTCATGCATGATATCTTCCGGAATTATCTTGATAAATTCCTGATTGTATATTTGGACGATATTTTGATTTTTTCCGATGATTGGGAGTCTCATGTGCAGCAGGTCAGGATGGTATTTCAGATCCTTCGTGACAATGCCTTGTTTGTGAAAGGGTCTAAGTGTCTTTTTGGGGTGCAGAAGGTTTCCCATTGAAATTTGTATCCTCTTAATATTTTGCAATCATCATATTATATTGCACTGTGTACTTACAATTGCTCATTTTGCCCTTCTACCCATCTAATTCTCCTGCTTTCCATTAGGTCTGTGACATCACATGATTAAAAATTGACTAGCTGAATCCTTCTAAGCTCTATGTACAAACAGAGGTCAGTTTTATCTGCATGACTCATAAGTCACTGTAAAAGTCCCTGGCGGGGGCAGGGGTGGAGCAGCTGAGTCAGGAGTCAAAGAGGGGAATGATAAATGCAGGGAAAAGAGACTTCCTGTTTCTACACAGAGCAGAGATAAGAGAATAATTATTTGGGTAGAAAGGCAACATGAGCAGTTGTAAGTACACAGTTTAGTATAATATAATGATTGCAATACATTAAGAGGAATTTACCTTTACCACCTGTTTCTTACCAAAAGTTTGATTGAGGTGAAATTGCACCACTAGTCTAATGATTGCATCTGTGGAAAACATCCAGAAGGATGGAACCAGACACAATGGAAATACATGGTTCTTTCTACAGTTATCAGCAGACTAACTCCATAATTATTATTATTATTATTATTTATTTATATAGCACCATTGATTCCATGGTGCTGTACATGAGAAGGGGTTAAATACAAGTTACAAATATCACATACAGTAAACAAACTAACAATGACGGACTGATACAGAGGGGCGAGGACCCTGCCCTTGCGGGCTTACATTCTACAGGATTATGGGGAAGGAGACAGTAGGTTGAGGGTTGCAGGAGCTCCGGTGTTGGTGAGGCGGTAGCTCCGGTGTTGGTGAGGCGGTAGCTCCGGTGTTGGTGAGGCGGTAGCTTCGATAGTGATGAGGCAGCAGCGGTGTCAGTGCAGGCTGTAGGCTTTCCTGAAGAGATGAGTTTTGACTCATGAGTAATGACTCATGACGAAAATGTACATCACTGTTAACTGTTCCCACACCGTGATATACATTGTCACCATGGTGGTCGCACAGGTGCTACCAATGCTCTACATTCTGTATTACACAGACCTTCTCCTGCTACAACTCACAGAATCCAGGATAACCTGCTTATGTAAATGTCTCGGCATCTAGCGTTCCAGAGGTAACGTGATTACAGGCCACTAATGGGTTGATGTTGCAGCCAAAAGCATAAAAAAGGTCCCAGGCCTGCAATCCGCATTGGCCTATTAGTCAGTAATGCTGCAGATGATGTTGGCCCCAAGTTGCACAAAAGAGAGTAACATTTTTATTGTCAATTACAGTCTCAATATCAATGAAGCCGCCTACAATATTTATCAATTATATGATATATATGTGTGTATTCTTGTCAATATCAGGAGAATATTCTTATCTTGCCCCTTGTTTGAGATTCAATGTCGGGAGAGGAGTAATGGACATTTTTTTTGGAGTGACGGGAAAGGGGAGCGGAGTCTGGTGCCTTTCACTGTACTTTGCATTGTTTGTACACTTAAAACTGTTATTAAAGATTCTTGATTTAACCCTCCAAAAAATCCCCTTTATTATCAAATAGGAGAGTTCATTTAAGATGATTAATTTACTAATATACTGCTACTCTACAGGCTTAAAGGGAACCTGACATCTGCTCTAGCCCCTCTACACTGCCATCATGCCTGTGGTGTACCCCTTTCCTACATTATAATAAGCCCCTTTTATTGCTTAGTGATTGATAAATATAAAATTGTCTTTAAACCTTGCACTCAAAGTAAATCAGTGAGTGACTATTTGGGGGGTGGAATTGATTTTCCCCAGACTAATCCTCCCTCTCATTGTGTAAGAACCAAATGTGTCTGTAAGTGACATGATTTACAGTAATGGCGTCACCACCGGCTCCTTGGAAATCTCGTGCACTCACACGTCCTCCCTGGAAATGCACAATGAAGTCAGGTATACGCTCCCCACCCTCATCAGCGCAGTGTGCATGACCAAATAGCAAGTTGTGATGCAAGCGTCAGCCAGCCGCGAGCTGTGCCAAGAATCAGTAAAGAGTAACATAACTCTTCCAAATCATGTCACTCACACCCACAGGGGCTAGCTTACTCCATGAGAGGGAGGCATAGTCAGGGGAAATCAATGGCCCCCCAACACTGATCTACATAGCGAAAGTGCAGGGTTTAAACTTATTTCTACATTTATTTACAAATCGTTAAGCAACAAAATGAGAATTATTAGTATATAGAACTAGATTATTCTTATTAGAATGTAGGAAAAGGGTGCAATACAGTCATGGTGACGATTTAGTGGCTAGGGCAGCTGTCCAGTTCTCTACAGACGGTGCGTGCTGTCAGGATTTTCTAATGCTGGGCACAGGCAGACGAAAGGTCCTTCAAGCGCTGATCCTTAGGAAGGAAGGCTGCGGGTTACAAACAGGGCGCGTCCGAGGGTGAGTATATTCCTAATAGGTATATACTCACCCTCGGACGCGCCCTGGTTGTAACCCGCAGCCTTCCTTCCTAAGAATCAGCGCTTGAAGGACCTTTCGATGACGTCACGGCTTCTGATTGGTCGCGTGACGCCCATGTGACCGCTCACGCGACCAATCAGACGTCATCGAAAGGTCCTACAAGCGCTGATTTTTAGGAAGGAAGGCTCCCGGTTACAACCAGGGCGCGTCCGAGGGTGAGTATAGCAATATTTTTTATTTTTATTCTTTATTTTACACATTAATATGGATCGCAGGGCCTGAAGGAGAGTTTCCTCTCCTTCAGACCCTGGGAACCATTAGAAACCCAATGCACTGCATTGGGTTTCGTGTTTCGGCCGACCCCGACCCCGACTTTTCTATAGGATCGGCCGATTTCACTCGACCCGACTTTTGAAAATGTCGGGTTTCGTGAAATCCGACCCGATCCTATAAAAACAAAAGTCGCTCAACCCTAATCCTTTCCTATCTAGGTAGAAGTGGCCTCCTTTGCTTATCCCTGTTTTCTGTCTGCGTGTGTCTTTTCCTCTCCTACTCACAGTCATTATTTGTGGGGGGCTACCTATCCTTTGGGGGTCTACTCTGAGGCAAGAGAGTTTTCCTATTTCCATCTTTAGGGATATTTAGTCCTTAGGCTGTGTCGAGGTGTCTAGGTCTGGTTAGGCACACCCCACGGCTACTTCTAGTTGCGGTGATAGGATCAGGGATTGCGGTCAGTAAAGTTACCACTGCTCCAGCGAAGGTCATTTCATGCTGCTCCAAGGCCACCTGATCATAACAGTACTACTGGCCAACAATGAGTTAATTGCATCTCAGAAGAAGGGAGGAAAGATCTTGAGCCATTTTTTTTCTTCAGTCTGTTTTGTCTTCTCCTCCCTCTTTATCTCTGGGTGGCTGAAGAGCCTTGTGCTAGCATGAGTGTTCAGAAATTAGCCTCTCGTGTAGACCAGCTTGCTAATAGAGTACAGGGTATTTCTGATTACATTGTTCAGACTCCTGCTTTAGAACCGAAGATACCTACTCCTGATTTGTTTTTTGGTGACAGGTCCAAATTTTTGAGTTTTAAAAACAACTGTAAACTGTTTTTTGCATTGAAACCTCGATCCTCCAGTGATTCCATTCAACAAGTTAAAATCATCATTTCCCTGCTGCCTGGTGATCCACAGGATTGGGCATTTTCCCTGGAATCTGGGGATCCTGCTTTGCTTAATGTAGACTCCTTCTTTCAGGCGTTAGGATTACTGTATGATGAACCTAATTCAGTGGATCAAGCTGAGAAGACCTTGTTGGCCCTGTCTCAGGGTCAAGAGGCGGCAGAATTGTATTGTCAGAAATTCAGAAAATGGTCTGTATTGACTAAATGGAATAATGATGCTTTGGCGGCAATTTTCAGAAAGGGTCTTTCTGAATCCGTTAAAGATGTTATGGTGGGGTTTCCCACACCCTCCAATCTGAGTGATTCTATGTCTCTGGCCATTCAGATTGATCGGCGCTTGCGGGAGCGCAGAACTGTGCGCCCTATGGCGTTATCCTCAGAGCAAATTCCTGAGCCAATGCAATGTGATAGGATTCTGTCTAGAACGGAACGACAAGGTTTCAGACGTCAGAATAAGTTGTGTTATTATTGTGGCGACGCTTCCCATGTCATTTCTGTCTGCCCTAAGCGGACCAAGAGGATCACCAGTTCATTTACCATCAGTACTGTACAACCTAAATTTCTGTTATCTGTGTCCTTGATCTGTTCATTGTCATCATTTTCTGTCATGGCGTTTGTGGATTCAGGCGCCGCCTTGAGCTTAATGGACTTTGAGTTTGCCAGACATTGTGGTTTTCTCTTGCAGCCTTTGTAGAACCCTGTTCCTTTAAGGGGCATTGATGCTACACCCTTGGCTAAAAATAAGCCCCAGTTTTGGACACAGGTGACCATACGCATCAGGAAGATTGTCGTTTTCTGGTGTTGCATAATTTGCATGATGCTATCGTGCTGGGTTTTCCATGGTTGCAAGTACATAATCCTGTTTTGGATTGGAAGTCCATGTCTGTGACTAGTTGGGGTTGTCAGGGGGTTCATAATAATGTTCCTCTGATGCCTATCGCCACTTCTCCCTCTTCTGAAATTCCGGAGTTTTTGTCTGATTTTCAGGATGTATTCGATGAGCCCAAGTCCAGTTTCCTTCCACCACACAGGGACTGCGATTGTGCTATTGACTTGATTCCAGGCTGTAAGTTTCCTAAGGGCCGACTTTTCAACCTGTATGTACCTGAACATACCGCCATGCGGAGCTATGTTGAGGAGTCTTTGGAGAAAGGGCATATTCGGCCATCTTCTTCACCGTTGGGAGCGGGGTTCTTTTTTGTTGCTAAAAAAGATGGTTCCTTAAGACCCTGTATTGATTATCGCCTCTTGAATAAGATCACGGTCAAGTTTCAATATCCTTTACCTTTGCTTTCCGATTTGTTTGCTAGGATTAAGGGAGCTAGTTGGTTACTAAGACTGACCTTCGGGGGGCTTATAATCTTGCTCGTATTAAGCAGGGTGATGAATGGAAAACTGCGTTTAACACGCCCGAGGGCCATTTTGAATACCTTGTGATGCCATTCGGACTCTCTAATGCTCCATCTGTTTTTCAGTCCTTCATGCATGATATCTTCCGGAATTATCTTGATAAATTCCTGATTGTATATTTGGACGATATTTTGATTTTTTCCGATGATTGGGAGTCTCATGTGCAGCAGGTCAGGATGGTATTTCAGATCCTTCGTGACAATGCCTTGTTTGTGAAAGGGTCTAAGTGTCTTTTTGGGGTGCAGAAGGTTTCCCATTGAAATTTGTATCCTCTTAATATTTTGCAATCATCATATTATATTGCACTGTGTACTTACAATTGCTCATTTTGCCCTTCTACCCATCTAATTCTCCTGCTTTCCATTAGGTCTGTGACATCACATGATTAAAAATTGACTAGCTGAATCCTTCTAAGCTCTATGTACAAACAGAGGTCAGTTTTATCTGCATGACTCATAAGTCACTGTAAAAGTCCCTGGCGGGGGCAGGGGTGGAGCAGCTGAGTCAGGAGTCAAAGAGGGGAATGATAAATGCAGGGAAAAGAGACTTCCTGTTTCTACACAGAGCAGAGATAAGAGAATAATTATTTGGGTAGAAAGGCAACATGAGCAGTTGTAAGTACACAGTTAAGTATAATATAATGATTGCAATACATTAAGAGGAATTTACCTTTACCACCTGTTTCTTACCAAAAGTTTGATTGAGGTGAAATTGCACCACTAGTCTAATGATTGCATCTGTGGAAAACATCCAGAAGGATGGAACCAGACACAATGGAAATACATGGTTCTTTCTACAGTTATCAGCAGACTAACTCCATAATTATTATTATTATTATTATTATTATTTATTTATATAGCACCATTGATTCCATGGTGCTGTACATGAGAAGGGGTTAAATACAAGTTACAAATATCACATACAGTAAACAAACTAACAATGACGGACTGATACAGAGGGGCGAGGACCCTGCCCTTGCGGGCTTACATTCTACAGGATTATGGGGAAGGAGACAGTAGGTTGAGGGTTGCAGGAGCTCCGGTGTTGGTGAGGCGGTAGCTCCGGTGTTGGTGAGGCGGTAGCTCCGGTGTTGGTGAGGCGGTAGCTTCGATAGTGATGAGGCAGCAGCGGTGTCAGTGCAGGCTGTAGGCTTTCCTGAAGAGATGAGTTTTGACTCATGAGTAATGACTCATGACGAAAATGTACATCACTGTTAACTGTTCCCACACCGTGATATACATTGTCACCATGGTGGTCGCACAGGTGCTACCAATGCTCTACATTCTGTATTACACAGACCTTCTCCTGCTACAACTCACAGAATCCAGGATAACCTGCTTATGTAAATGTCTCGGCATCTAGCGTTCCAGAGGTAACGTGATTACAGGCCACTAATGGGTTGATGTTGCAGCCAAAAGCATAAAAAAGGTCCCAGGCCTGCAATCCGCATTGGCCTATTAGTCAGTAATGCTGCAGATGATGTTGGCCCCAAGTTGCACAAAAGAGAGTAACATTTTTATTGTCAATTACAGTCTCAATATCAATGAAGCCGCCTACAATATTTATCAATTATATGATATATATGTGTGTATTCTTGTCAATATCAGGAGAATATTCTTATCTTGCCCCTTGTTTGAGATTCAATGTCGGGAGAGGAGTAATGGACATTTTTTTTGGAGTGACGGGAAAGGGGAGCGGAGTCTGGTGCCTTTCACTGTACTTTGCATTGTTTGTACACTTAAAACTGTTATTAAAGATTCTTGATTTAACCCTCCAAAAAATCCCCTTTGTTATCAAATAGGAGAGTTCATTTAAGATGATTAATTTACTAATATACTGCTACTCTACAGGCTTAAAGGGAACCTGACATCTGCTCTAGCCCCTCTACACTGCCATCATGCCTGTGGTGTACCCCTTTCCTACATTATAATAAGCCCCTTTTATTGCTTAGTGATTGATAAATATAAAATTGTCTTTAAACCTTGCACTCAAAGTAAATCAGTGAGTGACTATTTGGGGGGTGGAATTGATTTTCCCCAGACTAATCCTCCCTCTCATTGTGTAAGAACCAAATGTGTCTGTAAGTGACATGATTTACAGTAATGGCGTCACCACCGGCTCCTTGGAAATCTCGTGCACTCACACGTCCTCCCTGAAAATGCACAATGAAGTCAGGTATACGCTCCCCACCCTCATCAGCGCAGTGTGCATGACCAAATAGCAAGTTGTGATGCAAGCGTCAGCCAGCCGCGAGCTGTGCCAAGAATCAGTAAAGAGTAACATAACTCTTCCAAATCATGTCACTCACACCCACAGGGGCTAGCTTACTCCATGAGAGGGAGGCATAGTCAGGGGAAATCAATGGCCCCCCAACACTGATCTACATAGCGAAAGTGCAGGGTTTAAACTTATTTCTACATTTATTTACAAATCGTTAAGCAACAAAATAAGAATTATTAGTATATAGAACTAGATTATTCTTATTAGAATGTAGGAAAAGGGTGCAATACAGTCATGGTGACGATTTAGTGGCTAGGGCAGCTGTCCAGTTCTCTACAGACGGTGCGTGCTGTCAGGATTTTCTAATGCTGGGCACAGGCAGACGAAAGGTCCTTCAAGCGCTGATCCTTAGGAAGGAAGGCTGCGGGTTACAAACAGGGCGCGTCCGAGGGTGAGTATATTCCTAATAGGTATATACTCACCCTCGGACGCGCCCTGGTTGTAACCCGCAGCCTTCCTTCCTAAGAATCAGCGCTTGAAGGACCTTTCGATGACGTCACGGCTTCTGATTGGTCGCGTGACGCCCATGTGACCGCTCACGCGACCAATCAGACGTCATCGAAAGGTCCTACAAGCGCTGATTTTTAGGAAGGAAGGCTCCCGGTTACAACCAGGGCGCGTCCGAGGGTGAGTATAGCAATATTTTTTATTTTTATTCTTTATTTTACACATTAATATGGATCGCAGGGCCTGAAGGAGAGTTTCCTCTCCTTCAGACCCTGGGAACCATTAGAAACCCAATGCACTGCATTGGGTTTCGTGTTTCGGCCGACCCCGACCCCGACTTTTCTATAGGATCGGCCGATTTCACTCGACCCGACTTTTGAAAATGTCGGGTTTCGTGAAATCCGACCCGATCCTATAAAAACAAAAGTCGCTCAACCCTAATCCTTTCCTATCTAGGTAGAAGTGGCCTCCTTTGCTTATCCCTGTTTTCTGTCTGCGTGTGTCTTTTCCTCTCCTACTCACAGTCATTATTTGTGGGGGGCTACCTATCCTTTGGGGGTCTACTCTGAGGCAAGAGAGTTTTCCTATTTCCATCTTTAGGGATATTTAGTCCTTAGGCTGTGTCGAGGTGTCTAGGTCTGGTTAGGCACACCCCACGGCTACTTCTAGTTGCGGTGATAGGATCAGGGATTGCGGTCAGTAAAGTTACCACTGCTCCAGCGAAGGTCATTTCATGCTGCTCCAAGGCCACCTGATCATAACAGTACTACTGGCCAACAATGAGTTAATTGCATCTCAGAAGAAGGGAGGAAAGATCTTGAGCCATTTTTTTTCTTCAGTCTGTTTTGTCTTCTCCTCCCTCTTTATCTCTGGGTGGCTGAAGAGCCTTGTGCTAGCATGAGTGTTCAGAAATTAGCCTCTCGTGTAGACCAGCTTGCTGATAGAGTACAGGGTATTTCTGATTACATTGTTCAGACTCCTGCTTTAGAACCGAAGATACCTACTCCTGATTTGTTTTTTGGTGACAGGTCCAAAATTTTGAGTTTTAAAAACAACTGTAAACTGTTTTTTGCATTGAAACCTCGATCCTCCAGTGATTCCATTCAACAAGTTAAAATCATCATTTCCCTGCTGCCTGGTGATCCACAGGATTGGGCATTTTCCCTGGAATCTGGGGATCCTGCTTTGCTTAATGTAGACTCCTTCTTTCAGGCGTTAGGATTACTGTATGATGAACCTAATTCAGTGGATCAAGCTGAGAAGACCTTGTTGGCCCTGTCTCAGGGTCAAGAGGCGGCAGAATTGTATTGTCAGAAATTCAGAAAATGGTCTGTATTGACTAAATGGAATAATGATGCTTTGGCAGCAATTTTCAGAAAGGGTCTTTCTGAATCCGTTAAAGATGTTATGGTGGGGTTTCCCACACCCTCCAATCTGAGTGATTCTATGTCTCTGGCCATTCAGATTGATCGGCGCTTGCGGGAGCGCAGAACTGTGCGCCCTATGGCGTTATCCTCAGAGCAAATTCCTGAGCCAATGCAATGTGATAGGATTCTGTCTAGAACGGAACGACAAGGTTTCAGACGTCAGAACCACCTTGTGTTATTATTGTGGCGACGCTTCCCATGTCATTTCTGTCTGCCCTAAGCGGACCAAGAGGATCACCAGTTCATTTACCATCAGTACTGTACAACCTAAATTTCTGTTATCTGTGTCCTTGATCTGTTCATTGTCATCATTTTCTGTCATGGCATTTGTGGATTCAGGCGCCGCCTTGAGCTTAATGGACTTTGAGTTTGCCAGACATTGTGGTTTTCTCTTGCAGCCTTTGCAGAACCCTATTCCTTTAAGGGGCATTGATGCTACACCCTTGGCTAAAAATAAGCCCCAGTTTTGGACACAGGTGACCATACGCATCAGGAAGATTGTCGTTTTCTGGTGTTGCATAATTTGCATGATGCTATCGTGCTGGGTTTTCCATGGTTGCAAGTACATAATCCTGTTTTGGATTGGAAGTCCATGTCTGTGACTAGTTGGGGTTGTCAGGGGGTTCATAATGATGTTCCTCTGATGTCTATCGCCACTTCTCCCTCTTCTGAAATTCCGGAGTTTTTGTCTGATTTTCAGGATATATTCGATGAGCCCAAGTCCAGTTTCCTTCCACCACACAGGGACTGCGATTGTGCTATTGACTTGATTCCAGGCTGTAAGTTTCCTAAGGGCCGACTTTTCAACCTGTCTGTACCTGAACATACCGCCATGCGGAGCTATGTTGAGGAGTCTTTGGAGAAAGGGCATATTCGGCCATCTTCTTCACCGTTGGGAGCGGGGTTCTTTTTTGTTGCTAAAAAAGATGGTTCCTTAAGACCCTGTATTGATTATCGCCTCTTGAATAAGATCACGGTCAAGTTTCAATATCCTTTACCTTTGCTTTCCGATTTGTTTGCTAGGATTAAGGGAGCTAGTTGGTTTACTAAGACTGACCTTCGGGGGGCTTATAATCTTGCTCGTATTAAGCAGGGTGATGAATGGAAAACTGCGTTTAACACGCCCGAGGGCCATTTTGAATACCTTGTGATGCCATTCGGACTCTCTAATGCTCCATCTGTTTTTCAGTCCTTCATGCATGATATCTTCCGGAATTATCTTGATAAATTCCTGATTGTATATTTGGACGATATTTTGATTTTTTCCGATGATTGGGAGTCTCATGTGCAGCAGGTCAGGATGGTATTTCAGATCCTTCGTGACAATGCCTTGTTTGTGAAAGGGTCTAAGTGTCTTTTTGGGGTGCAGAAGGTTTCCCATTGAAATTTGTATCCTCTTAATATTTTGCAATCATCATATTATATTGCACTGTGTACTTACAATTGCTCATTTTGCCCTTCTACCCATCTAATTCTCCTGCTTTCCATTAGGTCTGTGACATCACATGATTAAAAATTGACTAGCTGAATCCTTCTAAGCTCTATGTACAAACAGAGGTCAGTTTTATCTGCATGACTCATAAGTCACTGTAAAAGTCCCTGGCGGGGGCAGGGGTGGAGCAGCTGAGTCAGGAGTCAAAGAGGGGAATGATAAATGCAGGGAAAAGAGACTTCCTGTTTCTACACAGAGCAGAGATAAGAGAATAATTATTTGGGTAGAAAGGCAACATGAGCAGTTGTAAGTACACAGTTTAGTATAATATAATGATTGCAATACATTAAGAGGAATTTACCTTTACCACCTGTTTCTTACCAAAAGTTTGATTGAGGTGAAATTGCACCACTAGTCTAATGATTGCATCTGTGGAAAACATCCAGAAGGATGGAACCAGACACAATGGAAATACATGGTTCTTTCTACAGTTATCAGCAGACTAACTCCATAATTATTATTATTATTTATTTATATAGCACCATTGATTCCATGGTGCTGTACATGAGAAGGGGTTAAATACAAGTTACAAATATCACATACAGTAAACAAACTAACAATGACGGACTGATACAGAGGGGCGAGGACCCTGCCCTTGCGGGCTTACATTCTACAGGATTATGGGGAAGGAGACAGTAGGTTGAGGGTTGCAGGAGCTCCGGTGTTGGTGAGGCGGTAGCTCCGGTGTTGGTGAGGCGGTAGCTCCGGTGTTGGTGAGGCGGTAGCTTCGATAGTGATGAGGCAGCAGCGGTGTCAGTGCAGGCTGTAGGCTTTCCTGAAGAGATGAGTTTTGACTCATGAGTAATGACTCATGACGAAAATGTACATCACTGTTAACTGTTCCCACACCGTGATATACATTGTCACCATGGTGGTCGCACAGGTGCTACCAATGCTCTACATTCTGTATTACACAGACCTTCTCCTGCTACAACTCACAGAATCCAGGATAACCTGCTTATGTAAATGTCTCGGCATCTAGCGTTCCAGAGGTAACGTGATTACAGGCCACTAATGGGTTGATGTTGCAGCCAAAAGCATAAAAAAGGTCCCAGGCCTGCAATCCGCATTGGCCTATTAGTCAGTAATGCTGCAGATGATGTTGGCCCCAAGTTGCACAAAAGAGAGTAACATTTTTATTGTCAATTACAGTCTCAATATCAATGAAGCCGCCTACAATATTTATCAATTATATGATATATATGTGTGTATTCTTGTCAATATCAGGAGAATATTCTTATCTTGCCCCTTGTTTGAGATTCAATGTCGGGAGAGGAGTAATGGACATTTTTTTTGGAGTGACGGGAAAGGGGAGCGGAGTCTGGTGCCTTTCACTGTACTTTGCATTGTTTGTACACTTAAAACTGTTATTAAAGATTCTTGATTTAACCCTCCAAAAAATCCCCTTTATTATCAAATAGGAGAGTTCATTTAAGATGATTAATTTACTAATATACTGCTACTCTACAGGCTTAAAGGGAACCTGACATCTGCTCTAGCCCCTCTACACTGCCATCATGCCTGTGGTGTACCCCTTTCCTACATTATAATAAGCCCCTTTTATTGCTTAGTGATTGATAAATATAAAATTGTCTTTAAACCTTGCACTCAAAGTAAATCAGTGAGTGACTATTTGGGGGGTGGAATTGATTTTCCCCAGACTAATCCTCCCTCTCATTGTGTAAGAACCAAATGTGTCTGTAAGTGACATGATTTACAGTAATGGCGTCACCACCGGCTCCTTGGAAATCTCGTGCACTCACACGTCCTCCCTGGAAATGCACAATGAAGTCAGGTATACGCTCCCCACCCTCATCAGCGCAGTGTGCATGACCAAATAGCAAGTTGTGATGCAAGCGTCAGCCAGCCGCGAGCTGTGCCAAGAATCAGTAAAGAGTAACATAACTCTTCCAAATCATGTCACTCACACCCACAGGGGCTAGCTTACTCCATGAGAGGGAGGCATAGTCAGGGGAAATCAATGGCCCCCCAACACTGATCTACATAGCGAAAGTGCAGGGTTTAAACTTATTTCTACATTTATTTACAAATCGTTAAGCAACAAAATAAGAATTATTAGTATATAGAACTAGATTATTCTTATTAGAATGTAGGAAAAGGGTGCAATACAGTCATGGTGACGATTTAGTGGCTAGGGCAGCTGTCCAGTTCTCTACAGACGGTGCGTGCTGTCAGGATTTTCTAATGCTGGGCACAGGCAGACGAAAGGTCCTTCAAGCGCTGATCCTTAGGAAGGAAGGCTGCGGGTTACAAACAGGGCGCGTCCGAGGGTGAGTATATTCCTAATAGGTATATACTCACCCTCGGACGCGCCCTGGTTGTAACCCGCAGCCTTCCTTCCTAAGAATCAGCGCTTGAAGGACCTTTCGATGACGTCACGGCTTCTGATTGGTCGCGTGACGCCCATGTGACCGCTCACGCGACCAATCAGACGTCATCGAAAGGTCCTACAAGCGCTGATTTTTAGGAAGGAAGGCTCCCGGTTACAACCAGGGCGCGTCCGAGGGTGAGTATAGCAATATTTTTTATTTTTATTCTTTATTTTACACATTAATATGGATCGCAGGGCCTGAAGGAGAGTTTCCTCTCCTTCAGACCCTGGGAACCATTAGAAACCCAATGCACTGCATTGGGTTTCGTGTTTCGGCCGACCCCGACCCCGACTTTTCTATAGGATCGGCCGATTTCACTCGACCCGACTTTTGAAAATGTCGGGTTTCGTGAAATCCGACCCGATCCTATAAAAACAAAAGTCGCTCAACCCTAATCCTTTCCTATCTAGGTAGAAGTGGCCTCCTTTGCTTATCCCTGTTTTCTGTCTGCGTGTGTCTTTTCCTCTCCTACTCACAGTCATTATTTGTGGGGGGCTACCTATCCTTTGGGGGTCTACTCTGAGGCAAGAGAGTTTTCCTATTTCCATCTTTAGGGATATTTAGTCCTTAGGCTGTGTCGAGGTGTCTAGGTCTGGTTAGGCACACCCCACGGCTACTTCTAGTTGCGGTGATAGGATCAGGGATTGCGGTCAGTAAAGTTACCACTGCTCCAGCGAAGGTCATTTCATGCTGCTCCAAGGCCACCTGATCATAACAGTACTACTGGCCAACAATGAGTTAATTGCATCTCAGAAGAAGGGAGGAAAGATCTTGAGCCATTTTTTTTCTTCAGTCTGTTTTGTCTTCTCCTCCCTCTTTATCTCTGGGTGGCTGAAGAGCCTTGTGCTAGCATGAGTGTTCAGAAATTAGCCTCTCGTGTAGACCAGCTTGCTGATAGAGTACAGGGTATTTCTGATTACATTGTTCAGACTCCTGCTTTAGAACCGAAGATACCTACTCCTGATTTGTTTTTTGGTGACAGGTCCAAATTTTTGAGTTTTAAAAACAACTGTAAACTGTTTTTTGCATTGAAACCTCGATCCTCCAGTGATTCCATTCAACAAGTTAAAATCATCATTTCCCTGCTGCCTGGTGATCCACAGGATTGGGCATTTTCCCTGGAATCTGGGGATCCTGCTTTGCTTAATGTAGACTCCTTCTTTCAGGCGTTAGGATTACTGTATGATGAACCTAATTCAGTGGATCAAGCTGAGAAGACCTTGTTGGCCCTGTCTCAGGGTCAAGAGGCGGCAGAATTGTATTGTCAGAAATTCAGAAAATGGTCTGTATTGACTAAATGGAATAATGATGCTTTGGCGGCAATTTTCAGAAAGGGTCTTTCTGAATCCGTTAAAGATGTTATGGTGGGGTTTCCCACACCCTCCAATCTGAGTGATTCTATGTCTCTGGCCATTCAGATTGATCGGCGCTTGCGGGAGCGCAGAACTGTGCGCCCTATGGCGTTATCCTCAGAGCAAATTCCTGAGCCAATGCAATGTGATAGGATTCTGTCTAGAACGGAACGACAAGGTTTCAGACGTCAGAATAAGTTGTGTTATTATTGTGGCGACGCTTCCCATGTCATTTCTGTCTGCCCTAAGTGGACCAAGAGGATCACCAGTTCATTTACCATCAGTACTGTACAACCTAAATTTCTGTTATCTGTGTCCTTGATCTGTTCATTGTCATCATTTTCTGTCATGGCGTTTGTGGATTCAGGCGCCGCCTTGAGCTTAATGGACTTTGAGTTTGCCAGACATTGTGGTTTTCTCTTGCAGCCTTTGCAGAACCCTATTCCTTTAAGGGGCATTGATGCTACACCCTTGGCTAAAAATAAGCCCCAGTTTTGGACACAGGTGACCATACGCATCAGGAAGATTGTCGTTTTCTGGTGTTGCATAATTTGCATGATGCTATCGTGCTGGGTTTTCCATGGTTGCAAGTACATAATCCTGTTTTGGATTGGAAGTCCATGTCTGTGACTAGTTGGGGTTGTCAGGGGGTTCATAATGATGTTCCTCTGATGTCTATCGCCACTTCTCCCTCTTCTGAAATTCCGGAGTTTTTGTCTGATTTTCAGGATGTATTCGATGAGCCCAAGTCCAGTTTCCTTCCACCACACAGGGACTGCGATTGTGCTATTGACTTGATTCCAGGCTGTAAGTTTCCTAAGGGCCGACTTTTCAACCTGTCTGTACCTGAACATACCGCCATGCGGAGCTATGTTGAGGAGTCTTTGGAGAAAGGGCATATTCGGCCATCTTCTTCACCGTTGGGAGCGGGGTTCTTTTTTGTTGCTAAAAAAGATGGTTCCTTAAGACCCTGTATTGATTATCGCCTCTTGAATAAGATCACGGTCAAGTTTCAATATCCTTTACCTTTGCTTTCCGATTTGTTTGCTAGGATTAAGGGAGCTAGTTGGTTTACTAAGACTGACCTTCGGGGGGCTTATAATCTTGCTCGTATTAAGCAGGGTGATGAATGGAAAACTGCGTTTAACACGCCCGAGGGCCATTTTGAATACCTTGTGATGCCATTCGGACTCTCTAATGCTCCATCTGTTTTTCAGTCCTTCATGCATGATATCTTCCGGAATTATCTTGATAAATTCCTGATTGTATATTTGGACGATATTTTGATTTTTTCCGATGATTGGGAGTCTCATGTGCAGCAGGTCAGGATGGTATTTCAGATCCTTCGTGACAATGCCTTGTTTGTGAAAGGGTCTAAGTGTCTTTTTGGGGTGCAGAAGGTTTCCCATTGAAATTTGTATCCTCTTAATATTTTGCAATCATCATATTATATTGCACTGTGTACTTACAATTGCTCATTTTGCCCTTCTACCCATCTAATTCTCCTGCTTTCCATTAGGTCTGTGACATCACATGATTAAAAATTGACTAGCTGAATCCTTCTAAGCTCTATGTACAAACAGAGGTCAGTTTTATCTGCATGACTCATAAGTCACTGTAAAAGTCCCTGGCGGGGGCAGGGGTGGAGCAGCTGAGTCAGGAGTCAAAGAGGGGAATGATAAATGCAGGGAAAAGAGACTTCCTGTTTCTACACAGAGCAGAGATAAGAGAATAATTATTTGGGTAGAAAGGCAACATGAGCAGTTGTAAGTACACAGTTTAGTATAATATAATGATTGCAATACATTAAGAGGAATTTACCTTTACCACCTGTTTCTTACCAAAAGTTTGATTGAGGTGAAATTGCACCACTAGTCTAATGATTGCATCTGTGGAAAACATCCAGAAGGATGGAACCAGACACAATGGAAATACATGGTTCTTTCTACAGTTATCAGCAGACTAACTCCATAATTATTATTATTATTATTATTATTATTTATTTATATAGCACCATTGATTCCATGGTGCTGTACATGAGAAGGGGTTAAATACAAGTTACAAATATCACATACAGTAAACAAACTAACAATGACGGACTGATACAGAGGGGCGAGGACCCTGCCCTTGCGGGCTTACATTCTACAGGATTATGGGGAAGGAGACAGTAGGTTGAGGGTTGCAGGAGCTCCGGTGTTGGTGAGGCGGTAGCTCCGGTGTTGGTGAGGCGGTAGCTCCGGTGTTGGTGAGGCGGTAGCTTCGATAGTGATGAGGCAGCAGCGGTGTCAGTGCAGGCTGTAGGCTTTCCTGAAGAGATGAGTTTTGACTCATGAGTAATGACTCATGACGAAAATGTACATCACTGTTAACTGTTCCCACACCGTGATATACATTGTCACCATGGTGGTCGCACAGGTGCTACCAATGCTCTACATTCTGTATTACACAGACCTTCTCCTGCTACAACTCACAGAATCCAGGATAACCTGCTTATGTAAATGTCTCGGCATCTAGCGTTCCAGAGGTAACGTGATTACAGGCCACTAATGGGTTGATGTTGCAGCCAAAAGCATAAAAAAGGTCCCAGGCCTGCAATCCGCATTGGCCTATTAGTCAGTAATGCTGCAGATGATGTTGGCCCCAAGTTGCACAAAAGAGAGTAACATTTTTATTGTCAATTACAGTCTCAATATCAATGAAGCCGCCTACAATATTTATCAATTATATGATATATATGTGTGTATTCTTGTCAATATCAGGAGAATATTCTTATCTTGCCCCTTGTTTGAGATTCAATGTCGGGAGAGGAGTAATGGACATTTTTTTTGGAGTGACGGGAAAGGGGAGCGGAGTCTGGTGCCTTTCACTGTACTTTGCATTGTTTGTACACTTAAAACTGTTATTAAAGATTCTTGATTTAACCCTCCAAAAAATCCCCTTTATTATCAAATAGGAGAGTTCATTTAAGATGATTAATTTACTAATATACTGCTACTCTACAGGCTTAAAGGGAACCTGACATCTGCTCTAGCCCCTCTACACTGCCATCATGCCTGTGGTGTACCCCTTTCCTACATTATAATAAGCCCCTTTTATTGCTTAGTGATTGATAAATATAAAATTGTCTTTAAACCTTGCACTCAAAGTAAATCAGTGAGTGACTATTTGGGGGGTGGAATTGATTTTCCCCAGACTAATCCTCCCTCTCATTGTGTAAGAACCAAATGTGTCTGTAAGTGACATGATTTACAGTAATGGCGTCACCACCGGCTCCTTGGAAATCTCGTGCACTCACACGTCCTCCCTGGAAATGCACAATGAAGTCAGGTATACGCTCCCCACCCTCATCAGCGCAGTGTGCATGACCAAATAGCAAGTTGTGATGCAAGCGTCAGCCAGCCGCGAGCTGTGCCAAGAATCAGTAAAGAGTAACATAACTCTTCCAAATCATGTCACTCACACCCACAGGGGCTAGCTTACTCCATGAGAGGGAGGCATAGTCAGGGGAAATCAATGGCCCCCCAACACTGATCTACATAGCGAAAGTGCAGGGTTTAAACTTATTTCTACATTTATTTACAAATCGTTAAGCAACAAAATAAGAATTATTAGTATATAGAACTAGATTATTCTTATTAGAATGTAGGAAAAGGGTGCAATACAGTCATGGTGACGATTTAGTGGCTAGGGCAGCTGTCCAGTTCTCTACAGACGGTGCGTGCTGTCAGGATTTTCTAATGCTGGGCACAGGCAGACGAAAGGTCCTTCAAGCGCTGATCCTTAGGAAGGAAGGCTGCGGGTTACAAACAGGGCGCGTCCGAGGGTGAGTATATTCCTAATAGGTATATACTCACCCTCGGACGCGCCCTGGTTGTAACCCGCAGCCTTCCTTCCTAAGAATCAGCGCTTGAAGGACCTTTCGATGACGTCACGGCTTCTGATTGGTCGCGTGACGCCCATGTGACCGCTCACGCGACCAATCAGACGTCATCGAAAGGTCCTACAAGCGCTGATTTTTAGGAAGGAAGGCTCCCGGTTACAACCAGGGCGCGTCCGAGGGTGAGTATAGCAATATTTTTTATTTTTATTCTTTATTTTACACATTAATATGGATCGCAGGGCCTGAAGGAGAGTTTCCTCTCCTTCAGACCCTGGGAACCATTAGAAACCCAATGCACTGCATTGGGTTTCGTGTTTCGGCCGACCCCGACCCCGACTTTTCTATAGGATCGGCCGATTTCACTCGACCCGACTTTTGAAAATGTCGGGTTTCGTGAAATCCGACCCGATCCTATAAAAACAAAAGTCGCTCAACCCTAATCCTTTCCTATCTAGGTAGAAGTGGCCTCCTTTGCTTATCCCTGTTTTCTGTCTGCGTGTGTCTTTTCCTCTCCTACTCACAGTCATTATTTGTGGGGGGCTACCTATCCTTTGGGGGTCTACTCTGAGGCAAGAGAGTTTTCCTATTTCCATCTTTAGGGATATTTAGTCCTTAGGCTGTGTCGAGGTGTCTAGGTCTGGTTAGGCACACCCCACGGCTACTTCTAGTTGCGGTGATAGGATCAGGGATTGCGGTCAGTAAAGTTACCACTGCTCCAGCGAAGGTCATTTCATGCTGCTCCAAGGCCACCTGATCATAACAGTACTACTGGCCAACAATGAGTTAATTGCATCTCAGAAGAAGGGAGGAAAGATCTTGAGCCATTTTTTTTCTTCAGTCTGTTTTGTCTTCTCCTCCCTCTTTATCTCTGGGTGGCTGAAGAGCCTTGTGCTAGCATGAGTGTTCAGAAATTAGCCTCTCGTGTAGACCAGCTTGCTGATAGAGTACAGGGTATTTCTGATTACATTGTTCAGACTCCTGCTTTAGAACCGAAGATACCTACTCCTGATTTGTTTTTTGGTGACAGGTCCAAATTTTTGAGTTTTAAAAACAACTGTAAACTGTTTTTTGCATTGAAACCTCGATCCTCCAGTGATTCCATTCAACAAGTTAAAATCATCATTTCCCTGCTGCCTGGTGATCCACAGGATTGGGCATTTTCCCTGGAATCTGGGGATCCTGCTTTGCTTAATGTAGACTCCTTCTTTCAGGCGTTAGGATTACTGTATGATGAACCTAATTCAGTGGATCAAGCTGAGAAGACCTTGTTGGCCCTGTCTCAGGGTCAAGAGGCGGCAGAATTGTATTGTCAGAAATTCAGAAAATGGTCTGTATTGACTAAATGGAATAATGATGCTTTGGCGGCAATTTTCAGAAAGGGTCTTTCTGAATCCGTTAAAGATGTTATGGTGGGGTTTCCCACACCCTCCAATCTGAGTGATTCTATGTCTCTGGCCATTCAGATTGATCGGCGCTTGCGGGAGCGCAGAACTGTGCGCCCTATGGCGTTATCCTCAGAGCAAATTCCTGAGCCAATGCAATGTGATAGGATTCTGTCTAGAACGGAACGACAAGGTTTCAGACGTCAGAATAAGTTGTGTTATTATTGTGGCGACGCTTCCCATGTCATTTCTGTCTGCCCTAAGCGGACCAAGAGGATCACCAGTTCATTTACCATCAGTACTGTACAACCTAAATTTCTGTTATCTGTGTCCTTGATCTGTTCATTGTCATCATTTTCTGTCATGGCGTTTGTGGATTCAGGCGCCGCCTTGAGCTTAATGGACTTTGAGTTTGCCAGACATTGTGGTTTTCTCTTGCAGCCTTTGCAGAACCCTATTCCTTTAAGGGGCATTGATGCTACACCCTTGGCTAAAAATAAGCCCCAGTTTTGGACACAGGTGACCATACGCATCAGGAAGATTGTCGTTTTCTGGTGTTGCATAATTTGCATGATGCTATCGTGCTGGGTTTTCCATGGTTGCAAGTACATAATCCTGTTTTGGATTGGAAGTCCATGTCTGTGACTAGTTGGGGTTGTCAGGGGGTTCATAATGATGTTCCTCTGATGTCTATCGCCACTTCTCCCTCTTCTGAAATTCCGGAGTTTTTGTCTGATTTTCAGGATGTATTCGATGAGCCCAAGTCCAGTTTCCTTCCACCACACAGGGACTGCGATTGTGCTATTGACTTGATTCCAGGCTGTAAGTTTCCTAAGGGCCGACTTTTCAACCTGTCTGTACCTGAACATACCGCCATGCGGAGCTATGTTGAGGAGTCTTTGGAGAAAGGGCATATTCGGCCATCTTCTTCACCGTTGGGAGCGGGGTTCTTTTTTGTTGCTAAAAAAGATGGTTCCTTAAGACCCTGTATTGATTATCGCCTCTTGAATAAGATCACGGTCAAGTTTCAATATCCTTTACCTTTGCTTTCCGATTTGTTTGCTAGGATTAAGGGAGCTAGTTGGTTTACTAAGACTGACCTTCGGGGGGCTTATAATCTTGCTCGTATTAAGCAGGGTGATGAATGGAAAACTGCGTTTAACACGCCCGAGGGCCATTTTGAATACCCTGTGATGCCATTCGGACTCTCTAATGCTCCATCTGTTTTTCAGTCCTTCATGCATGATATCTTCCGGAATTATCTTGATAAATTCCTGATTGTATATTTGGACGATATTTTGATTTTTTCCGATGATTGGGAGTCTCATGTGCAGCAGGTCAGGATGGTATTTCAGATCCTTCGTGACAATGCCTTGTTTGTGAAAGGGTCTAAGTGTCTTTTTGGGGTGCAGAAGGTTTCCTTTTTGGGCTTTATTTTTTCTCCCTCGTCTATAGAGATGGATCCGGTTAAGGTTCAGGCCATTCATGATTGGATTCAGCCCACATCCGTGAAGAGCCTTCAGAAATTTTTGGGTTTTGCTAATTTTTATCGCCGTTTCATTGCTAATTTTTCCAGCGTGGTCAAACCCTTGACTGATTTGACGAAGAAGGGCGCTGCTGTGGCGAATTGGTCCCCTGCAGCTGTCTCTGCCTTTCAAGAACTTAAGCATCGTTTTACTTCTGCTCCTGTGTTGCGTCAACCGGATGTTTCTCTTCCATTTCAGGTTGAGGTTGACGCTTCTGAGATTGGGGCAGGGGCTGTTTTGTCACAGAGGGATCCTGCTGGCTCCTTAATGAAACCGTGTGCCTTCTTTTCCCGTAAATTTTCACCTGCTGAACGCAATTATGATGTCGGCAATCGGGAGTTGTTGGCTATGAAGTGGGCATTTGAGGAGTGGCAACATTGGCTTGAGGGAGCTAAGCATCGTATTGTGGTCTTGACCGATCATAAGAATCTGATTTACCTCGAGTCTGCCAAACGATTGAATCCTAGACAGGCGCGATGGTCCTTGTTTTTTTCTCGTTTTGATTTCGTGGTCTCATACCTTCGGGGTTCTAAGAATATTAAGGCTGATGCCCTCTCTAGGAGTTTTTTGCCTGATTCTCCTGAGGTCTTGGAACCAGTCGGTATTTTGAAGGAAGGGGTGGTCCTTTCTGCCGTTTCTCCTGATTTACGATGGGTTCTTCAGAAATTTCAGGCTGACAAACCTGATCGTTGTCCTGTGGGGAAGCTGTTTGTTCCTGACAGATGGACTAGTAGAGTGATTTCTGAGGTTCACTGTTCTGTGTTGGCTGGTCATCCTGGCATTTTTGGTACCAGAGACTTGGTTGGTAGGTCATTTTGGTGGCCTTCTTTATCACGTGATGTGCGGTCTTTTGTGCAGTCCTGTGGGACTTGTGCGTGGGCCAAGCCTTGTTGCTCCTGTGCTAGTGGGTTGCTTTTGCCATTGCCGGTCCCTGAGAGGCCCTGGACGCATATTTCTATGGATTTTATTTCCGATCTTCCTGTTTCCCAGAGGATGTCGGTTATCTGGGTTGTTTATGACCGATTCTCTAAGATGGTTCATTTGGTGCCTTTGCCTAAATTGCCTTCTTCTGATTTGGTTCCATTGTTTTTTCAGCATGTGGTCCGTTTGCATGGTATTCCTGAGAATATTGTGTCCGACAGAGGTTCTTAGTTTGTTTCTAGGTTTTGGCGGGCCTTTTGTGCTAGGCTGGGCATTGATTTGTCTTTTTCTTCTGCATTTCATCCTCAGACAAATGGCCAGACCGAGCGTACTAATCAGACTTTGGAGACTTATTTGAGATGCTTTGTGTCTGCTGATCAGGATGATTGGGTGGCTTTTTTGCCATTGGCCGAGTTTGCCCTTAATAATCGGGCTAGTTCGGCTACTTTGGTTTCGCCTTTTTTTGTAATTTTGGTTTTCATCCTCGTTTTTCTTCTGGGCAGGTTGAGTCTTCTGACTTTCCTGGTGTGGATTCTGTGGTTGACAGGTTGCAGCAGATTTGGGCTCAGGTGGTGGACAATTTGGTGTTGTCTCAGGAGGAGGCTCAACGTTTTGCTAACCGACGTCGCTGTGTTGGTTCCCGGCTTCAGGTTGGGGATCTGGTTTGGTTATCTTCCCGTCATGTTCCTATGAAGGTTTCTTCTCCTAAGTTTTAAGCCTCGGTTTATTGGTCCTTATAGGATTTCTGAGATTATTAATCCGGTGGCTTTTCGTCTGGAGCTTCCGGCCTCTTTTGCTATCCATAATGTCTTCCATAGATCTTTGTTGCGGAAATATGTGGAGCCGTTGTTCCCTCTGTTGATCCTCCGGCCCCTGTGTTGGTCGATGGGGAGCTGGAATATGTGGTTGAGAAGATTTTGGATTCTCGTTTTTCGAGGCGGAAGCTTCAGTACCTTGTCAAATGGAAGGGTTATGGCCAGGAGGATAATTCTTGGGTTTCGGCCTCTGATGTCTGTTATGACCTGGTGGTCAGGACAATAATGGACCTGGTGGTTAAGAGCACACGGAATGACCTGATGGTTACTGATAATAAGGACGAGTTCTGGGACGTGGGAACTCTGCTGACCGCAATCCCTAATCCTATCAATCACACTAGAAATAGCCGTGGATTGCTCCTAACGCTCCCTATGCAACTCGGCACAGCCTAAGGAACTAGCTAGCCCTGAAGATAGAAAAATAAAGCCTACCTTGCCTCAGAGAAATTCCCCAAAGGAAAAGGCAGCCCCCCACATATAATGACTGTGAGTAAAGATGAAAATACAAACACAGAGATGAAATAGATTTAGCAAAGTGAGGCCCGACTTACTGAACAGACTGAGGATAGGAAAGGTTGCTTTGCGGTCAGCACAAAAACCTACAAAAAGACCACGCAGAGGGCGCAAAAAGACCCTCCGCACCGACTCACGGTGCGGAGGCGCTCCCTCTGCGTCCCAGAGCTTCCAGCAAGCAAGACAACAATAAAAATAGCAAGCTGGACAGAAAAATAGCAAACCAAAGAAAAACAAGCAGGAACTTAACTTCTGCTGGGAAGACAGGTCACAAGAACGATCCAGGAGTGAACTAGACCAATACTGGAACATTGACAGGTGGCATGGAGCAAAGATCTAAGTGGAGTTAAATAGAGCAGCCAGCTAACGAATTAACCTCGTCACCTGTGGAAGGAAACTCAGAAACACCCACCAGAGGAAGTCCACGGACAGAACCAGCCGAAGTACCATTCATGACCACAGGAGGGAGCCCGACAACAGAATTCACAACAGATGTCCATGCCGCTGATTTGGTTCGTGCCTTTCATCTTGCTCATCCTGACCGGCCTGGGGGCTCTGGTGAGGGTTCCTTGACCCCTCCTCAAGGGGGGGTACTGTTGTGAATTCTGCTCTTGGGCTCCCTCCGGTGGTTGTTGATGGTAATGCAGTTATTCCTGAGCAGCAGTCTTGGACATGTGTTTCTGCTAATTGCAATTCAGACTGGGGTATTTAGCTGTGTAGGACTCATTAGTCCCTGCCAGTAGTCAATGTTCCTTTGGAAGTGTTGGTCCTCTGCCTGGCCCCTCCTGCTTGCTGCCAATTCAGCTAAGTGTTTTCTTCATTTTTTAGACACACTGCTGTGTGTTTATTTTCTGTGCTTATCTTGTTTCTATTTTGTTCCTGCTAGACTGTGCCTGATGTTTTTCTCAGTCTAGTTGGATTCGCTGGAGTTGCAGATATACTCTCCACATCTTTAGTTAGGTGGTGGAGTTTTTGTATTTTTCTGCTGTGGATATTTTGTAGTGTTTTATGCTGACCGCATAGTATCCTGTACTATCCTTTCCTATCTAGGTAGAAGTGGCCTCCTTTGCTTATCCCTGTTTTCTGTCTGCGTGTGTCTTTTCCTCTCCTACTCACAGTCATTATTTGTGGGGGGCTACCTATCCTTTGGGGGTCTAGTCTGAGGCAAGAGAGTTTTCCTATTTCCATCTTTAGGGATATGTAGTCCTTAGGCTGTGTCGAGGTGTCTAGGTCTGGTTAGGCACACTCCACGGCTACTTCTAGTTGCGGTGATAGGATCAGGGATTGCGGTCAGTAAAGTTACCACTGCTCCAGCGAAGGTCATTTTATGCTGCTCCAAGGCCACCTTATCATAACAGTACTGCCCGGGAATCCTTGTCTTCTTTTTAACAACTCAAACAGACAATTTGTTGGTACATGTGATTTGCAAGTCGCCATTCTTTTTAAAGGAGTCAGGACGACATTGATTCATTCTTCCATGTGTTGCACTGAGTTCATTGTCTTCTCTCTTAGGACACATACAGTGGATTGGTTGGGCCTCTTGTGATTTGCAGAAGACCCTTATTTCCATTGAGCTTACGTAAGGAGAAAATATTGCGATTTGCTCTTCTTTTTATGATATTTGATGAAAATAAATCCTGGTATCTGGAAGAAAACATTAGGACATATTCTCTTCATCCTGAAGAAGTGAAGAAAGACGATGAAGAGTTTATTGAAAGCAACTTGATGCATGGTACGTCACTATCTCAAAGTTGTCGTGTCTCTTGAAATGTCAGCCAAACCAGATCTCCACTTTGAACTGACGAGGGGCAGTACCTAGAAACACAGTGTCTGCAAATTGAGATTCGGGTTTGGCTTTATTCCGAAGTCATGTGACAAGGCTCATTAAAGGGTTAACATTGACTTTCAGGATTGCTACTTCCAATAGGTGGCACTAGAGTGGCATAAAATAACAAACCAAGTAATGCTCTCCTTACAGATCTCTTCCCTCTCCGGTGCCACATCTTCTTGGGTCCCTCGCCGGTCTCTGTTCTTTATGCTCGAGCGATGATATTTCAACATGGACATGTGACTACAGCAGCCAAAATTAGACATTAGTGGGATCATCGTTACAGCCAGTGATTGACCCCAAACACACCTGTCCATGTTTAGAAGTGATCATTTAGAGACTAAGATATAAAGACCGGCAAAACCTGGGAAACAGCAGCCCCAGAGTGGAAGGAGACGGGTAATGTAATACGCAGTTTGTTATTTTATACAATTCTAAGGGCATTTTCACACTGTGTCCTGGTACTCGTTCGTCGGTCTCATCGTCGCTTACGTGTAAACCACCCATAAAATTTTTCAGGTGTATACGCCTACTGGCGACGGACACTCAGACGTAGTCTTCTATGTCTGAGTGTCCGCAGCCAGTAGGCATACATGCCCAAAAATGAGGCACAGCAGTGCATACATTCGCTTTCGACAGGAGCCACCCTAAGTGTTTGAAAGACACAAACAAGTATGACTTCTGTACAGGTAATACATAAGAAACCTACACAGGTCGGATATATAAAAAACAGCCGTGTGGTCCTGTTTAAATAAACTACTACAGCAATAAAGGGTGCATATCATCATTAGTTAAAAATGTACATTCAATATAAAATGTAATATGCCTACAGTGAAAAAAGGGCAAAAGCTGCAGCACAGTCTGTAAAAATAATACATCTCCCCTAATTACCGGCTATAGAAATAACAGGACCTACATATAATACCTCTATCAGTAATATATATGCACCACATCAATAGCTGCCTGACATTACACAATGAAGTGTGGCATACAATGCTCAGAGGTACAGTGGGTATGGAAAGTATTCAGAACCCTTTAAATTTTTCACTCTTTGCTTCATTGCAGCCATTTGGCAAATTCAAATAAGTTAATTTTTTTCCTCATTAATGTACACTCTGCCTCCCATCTTGACTGAAAAAAAAAGAAATTTAGAAATCTTTGCATATTTATTAAAAAAAGAAATCTAAAATATCACATGGTCATAAGTATTCAGACCATTTGCTCAGACACTGATATTTAAGTCACATGCTGTCCATTTCCTTGTGATCCTCCTTGAGATGGTTCTATTCCTTCATTGGAGGTCATCTGTGTTTCATTAAACTGATAGGATTTGATTTGGAAAGGCACACACCTGTCTATATAAGACCTCACAGCTCACAGTGCATGTCAGACCTAGTGATGAGCAAGTGTACTCGTTGCTCGGGTTATCCCGAGCACGCTCGGGAGACCTCCGAGTATTTATGACTGCTCGGAGATTAAGTTTTCATGGCGGCAGCTGAATGATTTACAGCTATTAGCCTGATTGATTACATGTGGGGTTTCCCTAGCAACCAGGCAACCCCAACATGTACTGACCCTGGCTAATAGCTGTAAATAATTCAGATGCCGCCATGAAAACTTAATCTCCGAGCAGTCATAAATACTCGGAGGTCTCCCGAGCGTGCTCGGGAAAACCCGAGCAACGAGTACACTCGCTCATCACTAGTCAGACCAAATGGGAATCAAGAGGTCAAAGGAACTGGCCAAGGAGCTCAGAGACAGAATTGTGGCAAGGCACAGATCTGGCCAAGGTTAAAACAGAATTTCGGCAGTACTCAAGGTTCCTAAGAGCACAGTGGCCTCCATAATCCTTAAATGGAAGACGGCTGGGACCACCAAAAGTCTTCCTAGACCTGGCCGTCCAGCCAAACTGAACAATCGTGGGAGAAGAGCCTTTGTGAGAGAGGTGAAGAAGAACCCCAAGATCACTGTGGCTGAGCTCCAGAAATGCAGTAGGGAGATGGGAAAAAGTTCCACAAAGTCAACTGTCACTGCAGCCCTCCACTAGTCAGGCCTTTATGGCAGAGTGGCCCGACAGAAGCCTCTCGTCAGTGCAAGAAATATGAAAGCCTTCATAGAGTTTGCTAATAAACAAATGAAGGACTCCCAGACTATGAGAAATAAGATTCTCTGGTCTGATGAGATGAAGAAAAACCTTTTTTGGTGATAATTCTAAGCGGTATGTGTGGAGAAAACCAGGTACTGCTCATCACTTGCCCAATACAATCCCAACAGTGAAACATGGTGGTGGCTGCATCATGCTATGGGGGTGTTTTTCAGCTGCAGGGAGAGGACGACTGGTTGTAATTGAAGGAAACATGAATGCGGCCAAGTACAGAGATATCCTGGATGAAAACCTCTTCCACAGTGCTCTGGATCTCAGACTTGGCCGAAGGTTCACCTTCCAACAAGACAATGACCCTAATCACACAGATAAAATAACAAAGGAGTGGCTTCAGAACAACTCTGTGACCATTCTTGGCTGGCCCAACCAGAGCCCTGACCTATACCTAATTGAGCATCTCTGGAGAGACCTGAAAATGGCTGCCCACCAACGTTCACCATCCAACCTGACGGAACTGGAGAGGACCTGCAAGGAAGAATGGCAGAGGATCCCCAAATCCAGGTGTGAAAAACTTGTTGCATCATTCCCAAGAGTCATGGCTGTACTAGCTCAAAAGGTGCTTCTACTAAATACTGAGCAAAGGATCTGAATACTTATTGCCATGTGAGATTTCAGTTTTTCTTTTTTAATACATTTGCAAAAATTTCTACATTTCTGATTTTTTCAGTCAAGATGGGGTGCAGATTGTACATTAATGTGAAAGAAATGAACTTTTTTGAATTTACAAAATGGCTGCAATGAAACAGAGTGAAAAATTTAAAGGGATATGAATACTTTACGTACCCACTGTATCTGGTTGCCAGATAATTCCTACCAGGTGATGACACTCCCCAATTGTGGAACATCCGGAAGCCCATTTTACTTAAATATTGATGTCGTGCATTGTTATTGCTGAATGTATTTATATGCCATTAATTGGCAGATGACTTCACATTATACTATGTATATTATCAGTGTCATCATTCTAATACAAAATATTGTCTTTTTCATTCCAATCCTTAGTGTTTTACTCTAATTATTCTTTATAGGGAATTTGTCAACAGAATTTTGCTACCCAATCTAACAGCAGCATGATGTAGTGGCAGAGACCCTGAGTCCAGCAATATATCACTTACTGGGCTTCTTACTAAGCTATTGATAAAATCCCTGTTCTTTCTGCTGCAGAACTACCAGTTCTCTGACTGCTGAGCTCTGTATTAACCCGCCCACACCATTGATTGGCAGCTTTCTGTGTACGCTGTGCATAGGTACAAAGCTGCCAATCAGTGGAGGGGCAGGGTTATACATAGCTAATGAATATTGAAGTCTACATGGCAGCAGATTTACTAGTCCCCTAGTGATAATCTCCTGCTAATAAAACTGTGATTTTAGCAAAACTATGGCAAGCAGCCCAGTAAGTGACACATCGGCTGGAATCAGGGTCTCTGTATCTACATTATGTAGTTGTCAGATTGGATGACAAAATCCTGATGACAGATTAAATTATTTCAAATATTTATTGAAATAAAACTTTGATGAATTCCTTTTTAATTGTTATGTCTAAAAAAAAGTCTATATAACTGTTAATTAACTTGTCACCCATAAAAAACAAGGATGTCTTACACAAAAGACATTTGCTGAACCTACAATATAGAATATATATCATACAAATGCAGACCAAAGATCATCGGGACAGATTAATGCTATTTATGAATTTGTGCCTAACTCCTGTCTCGGCAGCGTCACTTGCTTTATTGCACATTGCTGATAAAGGTCTGTGATAACTTGTATTTCAGCTATTAACGGTAAATTATATGCCAACCTACAAGGCCTTACTATGCACGTCGGGGACCACATACACTGGCACCTCATTGGCCTGGGGAATGAAGTGGATATACACACAGTGCACTTCCACGCACACAGCTTTACATATACGGTAATGGTTTTAATAAACTAGTTTGTAATTAAATTAGTGCTCTGAATTACATGGTATAAACTACGCCTAAAAGTGATCTCCTATCAGGGAAGACCCAGGACCGGACTGGCCATCTGGCAATTCTGGCAAATGCCAGAAGGGCCTGTCTGGTTGTGGGCTGCCTTGTCTGCTACGTTGTTAACAGAATTGGTTCTCAAGACACCCATGCTGTCAAGAGTTTTGATGGAGCACAAAGTTGCTGACTCGTCACTTAAACCAGCAGGCCACGGGTATCATTAGAAATATTGGTCTTGTAGAAAATCTTCCTTTCCTCCATCCAGGGTAATATTAGTAATATATCCACATCTGATGCTTGGGGATGCGGACTGCATGAGCCTGTGTGATTTCAAATGCCAGGGCTGAATTTCAGCCCCAGTCCATACCTGCCTCTATCTAGAATTGACAAAACCTGAGGTAAAAACAAGTGAGAAAATACCCTGCAGTAAAATAAATAAATAGCAATACTACATGAAGATAATATAAAGGCTTAGTTAATATAATTTTGATCATATGTAAAAGCCATCCCACAACATCAAGGTGACCCTATTCGGGATGATCTTTCTAGAAATGCCTAGACAGCAGATTACTTTCTTCTCCATTGAGGGCTGTAGACGCACTAAGCATTTCACAACAAGTAGCCTGGCAAAGTCCTATCAACTGTCCCTGCAAGGTGTACCGAGACAGTCTCAACCCGATAGAAATACAGCTTATTATTTCATAATTCATTGTATCTATCTATTTAGATGCCTGAGAAGTTTCATTAACCGATCTCTTGACACATATGCAGTACGCCTTCTTAGTAATCTAGCATAACTGGAGTGCTTTTTTTTAAGTCTTCAAGCGTTTGTTGATGTGTTGCATTGAATTTAAAGGGAATCTGTCACCTCCAAAATCGATGATGAGGTAAGCTCACTGTCATCAGGGGCTTATCTACAGCATTCTGTAATGCTGTAGATAAGCCCCCGATGTTACCTGAAAGAGGAGAAAAAGAGGTTTGATTATACTCGCCCAGGGGCGGTCCCGCTGCGGTCCAGTCAAATGGGCGTCTCAGGTCCACTCCGCTGCCTCCTATCTTCATTCCATGACGTCCTCTTCTGGTCTTCACGCCGCGGCTCTGGCGTATTTTGTCTGCCCTGTTGAGGGCAGAGCAAAGTACTGCAGTGCGCAGGCACCGGGAAAGGTCAGAGAGGCCCAGCGCCTGCGCACTGCAGTACTTGCTCTGCAATCAACAGGGCGCCGGAGCTGCGGGGTGAAGACAAGAAGAGGATGTCATGGAATGAAGATGGGAGGCGCTGTACCGGACCTGAGACGCCCACCGGAGCGGGACCGCCCCTGGGTGAGTATAATCTAACGCCTTTTTCTCCTCTTTCAGGTAACATCGGCGGCTTATCTACAGCATTACAGAATGCTGTAGATAAGCCCCTGATGATGGCGAGCTTACCTCAGCATCGATTTTGGGGGTGACAGGTTCCCTTTAAGGAAACATGTTAGTTTGTCTTAGGAATAAAACCTCTGTATACATATCCTGTTATGTCATAAAGGGTGATTTCTCTGCTCGAAACTCCATCTATGAACCAGAATGATGAGCTTCTCTATACAAGGGGCTTCCATTCTGGTGGATGCTTGCCTTCATTTAATAAAACAGGTGAAACGTCTGGCTGGATATGGATATTCCTGTAATATCAGTTGTTTCCCGGCAAAGGAGGAAAGGTTGGTCTCCCCAGGGCTGAATAGTATGAGTATTTCTCTCTGATGAGAATGTCCATTGATGCTTTATCCAGACTTCTATTTTTCTCACATATGTCTTTAATCAATGTGAGGTCCGAGTGACATCAATTTTTCTCGCACATAGCGGAAAAAAAAGAAAATTTTCTCCAACTTCTCCTGACAGTTCGTGAAAATCTGACCCCACTCGGATGGTATCTGATTTTCTCACAGACCCATAAACAATTTTTTTGCGGTCTGCTCGGTCCGCAAAATATCACAGACATGTAGCTGACCTCATACACAGGTATGAGTGTGCTAAATGTGTGTAAAGGTGGAGATGTCAGACACCGTCTCTGAAGATTCCTTGTGCATTATCTTGTGTGACCTGTATATTATTGTGTATTCCATCCTCATGTAGGCCGCAGTTTCCTGTATTCAGGGTTGATGGGGTTAATTGAAAGGCCAGCCCATGGTTGGGGAGGAGTAAATGGGCACTAGGAGTTTAGTTCCTATTTTACAGTCAGCTCAAGTTCAGCTTCAGAAAAAAGAAGATACTCTCAGCAGTGTCAATTTTGGGTGTGTGCAAGAAGAGTAGGCACACAATATCAATATCAAGTAACAGTGACGGAAGTTCTTCTATAGCAGGCAAATTGGGCCACCTAGTGAAAGAGCCTGTTAAGTGGGAATCTTACATCTTTGCTAGACCTGGAGATCTTAGTGGGGCAATACCAGGTCAGCCAAGCTAGGACATGTCCATACTGTAGGTATAGCAACTGGAAGAGCTCCCTTATATAGTCCACAGTGTGTAGTACTGGGTGCAATGGTCACAGTGAAACACATCGACCCCATGTGGCCCAGTACTGGGAAGATGGAGGAGCAGATGAAGAATTCAAGTGTTTTACCTTCTACCTTTTGTACATACTGCCAAGATCAAGTAACCAAGAGATTATTTTATTAATCACATCAAGCTCATTCTTCATGATAACAAAGGGTCCCAACTTGCTCTAAGTTACAGCAGCCATCAGTCTGAGAACGACAGCAATTCACACAAATGGTTGCACATACCCAGCGACACCTGTTTATAGTCTCCAAAATACACCTTGGCCACGACACGTGAAAAGCATGGATAGCACTCGTACGCAAAGAACGAACATCTAAATCAGTGGTCCCCAACTCCAGGCCTCGGGGGCCGCCAACAGTGCAGGTTTTCAGGATTTCTTTAGTATTGCGTCAGTGGTAATGTGATCATCTGCAGAGGTGATGATTCCAACCCCTGTGCAATACTAAGGAAATCCTGAAAACCTGCACTGTTGGCGGCCCTCAAGGCCTGGAGTTGGGGACCACTGGTCTAAATGAAACCTTACGAGGCTAGAGTGTTGGCAATAATTAAAGCTTCTGGTATCCACTACAATCTCCGTGACAGAGCTCCCCAGCTATAGGGCTGGCCTCCTTACATGGGGCAGTGGCTTTCTTGGCCCGATCATTCTCCAAAGCCCCGGTGCAACCTCCATCTCTTTAGGCCTTATGGTTATGTATATGAGCTGAGGTGGGGCACATTCACGTAGCTTTAGGTTTGTCTCAGTGAGTGCATATTGATATGAAACAGGAGCAAATGTCTTCCAAATAATTGTCAATTTTGAGATCTATATCCCATTCTAGGTTTACCTACAGGAAATGAGCAGATGTCACTCAGCAGCCACTTACCTGTCATGTCTTTTCTTACTTGTAGGTGGGTGATGATTATCACTCAGATGTTTTTGCGCTTTTCCCGGGAACGTTTCAGACAGTTGACATGGTCGCAAAGACCCCAGGAACGTGGCTGCTTCATTGTCACGTGGCTGACCATGTACATGCAGGAATGGAGACTTTATACACAGTACTGGAGAGTAAGTGATCATCATCAGGATTGCATATGTTCATCTTAGTCGCCTGCGATAAAGCCTCCAAGTGACAGTGATGGGATATGTAATACAGAGGCCTAAAACATTTTTTTGTAATATATACAAACTGGAAGTAATGTAATACGTGAAGAATTGGATGTAGCATTGATCATACTGTGCTCCTTACGAGACCGAGACCAATGTGACTAGTAGAGTCTTCACTAGTAGAGAAGTCTATGATACAGTTTAGTAGTTGATTGACAGCAAATACTTAAAGGGAATCTGTCACCAGATTTTTTCCGCCTAATCTGAGAACAGCATAATGACCCTGACTCCAGTGATGTAGCACTTATTGGGCTGCTTGCTGTAGTTTTGATAAAATCACTGATTAATCAATATGAGATCATCATTAGGACTAGTGAACCTGCTGCCATGTAGTATCCATATTCATGAGCTGTGTATAACCCTGCCCCCACTGTCAACTATTTGCATATATACAGAAAGCTGCCAATCAGTGGTGTGGGCGGGGTTATATACAGCTCGGCAGTCAGTCAGACAAATAATAAATCTGGAGCAGATAAAACAGGGATTTTATTAACAAACAAAACTCTGCAGTAAGCAGCTCAGTAATCTGTACATCGTTGGACTCAGGATCTCAGCCCCTACATTAAGCTGCTCTCAGATGGGGTAGCAAAAACTGGTGACAGATTCCATAAAATATTCAGGTGCTGTCTAGCAAACGGCGGCATTTGGCCACAATTCATATTACGGCACACTTAGCCACTATGGGGCCATACTGTGTCTACACGTGCATTTTATTTACATAAGGGCACAGCTTATTACAATATTAACTTATGAAAAATAAAAATGATGGCCTGCTTCATCGGATACCATTATGTAGGAGTGTTCAATTACAAGCAGGGAAGAATACACTGCCTCACAGGAGAACCATTCAACCGCACATTGTTCAGTCCTATAATATGGAACCGTACTGCATTATTGTTAGTATCTGTGATCACACCTTTGCTATATTTTTTGCTTACAATTGCTCATTTTGCCTTTCTAGCAGCTTAATTTTTTTCTTTTCCATTAGGTCAATGATATCGCATGGTTAAAAACTGACCAACTGAATCCTTCTAAGATTAATATAGGAAGAGGAGGTCAATTTTCCCTGTATGAGGCATAAATCACTGTAAAAGTACCTGGTAGTGGAGGAGGTAGGAACAGCTGAGTCAGGAATGATTTTTGCATGGACAAGAGACTTCCTGTTTCTACATAGAGCAGAGAAAAAAGAAGAGTTAGCTGGGTAGAAAGGCAAAATTAGCAATTGTTAAGTACACATAGCTAACTAATACGATGATTGCAAGTTATTAACTAGATTAAAACTTTGATGGCAGGAGAGGCATTATCCGTGCATGTATATATTTCTATGATGCAATTTTCACCTCATTGAGTTGCATTCTTCTTATATTCCTGTACAGAAAAAGAAACTTTAATTCACAAGTTTATTAAACACCTTCCGGGGGTTATAAAGCAAGAAAAAGAAGACTCAGCTTGAGCCAATCTGAAGAACAATTACATCTCACTAGAGATACTTATACCAGAAAATAAAACATTATACAAAATAAAGCATATTCGCAAACACAACCCCAGCATTAGAGAACTTTGTTTAAAAAAAATTTTTCTAGAAATTCCGATCCAAAATCATGAATGGCCTCCAAATTATTTTAGACATTAAACACACTCTTACCACGATAAATTCACTGTGACGTTGTATATAGATATTGTCGCTGCAGCTCTGGAGGTGACTTGAGTATAAGACATAATGTAGCAGCAGAATAGTGACTGCAGCTCTAGATTGGACTGGAGTATAGGACACAGAGTAACTGGATCGTGACTGCAGCTCTGGATGTGACAGGAGTATAGGACATAATGTAACACTGAATAGTGACCAGCTCATGATCGCATCGCAGTGCACGGACTGACCCGGCTCCTCTCCTGACTAGCGATGAGCGAGTATACTCGTTTCTCGGGTTTTCCCGAGCACGCACGGGTGGTCTCCGAGTATTTATGACTGCTCGGAGATTTAGTTTTCATCGCAGCAGCTGAATGATTTATAGCTACTAGCCTGCTTGATTACATGTGGGGATTCCCTAGCAACCAGGCAACCCCCACATGTACTCAGCCTGGCTAGTAGCTGTAAATCATTCAGCTGAGGCGATGAAAACGTAATCTCCGAACACTATCAAATACTTGGAGGTCACCCGTGACGTTTGTCTATGCAGTTCAGGTCAGGAGAGCAGACGGCCAGTGACGCACCGCCTTGTGAGATGCAGGGCCTAATATCTCGGAGGATGGTTCAGTCACGGTGACTCCGATGGCTCTACCAATCCCTAGGTTCGGTGGCAATTATAAAGGGGGAGACGACAGATATGAGCCTGTGAGTTATGTTGATGCCCGCAAGGGATGAGGCTGCGGACGAAAGAAGTATACATCGGGGTCTCGTGCAAACTTGAAAGATGAACTTTACTGAAGACTTGTAACAATCCTTATATTTTTCAATATAACAGGTAGCTGATAAAATTTTTCTTACAATTAACGGTCAAAGCCTTTTCTCGGCCCTAGCCTTGGGAGGATGGTGGTAACTTTTCATTAGACTAACTGTGCTGCATGAAGGGGGAGGATCAAACTGACCTTAATCAGATCGGAGTGTACAGGGAATCTACTGCGCAGTTCTGCAGTTCCTTCTCTTTTCTCAGCACTCTGTTGCTGTAAGACGTGGGGCACTCTGAATAGGGTGCTATTTGTACACCTGTTATGATAGGCAATTCAGTAACACAATGGACATAGCGGTCAGAGCACATACAGTGATCTGACAATAACCCAAAATCATAGAACGAGCTCTGAGACGTGGGAACTCTGCAGACCGCAATCCCTAATCCTCTCCAAACAACACTAGAGGCAGCCGTGGATTGCGCCTAACTCTGCCTATGCAACTCGGCACAGCCTGAGAAACTAACTAGCCTGAAGACAGAAAACAAGCCTACCTTGCCTCAGAGAAATACCCCAAAGGAAAAGGCAGCCCCCCACATATAATGACTGTGAGTTAAGATGAAAAGACAAACGTAGGGATGAAATAGATTCAGCAAAGTGAGGCCCGACTTTCTTAACAGAGCGAGGATAGGAAAGATAACTTTGCGGTCTACACAAAACCCTAAAGAAAACCACGCAAAGGGGGCAAAAAGACCCTCCGTACCGAACTAACGGCACGGAGGTACACCCTTTGCGTCCCAGAGCTTCCAGCAAAACAATTAGACAAGCTGGACAGAAAAAATAGCAAACAAATAGCAAAGAAGAACTTAGCTATGCAGAGCAGCAGGCCACAGAAATGATCCAGGGAAAAACAAGTCCAACACTGGAACATTGACAGGAAGCCAGGATCAAAGCATTAGGTGGAGTTAAGTAGAGCAGTACCTAACGACCTCACCACATCACCTGAGGTAGGAAACTCAGAAGCCGCAATACCACTTTCCTCCACCAACAGAAGCTCACAGAGAGAATCAGCCAAAGTACCACTTGTGACCACAGGAGGGAGCTCTGCCACAGAATTCACAACATACACCCCGCTTGTCCCAATCCAGGAGCCCAAATTTTCTACCTCCTCTCCCACCAAAACCGTCCATAAAGTGCTGTTTGTCCCTCACGCACCACCTCCAACTGCCACTTAACTTCAAATCAGAAAAACACGTTGCAATGCCAAACTAAGGCAGAAGAGGGCAGTATAGTACTACAAGTTGTAATTCCAAAACAAGGCAGGAGAGGGCAGCATAGAATTAAATAGTTTACCTCCTCCCAAGGCAAGACAAGGAGTCGGTATCGCAAGTGTAATCATGTAAGGAATAGAGAATACACTTACCATAGGATACAGTATATAACATACTTTAGTAATGGCTTTCCTGGTCACTACACCAGTACGAGGATTGCAGTGCGGTACGAGGATTGCAGTGCGATCTTTGCCTGAGAAATCTGTTTGCACTCTAGAACTGAATAGTGACTGCGGAATAAAACACGATATAACAGCAAAATACTGACTTCCTCCTTCCAGCAGGTAACAGAGAATGGTGACTTGTCTGTGAAGGACAGGAGGTCAGCAACAGTCGGGGAAAGAGGGAGAGAGGCCGGGGATCTAAGGCCCTGCACTGGGGGTTCATTTGTATGAAAATTTGCAGATGGATTTCTATAAGGCCGGCGTCACACTAGCGAGTTTTACGGATGTATGAGAGGTGCAGAAAATACGGGTTGCATACGGTACAATGCTTCTCTATGCCCCAGCTCCTATCTGCCGTATTTTACTGATCCGTATTATACGGTCTTCTACGGCCGTAGAAAATCGCAGCATGCTGTGTTTGTCACCGTATTGCGCAAAAAAAATCGCCAATGAAAGTCTATGGGGACGAGAAAATTACGGATTACACACGGACCAACAGTGTGACTTGCGAGAAATACGCAGCGGTGTTCTATAGAAAAGCCGGAAAATCAGTGCGGTGTACAGTAAAATCACACTAGACAGGTTATAATAGAATAGCTAAGATAAATGTCTACACATAGTATAGGGGTATATATATATATATATATATATATATATATATATATACACATATATATATACATACAGTCATGGCCAAAAGTATTGACACCCCCGCAATTCTGTCAGATAATACTCATTTTCTTCCTGAAAATGATTGCAAACGCAAATTATTTGGTATTATTATCTTCATTTAATTTGTCTTAAATGAAAAAACGCAAAAAGAATTGTCCTAAAGCCAAATTGGACATAATTCCACACCAAACATAAAAAAGGGGGTGGACAAAAGTATTGGCACTGTTCAAAAAATCATGTGATGCTTCTCTAATTTGTGTAATTAACACCACCTGTAACTTACCTGTGGCACCTAGCCACCCATTAGTGATGAATATGCGGCTCCACCCCTATGGGAGGTGGAGCTGCATATTCATCACTGTAATGGGCGGCACCACGTGGCCGCACACACAGGAGAAGCTGCGGCGAAGAGAGGAAGCAGCGAGGGAGCCGGGTAAGTATTTTATTAACAGCGGGGGGGGGGGGAAGGGGGGGCACACAGGGGGTGGGAGGGGGTTGGGGACAGGGATCTTTTTTTTTAAACACCAAAAAAAAAAGATTTTTTATATCTTCTCTCCAGCGAACGCTGCTGGAGAGAAGAAATGAATGGCGGCTTCAGCACCAGATGCAGGGGACAACGCTTAACTGTAGCGCTGTCTCCTGCACGGTGCGTGTGGTATCCAGTCGGCACACGGATGCCGCACGTGTGCCACACTGGTGTGCCATGTGAGCACACGGACACGGATAATTCCGGTACCGATTTTTCCGGTACTGGAATTATCTGGACGTGTGGGACTGGCCTAAGGTGGCTTTATATAGTGAAGGCAACCAGCCATCTGGTGACAAGTTCTGGGTAGGTTAAGGATTGCAGTCTAGTACATAGGATATGAGCACTGCTAGTTCACAATATATACCAAGAACCGCTGGAAGGTATCTGAGGTATAGAAGTACAAACACATTAGAGCTTTGTATAGACGCATTATTTCCTAATTTAAATATTGTGCACTTTCTGGTATCTTGGTGTATGGATTCTTTTCTATAGATTCTAACAGCAATACAACTCTGGATCATACAAGGAGTGATGGTCGCGGCCATCTGCCTCCATCCTGCAGGGGAGGTAGTGGTTGCTCCTCACTATCAGGTTTTCATCTGGTGTCGGTAGCGATTATTTTTAGTTTCTTTCTTGGATTTTCATTATCACATATAATTAATACAATTATTATTATAAAAACATATATATACATATAATCACATTAATTATTGTTATTTCACATTAGTACCTATTTACTTACATATTTAATTTTCAGGTCATTTCATCTTACCCTTTCTAATTTCCTTACTTTTCTGTTATTCTATATACTTCCCACGTCTCCAATTTTATCTTTGGCTTCAGTATGGGGATTTATACTTATCAGTGACACTACTTATGCACCAACTATGGACACTCGGCACTCACCTTATGTGTGTTCACCTTTCAAAGATATAAAAAAACAAAATTTACCCTTTTAATAATTTGCGTCTTATTAGTAGCATAGGTTTTATGCCTTCCATCTGGTTGTTTGTGCCGCAATGAATTACGTTTTACCAAACAGCAGCTGTATGGATTGTTAGTATATGACGCGCTGTCAGCAGTTCTGTGCCGTCACAATATTAAGGCTCGTTTTGGTAGATCTGTTTAGCATATGCATGTTCCTCCTGTGACATGCTACTAATAGCCCTGCCCTGCTAAAACCTCATTGGTGGTTGGAGTTCAGCTCTGGTGCCTTATTGGCTAGCTTAGAATACCTACAGTGGGGCAAAAAAGTATTTAGTCAGTCAGCAATAGTGCAAGTTCCACCACTTAAAAAGATGAGAGGCGTCTGTAATTTACATCATAGGTAGACCTCAACTATGGGAGACAAACTGAGAAAAAAAAATCCAGAAAATCACATTGTCTGTTTTTTTATCATTTTTTTTGCATATTATGGTGGAAAATAAGTATTTGGTCAGAAACAAACAATCAAGATTTCTGGCTCTCACAGACCTGTAACTTCTTATTTAAGAGTCTCCTCTTTCCTCCACTCATTACCTGTAGTAATGGCACCTGATTAAACTTGTTATCAGTATAAAAAGACACCTGTGCACACCCTCAAACAGTCTGACTCCAAACTCCACTATGGTGAAGACCAAAGAGCTGTCAAAGGACACCAGAAACAAAATTGTAGCCCTGCGCCAGGCTGGGAAGACTGAATCTGCAATAGCCAACCAACTTGGAGTGAAGAAATCAACAGTGGGAGCAATAATTAGAAAATGGAAGACATACAAGACCACTGATAATCTCCCTCGATCTGGGGCTCCACGCAAAATCCCACCCCGTGGGGTCAGAATGATCACAAGAACGGTGAGCAAAAATCCCAGGACCACGCATGGGGACCTAGTGAATGAACTGCAGAGAGCTGGGACCAATGTAACAAGGCCTACCATAAGTAACACACTACGCCACCATGGACTCAGATCCTGCAGTGCCAGACGTGTCCCACTGCTTAAGCCACTACATGTCCGGGCCCGTCTGAAGTTTGCTAGAGAGCATTTGGATGATCCAGAGGAGTTTTGGGAGAATGTCCTATGGTCTGATGAAACCAAACTGGAACTGTTTGGTAGAAACACAACTTGTCGTGTTTGGAGGAAAAAGAATACTGAGCTGCATCCATCAAACACCATACCTACTGTAAAGCATGGTGGTGGAAACCTCATGCTTTGGGGCTGTTTCTCTGCAAAGGGGCCAGGACGACTGATCCGGGTACATGAAAGAATGAATGGGGCCATGTATCGTGAGATTTTGAGTGCAAACCTCCTTCCATCAGCAAGGGCATTGAAGATGAAACGTGGCTGGGTCTTTCAACATGACAATGATCCAAAGCACACCGCCAGGGCAACGAAGGAGTGGCTTCGTAAGAAGCATTTCAAGGTCCTGGAGTGGCCTAGCCACTCTCCAGATCTCAACCCTATAGAAAACCTTTGGAGGGAGTTGAAAGTCCGTGTTGCCAAGCGAAAAGCCAAAAACATCACTGCTCTAGAGGAGATCTGCATGGAGGAATGGGCCAACATACCAACAACAGTGTGTGGCAACCTTGTGAAGACTTACAGAAAACGTTTGACCTCTGTCATTGCCAACAAAGGATAAATTACAAAGTATTGAGATGAAATTTTGTTTCTGACCAAATACTTATTTTCCACCATAATATGCAAATAAAATGTTAAAAAAAACAGACAATGTGATTTTCTGGATTTTTTTTCTCAGTTTGTCTCCCATAGTTGAGGTCTACCTATGATGTAAATTACAGACGCATCTCATCTTTTTAAGTGGTGGAACTTGCACTATTGCTGACTGACTAAATACTTTTTTGCCCCACTGTATTTAGAATGCGGTCTAAACGCTTTCTTTCATGACATGCCGCTATTAGCCCCGCCCTGCTGTAACCTTATTAGCCACTTCATACTATAAAATCCTATGACGCCCAGCCATAGACACGCCGCCAGGAAGAAGCAATTGCGAACGCGCGTCGAGGTCCTTTGAGGTACAGCATGCCACTCGGCAGCAGTGTTAGGGAAGCAGCATACGAAACCAGGTAATATGTGCCTATTAGATTTTGCAAACCATGAAAGTCACTAACGTTAGGAAGCATTTTGTATGGACTAGGATGCATTTGATAAGAGATCCAGCATATGCCTCCTAAGTGGCTCAATTGTTAGCCACATGTATCAATGCGGTATGAAATGATTTGTATACCTTGCACTTTAGATAATTTTAAAGGGAATTCCCATATTGATCCAGAAAAATTTTGGTGTAAACAGGATACAAAACGTCAGTGTGAACATTTTATATGGCAACAGAAGGGTGTTTGCAACTTTCATATTTTGACTGGATTCTAATATGTATGTGCTTCAGCTGACCTCATATACAGTGGGGCAAAAAAGTATTTAGTCAGTCAGCAATAGTGCAAGTTCCACCACTTAAAAAGATGAGAGGCGTCTGTAATTTACATCATAGGTAGACCTCAACTATGGGAGACAAACTGAGAAAAAAAAATCCAGAAAATCACATTGTCTGTTTTTTTAACATTTTATTTGCATATTATGGTGGAAAATAAGTATTTGGTCAGAAACAAAATTTCATCTCAATACTTTGTAATATATCCTTTGTTGGCAATGACAGAGGTCAAACGTTTTCTGTAAGTCTTCACAAGGTTGCCACACACTGTTGTTGGTATGTTGGCCCATTCCTCCATGCAGATCTCCTCTAGAGCAGTGATGTTTTTGGCTTTTCGCTTGGCAACACGGACTTTCAACTCCCTCCAAAGGTTTTCTATAGGGTTGAGATCTGGAGACTGGCTAGGCCACTCCAGGACCTTGAAATGCTTCTTACGAAGCCACTCCTTCGTTGCCCTGGCGGTGTGCTTTGGATCATTGTCATGTTGAAAGACCCAGCCACGTTTCATCTTCAATGCCCTTGCTGATGGAAGGAGATTTGCACTCAAAATCTCACGATACATGGCCCCATTCATTCTTTCATGTACCCGGATCAGTCGTCCTGGCCCCTTTGCAGAGAAACAGCCCCAAAGCATGATGTTTCCACCACCATGCTTTACAGTAGGTATGGTGTTTGATGGATGCAACTCAGTATTCTTTTTCCTCCAAACACGACAAGTTGTGTTTCTACCAAACAGTTCCAGTTTGGTTTCATCAGACCATAGGACATTCTCCCAAAACTCCTCTGGATCATCCAAATGCTCTCTAGCAAACTTCAGACGGGCCCGGACATGTACTGGCTTAAGCAGTGGGACACGTCTGGCACTGCAGGATCTGAGTCCATGGTGGCGTAGTGTGTTACTTATGGTAGGCCTTGTTACATTGGTCCCAGCTCTCTGCAGTTCATTCACTAGGTCCCCATGCGTGGTCCTGGGATTTTTGCTCACCGTTCTTGTGATCATTCTGACCCCACGGGGTGGGATTTTGCGTGGAGCCCCAGATCGAGGGAGATTATCAGTGGTCTTGTATGTCTTCCATTTTCTAATTATTGCTCCCACTGTTGATTTCTTCACTCCAAGCTGGTTGGCTATTGCAGATTCAGTCTTCCCAGCCTGGCGCAGGGCTACAATTTTGTTTCTGGTGTCCTTTGACAGCTCTTTGGTCTTCACCATAGTGGAGTTTGGAGTCAGACTGTTTGAGGGTGTGCACAGGTGTCTTTTTATACTGATAACAAGTTTAATCAGTTGCCATTACTACAGGTAATGAGTGGAGGAAAGAGGAGACTCTTAAAGAAGAAGTTACAGGTCTGTGAGAGCCAGAAATCTTGATTGTTTGTTTCTGACCAAATACTTATTTTCCACCATAATATGCAAAAAAAATGATAAAAAAACAGACAATGTGATTTTCTGGATTTTTTTTTCTCAGTTTGTCTCCCATAGTTGAGGTCTACCTATGATGTAAATTACAGACGCCTCTCATCTTTTTAAGTGGTGGAACTTGCACTATTGCTGACTGACTAAATACTTTTTTGCCCCACTGTATACAATTGCTTTTGGTGTAGAGACACTTTTTTAACTGTGTGTTTATTTTAACATGTTTAAATAAAGGTGTAATTTTTTTCAAAAAAAGAGAAACACTTTTTGATTCAATATGGGTTAATAACCAATTTTTGATCAGTATGTTCACATTTTACCTTTTTGTATGGTTTATTGGACACCGCATTGTAACAAAATTCTCCCAAAATACAAACTATAGTTTACGATACAAATTTTCTTTGGCTTTGGTACAAAAGATAAGGCAAGAAAAATGCATTTCCATCGTCGGGCAGCAGGTTGAGGAAATCTTGAAGGTCAAGTTCAGCGGCGATAACATCTAAAGTTTCTAAAAAGAGACAAACCTAAAATTAATATGGATTCTCACATCTGGTACAATGGTATTTATTGACAGCTCATTCCATGTAACAATACCCTGATTCCAGAAGAGCAAATGTGGGTAAAGTGCGGCCCATGGGCCACATCTGCGCCTTTGTCTTTTCATTGCCCGGCACAGACAAAAAGCAGGAAACAGTGGACTACTGCACCACACGGCCCTCTTTCTCCTACATCGCCTTACATCTCAATTTCCAAGATATCTACATCATCAGGTTGCGGATACAATGGTCGAAGAGGAGATTGTGTCTCATTGCAACAGGCCTGACAATGACACTAGATCGTGACTGCTGTGCGGAGCCTCAGTCCATACTCTACATAGACCCGAGCAGTGCATCAGAGAGCACGGTTAGGGGAGTAGTTTTATTTTAGATCAGTATTGGGGACCATCGTGTATGTGTGTGGGGGGAGGGGAAGTTGTTGATGAAGGTACATCTATACTTTATATTTAACGTGAATCTGTCACAGGGTTTTTCCTCCTAATCTGAGAGCAGCTTAATGCACAAGACAAAGACCCCGATTTCAGCGAAGTGTCCGTTACTGGGCTGCTTGCTGCAGTTTTGATAAAAATCACAGTTTAAGCAGCAGGAGGTCATCACTAGAGAACTAGTAAACCTGCTGCCAAGTAGTCCTCCATATTCATGAGCTGGGTATAACCCCGCCCCATCACTGTTGGCAGCTTTCTGGGTACACTGTGCATAGGCAAAAAGCTGCTAAACAGTGGTGTGAGCAGGGTTATACATAGATCAGCAGTCAGAGAACTGGTAGATTTGCAAGAGATCACATTAGCTCAATACTAGGTGATGGAAAATATTAATAAATGAGCAGAATTAAATTTAGCCTATTGGTTTGGCCTTCCACAAGAGCCACAGTCTCTCACATGGCCCTTTTACAAAATTAATTGCCCAACCCTACAGAAGAGAAATTGGATAAAACAATCCGTGGTATTAATTGGAACCCGTCATCAGAAAAGGTTTCCTTCACTTTAGTAATTTGGAATAATATGTTATGCCAGGTAATAGAGTCAGAGCAAGAGTGCGAAGTAAAAAGACCCTTTAAAAAGGACTTCAAAACGTAGAGTAACCCCTTCTCACTGAAGGCTATCAGACTGTAACAACGTGTGGCATTTGTACTTGTGTGGTGAAGTTTATGTGAAAAATGTGTGTTATGTGTTTATGAGAAAAATTTGTCACAAAAAAAAAAACAAAAATCAGTAATAACGACGATAAACCTGAAAAAAAAACAAAAACAAAATTATTTATATAAACAAAGTGGAAGTTCATGTAATTCACCCATGAGTATTTAGGAGACTGAGCTAGTTAATAGATAAATGTATCTTACTTTTTCAGTCTCTTGAATAACAGGGGCAGAGCCACAGGATTTCATGGCGGCTAATGGATCATATTTAGAAAGGATACACAGCTAGAGGTGTGTAACTAGGGTGTGTAGCAAGTAGAATATTTTAAGGTAATATAAGAGTGAAAAAAATAATTTAATTTAGTATACTTCCAATATATTCAGTAAAAGAAGGTTGTGCCTAATCAACATTCTTGCTTTGTACGAGGTAGTACGTGAAAGTCTGCATGCTTGTCACCATGGGCTAAAGTCAGCAGTGGGGGCCACAGGAATCAGTTCGGCCTAATAATTTTTCATCGCTTTTGGTGATGGTACAACACTTTGTAGGATTCTTAAACTCAGCTAGATTGAATAATATTACAGAAAAACCAGAATAAGCTGGTCGCGTGGGCAAAAACAAGGCAGATGAAGGTTAATGTTGATAAATGTAGAGCACCTAGGCTGGAGTAATTGCATGGCATCATACATATTCAATGGAAATATACTAGGGCGTACAGAACAAGACGGACTTCTATTCTGGTTACAAGTAAGCTAAGCAGCAGCCCTCAATGTCAAGCAGCAGCTGCAAAATAATTTTTTTGTATGTATAATAACTCTTGTAATTCCAATGTACCATTACCCCTCTCTCTATAATCATATCATATGCATGCATAGCGGTGGTAAACGCAAATGATAGAGCAGCACAGTAGCTCAGTGGTTAGCACTATATATTTTCTGCCTTGCAGTACTGGGTTTAAATCCCACCAAGGACAACATCTGCAAGTAGTTTGTATGTTCTCCCCGTGTTTGTGTTGGTTTCCTCTGGGTTCTACGGGTTTCCTCCCACACTCCAAAGACATACTGATCGGGAATGCATATTGTGAGCCCCAGTGAGAATAGTGGCGCTGATCTCTTTTTGTGGAAATTAATGGGCTAAACAAATAGGTAATAACTAAATAGAGAGGTTATATGCAATATCAGTTAAGAGGTTAATGTTACAGATTTGTGAGGATTTTCATCTGATCCGTGATCTTACCTGACTTCCATCTTTTATCTCATGGTGTGCATACAAGGTAATGGCTTCAGGACACCGATCTAGAAGTCTCTCTATGGAGCCCTCGTAATTCAGGAGCCGCATTGCACAAATTATGTGAATGCTTAGATACGAATTGTTGCTGTTGGGTATGGAGTCCAGAAATGGAAGGAATGACACAATATCTAGTGAAGGGCCACACAGGAGAGACTGAATGGAAATTAAGACCAAATTGGAATAAAAAAAAGACAAGGTTTTACATTTTTTCCTACTCTGGCTATAGCTCTAGTACTACAGTCCAAAACAGGGATTTTTGTGTACTCACCATAAAATCCTTTTCTCAAAGCCAATCATTGGGGGAAACAGGACCATGGGTGTTATGCTGCTGCCACTAGGAGGACACTAAGCAAATACACAAAAAACTTAACGCCTCCTCTGCAGTATACACCCTCTGCTGGCTCTCTTGTGAACCAGTTCAGTGCCAAAGCAGTAGGAGCTCACAAACAGAATTGCAGTATGTCAAAACCAACAAAAACTACAAGCCAACGGGCTAACAGGGTGGGTGCTGTGTCCCCCAATGATTGGCTCGGATAAAAGGATTTTACGGTGAGTACACAAAAATCCCTGTTTCTCCTTCGCTTCATTGGGGGACACAGGACCATGGGACGCCCTAAAGCAGTCCCTGGGTGGGAAAACGTCACAACAGGTGAAACCTCACGCACCCAAAGCTTAAAGAATTAAGTGATTAAATGAAGCCTACAGATGCAAAACTGCCGATTGCAGAATCTGTCTGCCGACGGCCGCATCTGAGGAGGCTTGCACATGAATGTTGTAATGTTTTGCGAACATGTGAAGACTGGACCAAGTCGCAGTCTTATACACTTGCTGTGCGGATGCCTGGTGCCGAATGGCCCAGGAGGACTCCACTGACCGAGTGGAGTGTGCCTTAATCCCCGCGGGGATAGGCTGGCCTTTGACACAGTAAGCTTCTTTGATCGCTGAAAGAAGCCATCTGTCTATCGTAGCCTTAGAGGCAGGTAAATCCTTTCTGTGACCATCCAGAAGCACAAAAAGGGCATCAGCTTTGTGAAAAGATGCCGTTCTGGACATGTACTTTCTGAGACCCCTCCCCAACTTTAGAGTGTGAAGGACTTTCTCAGTACGATGAACTGGAGCCGGACAGAATGAGGGCAGGACGAGGTCTTCATTCAGATGAAAAGTCGAGACGACTTTAGGTAAGAAGGATGGGGATGTCCTGAGCACCACCTTATCCTGGTGGAAAATCAAAAATGGAGGTTTGCACGACAAAGCTGCCAGTTCCGAGACCTGTCTGATGGATGTTATTGCCACCATGAAAGGAGAGAGAGAGAAACATCCTGTAATGGCTCGAAGGGAGTCTCTTGTAAAGCACTGAGGACCAAGTTAAGGTCCCAAGTTTCTAAAGGCATCTTGTACGGAGGGACAAGATGTGAAACTCCCTGCATGAAGGTCTTAACCTAAGGCTTGGAAGCTATCTGACGCTGGAAAAGGATGGAGAGAGCTGAGATCTGACCCTTGAGAGAGGCCTGCGCTAGGCCTGAATCCCGACCTGCTTGGAGAAACTCCAGAATGGAGGGGATGGAAAACACCAACGGGTAAAGACCATTATATTTACACCATGAGAAAAAGGTTTTCCAAATGCGATGGTAAATACGCATGGAAACAGGCTTCCTAGCGTTGATCATGGTAGATACCACTTGACGGGAGAACCCGGCTTGGGCTATGATCCAGGATTTAATGACCAGGCCATTAAACTCAGAACTCTCGAGTTCTGGTGGCAAATGGGTCCCTGGCAGAGAAGGTCCGGACGATCTGGTAACCTCCAGGGAATGTCGGCGACGAGATGCATTAGCTCCGCGTACCAAGCTCAGTGTGGCCAGTCCGGAGCGACAAGGATCACCGGAACGCCTTCCTCTTTGATTTTTTGAATGGTATAGAAAATGTAAAGCACAGCCTAAAGGGGAGGTGCACAGTCTATAGGTGCCCAAACCATGATATATAGTTTACAAGTGACTAGCACACTCCAAGAAATTGTGATGCAAATAAAGTGGGGTTTATTACATACAAAGATCACAAACGTTTCGGTCTATTCTTTGACCTTCATCAGTGTGCTGGAGAGAAAATTATGTACAGAACGGAAAATTATAAACAATTATAGAACAAGGTGGGGTGTCAACAAAAATATGACATGGTAATAACAAACAACAACAAAAAAAGTATATACATCACGAGATATGACGTCATGGGACATAACGTAAATTTATCAAAAACAATCAAGGAGAACCATCAACAGATACATGTCTATACATAGATAATGTTGCAAATCGATGTATGTGAAAAGGAACCGTAAGGATGGAACAGTGTAGAGGAACCGTAGCGGATATATAATGTGACCTAGTAAATGAAAAGGTAACAAGGTGTATGGTGTGAGACCTACCTAAGTACACCGCCCCCTGCGGTCATCTGACACCTGCGTCACTATCGCCCTGCCCCGTTTCCGGTTCACATGCCGGCTCACACCGCGCGCATGTCAGGCGTCTCACACACAATATAAGAGGCAGAACTAGGCACACTTCCTTACAGCTCCTTGCGGTGGATACCGCGGAGATCTAATCCTCTTCTTGGCGCTGGTAAGTTGGTAAACAACTTTTTTTGTTGTTGTTTGTTATTACCATGTCCTATTTTTGTTGACACCCCACCTTGTTCTATAATTGTTTATAATTTTCCGTTCTGTACATAATTTTCTCTCCAGCACACTGATGAAGGTCAAAGAATAGACCGAAACGTTTGTGATCTTTGTATGTAATAAACCCCACTTTATTTGCATCACAATTTCTTGGAGTGTGCTGACCCTTGGGATCAGCGGAAGAGGTGGAAAGATGTAAGGGAGACAAAATTGGCTCCATGGGAGTACTAGGGCATCCGAGCCGATGACTAACGGATTGCGCTACAAATGCCGGAACCTTGGTGTTCAGCCTGGAAGCCATGAGGTCCACATCTGGAATTCCCCAACGTTGGCAAATCCCATGAAAGACTTCTGGGTGCAGAGATCACTCTCCTGAGGCTATGCCCTGGCGGCTGAGAAAGTCAGCCACCCAATTCTCTGGAGATGAGCGATTGATTTGCCTCGGCCCAATGCAGAATGTGTAAAACCTCGGTCATCGCTCTTCTGCTGCGAGTGCCTCCCAAAAAGGGGATTCGCTGGGATGGAACTGGAGGCGATTTCTCCATGTTCACCAGCCAACCTAGACGAGACAGAGTGTCGATGGTGACAGTGACACTCTCTTCGCAAGCCCGATAAGACGGACCTTTGATGAGAAGATCGTCCAGATATGAAAGAATCACCATGCCCCAGGAGTGTAGAATAGACATGACGGCTGCCGTAACTTTTGTGAATACCCTGGGAGCGGTGGTGAGCCCGAAAGGCAGAGCAGTGAATTGAAAATGATCGTCTCCGACCTCAAAGCGCAGGAACCTTTGATGACTTTTGAAGATTGGGATGTTTAGATATGCATCTTTGATGTCGATTGACGCCAGGTATTCCCCTTTTTCCAAAGAAGCAACGACAGAGTGTAGGGATTCCATCCTGAAATGGAACACAGAGGAATTTGTTCAACAACTTAAGGTCCAAAATGGGACACATGGCTCCGTCTTTCTTGGGGACCACAAACAGGTTCGAATAGATGCCCTTGAACCTTTGTGTGGGAGGAACCGGAACGATGACTGCCCTGTTGCGGAGGGCTTGCAACGCCTGGTAAAAGTGGACGGCGTGTGCCTTGTACTTTGGAAGACGAGACTAGAAGCGTGTCGGAGGGGGGGAATGAAGTCAATCCTGTATCCCAGGGGCGGACATACCGCCGGTTCAACCAGTGCAACCGCACCGGGGCCCAGAGTGGGAGGGGGGCCCAGAGCGGGAGGGGGCCCCCGATGGCGACGGACATACACGGCATTGTTGTGAGCTGCCGTGCCCGGAGTCTGCGGAGACCATCTGTCCACAGTCCGGGAGAAGGAGCCAGGGATGCCGGGAGCAGGCGAGTATATTTACCTGTCCACGATCCACCCGCCGGGCGCCGCTCCGTCTTCCGCATCCTCTGCTGTGACTGTGCAGGTCAGAGGGCGTGATGACGTATAGTGTGCGCCGCGCACCGTGCTCTGCCTGAACAGTCAGTGCGTAGAGACGGGACAGTGAGGACCAGCGGGCAGAGATGAGAGGTGAGTATGTCTTTTTTTTTTTTTTTAATTGCAGCAGCAGCATTTATATGTGGGCACAGCGTTATATGGAGCGTTAGCATCTATTAGCGTTAGCTGAACTGGATGGACAAATGTCTTTTTTCGGCCTTACTAACTATGTTACTATGTTACTATGTTACTATGGGGCCATAATGAATAATTGTATGGAGCATTATATGTGGCGGCACAGCTTTATAATATAAAGCTGTGCCGCCACATATAATGCTCCATACAATTCATTATTACCCCATAGATGCTCCATGTTATGGAGCATCTATGGGGTAATAATGAATTGTATGGAGCCATATATGTGGCGGCACAGCTTTATATGGAGCATCTATGGGGCAATATTCAATAATGAATTGTATGGAGCATTATATGTGGCGGCACAGCCTTATATGGAGCATCTATGGGGCAATATTCAATAATGAATTGTATGGAGCATTATATGTGGCGGCACAGCTTTATATGGAGCATCTATGGGGCAATATTCAATACTGAATTGTATGGAGCATTATATGTGGCGGCACAGCTTTATATGGAGCATCTATTGGGCAATATTCAATAATGAATTGTATGGAGCATTATATGTGGCGGCACAGCCTTATATAGAGCATCTATGGGGCAATATTCAATAATGAATTGTATGGAGCATTATATGTGGCGGCACAGCTTTATATGGAGCATCTATGGGGCAATATTCAATAATGAATTGTATGGAGCATTATATGTGGCACAGCTTAATATGGAGCAACTATGGGGCAATAATGAATTGTATGGAGCATTATATGTGGCGGCACAGCTTTATATGGAGCATCTATGGGACAATAATGACCTGTATGGAGCATTATATGTGGCACATTGTTATATGGAGCATCTATGGGGCGGAGCCATAATGAAATGTATGAAGCATTATATGTGGCACAGCTTTATATGGGGCATTTATATTACAACCTATATGTTTACATAACTTAGTTGCGGTATGGGGGGGGCCCAGGAAGATTTCTTGCACAGGGGCCCTCTGCAGTCTGTGTCCGCCCCTTCTGTATCCGGAAGACACGAGATCTCTGACCTACTGGTCGTGAACGACCAATAACCAAACTTGGCGAAACAAAAGTAGACGGCCGCTTACCCTGCCTGTGTCCTCCGGACACAGCCAGAAGTCATTGAGAAGAGAATTTTCGGGAAGGGGCACTTTTGGGCCTGGATCGGGGAGATCTGTTTCTCCAGGAATTAGAAGGTCTGAAGGAAGGTTGCGACCCCCTGCCTCTGCGTGGGGAGCGAGACGAGCTAGCAGGAGCGGCTGAGGATGACCAGCCTGTGGTACCGCGAAAGGGTCGGAAGCGAACCTGGGATTGGTTCCGAAAGGGGCGAATGGGCCTACGCTGAGGGAGGAATTTGCGTTTTCCGCCGGTAGCATCTGAGATAATCTGATCAAATTTATCTCCAAACAAGTGCCCCTGCTGGTACGGCAGGGAAGTCAAGGATTTCTTTGAAGCGGAGTCTGCTCACCATTCTCGGAGCCACAATGCCCTCGTGATGGAGACAGCGTTTGCAGCCGTAAGTGCGGCATAATTAGCCACATCTAGAGAGGCATTAATTTCGTAATTCCCTGCTCGGGCAATCTGATGGGCGGGATTGAGCACATCAGGCAGCAAGCTATTGTCTCTACTGGATCTCACTATGGCCTCGGCCCAGGCCACCATAGCTCTAGCTACCCAAGTGGTGGCGAATGAAGGGAATAGACTTGCTCCTGCGGCCTCGAAGACCGACCTGGCCAGGTTGTCAATCTGACAGTCAGTGGGATTCTTAATGGAAGATCCGTCCGCCAGAGACAAGAGGGTTTTTGAAGCGAGTCTTGATATAGGTGGATCTACTGCAGGGGACTCAGTCCATTCCTTTCTTAGATCAGATGAAAAGGGGTACCAAGCTTCTAGCGGATTTAGGCCAGAGAAACGCTTATCTGGGCGGCTTCTATGCCTTGTAATGATGTCCGTAAACTCAGGGTGGTTGACGAAAACCCTGTGAGGCCGTTTTGTATGCTTAAAGGACACTGGATGATCCTGATTAGTACCGGGCACTTTGTCTATTTTTAGAGTGTGATTAACCGCCTCGATGAGGGAATCAACAGACTTCTGGAACTCAGGGGATTCCGGGTCTGGGGCCTCATCGGATTCGTATTCTGCGTCATGCTCACTGCAAGCCCCTGGAGAAGGGGAACGAGATACGGAACTAGCAGATGAGGAAACATCAGAGTTCTGTGGGGATGGGGCACGGGTACGCTTCCTGGAGGGATGTGTACTCCCGATCGCAGTCCGGCCCCTGTCTGAAGAAGACTGTTGTGCAACTGCCCTCTATTGTGGGTAAGGCTATGCCCTGGCCTGAGGATGAATCACAAAAGGATTCTGGGGCCCGTGCGATGGAAGCCATGGACTGTGTCAAAGAAGAAGCCCACTCAGGGGGGCTGGCACCACTGTGTTCTACAGTAGCGGTGGGCTCCTTGGACCCTGAAGCTTCACAGTCCGTACAGAGGGGTTTTGGATGTTTCCGCGGTAGGGAAGCATTGCATGAGGCATAGATCACCGTGTGCGTTTTATCTGCCTTTTTATTAGCCTTTGACTGAGACATTTTGCAGGTGTTTGTAGGGAGCTGCAGATGGCTGCTGAGAGGCTGTAGGGATGTGCCTGGCCTAGCAGAGTGAGCCTGCAGCGGAGGGGTTAAATATGTATCTGCCGTGGAGTGGGTTAAACAGCGTGCGCTAGCTTACCCAGGTCCTACGTCCGTGCCCCCAGTGAGGTCGTCCTGCAGCGGTGTCAGGCGTTGGCGGCGTGGAGAAGTCCACGCTCACTTCCTTCTGTTATCTAGGAAGCAGTCCCCGAGACTAAAGTCGGCACATCTCGTGGGCAACTAGAAGTGCCAGAAAGAGTAGGCGGAGCTATGGGAGGGAGGGACGCAGCTGTAATGTGTAGCGTCCCGGGAAGAAGGCCGGCGAGTGAGATTTGGGCCTACCACGGCCAGAAGCCAGGGCTTAAATTAGCGGCTGCGGTCAGCAGAGCCGGCAGTGGTGGTCGGTCAGCACTGGCGCTTGACGCGGCCAGCGCTGTGGTCGCAGCGGAGGGAACAGCTCCAGCGAGGACCGGGGGGGGGAGGTAGTTACATAGTTATTAAGGTTGAAGGAAGACTATATGTCCATCTAGTTCAACCCATAGCCTAACCTAACATGCCCTAACATGTTGATCCAGAGGAAGGCAAAAAAAACCCATGTGCAAAGAGTAAGCTCCACATTGGGGAAAAAAATTCCTTCCCGACTCCACATACGGCAATCAGACTAGTTCCCTGGATCAACGCCCTATCAAGGAATCTAGTGTATATACCCTGTAACATTATACTTTTCCAGAAAGGTATCCAGTCCCCTCTTAAATTTAAGTAATGAATCACTCATTACAACATCACACGGCAGAGAGTTCCATAGTCTCACTGCTCTTACAGTAAAGAATCCGTGTCTGTTATTATGCTTAAACCTTTTTTCCTCCAACCGCAGAGGATGCCCCCTTGTCCCTGTTTCAGGTCTATGATTAAAAAGATCATCAGAAAGGTCTTTGTACTGTCCCCTCATATATTTATACATTAAAATGAGATCACCCCTTAGTCTTCGTTTTTCCAAACTAAATAGCCCTAAGTGTAATAACCTATCTTGGTATTGCAGACCCCCCAGTCCTCTAATAACCTTGGTCGCTCTTCTCTGCACCCGCTCCAGTTCAGCTATGTCTTTCTTATACACCGGAGACCAGAACTGTGCACAGTATTCTAAGTGTGGTCGAACTAGTGACTTGTATAGAGGTAAAATTATATTCTCCTCATGAGCATCTATGCCTCTTTTAATGCATCCCATTATTTTATTTGCCTTTGTAGCAGCTGCCTGACACTGGCCACTGAATTTAAGTTTGTCATCCACCCATACACCCAGGTCTTTTTAATTGACGGTTTTGCCCAGAGTTTTAGAATTAAGCACATAATTATACATCTTATTACTTCTACCCAAGTGCATGACCTTACATTTATCCCCATTAAAGCTCATTTGCCATTTATCAGCCCAAGCTTCTAGTTTACATAAATCATCCTGTAATATAAAATTGTCCTCCTCTGTATTGATTACCCTGCAGAGTTTAGTGTCATCTGCAAATATTGAAATTCTACTCTGAATGCCCCCTACAAGGTCATTAATAAATATGTTAAAAAGAAGAGGGCCCAATACTGACCCCTGTGGTACCCCACTGCTAACCGCTACCCAGTCCGAGTGTGCTCCATTAATAACCACCCTTTGTTTCCTATCCCTGAGCCAGCTCTCAACCCACTTGCACATATTTTCCCCTATCCCCATTATTCTCATTTTATGTATCAACCTTTTGTGTGGCACCGTATCAAAAGCTTTTGAAAAGTCCATATACACTACATCCACTGGGTTCCCTTGGTCCAATCCGGAACTTACCTCTTCATAGAAACTGATCAAATTAGTCTGACATGAACGGTCCCTAGTAAACCCGTGCTGATACTGGGTCATGAGGTTATTCCTCTTCAGATACTCCAGTATAGCGTCCCTTAGAATGCCCTCCAGGATTTTACCCACAGTAGAGGTTAAGCTTACTGGCCTATAGTTTCCGAGTTCAGTTTTTGTTCCCTTTTTGAATATTGGCACCACATTTGCTATACGCCAGTCCTGTGGCACAGACCCTGTTATTATGGAGTCTTTAAAGATTAAAAATAATGGTCTATCAATGACTGTACTTAATTCCTGCAGTACTCGAGGGTGTATCCCATCCGGGCCCGGAGATTTGTCAATTTTAGTGATTTTTAGACGCCGCCGCACTTCCTGCTGGGTTAAGCAGGTGACATTTAATTGGGAATTTTTATCACTAGACATTTTGTCTGCCATGGGATTTTCTTGTGTAAATACTGATGAAAAAAAGTCATTTAGCATATTGGCTTTTTCCTCATCCTCATCCACCATCTCACCCAGACTATTTTTAAGGGGGCCAACACTATCATTTTTTAGTTTCTTACTATTTATGTAGTTAAAGAATATTTTAGGATTATTTTTACTCTCTCTGGCAATGAGTCTCTCTGTCTCAATCTTTGCTGCCTTGATTTGCTTTTTACAGAATTTATTTAATTTTCTGTATTTATTTAATGCCTCCTCACTACCTACTTCCTTTAATTCTCTAAATGCTTTCTTTTTGTCCCTTATTGCGCCCCTTACAGCTCTATTTAGCCATATTGGTTTCCTCCTATTTCTAATATGTTTATTCCCATACGGTATATACTGTGCACAGGTCCTATCCAGGATGCTAATAAACGTCTCCCATTTTCTCTGTGTATTTTTGTGTCTCAGGATATCGTCCCAGTTAATTGCACCAAGATCCTCTCTCATCCGTTGGAAATTTGCCCTCCTGAAGTTTAGTGTCCTTGTAACCCCTCTACTACACATCTTTTTAAAGGATACATGAAAACTTATTATTTTGTGATCGCTATTTCCCAAGTAACCCCCAACCCTTATATTTGATATGCGGTCTGGCCTGTTGGTTAATATTAGGTCTAGCAGTGCCCCCCTTCTTGTTGGGTCCTGAACCAGTTGTGAAAGGTAATTGTCTCTCATAATTGTCAAAAACCGATTACCTTTGCTGGAACTGCAGGTTTCTGTTCCCCAATCTATTTCAGGGTAGTTGAAGTCCCCCATAATAATGACTTCTCCTTGAGTCGCAGCTTCATCTATTTGCTTTACGAGGATATTCTCCATTGCTTCCATTATTTTTGGAGATTTATAACAAATCAGTAATTTATTATTTTTTCCCCCTCCCCTTATCTCCACCCACAGGGATTCTACATTTTCATTAAATTCACCTATATTATCGCGCAGGATGGGTTTTAAGGATGATTTTACATATAGACACACCCCTCCCCCTCGCTTATCTGTACGGTCATTTCTGAACAGGCTATAGCCCTGCAAGTTAACAGCCCAGTCATGGCTCTCATCCAGCCACGTTTCAGATATCCCCACCATGTCATAATTATGCTCCAACAACATTAGTTCTAATTCGTCCATTTTGTTGGCGAGGCTTCTGGCATTAGTATACATGCACTTTATGTTCCTCTCTGTACTTCTATTTCTTAAATTATTAACTGTTCTGACCCCACCCCCCATGCCACCGCCACCCCCAACTTCCTTATTTGTGCCCAGGACTCTGTGTGCACTATCTTCCCCTCCTATAAAATGAATACCCTCCCCCCCAATTCCTAGTTTAAACACTCCTCCAACCTTCTAGCCATTCTCTCCCCCAGCACAGCTGCACCCTCCCCATTGAGGTGCAGTCCGTCCCTAGCGTAGAGCCTGTAGCCAACTGAGAAGTCGGCCCAGTTCTGCAGGAACCCAAACCCCTCTTTCCTACACCAATTCTTGAGCCACTTATTAACCTCCCTAATCTCCCGTTGCCTCTCTGGCGTGGCACGTGGTACCGGCAGTATTTCGGAAAATACCACGTTGGAGGTCCTTGCTTTCAGCTTGCAGCCTAATTCCCTGAAATCATCTTTAAGGACCTTCCACCTACCTCTAACTTTGTCATTAGTGCCAATGTGCACCATGACCGCTGGGTCCTCACCAGCCCCTCCCAATAATCTGTCCACCCGATCAGCGATGTGTCGGACTCGAGCGCCAGGTAGGCAGCACACCGTTCGACGATCCCTGTCTTTGTGACAGATTGCCCTATCTGTTCCCCTAATAATTGAGTCGCCCACTACCAGCACCTGTCTGGCCTGCCCTGCTCTCCTATTTCCCTCCTTACTGGAGCAGTCACTCCTCCGGCTTTCAGAGGACATGCCTGGCTGCAGCAGTGCTACCCCTGTACTGGCACCCCCCTCATCTGCCAACTTAGCAAACTTATTGGGGTGTTCCAGATCAGGACTAGCCTCCCTGGCACTCTTCCCTCTACCCCGCTTCCTAACTGTCACCCAGCTTGCTACTTCATTGTCCTGCAGCTCCATCCCACCATCCCCCCCCTCATCTGTCCCATTGAGCGTCTGCTCCGTGAGCAGAAGACTCCTCTCCATGTTGTCTATGGATCTCAGTGTTGCCAGCTGCACATTTAGAGTCAGAATCTGGGTTTCCAAATGCACAACGTGCTCACATCTCGCACAGCAGTATGCACCCTCGATCGGCTGCTCAAGGACTGCATACATGTGGCAAGATGTGCACTGGATGGCATTAACAATCGTGGAGCACATTTCCAAATGGGGATTGCACCAGACAGAACAGTTCAATAAAAAAAATAAATAAATACAAAGTATTAATAAAAATCAGACAGCAATTCAGTAATTCCTCCCCTGAAAACTCCCTGACTCCAAAGTCACTGAATCACAAGTCACACTTACCGCCGTCCACACTTACGCTCAGATCACACTCAGCTCGCTCACACTCGCTCTGCTGAAGATTGGGGGTTCAAACGGCGGCAATGATGTGCAGGGACCATTCCAACGATCAAGGGAGAGAAGAACACATTGAATTATCAGGAGTACTTATCTGGGCTGCGGACCTCCACACAGGACCCCTGGAGGGGGGAGGGAACGAGCCTTCCTCCCCCCTGCCGACAGAGTGCATTTGCCTGCAATCTCCCGCCAGGTACTCACGATTTCTGTAGGGGTCTGTGGCACTTTATACTTCCTCAATCCACCATCCCAATGATAGGGAGGTGGAGAAGGTCCATTTGCCTCCTGGCATCATCGGCTTTCTGACAGTGGTGGTGCAGGGGCCCATAGCTGCTGCAGGGAGCTTCCGCTGCAGGAAACAGCTTTTCGGTGAAGGCCTGGCTCCGGAAGGGGGTACGTGAGGGCGACACCTCATGTTCCCGTGTTCCCGTCCGTTGATGGTGGGACCCATTTAAAGATCCGTCGCCCCTATAAGAGCCCAGGCAGACGGAGAAGTTGCAGGAGGGGGTACGGGGAGGTGACACTCCGCGTTCCCGCTTGTTGATGATTTTGGGAGATCGGGACCCGTCGCCTGTCCAATCTGTGAAAATGGAAAAAAAAAGAACTGAAAAATAAAATAACAAAATCTGCATCTGAAATCAGACCCTTGTGCCTCCTAAAGACACTAAGCAAGAACTGGTTCATGAGAGAGCCATCAGAGGGTGTATACTGCAGAGGAGGAGTTAACTTTTTTGTGTATTTGCTTAGTGTCCTCCTAGTGGCAGCAGCATAACACCCATGGTCCTGTGTGCCCCAATGGGGTGAAGGAGAAATGTCAGTACTGGAAGTTCTAATAGTGGAAGCAAGGAATAAAAGGTACAGAGGACGAAAGGAAAGAGGCATTAGTCCACTCCCCGGTGTCATCCCTGTCTATTAGTACAGTAGCAGTAAGTTGGGATGAACACTGGGATGTCCTCCTCCTCCAAACAGATGAACCCCTTCATGACCCAGCCTATTTTGACCTTAATGACCTGGCCGTTTTTTGCAATTCTGACCAGTGTCCCTTTATGAGGTAATAACTCGGGAACGCTTCAACAGATCCTAACAGTTCTGAGATTATTTTTTCGTGACATATTGGGCTTCATGTTAGTGGTAAATTTAGGTCAATAATTTTTGCGTTTATTTGTGAAAAAATGGAAATTTGGCAAAAATTTTGAAAATTTCGCAATTTTCACATTTTTAATTTTTATTCTGTTAAACCAGAGGGTTATGTGACACAAAATAGTTAATAAATAACATTTCCCACATGTCTACTTTACATCAGCACAATTTTGGAAAAAAAAATTTTTTTTTGCTAGGAAGTTATAAGGGTTAAAATTTGACCAGCAATTTCTCAGTTTTACAACGAAATTTACAAAACCATTTTTTTCACATTTGAAGTCAGTTTGAGGGGTCTGTATGGCTGAAAATACCCAAAAGTGACACCATTCTAAAAACTGCACCCCTCAAGGTACTCAAAACCACATTCAAGAAGTTTATTAACCCTTCAGGTACTTCACAGCAACAGAAGCAACATGGAAGGAAAAAATGAACATTTAACTTTTTAGTCACAAAAATGATGTTTTAGCAACAATTTTTTTATTTTCTCAAGGGTAAAAGGAGAAACTGGACCCCAAAAGTTATTGTACAATTTGTCCTAAGTACGCCAATACCTCATATGTGGGGGGGAACCACTGTCTGGGTGCACGACAGGGCTTGGAAGGGAAGGAGCACCATTTGACTTTTTCAATGAAAAATTGGCTCCAATCTTTAGCGGACACCATGTCGCGTTTGGAGAGTCCCTGTGTGCCTAAACATTAGAGCTCCCCCACATGTGACCTCATTTTCGAAACTAGACCCCCCAAGGAAGTTATCTAGATGCATAGTGAACACTTTGAACCCCCAGGTGCTTCACAAATTGATCTGAAAAAATGAAAAAGTTCTTTTTTTTACAAAAAATTTCATTTAGCCTCAATTTGTTCATTTCCACATGGGCAACAGGATAAAATGGATCATAAAATTTATTGGGCAATTTCTCCTGAGTACACTGATACCTCACATGTGGGGGTAAACCACTGTTTGGGCACGCGGCAGGGCTCGGAAGGGAAGGAGTGCCATTTGACTTTTTGAATGAAAAATTGGCTCCAATCGTTAGCGGACACCATGTCGCGTTTGGAGAGGCCCTGTGTGCCTAAACATTGGAGCTCCCCCACATGTGACCTCATATTGGAAACTAGACCTCCCATGGAACTAATCTAGATGTGCGGTGACCACTTTAAACCCCCAAGTGCTTCATAGAAGTTTATAACGCAGAGCCGTGAAAATAAAAAATCATTTTTCTTTCCTCAAAAATTATTTTTTAGCCTGCAATTTTTTATTTTCACAAGAGTAACAGGAGAAATTGGACCCCAAAAGTTGTTGTCCAGTTTGTCCTGAGTATGCTGATGCCCCATATGTGGGGGGGGAAGCACTGTTTGGGCACACATCGGGGCTCAGAAGGGAAGTAGTGACTTTTGAAATGCAGACTTTGATGGAATGGTCTGCGGGCGTCACGTTGCATTTGCAGAGCCCCTGATGTGCCTAACAGTAGAAACCCCCCACAAGTGACCCCATTTTGGAAACTAGACCCCCCCAAGGAACTAATCTAGATATGTGGTGAGCACTTTCAACCCCCTAGTGCTTCACAGAAGTTTATAACGCAGAGCCATAAAAATAAAAAATAATTTTTCTTTCCTAAAAAATTATGTTTTAGCAAGCAATTTTTTATTTTCGCAAGAGTAACAGGAGAAATTGGACCCCAATAGTTGTTGCCCAGTTTGTGCTTAGTACGCTGGTACCCCATATGTGGGGGTAAACAACTGTTTGGGCACACGTCGGGGCTCGGAAGGGAGGGAGCACCATTTGACTTTTTGAATGCAAGATTGGCTGGAATCAATGGTGGCGCCATGTTGCGTTTGGAGACCCCTGATGTGCCTAAACAGTGGAAACCCCTCAATTCTACCTCCAACACTAACCCCAACACACCCCTAACCCTTATCCCAACTGTAGCCATGACCCTAATCACAACCCTAACCCCAACCGTAACCCTAATCCCAACCCTAACCACAACTTTAACCCCAACACACCCCTAACCCTATCCATAACCCTAACCACAAGTCTAATCTTAACCCTATTTCCAACCCTAGCCCTAATTCCAACCCTAAATCTAATTCCAACCCTAACCCTAAGGCTATGTTGCAGATTCGTGTGAGATTTTTCTGGACGATTTTTGAAAAATCCGCAGGTAAAAGGCACTGCCTTTTACCTGCGGATTTACAGCGGATTTCCAGTGTTTTTTGTGCGGATTTCACCTGCGGATTCCTATTGAGGAACAGGTGTAAAACACTGAGGAATCCGCACAAAATTGACATGCTGCAGAAAATACAACGCAGCGTTTCCGCACGGTATTTTCCGCACCATGGGTACAGCGGATTTGTTTTTCCATGGGTTTACATGGTAATGTAAACCTGATGGAAAACTGCTACGAATTCGCAGCGGCCAATCCGCTGGGGATCCGCGGCCAATCCGCTGCGGATCTGCGGCCAATCTGTTGCGGATCCGCAGCCAAATCCGCACCGTGTGCAAATACCCTAACCCTACCCCTTACCCTAACCCTAGTTCTAACCCTAGCCCTAACCATAACCCTAGTTCTAACCCTAACCCTAGTGGAAAAAGAAAAATAAATATTTTCTTTATTTTATTATTGGCCCTACCTATGGGGGTGATAAAGGGGGGGGAGGGTCATTCATTATTTTTTTTATTTTGATCACTGTGATAGGTTTTATCACAGTGATAAAAATATACCTGGAACGAATCTGCCGGCCGGCAGATTCGGCGGGCGCACTGCGCATGCGCCCGCCACTTTGGAAGATGGCGGCGCCCAGGGAGAAGACGGACGGACACCGGGAGGCCCGGTAAGTATAAAGGGGGGGAGATCTGAGCATGGGGGGGTGGATCGGAGGACGGGGGGGTGGCATCGGAGCACGGGGGGAGCGGGCAGGAGGACGGGGGAGCAGACAGGATGGCGGAGGGGAGCAGACCACAGAACGGAGGACCGGGGAGGAGATCGGTGGCGGTGTGGGGGGGTACACCAGTGTTTCCAGCCATGGCCGATAATATTGCAGCATCGGCCATGGCTGGATTGTAATATTTCACCAGTTTGTTAGGTGAAATATTACAAATCACTCTGATTGGCTATTGAAAGTGAAGCCACCCCCCCTGGGCTAAAGTACCACTCACCCTGTCCCTGCAGATTGGGTGAAATTGGAGTTAACCCTTTCACCCGATCTGCAGGGACGGGATCTTTCCATGACGCCACATAGGCATCATGGGTCGGATTGGCACCGACTTTCATGACGCCTACGTGGCGTCATGGGTCGGGAAGGGGTTAAGACAAACCTGTAATATAACCAAGTCCCCACAGGCCGCACATGACGCAGGTTCTGAAGACATCATCTTTGTTATCCAAGGACTGATCACTCCAAAATGGCTGCAGGAATTCCTCTGAAAAGACAGATTCCCTTATACAGAAAGAACATTGAAAGTGCAACAAAAACAGAGGCAGGGTAAAAGGATACAGAAGATAGGAATGCATGGACAGATCACAACACCTACCAGATCTTCTGGGCCTCGGAGAGACGTGACACACATGTGCTGTGGTTTGCAAATCCTGCACACATAGTGAGATGTAAGCCTGGACAGCACTTCCTGGAGTATGGATTCTGGAGGATACGAGGACAGAAGGGCTTCCCAAAAATCTACAAGTATTTGTGGTTTATCATCATCCTCTGGCTTGTTACATAAAGACTAGGGAAAAATAAATGACAATGAAAATCAGCTTACTCCATGGAAAAATTATCCTTACGCTGATCATAAATGATGTAAATTTGTTTTCCTACTAAGCACTTAGTGAATTGTAAGGTTGGCTCCGGTCCATCCAGTGTCCTACATGACTGTTCTGACCCTCGTAGAGCATCTTCCTTTCGGCCTGGGAGTCTGAGTGCACTCCTACAAGAATAGTAATGAATAAAGAATCTGACTTCTGCTCCATATATAACATAAGGAGTGAGACCGCCATCATGTAGGATAACGGGAGGATGGGAAAGAGGCAAAATTATTCACTAGTATTTGGTAAGAATACTGCTACTCATGTATATTAACTCAGGAATCAATAAAATCTTATCTGCAAGTATAACCTTTAGGCTGTGTGCACACGTTGCTTTTGTCATGTTTTCCTTGCGCTTTTTCCATGCGGATAAGTCACAAAACCTGGAGTGATTCCTAATGCCAACAAAGTGAAAGAATCCTGAAGATTCATTCAGGGTATGTGCACACGTCCGGATTTCTTCAGGATTTTGCGCGTTTTTCCACGATAAAAACGCTTAAAATCTGCATGCATATGCATCCTATGATTTAGAATGCATTCCGCAATTTTTGTGCACATGATGTGTTTTTTTCCGCAAAAAAAAAGGCATTCCGGAAAAAGAAGCATCATGTTCATTCTTTTTGCGGATTTCCCACTATATTATGGCATTCGGAGTGTCTAGGAAAAAACGCAAGAAAATCCGCATTAAATCCGCAAAAAAAACCCACATAAAAAACGCGCAAAAAATGCATGCAGAATTCCTGCGGAAAATCTCAGGAAAACCTCAGGATTTTCTCAGGAAATTTCTGGATACTTTCCGGACGTGTGCACATACCCTCACACATTGCTATTTGTGACTTGCAGATTTGGAGCAGTTTCAAATCTGCAGAATGTCAATTCTTTCAGTGTTTTTTTTTTACCCAGTGACTTCAATGAAGTCCATAAAAATCACAGGTATAAAAATGATTGCGGATTTGCATCTGATCCCATCTTTTCTTCCTAAAGTGATTTCAGCTCAATGAAGACATCATATTTCCTTCCTTTTGTCCATATCCCTCTCATCCTCAGTCACTAAACAGACTGGACCTGATGAGAGCCCTTCATCTCTACGTTTCCAGAACAGCACCCTTCAGACAAGCGGACTCCCGAAAGTCCTAGAAGAGGTCTCCCTGTTTCCAGGTCTATGTTTGCCCGGTGGGTCCATTCTGGAAGCTCATCTAATAAGGGACAGGGTGTGTCCACTCAGGGTCACAGGCTCACTCTGCTCACACAGTGGGGGGCCACCTGAGACATCCGCTACTAGACGGTCCTCCATTCATACCGTCACAAAGTTCTACAGGGTTCACACCTACACCTTGGTAGAAAGGTCTTTTTTTCAGACCCTTCTTTAGGGGACACAGCACCCACCCTTGTATACAGTTAAGTTGGATTCTCCTTCTGCTTTATTACTGACTGATTCACTTTGTGCCACTCGGTGGGGTGTAGACTGCTGGGGAGGAGTTAACTTATTTGCATTGTGTCAGCCCCCTAGTGGCAGCAGCATGCGCCCATGGTTTTCTCTGTCTCCCAATGAAGCAATAGAGAAAATACTTCATTGAAAAACACTCCCATATGCAGATCTGACGTAGTTCCCCAAACCCAACGTCCAATGCCTATGGAGCCTTTTTCTGATGCCCCATAGGCTTTAGCAATAGCTACCTCCATAGCACGCTGCGCTGTGCGAGACCCGGCGATTCTGAAGAGTGGTAACGTTACTGATTACAACAGACATAGTGGACTGTCAGACCTGCGTGCAATTTCTTTTATTTTTAATACAGTGACAAACCATGGAAAGTGTGGGGGCGTGTTTATGGGAAATATTTTTTGCGTTTTTTTCCTTTATATTACTAGGTTCGTAATGGGGGTGTCTAATAGACACCTCTCCATTACGAAAACCAGAGTTTGATGTCATCTGTGATTTTGGACACTTCGTAACAGACATCAACCCCAAGCACCACCATTACCCGGATTACCAACGCATTAGGGAATCAGGAAGGACCGAGGTGAAGCACCAGAATTAGCACATCTAATGTGATGCACCATTACTGCGGCAGCTGAGAGCTGGTATTTTTAGATTTGGAAGGGCCCAAGAACCATAGACGTTCCCAGACTGATAATATCTCTCAGCTGTATGCCTTACCTTTGCTGTGAAAATAGAAAAAAATTGATTTGGGCCCCCCCCCCACATCTTTTTTTCATTTATTTATTAGCTTCATGCAAAGCTGTACAATAAGCTCCATGTGCAAGGCATTAAAGTGTGCAACTTTATATTATTTCAGGGGGTTGTGCAGGTCTAGACCTACTGGATATCGCGCGCAAAATTACTGAGATATCTGTCCAGGTAGGTAGGGGTATGTGTGTGTATATATATATATATATATATATATATATACACTAGATGGTGGCCCGATTCTAACGCACCGGGTATTCTAGAATATGTATGTATGTACCGTATTTTTCTGACCATAAGACGCACTTTTTTTCCTCCAAATTTGGGAGGAAAGTGTGGGTGCGTCTTATGCTAGGGATGTAGCATGTGGGGAGGGGGACAGCAGTAAGTGGGATCCCACTGTGATCCCACTTCACGAGGCAGAAAAATGTCCCCCACTGCCCTGAATCAGCTCTGGGGAAACCACATGGTCCCGATGATTAAGTGCAGTGAATATTCATTAGCTGCTTCCCTGCCCACCTATCAGCTGAGGGGAGCCAGGAGCAGCAAATGAATACTCCATTTGCAGGGACACACATGGTTTCCCCAGCACTGGATTCCTGCAGCAGCTGGGGAGATCTGTGTGTCCAGGGGAGGAGGAGGCAGCAGCAGCAGGGTGGCAGGGGAGAGGAGATGAGATCGCTGCATACCTGCCTAGGCTGGACTGCTGTACACAAGGAGGACCTGTGTGATGTCAGAAGTGGGCGGGCTGGAGCATCACATGGCAGCTCAGAGCCCTCCCTCTTCTTGACATCATCACAGGTCCTTCAGAATCCCCACTAGAATCTGCTGGCTTCCTTTTATAACCTGTGCTGTCACATCGGTGCTGAAAAGGCAACAAGAGGGAAGGCTCTGTGTGTGCGGTCATGGGATTCTCCAGCTTTTTACCTCACCATGGCGTGCCTGGCTGGCTGCCACAATTAAGAGGTTAGTCTTTACAAAACACAATAAAGCACTCTGCTACTCCTTTGGTGAACTATAACTCCCAGCATGTCATAGGATCTGCAGGACATGCTGGGAGTTATAGTTCTTCCATGGGATTTTAAAGCAGCACTCCAGTGTTATTTTGCAGTGCTGGAGTGGTGCTTTCAAGCCCTGTGCCCCCATTCTTATACTCCAGCATCTTCATATAGTACTTCACAGACACCACACTGGCCCCGCAGCTTCCAACATAATACCATACTATTATATATAATAACACCACATATAATAGTATGTTATTTATATTATTAGATATTTTACCACATTTTTTTGCTTCAAATATTTTTTTCCCTATTTTCCACCTCTAAAACCTGGGTGCACCTTATAGTCCGGTGCGTCTTATAGTCTGAAAAATACGGTATATAGCAGCCACATGGTATATAGCACAGGCCACGTAGTATATAGGAGCCATGTGGTATATAGCAGACAAATACTATGTGGCCTGATCTATATACTATGTGGCTGCTATATACATACATATTGTAGAATACCCGATGCGTTAATACAGGCCACGCAATATATAGCACAGCCCACGCAGTATATAGCAGCCATATAGTACATAACACTGCCCACGCGGTATTTAACAATGGCCACGTAATATATAGCACAACCCACGCAGTACATAACACAGCCCACAGAGTATATAACACTGCCTATGTAGTATATAGCAGCCACGCGGTATCTAACACAGTCCACGTAGTATACAGCAGTGTGGGCACCATATCCCTGTTAAAAAAATAATTCAAATAAAAAATAGTTATATACTCACCCCTGGGATTCAGCGAAGCTCCAGCGATAGGCGCGCGGCTGCCGCCATCTTCCGTTCCCAGGATGCATTGCAAAATTACCCAGATGACTTAGCGGTCTCGCGAGACCGCTAAGTCATCTGGGTAATTTCGCAATGCATCGCCAGGAACGGAAGATGGCAGCAGGCGCGTGCGGCTCGGCGGACTACGGAGGGTGAGAATAGCAGGTTTTTTGTTTTTTAATTATTTTTAACATTACATTTTTTTTTACCATTGATGCCGCATAGGCAGCATCAATAGTAAAAAGTTGGGGACACGCAAGGTTAATAGCAGCGGTTACGGAGTGCGTTACCCGCGGCATAACGCGGTCCGTCACCGCCGGCATTAACCCTGTGTGAGCGGTGACTGGAGGGGAGTATGCGGGTGTCGGGCACTGACTGCGGGGAGTAAGGCCGGCGTCACACACAGCGTAAAACAATACGGTCCGTATATTACGGCCGTAATACGCTGAAAAGTCCCGAAAAAAGTGGTCCGTAGCTCCTCCGTAGGCAGGGTGTGTCAGCGTTTTTTGCGCATGGCATCCTCCGTATGTAATCCGTATGGCATCCGTACTGCGTGGTTTTCTCGCAGGCTAGCAAAACCAACATACCGCTATAGAAGTGATCCATGTGTCCCAAAAAGAAAAGAAAATATATATATACTGTCTATTTATATATATATATATATATATATATATATATGTCAGTAGACACATATATTAGAGAGAAAAGCCGGTAATTCAGTGCGGTGTACAGTAAAATCACACTGACAGCTTACAGTAGAATAGGTAGAATAAATGTGTACACACAGAATAGGTATATATATATATATATATATATATATGTCAGTGAGACACATATATGTATATATATTAATATTTATTCCAGCGCTATACAGCTTGAAAGCCGGTAATTCAATTACCGGCTTTTTCTTTCTCCTTCCTAAAACCCGACATGATTTGAGACATGGTTTACATACAGTAAACCATGTCTTCTCTCCATTTTTTTTGCAGATTCCACACTACTAATGTCAGTAGTGTGTATCTGCAAAATTTGGCCGTTCTAGCTCTTAAAATAAAGGGTTAAATGGCGGAAATGGAGATCAATGATCTATATTTAGCTTCATTTGCGGTGAGGCGCCCTCTGCTGGCTGTTCATAGATCGTGGGAAATTACCTAGAAAGCCAGGGAGCTTTCTAGGTAATTTCCCACGATCTATGAACAGCCAGCAGAGGGCGCCTCACCGCAAATGAAGCTAAATATAGATCATTGATCTATTTTTAGCCTCATTCCCTGGGGTTTTGCAGCGAGGAGCAGCCTGCATTAGCACAGCTCCTTGCTGCAAAATGTTTTAACCCCTTCAGAAGGATTTACATCGTTGGACGTTACAGATCTGCGGAGGGTAAGTATATTGTTGGTTTATTATGTTTTTTTACTCACAGAACGAGGGTCTTCAGTGACTGGATTGGGCGTTGAATAAAATACTGCAACAACCATTGTTTTTATTTCATTAAAATAATTTTAAAAAATGTGTTTGTGTTTTATTTAACCCTTTACTAGTATTGGATTAATAATGGATAGGTGTCATAATTGACGCCTCTCCATTATTAATTAGGCTTAATGTCACCTTACAATAGCAAGGTGGCATTAACCCTTCATTACCCCATATCCCACCGCTACACGGGAATGGGAAGAGAGTGGCCAAGTGCCAGAATAGGCGCATCTTCCAGATGTGCCTGTTCTGGGGTGGCTGGGGGCAGATATTTTTAGCCAGGGGGGGGCCAATAACCGTGGACCCTCTCCAGGCTATTAATATCTGCCCTCAGTCACTGGCTTTACTACTCTGGCGGAGAAAATTGCGCGGGAGCCCACGCCAATTTTTTCCGCCATTTAACCCTTTATTTTAAGAGCTAGAACGGCCAAATTTTGCAGATACACACTACTGACATTAGTAGTGTGGAATCTGCAAAAAAAAATGGAGAGAAGACATGGTTTACTGTATGTAAACCATGTCTCAAATCATGTCGGGTTTTAGGAAGGAGAAGGAAAAAGCCGGTAATTGAATTACCGGCTTTCAAGCTGTCTAGCGCTGGAATAAATATTAATATATATACATATATGTGTCTCACTGACATATATATATATATATACCTATTCTATGTGTACACATTTATTCTACCTATTCTACTGTAAGCTGTCAGTGTGATTTTACTGTACACCGCACTGAATTACCGGCTTTTCTCTCTAACAGCGCTGCGTATTTCTCGCAAGTCACACTGCTTGTCCGTGTGTAATCCGTATTTTTCACGCTTCCATAGACTTTCATTGGCGTATTTCTTGCGCAGTACGGTGACAAACGCAGCATGCTGCGATTTTGTACGGCCGTAGAAAGCCGTATAATACTGATCAGTAAAATACGGCAAATAGGAGCAGGGGCATAGAGAATAATTGTGCCGTATTTTTTGCGAGTTTTACGGACGTAGATTCTGCGCTCTTACGTCCGTAAAACTCGCATGTGTGACGGCGGCCTTAGGAGCGGCCATTTTCTTCCGGACTGTGCCCGTCGCTGATTGGTTGTGGCTGTTTTGCCACGACCAATCAGCGACTTGGATTTCCATGACAGACAGAGGCTGCGACCAATGAATATCCGTGACAGACAGACAGAAAGACGGAAGTGACCCTTAGACAATTATATAGTAGATATATATATATATATATATATATACACACACACAGTAAGCCCTGTGCCACCATTCTAAGGCTATGTGCACACGATGCGGATTTTGCTGCGGATCCGCAGCGTTTCCGCAGCTGCGGATCCGCAGCAGTTTCCCATGAGTTTACAGTACAATGTAAACCTATGGGAAATGAAATCCGCAGTGCACATGCTGCGTAAAAAAACGCGCGGAAATGCAGCGGATTATTTTCCGCAGCATGTCAATTCTTTGTGCGGAATCCGCAGCGGTTTTACACCTGCTCCAATAGAAAACTGCAGATGTAAAACCGCAGCGGAATCCGCAGTAGAATCCGCAATAAATCTGCAGCCTTAGGCCGGGATCACACATGCAAGAAACACGTCCGTGTCTCGCATGTGAAATCCAAGCTCTGGCGCCGGCACTCCAGAGCGGAGCATGTGGCCGCATAGCAACACATGGAGCCGCACGCTCCGCTCTGGAGTGCCGGCGCCATAGCTTGGATTTCACATGCGAGACACGGACGTGTTTCTCGCATGTGTGATCCCAGCCTTATACTTACCCTCCAGCGTCTTCATGTAGTACTTTACAGAAACCACACTGGTCCTGCAGCACCATCTTCTACCCGTAGCTTCCAAAATAATAACTTACTGTGATATGTGGTGTTATATAATAGTATGTTATTTATATTATTAAATATTTTACCACTTTTTTTGCTTCAAATATTTTTTGCCACCTCTAAAACCTGGGTGTGTCTTAGGCCTCTTTCACATTTCCGTCTTGTGCTGTGCGTCGTTATGCAGTAAAATGACGTATTGAGGGACATCATGAGAATAGTGAAAAACGTGTGTGACGCATCCAGTGTAACGACAGATGCGTTGTTTGTGTTGTTGCCACAATGAGAGAGAGGCCGGCGTCACACTACCATGTTTTACGGCCGTAAGAGAGGTGCCCCTCAGGGAACGGTGCTTGCGCCCTTTCTATTCACACTGTATACTTCAGACTTTCAGTATAAATCTGAACTTTGCCACCTTCAAAAATTTTCGGATCACTCTGTGGTCGTGGGATGCATTAGGGGAGATCAGGGGGATGAGGAATATAGAAGGGTGGTGTCGAATTTCGTGGATCGGTGCAATGGTAACTATCCACAACTAAATGTTAAGAAAACTAAGGAGTTGGTGGCCAACTATAGCAGGATTAAGTTGGAATGCTTACCGATCACTATTGCTGGTCAGGAAGTAGAGCAGGTGGAGAGTTACAAATATTTGGGGGTCCATTTGGATAGCAAACTGGACTGGAGATGCCACTCAGAGTTTGTCTACAAGAAGGGGATGAGCAGATTGTATTTCCTAAGGAAACTGAGGTCTTTTAATGTGTGTAGCAAAATGTTAGAAATGTTCTACCAATCTGTAGTGGCAAGTGCCATCTTTTTTGCAATCACGTGCTGGGGTAGTAGTGTGCGGGCCTCTGATGCTAATAAGCTGAATAAGATTATTAAGAAGGCAAGTTCTGCTGTGGGCTGTAATCTGGACTCTTTTGGGGAGGTAGTGGAGAAAAGAGCTCTGAAAAAGTGTATGGCAATTATGAACAATAATGCACATACACTATATGAGCTATTCATGAGACAGAAGAGCACCTTCAGTAACCGGCTAATACTTCTGAGGTGTAAGAAGGAAAAATATAGGAAATCATTTGTGCCAACTGCCATGGGAATGTACAATAATAACATTAGGGTTAAACCACCAAGGTGAATGTCTACTTATTTCTCTACATTTCAGTTCACTTGTTGTGTATGTCCTATTCTAATGTATAATGTATAATGTTCTTCTGTCAACTCCACTGTCATATCAACTATGTAATTCCTTTATGATTTTTATGATTTAAGTTGTGCTGCTGTGATACCATAATTTCCCACGGGATCAATAAAGTGTATCGTATCATATCGTAAAATACGGATTGCTTACGGTACAATGCTTCTCTATGCCCCAGCTCCTATCTGCCGTATTTTACTGATCCGTATTATACGGTCTTCTACGGCCATAGAAAATCGCAGCATGCTGCGTTTGTCACCGTATTGCGCAAAAAATACGCCAATGAAAGTCTATGGGGGCGAGAAAAATACAGATTACACACGGACCAGCAGTGTGACTTGCGAGAAATACGCAGCGGTGTTCTATAGAAAAGCCGGCAATTCAGTACGGTGTACAGTAAAATCACACTGACAGGTTAGAATAGATAGAATAAATGTGTACACATAGAATAGGTATACATGGTTTACATACAGTAAACCATCTCATATCCCCATTTTTTTTTTTTGCATATTCCACACTACTAATGTTAGTAGTGTGTATGTTCCAAATTTGGGCTGTCTAGCTATTAAATTAAATGGACTATCATTTAGCCCATGCTCGCACATGGACTGGTTTGGTCTGCAGATGGACTTGGCACGGTTTATTAGGTCTATCAAACTGAGAGAATGGTTCCATAACAAGGAGGGCACTACTAGGTTAAAAAATAGCGAGTTCAATCTGAATATGGTGGAACTATGTAAAAAGAGTAATTTTATGCCCCCTACTAGCTCAGCAGTGATAGATGCTTTTGAAAAGGCAATTACAGCGGAAGTGGAGATGTTGAGTCCATGATGGCGACATCATCATAAAACCCGCGGATAAAGGGGGTGCTGTCGTCGTCATGGACAGGGCCATGTACATAAACGAAATCAATAGACAATTGCGGGATGAGGAAGTATATGGTACAATGGAAGGAGATCCCAAATTTCGTATAGAGAAGGAAATCAGGACATGCCTCAAACAGGCTTTAGACTCTAAAATTATTGACCAGGATTTATTTGACTATCTGTTAGTGGAGGATCCCACAACCCCGGTGCTGTATATTAACCCCAAAATACACAAGAGCCTAATAAACCCCCCGGGACGCCCTATAATTTCTGGGGTCAATTCAATCTTTAGCAAGTTGGGAATATTCTTGGATAGAATATTTAACCCCATAGTAAAGAAGAGTAAATCGTATATAAGGGATACAACAGATTTTATCAGAAAATTAGAGGAAGTACACCTTACGGAGGAAATTATATTAGCGTCATTTGACGTAGTATCCCTATATACCTCCATTGATCATGACAATGGCCTGCGGGCGGTGGATAAAAAAGCACAAAAACGGGGAACAGCCATGGGGGCCAATATGGCCCCCGTGCATGCAAATCTGGTGATGGAAGCCCTGGAGGAGGACCTCATCTATGTGTCCCACCACTTCCGGCAAGTGCTGGTGTGGTGGAGATACATAGATGACGTCTTCCTCCTGTGGACGGGTACACAGAAAGCATTGGAAGACTTCCATGATTTCCTCAATACAATTGACGATACCATTAAATTTACATTGGTGTCGTCTAAATCAGAAATCCAATTTTTGGACGTACTGGTCACGCAAAAAGAAGGAGAGCTCAACACCACACTTTATGTCAAAAAAACGGATAGGAACAACCTGTTAACATATGATAGCCAGCATCCACGAAATATGATAAGATCAATCCCGCTTAGCCAATTATTGAGAGTAAGACGTATTGTGAAAAAAGAGGACGAGGTTGACGAGGTGCTTGATAGGCTAATAAACAAGTTCTTGGGAAGAGGGTACCCAAAAAATCTATTGGAACTAACTAGAGAGAAAGTCCTTAATCAAAAAAGGGAAGCATTAATCAATAAGTCACCGAATGCAAGGAATAGGAAACGACTTGACCGAATTACATTAGTTATGACCTATGTTGAAGAAAGTAGTGAAGTAGTTAAAATTATAAAAAAACATTGGGGGATGCTGGGGAGATGTCTCCCTGACATCAAAGAGTTTGAGAAGCCACCTATATGTTCGTATAAAAAGAGCAGAAATATTGGTAACTACTTACGGTAGTTAAATCAGACATAGGGACAATGAGACAAAATTCCCAGCCGACATTAACTGGTATTAGTAAGAAAGGATGCTATCCATGCCTGAATTGCGTGAATTGCACCCATATGGTAAAAGGCTCTACATTTCTACATCCCCGGACAGGGAAAGTGTACAGGATTAATGAGTATTTGACGTGTAGTTCAGCATTTGTTATATATCTCCTGATGTGCCCGTGTAAACTTTGGTATATAGGTGAGACCACCTGTGAATTCAAAGTCAGAATGAATCAACATAGATATAGCATACGGAAAAAGAGAACGGAACTCCCAGTCCCAAAACACTTTTTAGAATTTAATCATACTGAAAAGGATTTGAAATGTAAAATTATTGATGCAGTCCCGGTACAAAGGAGAGGGGGGGATAGGGAATTGATCCTTAAGAAGAAGGAACTAAAATGGATCTATGAACTGAATACCCTCAAACCAAACGGCCTTAATGTGGACTTTAAAATTCATACAGTTATGTAAAGTTCATGGTTATGTATGGTATATAGTTCTTTGTTTAGGTAATATATTTGGAGGACTTGGTAACGAAGGGGAATGCTCACCCTTCTGTTTTTTCGAATTTTAACTGTTTTTAATATTTTTTTGTCTTCCCTTCTGTAGACCCATAATAAACCTGTGGGGGAACATGACTGCAGGAGGACCGAAAATTTATTATTTTTGTTAGTTTTTTCTATAAATGTTTTGTTTTTGTTAAAAAAAATTTCTAAGTATTAAATATAATTTTGCATCTACTGTGCAACTGTCCTGAGAACAATAATAAAATAATTGGTGAAAAGTAAAAACATTTTATGAAAAATTATTCCCTACAAGGTGCCATAATCTTATGTAAATGGTGGTTGTTGGCTCTGACAATGGAAATACAAAGGTTAGGGTTTGCTACCTGGTAGTTGTCCTATTTGCAACAGCTGACCTGTAAGGGCTAACTGGGGCATCTGGACACTATGTGGCGCCCGGAGACAGCCTGAATAAGGTGCCATCCGGGTTGTCAGGGTATGCTAAAAACCCATCTAAAGTCTAGTAATTGGACTGCTCTTTAGTATAAGCCACAACATCATGCCATACTAAGCGGTATATAAGAATATATGGCTAATTGTGGAGTGGGTGGATTGCTCTGTGATCGACTAGTGGAGTACATAATAATTAGAAGTGCTCTATTTCATGCCACTTTCAATATGGCGTCTAGTGGCGCTAAGGCGCAAGCGCACAGCATCACAGAGGAATATGCCACTCATAATATGGCGTCTAATGGCGCTAGTGCGCAAGCGCAAGGTAAAATAGTCGGCAATCACCTATTCGGGTCTATCTGTTCTCCCGGACATGCGCAGTTAGAATTAATGGACGCTAAGCACGGTGAATGGCGTCCCAAATGCAGCACATGAGCCCCCACAATATAAAGTAAGTGTTAATAACATCTATGAATGACAAATATTGAGTGATCATGATAGGGGGACATTTGTCTACAATATAAGCACATAAGAGCACCTAGCACTTGGCACTGTGGCACCTTACATTGATATATGATAATGAAAAGTAATTTAAGCACTGTATGATATGAATTTTAATTGGTTGGAATTCTCATTGGCTGTAATCATTAGTGGGAGTACTATAAATATGCACTCTTTTGTACCACCCATTGCTTGAGAAAGGCTCAGTCCGAGCCGAAACGTCACCCTGAACAGTGGGTTGATTAAATCCTGCACGTTTAAACACTGATAATATGGAGTGCTGCCTCTTTTTTGCCATATATTGAACTACTTGGATACATGGACTGTTATCCTGGGGCCCTGTACCTGAAGATAAGTAGACATTGGGCAGCACGGTGGCGCAGTGGTTAGCACAGCAGCCTTGCAGCGCTGGAGTCCTGGGTTCTAATCCCACCAAGGACAACATCTGCAAAGAGTTTGTATGTTCTCTCTGTGTTTGCGTGGGTTTCCTCCGGGCACTCCGGTTTCCTCCCACATTCCAAAGACATACTGATAGGGAATTTAGATTGTGAGCCCCATCGGGGACAGCGATGAATAATGTGTGCAAACTGTAAAGCGCTGCGTAATATGTTAGCGCTATATAAAAATAAAGATTATTATTATTACATTGTGCTGTTCCCTTTTTTTCTTATATTAAATTAAATGGTTAAATGGGGGAAAAAATTGGCATGGGCTCCCGCGCAATTTTCTCCGCCAGAATGGTAAAGCCAGTGACTGAGGGCAGATATTAATAGCCTTGAGAGGGTCCATGGTTATTGCCCCCCCCTGGCTAAAAACACCTGCCCCCAGCCACCCCAGAACAGGCACATCTGGAAGATGCGCCTATTCTGGCACTTGGACACTCTCTTCCCACTCACGTGTAGCGGTGGGATATGGGGTAATGAAGGGTTAATGCCACCTTGCTATTGTAAGGTGACATTAAGCCAGATTAACAATGGAGAGGCGTCAATTATGACACCTATCCATTATTAATCCAATAGCATGAAATGGTTAAAAAAACACACACAATATTGCAAAGTATTTTAATGAAATAAACACACAGGTTGTTGTAATATTTTATTCCACTCTCAATCCACCTGAAGACCCTCGACCTGTAACAAATTAAAAATAATAAACCAACAATATCTTATACCTTCCGTCGATATGTCCCACGATGTAAATCCAATAACCGTGGACCCTCTCCAGGCTATTAATATCTGCCCTCAGTCACTGGCTTTACCATTCTGGCGGAGAAAATTGCACGGGAGCCCACGCCAATTTTTTTCGCGATTTAACCCTTTAAATTAATAGCTACAGCGCCCAAATTTTGCACATACACACTACTAACATTAGTAGTGAGGAATATGCAAAAAAAAGGGATATGAGATGGCTTACTGTATGTAAACCATGTCTCATATCATGTTGGGTTTGGGAAGGAGATAGGAAAAGCCGGCAATTGAATTACCGGCTTTTAAGCTATCTAGCGCTGTATGATATATTAATATATATATGTGTCTCACTGACATATATATATATATATATATATATAGACAGTATTTGTTTTTACGATTTTTTGAGCACATGGATCCATTGTATGTCCGTATGTCGGTTTTGCAAGCCTGCGAGAAGATCTCGCAGTACGGATGCCATACGGATTACAAACGGAGGATGCCATGCGCAAAATACGCTGACACACCCTGCCTACGGAGGAGATACGGACCACTATTTTGGGGACTTTTCTGCGTATTACGGCCGTAAATTACGGACCGTATTTTTATACGCTGAGTGTGACGCCGGCCAAAGGGTGAGACAGGCTGAGACACAGGTGCATAATTAAACAAAGCCTAAGGCAGGGCAGGGCTGCTGTGTGTACAGCAGCCTATCAATCACAGAAACACAGAAAGAATGGCGCACGTAACCCGGCGCGCACGGCAACAGTGGGGGTCAGCCACGTACCAATATCAAAGCAAAACAGGGGAGAAGCCAGCGCTGCCTATGGTTAAAACGCAATACATAAAGTGCAAATGCACATATTGATTTCTAACTGTATTTTCAAAATGAGACATTTAGCAAACAATTGATCAATTCTTTGAGCCACCCCGCCACTTCACGGCAATCTCATAATGGGGCAGTCATAGGCAGCGCTGGCTTCTCCCCTTTTTTGCTTTGATATTGGTACGTGGCTGACCACCACTGTTGCCGTGCGCGCCGGGTTACATGCGCCATTCTTTCTGTGATTGATAGGTTGCTGTACACACACACACAGCAGCCCTGCCCTAGGCTTTGTTTAATTATGCACCTGTGTCTCAGCTTGTCTCACCCTTTATCTGTGGTGCTGGCTGGGCAGTGTGGAGGTTGGGCCTGAAATGTCTATGCCTGGACCTGGTCAACCTTTATCCTCGCTTGCCCCTCTGGCGCGATGGGAGTGATTCAGTAATGCTCCAGGTGCAGCTTGCATTTAATGTGGTCTTGCTTTTAATTCGTTTGGGAGGCCTTTATGGCACAGCGAATATAAAAAAACGTAGTGTAGGACTGCCCCATTATGAGAATGCCGTGACGTGGCAGCTCAAAGAATTTGTCAATTGTTTGCTAAATGTCTCATTTTGAAAATACAGTTAGAAATCAATATGTGCATTTGCACTTTATGTATTGCGTTTTAACCATAGGCAGCACTGGCTTCTCCCCTTTTTTGCTTTGAGAGTCTCCTCTCCTCCAGACCCGGGTACCGTCTGCACATGAAGCGCTCACTTTACGCATGGTGGGCATTACATTGAGCATTTCAATGCAATCCAATGGCGGCGGAATCTCCGCAATTCCGCAAAAATAATGAACATGCTGTAGATTTTACCGCTATGCAATTCCGCAGTGGGAAAATCCACAGAATGGGCACAGCAACTGCAGAATCCCATAGGATTGCATGGGAATGCGTATTTTAAGCATTTCCGCTGCAGCAAAAACGCATAAAAACGTAAAGTGGGCACACAGCCTAAAGGTGATAAGTTTGTGAGGCCCCTGAATGATAGTAAAATGGCCCACAGCAGGAAAAAGGCTGCCCATCCCTGGCCTAGTCCTTTAAGAGGTAGGGAAATAGGATTTCTATTTGCCTACTTTGAAAATGCTTTTCCAGATGGCCCCATTCCCTGGATGAAATGGTTTCAAACTCATTGTGGTAAGAAAACAACAGAGGAGTACGTTTTGCCTTTTTAAGGATACCAACGGCTCTGTGGGAAGCACGTCATCTTCCTTGACCTCTCGAGTCTTGTTGACTACCAAGATCAGATTGTTCACCATATCCTGAAGCTTTGATGGCCCGGTCAGAGTCTATATGAGAGTCCAACTTAGTTAAAAGCCTGAGCTGTCTGTGGCTCGAACGATGAAGAGCAATAGACAGATGTCAACCTGGAAAATGTGGAAGTCCAAAGAGAACCAGAAGAGTAACTGGAGGGTGTCTGCTTTTTGGATCATCTATGCAATCGGCACTGATGGAGTGCATCAGAAGGGAAACAGGCACACCTCGTGGAGCGTTCAGAACACCAGGGGCTGCTGAAAAATTACAGTATTTTGGGGGGATTGTAAGGCCATGTACACGTGGATTTTGATGCGGATCTGCAGCATTTTTGGACGTGCGTAATTGCATCAAATCTGCAGTGTAGTGCACAAGCAATGTTCGTTAATGGGAAAGTGAGATTTGTTGTGCACATGCTGCGGAAAAAAACATGCGGATTTGCAGCGTTTAATGCAGCATGTTCTTTTTGCAGATCTGCAGCGTTTCTGCACCCATTGACTTACATTGAGTCAGGCAAATCTGCAGGTTTCAAAAAGATCTGCGGATTTAGGTCAATATGTTTTGTGTTTATAAGGCCGGGATCACACATACGTGAGATATGGCCGAGTCTCACAGGTGAAAACCCAGCTCTGGCGCCGGTACTCTGGAACGGAGCGTGCAGCCGAACAGCAATACATGGAGCTGCACGCTCCGCTCCGGAGTGCCGGCGCCAGAGCTGGGTTTTCACCTGCGAGACTCGGCCATATCTCGCGTATGTGTGATCCTGGCCTAAAAAAATATCAGAAATTTGAGAAAAATGTAAAAAAAATTGGCAATTTTCAAACTTTGAATGATTATCCCTTTAATCCAGAATCACACCACACAAAAACTATTAACATTTCCCACGTCTGCTTTACATCAGCATCATTTATAAAATGTTCTCTTAGGCTACGTTCACATTAGTGTTCCGCTAATGTGCGTCGCTGTTGCGTCGGCGACGCAGCGGCGACGCGCCCCTATGTTTAACATAGGGAACGCGTGCGTTTTTTGGGTGGCGTTTTTCGACACGTGCGTCATTTCCGACGCTAGCGTCGGACGCAAGAAAATGCAACAAGTTGCATTTTTCGTGCGTCCGATTTTCGTCAAAAAACGACGCACGCGTCGCAAAACGCAGCGTTTTTGCGCGCGTTTTGCGCGCGTTTTTTGTGCGTCGTGCGTTGCGTCGCCGACGCACCGGCGCGCAACGCTAATGTGAACGTAGCCTTATTTTGTTAGCATTTTAGGAGGTTTAAAAATGTAGCAGTAATTTTAATAGCCAGTAAAGGCTATATTATACAGCTGTGGGCTGAGATTCAATGCCTGGGAAGACCAGGCTATAAACATCGTCCCCTAGTCACTGGCTTTCCCTCTCTGGTTTGGTATTATCTACAGTTAGGTCCATATATATTTGGACAGAGACAACATTTTTCTAATTTTGGTTATAGACATTACCACAATGAATTTTAAACACAACAATTCAGATGCAGTTGAAGTTCAGACTTTCAGCTTTCATTTGAGGGTATCCACATTAAAATTGGATGAAAGGTTTAGGAGTTTCAGCTCCTTAACATGTGCCACCCTGTTTTTAAAGGGACCAATAGTAATTGGACAGATTCAATAATTTTAAATAAAATGTTCATTTTTAGTACTTGGTTGAAAACCCTTTGTTGGCAATGACTGCCTAAAGTCTTGAACTCATGGACATCACCAGACGCTGTTTCCTCCTTTTTGATGCTCTGCCAGGCCTTCACTGTGGTGGTTTTCAGTTGCTGTTTGTTTGTGGGCCTTTCTGTCTGAAGTTTAGTCTTTAACAAGTGAAATGAATGCTCAATTGGGTTGAGATCAGGTGACTGACTTGGCCATTCAAGAATATTCTACTTCTCTGCTTTAATAAAATCCTGGATTGCTTTGGCTTTATGTTTTGGGTCATTGTCCATCTTTAGAATGAAACGAGGACCAATCAGTTTGGCTGCATTGGCTGGATCTGAGCACAAAATATGTCTCTGAATACCTCAGAATTCATTCGGCTGCTTCTGTCCTGTGTCACATCATCAATAAACACTAGTGACCCAGTGCCACTGGCAGCCATGCATGCCCAAGCCATCACACTGCCTCCGCCGGGTGTTACAGATGATGTGGTATGCTTTGGATCATGAGCTGTACCACACCTTCGCCATACTTTTCTCTTTCCATCATTCTGGTAGAGGTTGATCTTGGTTGCATCTGTCCAAAGAATGTTCTTCCAGAACTGTGCTGGCTTTTTTTAGATGTTTTTTTTTTAGCAAAGTCCAGTCTAGCCTTTTTATTCTTGATGCTTATGAGTGGCTTGCACCGTGCAGTGAACCCTCTGTATTTACTTTATGGTAGATTTGGAAATTGATACGCCGACCTCCTGGAGAGTGTTGGTCACTTGGTTGGCTGTTGTGAATTGGTTTCTCTTCACCATGGAGATTATTCTGCGATCATCCACCACTGTTGTCTTCCGTGGGCGCCCAGGTGTTTTTGCATTGATGAGTTCACCAGTGCTTGCTTTCTTTCTCAGGATGTACTAAACTGCTATAATATTAGGAGTGGCAAAATCTACAATTTGTCGGATGGGTTTTTTCTCTTTTCGCAGCTTAAGGATGGCTTGATTCACCTGCATGGAGAGCTCCTTTGACGGCATGTTTACTTCACAGCAAAACCTTCCAAATGCAAGCATCGCACCTCAAATCAACTCCAGGCTTTTTATCTGCTTAATTGAGAATGACATAACGAAGGGATTGCCCACCCCTGTCCATGAAATAGCCTTGGAGTCAATTGTCCAATTACTTTTGGTCCCTTTAAAAACAGGGTGGCACATGTTAAGGAGCTGAAACTCCTAAACCATTCATCCAATTTTAATGTGGATACCCTCAAATGAAAGCTGAAAGTCTGAACTTCAACTGCATCTGAATTGTTTTGTTTAAAATTCATTGTGGTAATGTCTATAACCAAAATTAGAAAAATGTTGTCTCTGTCCAAATATATATGGACCTAACTGTATATATCTACCTATAGATCTATTTATTATCTATTTCTGTGTGTGTAAACCTTATTCTTCAATGGAGTATGTAAAAGAAAAGGTTGAACGACATAATATATAAATAATAGATCTTTATTTAGCTTACAAAAAAAACAAAACACAGAGTCGCATGAAAATCAGCATCAAAAACGCATCAAATCCGCACGGATTTTTAACTGGGTTTTCTGCCAAGAGATGCAGAATCTGCATAGAAAATTCCACAGGCAAATCTGGTGTGAGGGGGCATGGGGTATGTAGAGGGGTATCCGGGGGGCCTTGTGGAGGCCCTCTACATACCACCTCACACCAGCCACACAGCCCCCCAAATACCCCATGCCCCCCTCACACCAGCCCCCTGGATGCCCCTCTACATACCCCATGCCCCCTCACAACAGCCACAATGTACCCTGGATGGCCCTCTACATACTCCATACCCCCTCTCACACCAGCCACACAGCCCCTGGATACCCCATGCCCCCTCTACATGCGCCCCCCCCCTAAACCAGCCCCCTGGATTCCCCCTCTAAATGACCCATCACACCAGACCCCTGAATGTCCCTCTACATACCCCATGTCCATCCCCCCTCATGCCCCCCCACCCCTCACACCAGCCACACAGCCCCCTGAATAGCTCACGCCCCCTCTACTTGCCACCTCCCCTGGATGCCCCTCTACAGGACCCATCATACCAGACCCCTGAATGTCCCTTTACATACCCCATGCCTCCTCACAACAGCCACAAGGCACCATGGATGCCCCTCTACTTACCCCATGCCCTCTCACAACAGCCCCTTGGATGCCCCTCAACAAGACCCATAACACCAGCCCCCTGGATGCCCCTCTACATACCCCATGCTTTCTCACAGCAAATTACAACCTCAGAGCACTCACACTGATTCCTGCTGCAGCCACTCGGTCCTCTCCTCACACTGCTCCATGCTGCAGCCACTCGGTCCTCTCCTCACACTGCTCCATGCTGCAGCCACTCGGTCCTCTCCTCACACTGCTCCATGCTGCAGCCACTCGGTCCTCTCCTCACACTGCTCCATGCTGCAGCCACTCGGTCCTCTCCTCACACTGCTCTATGCTGCAGCCACTCGGTCCTCTCCTCACACTGCTCCATGCTGCAGCCACTCGGTCCTCTCCTCATACTGCTCCATGCTGCGACCCCTCGGTCCTCTCCTCACACTGCTCCATGCTGCGGCCCCTCGGTCCTCTCCTCACGGTTGCATCTAGTTTGGAGTTGATTTTTTGTGGTTCTCAAAAAATCAACTCCATTCTAGCTGATTCACTAGTGAGCCGTCTAGATCGGAGTTGATTTTTTGAGACCTCATTTTTTCAAATCAACTCTAGACGGCTCACTACTGAAGTGACTAGATCGGAGTGGATATTTTGTGGTCCTCATTCCAGCCACTCCACTCTAGACGGTTCACTGGTGAGGTGACTAGATTGGAGTTGAATTTTTGAGGCCTCACTGCAGTCACATGCCTTTGATGACCTCATTTTAGCAACTCCACTCTAGACGATTCACTGGTGAGGTGACTAGATCGGAGTGGATTTTTTGATGATCTCTCTGCAGCTTCTCCATTCTAGACCGTTCAGTTTCTATAGTGATGTCCCTCAAAAAATCAACTCCAATGTTCAGAATGGAGCTGATTCCAGGAGCCTCATTGACTGCAATGCAGTGGAATTGGAATGTATACACACTGTGTGTCTGTGTGTGTGTGTCTGCGTGTGTGTATATATATATGTATATATATATAAAATCAGCTTTATAATTGTAATAATAAAATACTTTTATTTTTAAGATACTTGCTTAAACTGTTATATTTGTTATGCATTTCCAAAGGGCAAAAAACATTTTTTCATGATTAATCAAACTTGCATTTTATTACTGCTTTTTATAATATAAATAATTACACATAGCACGGATTGTTGATTTTTGCCTGAATTTTACTTTTGCTGTATTACCAGTCCTGGCCGCAGCATCGACATTGGAAGAGTGGACGGAGCCTCACAGGATAAAACGTAACAGAGAACATCAACAGAGCCCTCATAATTTACAACATTGGATTGGAGTGGATTTTTTGAGGACCTCATTTTAGCAACTCCATTCTAGCTGATTTATTAGTGAACCATCTAGATCGGAGTGGATTTTGTGAGGACCTCCCTGTAGCCTCCAATCTGTACAGTTTGATGCTGAGGTGACTGAAATTGAGTTTTCAAAGACTGAGCGGAGCCTCACAGGTAGAAACATAACATAGCACAGCAACAGAGTCCTCATAATTTATAACATTGGATCCTAGTGGATTTTTTGAGGACCTCATTTTAGCAACTCCATTCTAGCTGATTCACCATTGAGCCGTCTAGATTGGAGTGGATTTTGTGAGGACCTCATTTTGTCAACTCCATTCTAGCTGATTCATTAGTGAACCGTCTAGATCGTAGTGGATTTTTTGAGGACCTCCCTGTAGCCTCCAGTCTGTACAGTTTGATGCTGAGGTGACTGGAATCGAGTTTTTCAAATACTGAGTGGAACTTCGCAGAGAGAAACCTAACAGAGCGCAGCAACAGAGTCCTCAAAATTTACAACATTGGATCGGAGTGGTTTTTTTGAGGACCTCATTTTAGCAACTCCATTCTAGCTGATTCACCATTGAGCCGTCTAGATCGGAGTGGAATTTTTGAGGTCCTCATTTTAGCAACTCTATTCTAGCTGATTCACTAGTGAGCGGTCTAAATCGGAGAGGATTTTTTGAGCACCTCTCTGTAGCCTCCAATCTGTACAGTTTGATGCTGAGGTGACTGGAATCGAGTTTTTCAAAGACTGAGCGGAGCTTTGCAGGGAGAAACATAACAGAGCGCAGCAACAGAGTCCTCATAATTTATAACATTGGATCCTAGTGGGTTTTTTGAGGACCTCATTTTAGCAACTCCATTCTAGCTGATTCACCATTGAGCCGTCTAGATTGGAGTGGAATTTTTGAGGTCCTCATTCTAGCAACTCCATTCTAGCTGATTTACTAGTGAGCTGTCTAGATCAGAGTGGACTTTTTGAGGACCTCCCTGTAGCCTCCAATCTGTACAGTTTGGTGCTGAGGTGACTGGAATCGAGTTTTTCAAAGAATGAGCGGAGCTTCACAGGGAGAAACATAACATAGCACAGCAACAGAGTCCTCATAATTTATAACATTGGATCCTAGTGGATTTTTTGAGGACCTCATTTTAGCAACTCCATTCTAGCTGAGTCACCATTGAGCTGTCTAGATTGGAGTGGAATTTTTGAGGTCCTCATTGTAGCAACTCCATTCTAGCTGATTTACTAGTCAGCTGTCTAGATCGGAGTGGATTTTTTGAGGACCTCCCTGTAGCCTCCAATCTGTACAGTTTGATGGTGAGGTGACTGGAATTTAATTTTTCAAAGAGTGAGCGGAGCTTCACAGGGAGAAACATAACACAGCACAGCAACAGAATCCTCATAATTTATAACATCATTTTAGCAAATCCATTCTAGCTGATTCACCATTGAGCCATCTACATCGGAGTGTATTTTTTTGAGGACCTCATTTTAGCAACTCCATTCTAGCTGATTCATTAGTGAACCGTGTAGATCGGAGTGGATTTTTTGTGGACCTCCCTGTAGCCTCCAATCAGGGCCGGCTCCAGGTTTTTGAGGGCCCCGGGCGAAAGAGTCTCAGTGGGCCCCCCCCCTTTAACACATACCCGATTTATGATGCACAGATATGGCAGAGAAATGTATAGTACAATGCCAGATTTCACTTCTTACATGAGTGACAGCTATTGTAAATTCTGCAGTGTATATATACAGGACAGGAGGAGTGGTACTGTGCAGTGCATATATACAGGAGGAAAGGTGCTGTGCAGTGTATATATACAGGAGAGGTGCTGTGCAATGTATACATACAGGAGGAAAGGTGCTGTGCAGTGTATATATACAGGGGGAAAGGTGCTGTGCAGTGTATATATACAGGAGAGGTGCTGTGCAGTGTCGTGAGCAGGGCGTTGTTGTATCAGAAAATCTTTTCTGTTTTGAGTTTTTCTATGAAACAAAGACTTTTCTACATAAACAACGTTGTTTGGTTTTGCGGCCCTAACAGATCTGTGCCACAAAGTAACATCGCTCGGGCATTAATGAGGGACCTGATGCTGAATCCTTTCCACAAACCCTAATGACCCAATTAGTGCCCCGTCATTAGAAGCTCATTAAACGCCTCCCTGTCCCGAGCAATCATGTACAGTATGGGGGGATCTTGCAGCCCACCCGTGACTGCTCCATACCATACACTGCCCTCTGTCGCTCTCACTATTATCCTGTGCATTTCTCCTTCATTGTTACCCCATGTTACACTTGTCACCCCCCACTACAGAGTAGCAGGGCAGCCAATGTCACCCCCTCCCGGACGCTAATGGCAGCAGGAAATGTCTGCTCCTCTATTGGGTTGGAACCTGATTTAATCAAGGAATAATGTGGATTTGTTGCCGGTGGCTGCAGGGGAAGGGTTAAGTGATGCCATGTCCTTGGTGGGAGCAGTGGCAGCTGCTGGGACCTGGACAGACACAACCAATGTTGCTGTGACTGCACAGTGTGACCTGGAGGAGAGAAGCGGAGACTCCGGAGCAGAAATCACCCACATGCCAGCACTGGGCAGAGTCCCTCCAGTCACCAGCATGGGGCCACGGGGCCCCAACCTACAGCCCACATGGCAGCAGCTCCCCTTCCTCCTGGCATCTGGTTAACCCCATGTATGCGGGTCAGATTGTTATATTTAAGGTTTAGCAATAACCTTCATACAGATGGGAAGGGGTTAAGCTTCTTCCTACCCCACTGGTGCAGGTTTGGTGCAGCATGCATGTATTCTGGGGTTCTGGGAGAGCTGGGTGGCTGCAGGCTGCACCCCACCAGCTGCTCCTCCAGACATCACCCACATTTTTAGGCAGCAGAGACAGACAGCAGCAGACTGAGCCACAGGACCAACTGCAGTTATTGCTGGATACCTTTGCACTCTGGTAGGACTAGCTCCTCAAGAATCTTCCTGATAAGTTCAGCTCAGCAGCACTGTCTGCAGCCAGCCAGGGGCCAGAGCAGAGAACTGCTCTCTCCGCCCACAAACAGTCACACTGGCTGCCTTCTGTTAACCCCTATGTGTGCCTGCCTGGCTGCACTGACTGAGTGAGAAGATGCTTGTGTCAGAGCTGGCACATAGGGGTTAAGAGAACGCAGCCAGTGTGACTTTGTGGGCGGAGAGAGCATGTTATCTCCTGCTCTGCTCTCCCAGCTGCTAGTGGGCCCCCCTTTCTTCCCAAGGCATTTGCCCGCTGTGCCGGGTGCTGACGCCGGCCCTGCCTCCAATCTGTGCAGCTTGATGCTGGGGTGACTGGAATCGAGTTTTTCAAAGACTGAGCGGAGCTTCACAGGGAGAAACATAACATAGCACAGCAACAGAGTCCTCATAATTTACAACATTGGATCCTAGTGGATTTTTTGAGGACCTCATTTTAGCAACTCCATTCTAGCTGATTCACCATTGAGCTGTCTAGATCGGAGTGGAATTTTTGAGCACCTCCCTGTAGCCTCCAATCTGTACAGTTTGATGCTGAGGTGACTGGAATTGAATTTTTCAAAGAGTGAGCGGAGCTTCACAGGGAGAAACATTACATAGCACAGCAACAGAGTCCTCATAATTTACAACATCATTTTAGCAACTCCATTCTAGCTGATTCACCATTTAGCCATCTACATCGGAGTGGATTTTTTTGAGGACCTCATTTTAGCAACTCCATACTAGCTGATTTATTAGTGAACCGTCTAGATCGGAGTGGATTTTTTGAGGACCTCTTTGTAGCCTCCAATCTGTACAGTTTGATGCTGAGGTGACTGGAATTGAGTTTTTCAAAGACTGAGCGGAGCATTGCAGGGAGAAACATAACAGAGCGCAGCAACAGAGTCCTCATAATTTACAACGTTGGATCGGAGTGGGTTTTTTGAGGACCTCATTTTAGCAACTCCATTCTAGCTGATTCACCATTGAGCCGTCTAGATTGGAGTGGAATTTTTGAGGACCTGATTTTGTCAACTCCATTCTAGCTGATTCATTAGTGAACCGTCTAGATCGTAGTGGATTTTTTGAGGACCTCCCTGTAGCCTCCAATCTGTACAGTTTGATGCTGAGGTGACTGGAATCGAGTTTTTCAAAGACTGAGCAGAGCTTCACAGGGAGAACTGTTGTGAATTCCGCTCTTGGGCTCCCTCCGGTGGTTGTAAGTGGCACTTTTGTGAGTTCTGCTCTTGGGCTCCCTCTTGTGGTTTCTAGTGGTATGGCTGTTCCTTGGAGTTAGCAGTCATCAGCTGCCTCCACTTATCGTCTCTTCTGCTCGGCTATTTAAGTCTGGCTCTATCTTCAGCCAGTGCCACTTGTAAATGGTTCCTGGTTGGATTCACATCTCTTTGGAGCTCCCTGTTATCCTGACCAGTTCAGCTAAGCTAAGTTTTTGCTTGCCCTTTTCTGTCCATAGATTGTGGACTTATCCATTCTGTGCTTTCTATGTTTGTCCAGCTTATCAGTGTGAATTAATTCTGTCTTGCTGGAAGCTCTGGGAGGCAGATTTGCCCTCCACATCTTTAGTCAGGTGTGGAGATTTTTTGTAAACTCTGCGTGGATTTTTGTAGTGTTTTATACTGACCGCGCAGTATTCCATCCTGTCCTACCTATTTAGTTAGACTGGACTCCTGTGCTCATCCTGGTTTCATTCTGTGTATGTCTTTTCCCTCTCCACTCACAGTCATTATTTGTGGGGGGCTAATCTATCCTTTGGGGATTTTCTCTGAGGCAAGATAGCTTTCCTGCTTCTATCTTTAGGGGTAGTTAGCTCTTAGGCTGTGACGAGATGCCTAGGGAGAGTTAGGAGCATTCCACGGCTACTTCTAGTGTTGTGTTGAGCTTAGGGACTGCAGTCAGTACAGTTACCACTTCCTTCAGAGCTCGTTCCATGTTGCTCCTAGACCACCGTATCATAACAGTACAAGTGGCCAAAAATGAATTAAATGCATCTCAAAAGAAGGAAAAGAAAGTTCTGAACCATTTTTTTTTCTGTGCTCTAGTTTGTCTTTTTTTTTTTCTTTTCCTCTTGATATCTGGGTGGTTCAGGATATATGCTTTGGCATGGATGTTCAGGGTTTGTTTTCTCGTGTGGATCAACTTGCTGCAAGAGTACAGAGTATCCAGGACTATGTTGTCCAGACTCCGGCTTTAGAGCCCAGAATTCCTACTCCTGATTTGTTTTTTGGGGACAGATCCAAGTTTTTGAACTTTAAAAATAACTGCAAATAGTTTTTTGCTTTGAAACCCCGTTCTTCTGGTGATCCCATTCAGCAGGTAAAAATCATCATATCCTTGCTGCGTGGTGACCCTCAAGACTGGTCTTTTTCTCTTGAAACAGGGGATCCGGCATTATTGAATGTAGATGCATTTTTTCAAGCGCTCGTATTATTGTATGACGAACCTAATTCTGTGGATCATGCGTAAAAAACCCTGTTGGCCTTGTGTCAAGGTCAGGAAGCGGCAGAGTTATACTGCCAGAAATTTAGAAAATGGTCTGTGCTCACTAAATGGAATGAAGAGGGTCTGGCTGCTATTTTCAGAAAAGGTCTTTCTGAAACCCTTAAAGATGTTATGGTGGGCTTTCCTACGCCTGCCGGTTTGAGCGAATCTATGTCTCTAGCCATTCAGATTGATCGGCGTCTGCGCGAGCGCAAAGCTGTGCACCATATGGCAGTATCCTCTGAGCAAAGTCCTGAACCTATGCAATGTGATAGGATTTTGACTAGAATAGAACGGCAGGAATTCAGACGTCAGAATAGGCTGTGTTTTTACTGTGGTGATTCGGCTCATGTTATCTCTGATTGCCCTAATCGTACTAAGAGAGTCGCTAGGTCTGTTACCATTAGTACTATACAGCCTAAATTTCTCTTATCTGTGACCCTGATTTGCTCATTGTCGTCCTTTTCTGTCATGGCATTTGTGGATTCAGGCGCTGCCCTGAACTTAATGGACTTAGAATTCGCCAGGCGCTGTGGTTTTTCCTTGCAGCCTTTGCAGAGCCCTATTCCTTTGAGGGGCATTGAAGCTACACCCTTGGCCAAGGATAAACCTCAGTACTGGACACAGATGACTATGTACATGGCTCCTGCACATCAGGAAGATTGCCATTTTCTGGTGTTGCATAACCTGCATGATGTTGTTGTACTGGGATTTCCATGGTTACAGGAACATAATCCGGTGCTGGATTGGAAAACTATGTCGGTGACTAGTTGGGGTTGTCGAGGAGTACATAGTGACGTTCCTTTGATGTCAATTTCCTCTTCCCCCTCTTCTGAGGTCCCTGAGTTTTTGTCGGATTTCCAGGATGTATTTGATGAGCCCAAGTCCAGTTCCCTTCCTCCGCACAGGGACTGTGATTGTGCTATTAACTTGATTCCTGGTTGTAAGTTCCCTAAGGGCCGACTTTTCAATCTGTCTGCGCCAGAGCATGCCGCCATGTGGAACTATGTTAAGGAATCTTTGGAGAAAGGGCATATTCGGCCCTCTTCGTCACCATTGGGAGCGGGTTTCTTTTTTGTTGCTAAGAAGGATGGCTCCTTGAGACCCTGTATTGATTATCGTCTTCTTAATAAGATCACGGTCAAATTCCAATACCCCTTGCCTTTGCTTACTGATTTGTTTGCTCAGATTAAGGGGGCTAGTTGGTTTACTAAGATTGACCTCCGAGGGGCATATAATCTTGTTCGTATTAAACAGGGTGACGAATGGAAAACTGCATTTAATATGCCCGAAGGCCATTTTGAATACCTTGTGATGCCATTTGGGCTCTCTAATGCTCCATCTGTGTTCCAGTCTTTCATGCATGATATTTTCCGCAATTATCTTGATAAATTCATGGTCGTATATTTGGATGATATTTTGATTTTTTCCGATGATTGGGAGTCTCGTGTGAAGCAGGTCAGGATGGTGTTCCAGATCCTTCGTGATAATGCTTTATTTGTGAAGGGGTCTAAGTGCCTATTCGGAGTTCAGAAGGTCTCTTTTTTGGGTTTTATTTTTTCTCCCTCGTCTATAGAAATGGATCCTGTTAAGGTCCAAGCTGTTCATGACTGGATCCAACCCACATCTGTGAAGGGTCTTCAAAAAATTTTGGGTTTTGCTAATTTCTATCGCCGTTTCATTGCCAACTTTTCCAGTGTGGTTAAGCCCGTTACTGATTTGACGAAGAAAGACGCTGATGTGACGAATTGGTCCTCTGAGGCTGTTGAGGCCTTTCAGGAGCTTAAACGCCGATTTACTTCTGCCCCTGTGTTGCGTCAACCGGATGTTTATCTTCCTTTTCAGGTTGAGGTCGACGCTTCTGAGATTGGGGCAGGGGCCGTTTTGTCTCAGAGGGAGTCTGATGGTTCTTTGATGAAACCGTGTGCTTTTTTTTCCAGAAAGTTTTCGCCTGCAGAACGCAATTATGATGTCGGCAATCGGGAGTTGGCTATGAAGTGGGCGTTTGAGGAGTGGCGACATTGGCTTGAGGGAGCTAAACACCGTGTTGTGGTCCTGACTGATCATAAGAATCTGATTTACCTCGAGTCGGCCAAGCGGCTGAATCCTAGACAGGCTCGATGGTCCCTGTTTTTCTCCCGTTTTGATTTTGTGGTCTCGTATCTTCCGGGATCTAAGAATGTTAAGGCTGATGCCCTCTCTAGGAGTTTTTCGCCTGATTCTACTGGAGTCCTTGAGCCGGTTGGCATTCTTAAGGAGGGGGTGATTCTTTCTGCTATCTCCCCTGATTTGCGGTGGGTGCTTCAGGAATTTCAGGCTGATAGGCCTGACCGCTGTCCAGTGGGGAAACTGTTTGTTCCTGATAGATGGGCAAGTAAGGTAATTTCTGAGGTTCATTGTTCAGTGTTGGCTGGTCATCCTGGGATTTTTGGTACCAGAGATTTGGTTGCTAGGTCCTTTTGGTGGCCTTCCTTGTCGTGCGATGTGCGTGCTTTTGTGCAGTCCTGTGGGACTTGCGCCCGGGCCAAGCCTTGCTGTTCCCGCGCTAGTGGGTTGCTTTTGCCTTTGCCGGTCCCTGAGAGGCCCTGGACGCATATTTCCATGGATTTTATTTCGGATCTTCCTGTTTCCCAGAAGATGTCTGTTATCTGGGTTGTTTGTGACCGGTTCTCTAAAATGGTCCATCTGGTACCTTTGCCTAAGTTGCCTTCCTCCTCAGATCTGGTTCCATTATTTTTTCAGCATGTGGTTCGTTTGCATGGCATTCCGGAGAATATTGTGTCTGACAGAGGTTCTCAGTTTGTCTCTAGATTTTGGCGGGCCTTTTGTGCTAGGATGGGCATTGATTTGTCTTTTTCTTCGGCGTTTCATCCTCAGACTAATGGCCAAACTGAGCGAACTAATCAGACCTTGGAGACCTATTTGAGATGCTTTGTGTCTGCTGATCAGGATGATTGGGTGTCTTTCTTGCCATTGGCCGAGTTTGCCCTTAATAATCGGGCTAGTTTGGGTACTTTGGTTTCACCTTTCTTTTGTAATTTTGGTTTTCATCCTCGTTTTTCTTCTGGGCAGGTTGAACCTTCTGATTGTCCTGGTGTTGATTCTGTGGTGGACAAGCTGCAGCAGATTTGGACTCACATGGTGGACAATTTGACGTTGTCTCAGGAAAGGGCTCAACGTTTTGCCAACCGCCGTCGGTGTGTTGGTCCCCGGCTTCGTGTGGGGGATTTGGTTTGGTTGTCTTCTCGTCATGTTCCTATGAAGGTTTCTTCTCCTAAGTTTAAGCCTCGGTTTATTAATCCTTATAAAATTTCTGAAATTATTAATCCGGTGTCTTTTCGTTTGGCTCTTCCTGCCTCTTTTGCCATTCATAATGTTTTCCATAGATCTTTGTTGCGGAGATATGTGGTGCCCGTTGTTCCCTCGGTTGACCCTCCTGCCCCGGTGTTGGTTGAGGGAGAGTTGGAATATGAGGTTGAGAAGATTTTGGATTCTCATTTTTCGAGGCGGAGGCTTCAGTATCTTGTCAAGTGGAAGGGTTATGGCCAGGAGGATAATTCTTGGGTTGTTGCCTCCGATGTCCATGCCACCGATTTGGTTCGTGCTTTTCACTTGGCTCATCCTGATCGGCCTGGGGGCTCTGGTGAGGGTTCGGTGACCCCTCCTCAAGGGGGGGGGGGTACTGTTGTGAATTCCGCTCTTGGGCTCCCTCCGGTGGTTGTAAGTGGCACTTTTGTGAGTTCTGCTCTTGGGCTCCCTCTTGTGGTTTCTAGTGGTATGGCTGTTCCATGGAGTTAGCTGTCATCAGCTGCCTCCACTTATCGTCTCTTCTGCTCGGCTATTTAAGTCTGGCTCTATCTTCAGCCAGTGCCACTTGTAAATGGTTCCTGGTTGGATTCACATCTCTTTGGAGTTCCCTGTTATCCTGACCAGTTCAGCTAAGCTAAGTTTTTGCTTGCCCTTTTCTGTCTATAGATTGTGGACTTATCCATTCTGTGCTTTCTATGTTTGTCCAGCTTATCAGTGTGAATTAATTCTGTATTGCTGGAAGCTCTGGGAGGCAGATTTGCCCTCCACACCTTTAGTCAGGTGTGGAGATTTTTTGTAAACTCTGCGTGGATTTTTGTAGTGTTTTATACTGACCGCACAGTATTCCATCCTGTCCTATCTATTTAGTTAGACTGGCCTCCTGTGCTCATCCTGGTTTCATTCCGTGTATGTCTTTTCCCTCTCCACTCACAGTCATTATTTGTGGGGGCTAATCTATCCTTTGGGGATTTTCTCTGAGGCAAGATAGCTTTCCTGCTTCTATCTTTAGGGGTAGTTAGCTCTTAGGCTGTGACGAGATGCCTAGGGAGAGTTAGGAGCATTCCACGGCTACTTCTAGTGTTGTGTTGAGCTTAGGGACTGCAGTCAGTACAGTTACCACTTCCTTCAGAGCTCGTTCCATGTTGCTCCTAGACCACCGTATCATAACAGAGAACCATAACATAGCACAGCAACAGAGTCCTCATAATTTATAACATTGGATCCTAGTGGATTTTTTGAGGACCTCATTTTAGCAACTCCATTCTAGCTGATTCACCATTGAGCCGTCTAGATCGGAGTGGATTTTTTGAGGACCTCATTTTGTCAACTCCATTCTAGCCGATTCATTAGTGAACCGTCTAGATCGTAGTGGATTTTTTGAGGACCTCCCTGTAGCCTCCAATCTGTATAGTTTGATGCTGAGGTGACTGGAATCGAGTTTTTCTAAGACTGAGCGGAGCTTCACAGGGAGAAACATAACATAGCACAGCAACAGAGTCCTCATAATTTATAACATTGGATCCTAGTGGATTTTTTGAGGACCTCATTTTAGCAACTCCATTCTAGCTGATTTACCATTGAGCCGTCTAGATCGGAGTGGATTTTTTGAGGACCTCCCTGTAGCCTCCAGTCTGTACAGTTTGATGCTGAGGTGACTGGAATCAAGTTTATCAAAGAGTGAAACATAACAGAGCGAAGCAACAGATTCCTTGTTATTTACAACATTGGATCGTAGTGGATTTTTTGAGGACCGCCACAGCCACGTAGTATATAACACAACCCACGTAGTTTGTTGCACAGCCACGTAGTATGTTGCACAGCCACGTAGTATATTGCACAGCCACGCGGTATATTGCACAGCCGACGTAGTATATAACAGCCCACGTAGTATATAGCAATGTGGGCACCATATCACTGTTAAAAAAAGAATTAATATAAAAAATCATTATATACTCACCCTTCGACGGCCCCCGGATACAGCCCAGGCATTCAGCGATGCTCCTCGCGACACTCTGGTCCCAAGAATGCATTGCGGTCTCGCGAGATGATGATGTAGCGGTCTCAAGACCGCTACGTCATCATCTCACGAGACCGCAATGCATGGACCAGAGCGTCGCAAGGAGCGGGAAAGGCACCGGAAGGTGAGAATATAATGATTATTTTTTTAAATTATTTTTAACATTACATCTTTTTACTATTGATGCTGCATAGGCAGCATCATTAGTAAAAAGTTTGTCACAAAGGGTTAATAGCAGCGTTAACGGAGTACGTTACACCGTGGTCTGTTAACGCTGCCATTAACCCTGTGTGAGCGCTGACTGGAGGGGAGTATGGAGGGGGCACTGACTGCAGGGGAGTAAGGAGCGGCCATTTCGCTGCCGGACTGTGCCCGTCGCTGTTTGGCCGCGACCAATCAGCGACTTGGGTTCTCCGTGACAGACAGACAGAAAGACGGAAGTGACCCTTAGACAATTATATAGTAGATTATAATACATTTTTATAACGCCATTTATTCCACGGTGCTTTACATGTGAAAGGGGCAGATATAGACAAGCACAATGAGCATGAGCAAAACAAGGCACACACAAGTACAGAAGGAGGACCCTGCCCACGAGGGCTCACAGTCCACAGGGGATGAGTGAGGATACAGTAGGAGAGGGTAGAGCTGGTTGTGCGGCGGTTCAGCAGACTAAGGATCACTACAGGTTGTAGGCTTGTCAGAAGAGGTGGGTCTTCAGGTTCTTTTTGAAGGTTTCCATGGTAGGCGAGAGTCTGATGTGTTGGGGTAGAGAGTTCCAGAGTATGAGGAGGCATAGGAGAAGTCTTGTATGCAGTTGTGGGAAGAAGAGATAATAGGGGAGTAGAGATGGAGATCTTGAGAGGATCGAAGGTTGTGTGTGGATAAGTACCGGGAGACCATGTCACAGATGTATGGAGGAGACAGGTTGTGGATGGCTTTGTATGTCATAGTTAGGGTTTAGAACTGAAGCCTCTGGACAATAGGAAGCCAGTGAAGGGCTTGGCAGACAGGAGAGGCTGGGGAATAATGGGGAGACAGGTGGATTAGTCGGGCAGCAAAGTGTAGGATGGATTGGAAAGGTGCCAGAGTCCTAGAGGGGAGGCCAGAGAGTAGGAGGTTGCAGTAATCAAGGCGGGAGATGATAAGGGCGTGCAGTAGCGTTTTGGTGATTTCATGGTCAAGGAATGCACGGATTCGGGAAATATTACTGAGTTTAAATCAAAAGAAGGAGGCAAGGACTTGGATATGAGGCTTGAAAGAGAGGGCAGAGTCGAGGTTCACCCCGAGACACCGAGCTGGCGGGACTGGGGAAAGTGAGCAGCCATTGACATTGATGGATAGTGTTATGACCTGGTGGTTAAGAGGCCACACTGAAATGACCTGGTGGCTAAAACGCAACATGGAACGAGCTCTGTGAAGGTGGTATCTCTACTGACCGCAGTCCCTAATCCTAACAACACAACTAGAAATAGCCGTGGGATGTTCCTGACACTCCCTAGACACCTCGTCACAGCCTCAGATATAACTACCCCTAAAGAAGGAAATAGAAAGCTATCTTGCCTCAGAGAAACCCCCAAAAGGAAAGATAGCCCCCCACAAATATTGACTGTGAAAGGAGAGGGAAATGACGAACACAGAAATGAAATTAGATTTCAGCAAAGGGAGGCCAAAACTAAACTAGATAGACAGAGAGCAAAGGATACTGTGCGGTCAGTATAAAAAACTACAAAATCCACGCAGAGTTTACAAAAATGAACTCCACACCGACTCACGGTGTGGAGGGGCAAATCTGCTTTCCCAGAGCTTCCAGCTAGCCTGAATACGACATAGTGACAAGCTGGACAAAAGAGACAAAATGCAAAGAAATAGAGTCCACACAAATGGACAAACAAAAGTAGCAAAACTTATCTTTTGCAGACAAGGACTGGCCATATGAGAAATCCAAGGGAAGAATCAAATCCAACCAAGAACATTGACAGCAGGCATGGACTAACGCCCAGAGCAGGTTTAAATAACAAACCCAGGCAAGGCGATTAGTGAAGACAGCTGCTACAGCTACCTAACGGAGCAGCAGTTCCACTTGAAACCACCAGAGGGAGCCCAAGGGCAGAACTCGCAAAAATACCATTAGCAACCACAGGAGGGAGCTCCAGAACGGAACTCACAACAGTACCCCCCCCCCCTTGAGGAGGGGTCACCGAACCCTCACCAGAGCTCCCAGGCCGATCAGGACGAGCCAAATGGAAAGCATGAACCAAATCGGGAGCATGAACATCGGAGGCAACAACCCAAGAATTATCCTCCTGGCCATAACCCTTCCACTTGACCAGATACTGAAGCTTCCACCTCGAAAAACGAGAATCCAAAATCTTCTCTACCACATATTCCAATTCCCCCTCAACCAACACCGGAGCAGGAGGATCAACGGAGGGAACCATAGGTACCACATATCTCCGCAACAAGGATCTATGGAACACATTATGAATGGAAAAGGAAGCTGGAAGGGCCAAACGAAAAGACACAGGATTGATAATTTCAGAAATCTTATAAGGCCCAATAAACCGAGGCTTGACCTTAGGGAAAGAAACCTTCATAGGAACATGACGAGAAGACAACCAGACCAAATCCCCAACACAAAGCCGGGGACCAAGACACCGACGACGGTTAGCAAAACGCTGAGCCTTCTCCTGAGACAACGTCAAATTGTCCACCACATGAGTCCAAATTTGCTGCAACCTGTCCACCACGGAATCCACACTAGGACAGTCAGAAGGCTCAAGCTGCCCTGAAGAAAAACGAGGATGAAAACCAAAGTTACAAAAAAAAGGCGAAACTAAGGTAGCCGAACTAGCCCGATTATTAAGAGCAAACTCGGCCAACGGCAAAAAGGTCACCCAATCATCCTGATCAGCAGACACGAAGCATCTCAAATAGGTTTCCAAGGTCTGATTGGTTCGCTCCGTTTGGCCATTTGTCTGAGGATGGAATGCAGAAGAAAAAGACAAATCAATGCCCATTCTAGCACAAAAGGAATGCCAAAACTTAGAAACGAACTGGGAACCTCTGTCAGACACAATATTCTCCGGAATACCATGCAAACGAACCACATGCTGAAAAAACAATGGAACCAAATCAGAAGAGGAAGGCAACTTAGGCAACGGCACCAAATGGACCATCTTAGAAAACCGGTCACAAACCACCCAGATGACAGACATCTTTTGAGAAACAGGAAGATCAGAAATAAAATCCATGGAAATATGCGTCCAGGGCCTCTCAGGAATAGGCAAAGGCAAAAGCAACCCGCTGGCACGGGAACAGCAAGGCTTAGCCCGAGCACAGGTCCCACAGGACTGCACAAACGAACGCACATCCCGCGACAAGGAAGGCCACCAAAAGGACCTAGCCACCAATTCTCTGGTACCGAAAATCCCAGGTTGACCAGCCAACACTGAACAATGAACCTCAGAAATTACTCTACTAGTCCATCTATCAGGAACAAACAATTTCCCCACAGGACAGCGGTCAGGTTTATCAGCCTGAAATTCCTGAAGTACCCGCCGTAAATCAGGGGAGATGGCAGAAAGAATCACCCCCTCCTTGAGGATCCCAGCCGGCTCAAGAACTCCCGGAGAATCAGGCAAAAAACTCCTAGAAAGGGCATCAGCCTTCAGATTCTTAGATCCAGGAATATACGAGACCACAAAATCAAAACGTGAGAAAAACAAAGACCACCGAGCCTGTCTAGGATTCAACCGCTTAGCAGACTCGAGGTAAATCAGATTCTTGTGATCAGTCAAGACCACCACGCGATGCTTGGCTCCCTCAAGCCAATGTCGCCACTCCTCAAAAGCCCACTTCATAGCCAACAACTCCCGATTGCCGACATCATAATTACGCTCAGAAGACGAAAATTTTCTGGAGAAGAAGGCACAAGGTTTCATCAAAGAGCCATCAGAATTTCTCTGAGACAAAACGGCCCCTGCCCCAATCTCAGAAGCATCAACCTCAACCTGAAAAGGGAGAGAAACATCTGGCTGACGCAACACAGGGGCAGAAGTAAAACGACGTTTAAGCTCCTGAAAGGCCTCAACAGCCGCAGAGGACCAATTCACCACATCAGCGCCCTTCCTCGTCAAATCGGTCAGAGGCTTCACCACACTAGAAAAATTAGCAATAAAGCGACGATAAAAATTGGCAAAGCCCAAAAATTTCTGAAAGCTCTTTACAGATGTAGGTTGAGTCCAAGGCCTGGACTTTAACAGGGCCGATTTCAATAGCCGAGGGAGAAAAAATGAAACCCAAAAAAGAAACCCTCTGAACTCCAAAGAGGCACTTAGACCCCTTCACAAACAACGCATTAGTACGAAGGACTTGAAACACCATCCTTACCTGTTTCACATGAGACTCCCAATCATCGGAGAAAACCAAAATATCATCCAAATACACAATCATAAATTTATCCAGATAATTCCGGAAGATATCATGCATAAAGGACTGAAATAGCGATGGAGCTTTAGAGAGCCCGAATGGCATTACAAGATATTCAAAATGGCCTTCAGGCGTATTAAATGCTGTTTTCCATTCATCACCTTGTTTAATACGCACAAGATTATACGCCCCTCGGAGGTCGATTTTAGTAAACCAACTAGCACCCTTAATCCGAGCAAACAAATCAGAAAGCAAAGGTAACGGATACTGGAATTTGACAGTGATCTTATTGAGAAGGCGATAATCTATACAGGGTCTCAAGGAGCCATCCTTCTTGGCAACAAAGAAAAATCCCGCTCCCAACGGTGACGAAGACGGGCGAATATGCCCTTTCTCCAAGGACTCCTTTACATAACTCCGCATAGCGGCATGCTCTGGCACAGACAGATTGAAAAGTCGGCCCTTAGGGAACTTACAGCCAGGAATCAAATTAATGGCACAATCGCAGTCCCTATGAGGAGGCAGGGAACTGGACTTGGGCTCATCAAATACATCCTGGAAATCCGACAAAAACTCAGGAACTTCAGAAGAAGGGGACGAGGAAATGGACATCAAAGGAATATCACTATGTATCCCCTGACAACCCCAACCAGTCACAGACATAGATTTCCAATCCAGCACTGGATTATGTACCTGTAACCATGGAAAACCCAGCACAACAACATCATGCAAATTATGCAACACCAAAAAACGAATATTTTCCTGATGTGCTGGAGCCATGCACATGGTTAACTGTGTCCAGTACTGAGGTTTATTCTTGGCCAATGGCGTAGCATCAATCCCCCTTAAGGGAATAGGACTCTGCAAAGGTTCCAAGGAAAAACCACAGCGCTTGGCAAATTCTAAGTCCATTAAGATCAGGGCAGCGCCAGAATCCACAAATGCCATAACAGAAAAGGACGACAATGAGCAAATCAGGGTAACAGACAAGAGAAATTTAGGCTGCACAGTACTAATGGTAACAGACCTAGGGACCCTCCTAGTACGCTTAGGGCAGTCAGAAATAGCATGAGCTGAATCACCACAGTAAAAACACAGGTCATTCTGACGTCTGAATTTCTGCCTTTCTGCTCTAGTCAAAATCCTATCACATTGCATAGGCTCAGGACTATGCTCAGAAGACACTGCCATATGGTGCACCGCCTTGCGCTCATGCAAGCGCCGATCAATCTGAATAGCTAGAGACATAGATTCACTCAAACCGGTAGGCGTAGGAAAGCCCACCATAACATCTTTAAGGGTTTCAGAAAGACCTTTTCTGAAAATAGCAGCCAGCGCCTCTTCATTCCATTTAGTGAGCACAGACCATTTTCTAAATTTCTGGCAATATAACTCTGCCGCTTCCTGACCCTGACACAGGGCCAACAGTGTTTTCTCAGCATGCTCTACAGAGTTGGGTTCATCATACAACAATCCGAGCGCCTGAAAGAATGCATCTACATTCAATAATGCCGGATTCCCTGTTTCAAGAGCAAATGCCCAGTCTTGAGGATCACCACGCAGTAAGGATATGATGATTTTCACTTGCTGAATGGGATCACCAGAAGAACGAGGTTTCAAAGCAAAAAACAATTTGCAGCTATTTTTAAAGTTCAAAAACTTGGATCTGTCCCCAAAAAACAAATCAGGAGTAGGAATTCTTGGCTCTAGAGCCGGAGTCTGAACAATATAATCTTTGATACTCTGGACTCTTGCAGCAAGTTGATCCACACGAGAAAACAAACCCTGAACCTCCATACCAGAGCATATATCCAGCACCACCCAGATATCAAGAGGAAAAGAAGACAGAACAGAGCACAGGAAAAAAAATGGTTCAGAACTCTTCTTTTTTCCTTCTTTTGAGATGCATTCAATTCATTCTTGGCCTGCTGTACTGTTATGACCTGGTGGTTAAGAGGCCACACTGAAATGACCTGGTGGCTAAAACGCAATATGGAACGAGCTCTGTGAAGGTGGTATCTCTACTGACCGCAGTCCCTAATCCTAACAACACAACTAGAAATAGCCGTGGGATGTTCCTGACACTCCCTAGACACCTCGTCACAGCCTCAGATATAACTACCCCTAAAGAAGGAAATAGAAAGCTATCTTGCCTCAGAGAAACCCCCAAAAGGAAAGATAGCCCCCCCACAAATATTGACTGTGAAAGGAGAGGGAAATGAGGAACACAGAAATGAAATTAGATTTCAGCAAAGGGAGGTCAAAACTAAACTAGATAGACAGAGAGCAAAGGATACTGTGCGGTCAGTATAAAAAACTACAAAATCCACGCAGAGTTTACAAAAATGAACTCCACACCGACTCACAGTGTGGAGGGGCAAATCTGCTTTCCCAGAGCTTCCAGCTAGCCTGAATACGACATAGTGACAAGCTGGACAAAAGAGACAAAATGCAAAGAAATAGAGTCCACACAAATGGACAAACAAAAGTAGCAAAACTTATCTTTTGCAGACGAGGACTGGCCATATGAGAAATCCAAGGGAAGAATCAAATCCAACCAAGAACATTGACAGCAGGCATGGACTAACGCCCAGAGCAGGTTTAAATAACAAACCCAGGCAAGGCGATTAGTGAAGACAGCTGCTACAGCTACCTAACGGAGCAGCAGTTCCACTTGAAACCACCAGAGGGAGCCCAAGGGCAGAACTCGCAAAAATACCATTAGCAACCACAGGAGGGAGCTCCAGAACGGAACTCACAACAGGATAGGTCTCGAGGAGGGGCAGATTGAGATGGGGAAAGATGATGAATTCTGTTTTGTCCATGTTCAGTTTTTGAAAGCAAGCAAAGAAAGCTGAAATAGCAGACATTGTGGGATTTTGGTAAGGATGTGAGGTCGGGTCCAGATCGGTAGATCTGCGTGTCATCGGCGTAGAGATGATACTGCAAACTGTGGGATTCTATGAGCTGTCCCAGGCCGAAGGTGTAGATGGAGAAGAGCAGGGGCCCTAGGAATGAGCCTTGGGGAACACTGACAGACAGGGGGCGAGGTGAGGAGGTGGTGTGTTGTGAGTTCTGTTTTTGGGCTCCCTCTGGTGGTTACTGATGGTACTGGGTGACTTGTCTTTCCTGGGTTTCTGGGTTCCACCTGATCCATCAGCATATGGGAGTTTCCTATTTAACCTGGCTTTGCTGGCATTTCCTCGCCGGTTATCAATGTATCCAGTGTGTCTTGTTACCTCTGCTCCCTGCTCCTAGAACCTTCTGGTCAAGCTAAGTTTGGATTTTCCTGTTTTGGTGTTTTGCTTTATTTGGTTTTTAGTCCAGCCTGCAGATATGTGATTCTTGCTGCTGGTTGCTCTAGTGGGCTGAAATTGCTCCTCATGTACCATGAGTTGGCACATGAGTTCAAGTAATTTCAGGATGGTTTTTTGAAGGGTTTTTCGCTGACCGCGCAGTTCACTTTTGTATCCTCTGCTATCTAGCTTTAGCGGGCCTCATTTTGCTGAAACTGTTTTCATACTGCGTATGTGCTTTCCTCTCATTTCACCGTCATTATATGTGGGGGGCTGCTATTTCTGTGGGGGATTTCTCTGGAGGCAAGAGAGATCTGTGTTTCTACTAATAGGGGAAGTTAGATCTTCGGCTGGAGCGAGACGTCTAGGATCATCGTAGGCACGTTCCCCGGCTACTTTTATTTGTGTGTTAGGTTCAGGGTCGCGGTCAGCTCAGGTTCCATCGCCCTAGAGCTTGTTTGTATCTGTGCTTGTCCTTTGGTGATCCCCTGCCATTGGGATCATGACAGTATAACCGGCCCACAAAGTGTTAATTGTATTGGCTGAAGTAGGAGGATAAGTAGTCTGAGGAAGTTTTTTTTTTTTTTTTTTTTTTTCTCTTTCCCTCAGAGTTTGCTGCCTAGCCTTATTGCAGCCTGGCTACTTCCTCCTCCTCTTAATCTTTGAATGGCTCTGATCCCAGCTGTTTATCATGGACGTCCAGAGTTTGGCTTCCAGCCTGAATAATCTTGCCACTAAGGTTCAAAATATACAGGATTTTGTTGTACATGCTCCTATGTCTGAACCTAGAATTCCTGTCCCAGAGTTTTTTTCTGGAGATCTCGTTTTCTGAATTTTAGGAACAATTGCAAGTTGTTTCTTTCTCTGAAATCTCGCTCCTCTGGAGACCCTGCTCAGCAAGTCAAGATAATTATATCTTTCCTGCGGGGTGACCCTCAGGATTGGGCATTTGCATTGGCACCAGGGGACCCTGCGTTGCTTAATGCGGATGCGTTTTTTCTGGCATTGGGTTTGCTCTATGAGGAACCTAACCAAGAGATTCAGGCTGAAAAAGCTTTGTTGGCCCTCTCTCAGGGGCAAAATGAAGCAGAAATTTATTGTCAAAAATTTCGGAAGTGGTCGGTGCTTACTCAGTGGAATGAGTGCGCTCTGGCTGCAAAGTTCAGAGATGGCCTTTCTGAGGCCATTAAAGATGTTATGGTGGGGTTCCCTGCGCCTGCTGGTCTGAATGAGTCTATGACTATGGCTGTTCAGATTGATCGGCGTTTACGGGAGCGCAAACCTGTGCATCATTTGGCGGTGTCGTCTGAACCGTCACCTGAGATAATGCAATGTGATAGAATTCAGTCCAGAAGTGAACGGCAAAAGTATAGGCGGAAAAAAGGGTTGTGCTTTTATTGTGGTGATTCAGCTCATGTTATATCAGCATGCTCTAAACGCACAAAAAAGGTTGATAAGTCTGTTGCCATTAGTACTTTACAGTCTAAGTTCATTCTGTCTGTGACTCTGATTTGTTCATTATCATCCATTTCCGTCGATGCCTATGTGGATTCAGGCGCTGCCCTGAGTCTTATGGATTGGTCATTTGCCAATCGCTGTGGGTTTAGTCTGGAGCCTCTGGAAGTCCCTATTCCTTTGAAGGGAATTGACTCTACACCTTTGGCTATGAATAAACCTCAGTACTGGACACAAGTGACCATGCGTATGACTCCCGTTCATCAGGAGGTGATTCGCTTCCTGGTACTGTATAATTTGCATGATGTTCTAGTACTTGGTCTGCCATGGTTACAAACTCATAATCCAGTCCTTGACTGGAAAAAAATGTCTGTGTTAAGCTGGGGTTGTCAGGGGGTTCATGATGATGCACCTCCGATTTCTATCGCTTCATCTACTCCTTCTGAGATTCCTGTGTTTTTGTCTGACTATCGGGATGTTTTTGAGGAGCCTAAGCTCAGTTCGCTTCCTCCTCACAGGGATTGCGATTGTGCTATAAATTTAATTCCAGGCAGTAAATTTCCTAAAGGTCGTTTGTTCAATCTGTCAGTGCCAGAGCATACTGCTATGCGGGATTATGTTAAGGAGTCCTTGGAAAAGGGACATATTCGTCCATCTTTGTCCCCTTTGGGAGCAGGTTTTTTTTTCGTGGCCAAAAAAGATGGTTCCTTGAGGCCTTGTATAGATTATCGTCTTTTGAATAAGATTACCGTAAAATATCAGTATCCTTTGCCATTGTTGACTGATTTGTTTGCTCGCATTAAGGGGGCTAAATGGTTCACTAAGATTGATCTTCGGGGTGCGTATAATCTTATACGAATAAAGCAAGGTGATGAGTGGAAAACCGCATTTAATACGCCTGAGGGCCATTTTGAGTATTTGGTAATGCCTTTTGGACTTTCTAATGCTCCTTCAGTCTTCCAGTCCTTTATGCACGATATTTTCCGTGAATATCTGGATAAATTTATGATTGTGTATTTGGATGATATTTTGGTTTTTTCTGATGACTGGGAGTCTCATGTTCAGCAGGTCAGGAAGGTGTTTCAGGTCCTGCGGGCCAATTCCTTGTTTGTAAAAGGCTCAAAGTGTCTCTTTGGAGTCCAGAAGATTTCTTTCTTGGGGTATATTTTTTCCCCTTCTACTATTGAGATGGATCCCGTCAAGGTTCAGGCTATTTGTGACTGGACGCAGCCTACATCTCTTAAGAGTCTACAGAAGTTCTTGGGCTTTGCTAATTTCTATCGTCGTTTTATAACTAATTTTTCTAGTGTTGTTAAGCCTTTGACGGATTTGACTAAGAAGGGTGCTGATGTTGCTAATTGGTCTCCTGCGGCTGTGGAGGCCTTTCAGGAACTTAAGCGCCGGTTTTCTTCTGCTCCTGTGTTGCGTCAGCCAGATGTTTCGCTCCCTTTTCAGGTTGAGGTTGATGCTTCCGAGATTGGAGCGGGGGCGGTTTTGTCACAGAGAAGCTCCGATGGCTCAGTGATGAAGCCATGCGCGTTTTTTTCTAGAAAGTTTTCGCCGGCTGAGCGGAATTATGATGTTGGTAATCGGGAACTTTTGGCCATGAAGTGGGCATTTGAGGAGTGGCGTCATTGGCTAGAGGGTGCTAGACATCGTGTGGTGGTCTTGACTGATCACAAAAATTTGATTTACCTTGAGTCTGCCAGGCGTCTGAATCCTAGACAGGCTCGTTGGTCACTGTTTTTCTCTCGTTTCAATTTTGTGGTTTCATACCTGCCAGGTTCAAAGAATGTGAAGGCGGATGCTCTTTCTAGGAGTTTTGTGCCTGACTCCCTTGGAAATTCTGAGCCCTCTGGTATCCTTAGGGATGGGGTGATTGTGTCTGCTGTCTCCCCAGACTTGCGACGTGCTTTGCAGGAGTTTCAGGCGGGTAAACCTGATCGTTGTCCGCCTGAGAGACTGTTTGTTCCGGATAATTGGACCAGTAGAGTCATCTCCGAGGTCCATTCTTCTGCGTTGGCAGGTCATCCTGGAATATTTGGTACTAGAGACTTGGTGGCCAGGTCTTTTTGGTGGCCTTCCTTGTCGAGGGATGTGCGTTCTTTTGTGCAGTCTTGTGAGGTTTGTGCTCGGGCTAAGCCTTGCTGTTCTTGGGCCAGTGGATTGTTGTCACCTTTGCCTATCCCGAAGAGGCCTTGGACGCACATTTCCATGGACTTTATTTCGGATCTCCCTGTCTCTCAAAAAATGTCCGTCATCTGGGTTGTGTGTGATCGCTTTTCTAAAATGGTTCATCTGGTACCCTTGCCTAAGTTGCCTTCCTCCTCTGAGTTGGTCCCTCTGTTTTTTCAGAATGTGGTTCGTTTGCATGGGATTCCTGAGAACATCGTTTCTAACAGGGGATCCCAGTTTGTGTCTAGATTTTGGCGGACGTTCTGTGCTAAGATGGGCATTGATTTGTCCTTTTCGTCTGCATTCCATCCTCAGACGAATGGCCAGACTGAACGAACTAATCAGACCTTGGAAACTTATTTAAGGTGTTTTGTTTCTGCTGATCAGGATGACTGGGTTACCTTTTTGCCGCTGGCCGAGTTTGCCCTTAATAATCGGGCTAGTTCTGCTACCTTGGTTTCTCCTTTCTTTTGTAATTCGGGGTTTCATCCTCGTTTTTCCTCTGGTCAGGTGGAACCTTCTGATTGTCCTGGAGTGGACATGGTGGTGGATAGGTTGCACCGGATTTGGAGTCATGTGGTGGACAATTTGAAGTTGTCCCAGGAGAAGGCTCAGCAGTTTGCTAATCGCCGTCGCCGCGTGGGTCCTCGACTTCTTGTTGGTGACTTGGTGTGGTTGTCTTCTCGTTTTGTTCCTATGAAGGTCTCTTCTCCTAAGTTCAAGCCTCGGTTCATCGGTCCCTATAGGATCTTGGAAATTCTTAACCCTGTGTCGTTTTGTTTGGATCTCCCGGCATCGTTTGCTATTCATAATGTGTTCCATCGGTCGTTGTTGCGGAAGTATGAGGTACCTGTTGTTCCTTCGCTTGAGCCTCCTGCTCCAGTGCTGGTGGAGGGAGAATTGGAGTATGTTGTGGAGAAGATCTTGGATTCTCGTGTTTCCAGACGGAAACTCCAGTATTTGGTCAAGTGGAAGGGTTATGGTCAGGAGGATAATTCTTGGGTGGTTGCCTCGGATGTTCATGCTGATGATTTGGTTCGCGCTTTTCATAGGGCTCATCCTGGTCGCCCTGGTGGTTCTCGTGAGGGTTCGGTGACCCCTCCTCAAGGGGGGGGTACTGTTGTGAGTTCTGTTTTTGGGCTCCCTCTGGTGGTTACTGATGGTACTGGGTGACTTGTCTTTCCTGGGTTTCTGGGTTCCACCTGATCCATCAGCATATGGGAGTTTCCTATTTAACCTGGCTTTGCTGGCATTTCCTCGCCGGTTATCAATGTATCCAGTGTGTCTTGTTACCTCTGCTCCCTGCTCCTAGAACCTTCTGGTCAAGCTAAGTTTGGATTTTCCTGTTTTGGTGTTTTGCTTTATTTGGTTTTTAGTCCAGCCTGCAGATATGTGATTCTTGCTGCTGGTTGCTCTAGTGGGCTGAAATTGCTCCTCATGTACCATGAGTTGGCACATGAGTTCAAGTAATTTCAGGATGGTTTTTTGAAGGGTTTTTCGCTGACCGCGCAGTTCACTTTTGTATCCTCTGCTATCTAGCTTTAGCGGGCCTCATTTTGCTGAAACTGTTTTCATACTGCGTATGTGCTTTCCTCTCATTTCACCGTCATTATATGTGGGGGGCTGCTATTTCTGTGGGGGATTTCTCTGGAGGCAAGAGAGGTCTGTGTTTCTACTAATAGGGGAAGTTAGATCTTCGGCTGGAGCGAGACGTCTAGGATCATCGTAGGCACGTTCCCCGGCTACTTTTATTTGTGTGTTAGGTTCAGGGTCGCGGTCAGCTCAGGTTCCATCGCCCTAGAGCTTGTTTGTATCTGTGCTTGTCCTTTGGTGATCCCCTGCCATTGGGATCATGACAGTGGTGTGGGAGAGGGAGACACTGAATGTTCGGTCTGTTAGATATGACGAGATCCAGGATAGAGCCAAGTCTGTGATGCCAAGAGATGAAAGAATCTGTAGGAGGGAATGGTCGACAGTATCGAAGGCAGAACACTGGTCCAGGAGAAGGAGGACAGAGTAGTGTCGCTTGCTCTTGGCAGTTAGTAGGTCGTTGGTGACTTTAGTTAGGGCAGTATCAGATGAGTGATGCGGTCGGAAGCCAGAGTGTAACCGGACAAAGAGGGAGCAGGAGAGGGAGGACAGTTCAAGATGGAGATGCAGTTCAAGTATTTTTGAGGCATAAGGGAGAAGAGATATTGGGTGATAGCTAAACAGAGGATGGGTCAAGGGAGGGCTTTTTGAGGATGGGTGTGATCGAGGCATGCTTGAAGGATGAGGGGAATTTGAGTGAGAGATTGAGGAGGTGTGTTAGGATTGGGATGAAGACTGTGGCGAGGTTAGGGATGAGGTGGGATGGGAGCGGGTCAAGTGAGCAAGTGTTGAGATGCGATCTTGACAGGAGGGTGGAGAGCACATCTTCTGTCATTGAGAAGCTGGTTTTGAAGGAACAGTGTTGAGCAGCTAAGAGGGGTATTGGGGGCTGCGGGCCAAAGCTTTCTCTGATCGTATCAATCTTCTGCTTAAAGAGGCAAAGTCTTCAGCAGAAATGAGAGGAGAGGGGGGAGGTGCTGGGGGACGTAGTAGAGAATTGAAAGTGTTGAAGAGCTGTTTAGGGTTGTGTGACAGGGAGAATATGAGAGATGAGAAGTTTGTGTGAGCGTGGACTTAAAGCTGGCAAGGGACTGCTTGTATGCGATGAAGTGCTCGGCAGAGCGGGATCGCTTCCATTTCTGCTCAGTGACCCTGGAAGTCCGCCTCAGTTCTGTGGTCAGGCTGGTCAGCCAGGGCTGCTTGTTGATTGTACGAGTTTTGCTATGCGTGAGGGGGCAGCCGAGTCAAGTGTTGATGTCATTGTGGTGTTATAAAAAGTGATAGCAGTATCTGTGTCATGAAGGGAAGCTGTCTATTAGAGGGAATAGGGACTCAGAGTGATTGTAAATTGAGGTGTTAGATTTCTGCGAGGGTGAGTGAGTTTGTGGAGTAGGGGTTGCACACTAGGAGAGGAGAGAGAAGAGAATGTCAGTAGGTTGTGGACAGACAGGGGGAGGGGTGAGTTAGTGAGATTGAGATTAGTAAGGGAACAGAGGCGGGTGGAGATAAGGTCCACCATCTTTGTGAGTGGCCGCGGAGGACCATTGAGTGAGGACAAAGGAGGCAGTGAGTGATAGACGTTTAGAGGCAGCTGGGGTGGAAGCATCAATGGGGATGTTGAAGTAGACCATGATGATAGTGCGGATGTCAGCAGAAAGGAAATGAAATAGCCAGGTGGTGAAGTGGTCGAGAAAGGTGGAGATGGCTAGTTCTGGGGGGTGGCATATGAAGGCCAGCTGGAGGTCGGAGGGGAAGTAGATGCAGACGGAGTGCACTTCAAATGAGGGAAGAGTAGCGGAGGGTGGTAGTGGAATTGGGGTAAAGGAGCAGGTATCTGACAGGAGCAAGCTAACTCCTCCACCGCGTTTGTTGCTGGGGCGAGGGGTGTGAGAGGTGGAATCCGCCATTGGAAAGTGCAGCTGGAGAGGCTGAGTTAGAGGTAGTGAGCCAGGTTTCAGTGATGGCAAGGAAGGAGAGTTTGCTGGTGATAAAGAGGTCATGAATAAAAGGCAGTTTGTTGCAGACAGAGCGTGCGCTCCATAGAGCGCCAGCTAAGGGGACCGGGGGACTGGGGGCTGGATGAGTGGGTATGAGGTTATCATCATTGAGAAAACATGTAGAGAATCGTGGTAGGGTGTTCAAAATGAGTGTGGGGATGTGTTGAGGAGGGCCAGGATTTGGGGATGTGTCGCCAGCAACGAGGAGTAGCAGAACGAGCATTAGAAGGTGGGAGCAGGATAGGACATGATGAACTGTCTAGACTGGCCTCTATTCTGTAGTTTGGTGATGAGGCAACTGGAATTGAGTTTTTCAAACAGTGAGCGGAGTTTTTCCTTGTAGCCTCAATTCTGTACAGTTCATTGCTGACATGACTAGAATGGAGTTGCTGGAGTGGTGTCCTCATAGAATCAAATCTAATCTAGACGGCTCATGACTGAAACTTCCAGAATGGAGTTAATTCCGGGAGCTCCTCCTAGATTCCAATCTTGTGGCATAGGAATTATAAATGTATGCATGTATGTATTGTCACTTTTTGTAAAAAAAATAATTACACACAGCACTGATTGTTCATTTTTGCCGAATTTGACTTTTTCTGTATTCCAACCAGTCCCACCTCCGACATTTCTGGAGTGGGTGGAGCTAGACCGGCTGATAACCTCTGAAGGAGCATGCGACTTTTGCCATTTTTTTGTGTGCCTGATTTTGCCTATCGGGACTTTGCGACGCGTCGGACCTTTCTGATGAGGATGTGGAGAGGCATCCAGAGGAGGGTGTTATAGCGCTACTGTAATCAACATTGTTGGGATATGAAAGAGTGGGGGTTAATAGAAATTCTTTATTAGCTATTTGGGCTATAGGGAATGATGTAGGATGCCCCAAGATTGCTATAGAAACACAGCTGTGACCTAATAAAATAGTCTGTAGGATGAAAAAGATCTATATTATTGCAGACCTATTATTGTGGCTATTTGTGTAAATACTTCTGGATTTTTTAAAAAAGATTTTGCAAGAAAACACACCTTTATAGATATCAAACAGCCAGTAACCTGTCATTAATGCCCCAACAAGCTTTTCTCAAACTGTTTAATTAACCCCTTAGTGACAGAGCCAATTTGGTACTTAAAGGGAACCTGTCACCCCGAAAATCGCAGGTGAGGTAATCCCACCGGCATCAGGGGCTTATCTGCAGCATTCTGTAATGCTGTAGATAAGCCCCCGATGTTACCTGAAAAAGAAGAAAAAGACGTTATATTATACTCACCCAGGGGCGGTCCCGCTGCTGGTCAGGTCGGATGGGCGTCTCCGGTCCGCTGCGGCGCCTCCTATCTTCTTTTCATGACGTCCTCTTCTGATCTTCAGCCACTGCTCCGGCGCAGGCGTACTTTGCTCTGCCCTGTTGAGGGCAGACAAAGTACTGCAGTGCGCAGGCGCCGGGCCTCTGACCTTTCCGGCGCCTGCGCACTGCAGTACTATCCTCTGCCCTCAAGAGGGCAGAGCAAAGTACGCCTGCGCCGGAGCCGTGGCTGAAGATCAGAAGAGGACATCATGGAAAGAAGATAGGAGGCGCCGCAGCGGACCGGAGACGCCCATCCGACCTGACCAGCAGCGGGACCGCCCCTGGGTGAGTATAATATAACATCTTTTTCTTCTTTTTCAGGTAACATCGGGGGCTTATCTACAGCATTACAGAATGCTGTAGATAAGCCCCTGATGCCGGTGGGATTACCTCACCCGCGATTTTCGGGGTGACAGGTTCCCTTTAATGACGGGCCAGTTTTTACAATTCTGACCACTGTCACTTTATGAGGTTATAACTCTGGAACACTTTAACGGATCTCGCTGATTCTGAGACTGTTTTTTTGGTGATATATTGTACTTCATGATAGTTTCTTCGATATTACTTGCGATTATTAATTAAAAAAATGAAAATATGGATAAAATTTTTAAAATTTTGCAATTTTCAAACTGAATTTTTATGCCCTTAAATCGGAAAGATATGTCACACAAAATAGTTAATAAATAAAAATTTTTTTTAGGAACCATCTCACATTTAAAGTCACTTTGAGGGGTGTACATGACAGAAAATACCCAAACTTAACACCATTCTAAAAAATACACCCCTCAAGGTGCTCAAAACCACATTCAAGAAGTTTATTAACCCTTTACGTGCCTCACAGGAACTGAAACAATATGGAAGGAAAAATTGAACATTTAACTTTTTTTTGCAAACATTTTACTTCAGAACCAATTTTTTTTTATTTTCACAAGTGTAAAAAGAGAAAATGAACCACAAAGTTTGTTGTGCAATTTCTCCTGAATACGCCGATACCCCATATGTGGGGGTAAACCACTGTTTGGGCGCACGGCAGGGCTTGGAAGAGAAGGAGCACCATTTGACTTTTTCAATGTAGAATTGGCTGGAATTGAGATCGGACGCCATGTCTCGTTTGGAGAGCCCCTGGTGTGCCTAAACAGTGGAAACTAGGGTTGAGCAAAACGGATCGGTCAAATTCAAAAATCGCCAACTTTCGGCAAAGTCCTAGTGTGGGATAGGCCATGAGATCGGCGATCGTCGCGCCAAAGTCGCGTTTCGTATGACGCTTTCAGCGCCATTTTTCAGACAATGAAGGAGGACGCAGAGTGTGGGCAGCATGATGACATAGATCTCGGTACCCACCATCTTAGGCTGGTTTCACATTTGCGGTTTTTTTTTTGCGTTTTTGCGGTAAAAAACGCAAAAAAGCATGCTTTTTTTGTATGCGTTTTGATGCGTTTTTGCAACACATGCGTTTTTTCTGCATGCGTTGTGTTGCAGAAATGCAACATGTAGTATTTTTAGCTGCGTTTTTTTTGCAGTAAAAAAATGCATTGCTGTCTATGTAAACGCATGCGTTTTTAACCACAAGCGTTTGCATGCGTTAAAAACGCATGCGTTTAAAAAAAACAACACACTGATAAACCACCCCACACCATAAAATTGATAAAGGGATCCTACCCCTAACCCTACCCCTAACCCTACCCCTAACCCTAATCCCTTTAAGGTTAGGGGTAGGGTTAGGGGTAGGGTTAGGATCACTTTAGGGTTAGGGGTAGGGTTAGGGTTAGGATCCCTTTAGGGTTAGGGTTAGGATCCCTACCCCTAACCCTAACCCTAGCTCTTTCTGTTTATAGTGGGTTTTTTACTTTATTTTGATGATTGGCAGCTGTCACACATTTATCTGCATGCATTTAAAAAACGCAAACTCATGAAAAAACGCATGTAAACGCGTTAAAACGCCGCGTTTTTTTCACCACATGCAAAAACGCATGCGTAAAAAAAAACGCGGCGTTTGCACACGTTTACATGCGTTTTTTCACCATGCGTTTTTTTTTTAAAACGCAAGTGTGAAACCAGCCTTAGAGAAGGCCATGACAGTGTCGTAGCTGTTTTCGTTCTGACCCAAATGTCAGCTGACAGATCACCAGTGAGACCAAATAGTGGAATTACGCCTGTCATTTTACAAGCGCGCTTGGAGACAAAGGACACCTCACACATATTTCTGTGAGCAAGTCACCTTTATCTGATGTAATGCAGCAAGAGGCAATATTTTATACCATTTACAACAAATGCATTTCAATGTAAGTCATGTAGCCCCCACCATCACCCAGGGTCATACTTTATTTACCATAACCCAGAACATGTTGTGACTGACTATTTAGAACATACATTGATAAGAAGTATGGTCTCCTTGAAAGGAGACCATCAGACTACTGCGTCAACAGATTCTAGCAATACTAACAATTAAAGGCAGAAGGCACTTAAAGGCAAACTATTAACCCTTCTATAACAGTGATTGGCTTGCTTTCTGTGGCGTCACAGGGGCTATAAAGGGGCGTGCACGCCGACCGCCATCTTACTTCTGCCGATCTTAGCATAGGGAGAGGTTGCTGCAGCTGCATCAGAAGAAGGGATATAGTTAGGGAGGGAAGATTAACCCCCAAACCGCTTGTGCTGTAGCGATTTTCAATGTCCAACGCCAGCTTTTCTTTGCAGGGACAGTGGAGGCTATATTTTTGTGCATCAGCTCTGTAGCTTTTTAGGCTGCCTTATAAGGCTCACTGATAGCTGCATTGCTGTTTGTACGCTGCTGTGCAAACCAACTGCTTTTTTTAAAAGCAAAAATCCTGTTGCTCCTTTCTGCACAGGTATCTTGTTTCTTTGTCCACACTTTTGTGTGCAGCAGTCCTTTTTATTGCTGCCATACTTGTCCTGACTCTGAGATCATTGTAGGGAGATTGAAATTGTACTACTTTCCTTGTATTTTTTTATATATCTTCCAGCCACGTTCTGCCACTTACATTGTGTAGTGTTATACACTGGGCCTGAGTTTTGTTGCAGTCCCCCCCCCCCCCAAAAAAAGGGAGATTTAAATTGGCACTAAGTGGATCTACGTCAGTTCTGTTTGTCGTATATCAGCCAGCCACGTTCTGCCACTTACATTGTGTAGTGTAATACACTGGGCCTGAGTTTTGGGTGCAGTTTCCCCCCCAAAAAAGGGAGATTTACATTGCCACTAAGTGGATCTATGTCAGTTCTGTTTGTCGTATATCTTCCAGCCACGTTCTGCCACTTACATTGTGTAGTGTAATACACTGGGCCTGAATTTTGGTGCAGTCTCCCTCCCCCCAAAAAAAGGGAGATTTAAATTCTCAACAAGTTTATATACCTTCTACCTTGTTTTACAGTACCATATAATGGTTGTTATTTTGCTTACATTTTCCCAAAAATGAGGAAGTCTGGTGGAAGAGGCCATGGGCGGTCGTTGCCAGCTGGTAATGATGGTGGTGGTGGTGGAGCATCATCTGGTGGTAGCGGGAAAAGCAAAATAGCACCTAAGGCTCGAGGTGTTGAGCCAGCGTCATCGTCTGGCTACACAAGCCCTCGAAGGCTCCCTTATCTGGGAGTAGGAAAACCGCTTTTAAAGCCAGAGCAGCAGGAAAAAATTTTGGCTTTCCTTGCTGACTCAGACTCTATCTCTTTTTGCCTCCTCTTCAGAAAGTTCGAAATATAAAAGCAGCGAGTCGACAGTGGATGCTCCCGGTCAGGAACAAGTCGCTTCCTTGTGTCCTTCACCCAAAGCAAAAGTGAAGGATGCGTCAGGCGACACTACAGTTTACTGCATGGAGCTCTTTACACATACCGTGCCTGGGTTAGAAAGGGAAATTGTTAACAGCCCATTACAAGATGAATCGGACGTGGAGTGCACAGATACACAGCCACAGCTAGATTATTATGCTGTTCCGTTGACTCAGATCACTACATTGCCCTTGCAGTGTACTGAGCCAGAATCTGACCCTCATGAGACTATGGTTCCCCGTCCCAAACGCTATAGCACCTTACACGGTGACACAGAGGAAGGTGCACATGACATTGAAGAGGAGGTGATAGATGACCCAGTTGTTGACCCAGATTGGCAGCCATTGGGGGAACAGGGTGCCGCTGGCAGTAGCCCTGAAGCAGAGGAGGATGATCTGCAGCAGCCATCTACATCGCAACAGCTTTCATCTGGCAGGCCCGTATCTGGCCAAAAACGTTTGACATAACCAAAAACACTTTTAGGGCAGCGTGGCCATCCGGTGAAAGTAGCACAGCGTGTAATGCCTGAACAGGTATTCGATATTAGGAAGAGTGCAGTGTGGGAATTTTTTAACCAAGATCCGAATGAGCAGTGCAAAGTTATCTGTAAGAACTGCTCAAAGACCTTTAGCAGAGGGAAGAATGTCCAAAATTTAAATACAACGTGCATGCGTAGACATTTAACCAGCATGTACTTGCAAGCCTGGACTAACTACCAAACGTCCCGTACCGTTGGTGCACCCGCTCAGAATGAAGGTAGTCAGCAACGCTACATTGCTTCCCTCACTGTAAGCCCACCGCTTAGGACACCATCAGCAGCAGCAAATGTGGAGGTATCGTCGCAAGGCCAAAGCAGTCAGGGAATCACAAGATTCTTAGTAGGAAACACTGTATGTAGGCCAACATCAATAATACCATCACCAACCCTCTCTCAATCTGCCATGTCCACCACCACCCCCGCTAGTTCCACCATATGCAGCTCTCCAGTCCAGCTCACCCTACAAGAGACTCTCGTTAGGAAAAGGAAGTACTCATCCTCTCATCCGCGTACACAGGGTTTGAACGCCCACATTGCTAGACTAATCTCGTTAGAGACGATGCCCTACCGGTTGGTTGAAAGCGAAGCTTTCAAAGCCCTGATGGCCTACGCAGTACCACGCTATGACCTACCCAGTCGACACTTCTTTGCAAGAAAAGCCATCCCAGCCCTCCACCAGCATGTCAAAGACCGCATTGTCCATGCACTCAGGCAATCAGTCAGTAGAAAGGTGCACCTCAGAACAGATGCATGGACCAGTAGGCATGGCCAGGGATGTTACGTGTCCATCACGGCACACTGGGTTAATGTGGTGGATGAAGGGTCTACAGGGGACAGCCATAGTGGGCCTAGCCCTCGGTCTAGGAAACAGTTGGCTGTAGGCGTTCGCCACCCCTCCTCCTCCAGAAGCGAAAGCACCTCCACAGAGCGCAGTCGCACGACCACTCCATCCACAGCTGCCAGTGTTGCACACGAGGTGTCCCATTATGGAACAGCTAGTGGTAAGCGTCAGCAGGCTGTGTTGGAAATGAAGTGTTTGGGTGACAACAGACACACCGCGGAAGTACTGGCCGAGTACTTGCAGCAAGAAACTCATTCATGGCTGGGCAGTGTACATCTTGAGGCAGGCAAGGTAGTCAGTGATAACGGAAGGAATTTTATGGCTGCCATAGCCATTTCAGAACTGAAAAACATACCTTGCCTGGCTCACACCTTGAACCTGGTGGTGCAGTGCTTCCTGAAAAATTTTCCGAAGTTACCAGCCCTGCTCCTGAAGTTGCGAAGCCTTTGCTCCCACATCCGCCGGTCGCCCGTACACTCCAGCCGTATGCTCAACCATCCGCGATCGCTGAAGCTTCCCCAGCACCGCCTAATAATCGACGTTGCAACAAGGTGGAACTCCACACTGCACATGCTTCAGAGGCTGTGCGAATAGAGGTGTGCTGTCATTTATTTGTGGGAGGATACACATACACGGGCAGGCAGTTGGATGGCAGACATGGAGTTGTCTGGTGTGCAGTGGTCAAAGCTACAAGACCTCTGTCAAGTCCTTCAGTGTTTTGAGGAATGCACATGGCTGGTAAGTGCAGACGACGCCATCATAAGCATGAGCATTCCACTAATGCGTCTGCTGATGCAAAGTTTGACGCACATTAAGGAGCACGCGTCTGCGGCCGAGGAGGAAGGAAGCCTTGATGACAGTCAGCCATTGTCTGCTCAGGGAACTCTCTTGGACGAGGTGGCGGACGAAGAGGAGGAGGAGGATGATGATGGAGATGAATATTTATGGGAGGATGCTTCTCAGGGGGCAATGGAAACTGGTGGCGTTGCAAGGTCAGGTACAGGGTTTTTCCGGGAGACAAGCGATGTTGATTTGCAAGAAAGGCTACGTTCACATTTGCGTTGTTGGGCGCAGCGTCGTCGATGCATACCGACGCATGCGTCATGTGCCCCTATCTTTAACATGGGGGGCGCATGGACATGCGCCGGTATGCGTTGTACTGCATTTTACGACGCATGCGTCATATAGACGCACAAGACAGGGCGCAGAGGACGCTACTTGTAGCGTTTTCCCTGTGCCGAAATTCCTGATCTGTAGGATCTTATGACAACGCATGCGTCACAAAACGCTGCGTTATGTACATGCATTGTTGGTTGTGTCGTCGACGCTGCGCACAACAACGCAAATGTGAACGTAGCCAAAGTGCTCCTCAACCCAGCACAAGCAGTGAATTGACACCTGGAACATTGGCCCACATGGCTGACTATGCATTGCGTATCCTAAAAATGGACCCCCGCATTATCAAAATGATGACCGATGACGATTACTGGTTGGCCTGCCTCCTGGATCCACGATATAAAGGGAAATTACAAAATATCATGCCACACGAGAACCTTGAGCAAATATTGGCTACCAAATAAGCAACTCTTGTAGACCGTTTGGTTCAGGCATTTCCAGCACACAGCGGCGGTGATGGTTCTCACATGAGCTGTAGGGGGCAACATGGCAGAGGTGTTAGAGGTGCACAAATCAGAAGTGGCGTTGGACAGAGGGGTTTTATGACCAGGTTGTGGAGTGATTTCGCAATGACCGCAGACACGACAGGTACTGCTGCATCGATTCAAAGTGACAGGCGACAGCATTTGTCCAGTATGGTTACAAACTATTTTTCCTCCCTTATCGATGTTCTCCCTCACAGGACTTTCCCCTTTCATTACTGGGCATCTAAAATAGACACCTGGCCTGAATTGGCAGAATATGCATTACAGGAACTCGCTTGCCCAGCTGCTAGTGTGCTATCAGAAAAAGTCTTCAGTGCTGCTGGTTCAATACTAACTGAAAAAAGGACTTGTCTGGCTACCCAGAATGTTGATGATCTAACCTTCATAAAAATGAACCAATGATGGATTTCAAATTATTTTGCCCCACTTTCTCCTGCTGACACGTAGCTTGCCTGAAAAATGTCTTGCTTTTGGCCTCCTCTTACTGACTGCTCCAATTCCTCCATTTGCAGCTGCTGAAAGTCCACCATAAGCCATTTTTATACCTCCCTAAATGGGCTGACTCCTCCCACAGGGCCGTGGTCACCACCTGGCGCAAGCACCCATGCGAGTGCCGTTTACCTGGACAGGTGGGTGCGCCCACTCTTGGGCGACGGCACTGGCACAGGGTCCCTCATAGCACAATGAAGTGTCTCTGATGGTGGTGGTGCACAACCAACATCAGACACACCGTCGTAATATGAGGGGCCCTGTGCCAGTACTGCCGCCCACGAGAGTGTTTCCCCCAGCTCGAACAGTGCTCTACCACTTGCAATACTTACCTCTCCCTGCTCCACTACTGTGTAGTCTGTGCTGTTAAATCCTTCAATGGCACTGCCAATACAAATTTATTGAAATGATAGATGATAGTTAAAATATACAGGGGCCCTGGCCTCCATTTAGACCAGTTAATGCTTTGCGCCTACTACCACTGTCTGCTACTCAGCAGAGAAGCCCACCCCCGTACCTAGCTATGCCGCCTGTTTAGTCCTGTTACCAATTTTGAACTGCATTTAGCCTACTTTTTTATTTTGGGACTACTTTTTCTGCGCCACTCAATACAGCTGTCCTCCACAGAACAAAGCTATGCCGCCTGTGTACTCCTGTTACCATTTTTGAACTGCATTTTGCCTACTTTTTTATTTTAGGCCTACTACCTGTGTCTGTCTGTGCCACTCCTTAGGCTAGGTTCCCATTGCGTTAATGGGACAGCGCTAACGGATAGCGTTGCACGGTGAAATTAACGCCGTGCAACGCGTCCGTTAGCGCGCCCATTAACAGCAATGGGAACGCGCATCACTAGCGCGTGCCATTTTTGCCACGCGCTAGCGATGTGCCGGTGTTTTGTGGCGTGCCGCGGACGCTGCTTGCAGCGTCCGAGGCGCACCCGAGGTCCGTTCCTCGCTCTCGCCGATCGGAGATCTGCGCTAGCGGGGACGTTTAACGTGACCCCTTAAAACACATTGCGTTAGCACAATCCGCTAGCGCTAGGCGCTAAACGGATTGCTCTAACGCAATCTGAACCTAGCCTTACAGTTGTCCCCCACCGAACAAAGCAATGCCGCCTGTGCACTCCTGTAACCAATTTTGAACTGCATTTAGCCTACTTTTTTATTTTGGGCCTACTTTTTCTGCGCCACTCAATACAGCTGTCCTCCACTGAACAAAGCTAGGCCGCCTGTGTACTCCTGTTACCATGTTTGAACTGCATTTAGCTTACTTGTTTATTTAAGGCCTACTAAAGGTACTGTCACACTAGACGATATCGCTAGCGATCCGTGACGTTGCAGCGTCCTCGCTAGCGATATCATCCAGTGTGACAGGCAGCAGCGATCAGGCCCCTGCTGGGAGATCGCTGGTCGGGGAAGAAAGTCCAGAACTTTATTTCGTCGCTGGACTCCCCGTAGACATCGCTGAATCGGCGTGTGTGACACCGATTCAGCGATGTCTTTGCTGGTAACCAGGGTAAACATCGGGTAACTAAGCGCAGGGCCGCGCTTAGTAACCCGATGTTTACCCTGGTTACCATCCTAAAAGTAAAAAAACAAACAGTACATACTTACCTACCGCTGTCTGTCCTCCAGCGCTGTGCTCTGCTCTCCTCCTGCTCTGGCTGTGAGCGTCGGTCAGCCGGAAAGCAGAGCGGTGACGTCACCGCTCTGCTTTCTGGCTGCCCGGCGCTCACAGCCAGACCAGAGAAGCAGAGCGCCGAGGACAGACAGCGGTAGGTAAGTATGTAGCGTTTGTTTTTTTACTTTTTAGGATGGTAACCAGGGTAAACATCGGGTTACTAAGCGTGGTCCTGCGCTTAGTTACCCGATGTTTACCCTGGTTACCGGGGACCTCGGGATCGTTGGTCGCTGGAGAGCTGTCTGTGTGACAGCTCTCCAGCGACCAAACAGCGACGCTGCAGCGATCCGGATCGTTGTCGGTATCGCTGCAGCGTCGCTATGTGTAACGGTACCTTAAGTCTGACTGTGCCACTCCTTACAGTTGTCCTCCACTGAACTAAGCTATGCCGCCTGTGTACTCCCTTTACCAATTTTGAACTGCATTTAGCCTACTTACTTTTTTGGGCCTACTGTCTGGCCCTCATTACAGTTGTCCTCCACTGAACAAAGCAATGCCGCCTGTTTACTCCTTTTAGCTATTTTGAACTACATTTAGCCTACTTATTTGGGCTGTGGGATCGCCTTTGCTGGGGTCAAAGGACACGTGGTTTGTGCATTGAATCTGAGGCGTACAGCAGGTTTCTGAGCAGGCTGACCTCAGGTCAGATTTATTAACGTGAACGCAACACAAAAAACAAAACATAAAAATAAATCCTAGCCTGTCCGGCACTAACTAAACAAATACGTTGCTATCTCAACAACTGGGGGGCTTCTCCCACCCAGCTAACATCACACAATTCTTGAGCAGAGCTCTTCACTCACGTTTGTCCCACACAGGCAGGCAATCTGTGTGCCCCAGGCAGACACTGGAAACACCCAGCTGGTCATCCTTTATTCCTGCAATCATTAACCCATTAGCACCCTGAAGATACTGAGTGGCCTAATTCACATAGGACAAACACCTGGGCGAGATATACCTGCCTCCAACTACCACACCAGCATGAGTCTTACATATCCCCCCCCCTTGCTCAGACCACTCCGGTCGAGCAAGAACACTTTTGAAACAGTGCACTCGGGATAGGGCATCGGCGTTCCCCATCTGCACCCCAGGTCGGTGCTCCACCGTAAAAGAATAAGCCTGCAGGGCAAGGAACCACCGGGTTACCCGACTATTACGGTCTTTGTGGAGGTGCATCCACTTGATAGGGGCATGGTCTGTGACCAGCCTAAACTTCCTACCAGCCAGGTAATACTTGAGGGAGTCGAGAGCCCATTTAATGGCTAGGCACTCTTTTTCAACCACCTCATACCTCTGCTCATGTACATTCAGTTTCCGACTGAGATAGAGGACCGGGTGTTCGACTCCGTCCCTCACCTGGGAAAGTACAGCTCCGACACCAGTATCAGAGGCATCAGTTTGTACCACAAACTCGCTGCTGAAATCAGGAGTCACTAGTACGGGCTGAGAGCACAAAGCCCGTTTCAGGCTGTGGAAGGCCTCTTCAGCAGCTGAGGTCCATTTTACCATGACGGAACCCTTCCCCTTGGTAAGATCCGTCAAGGGAGTAGCCATGGCTGCAAAATTGGGTATGAACCGGCGATAATAGCCGGCAATCCCCAGGAAAGCCTGCACTTGTTTCTTGTTCACTGGTTGTGGCCAGCCCTGAATTGCCTGTATTTTGTCGATCTGGGGTTTAACCACTCCTCGGCCAATCATGTAGCCCAAGTATCGGGCTTCTTCAAGCCCGATGTGGCATTTCTTGGGGTTTGCCGTTAAGCCTGCATCTCGCAGGTCATCAATCACCGCTTGTACCTTCTGGAGATGAGTTTCCCAGTCCATGCTGTAAATTACGATGTCATCCAGGTAGGCAGAAGCGTACTGTCTGTGAGGCCTCAAGACTCGATCCATCAATCTCTGGAACGTTGCGGGAGCTCCGTGAAGTCCAAACGGCATATAGACATACTGGAACAGACCTTCCGGTGTAGCAAATGCCGTCTTCTCTCTGGCCGCCTCGGCCAGAGGAATCTGCCAGTACCCCTTTGTTAAATCCAGGGTCGTAATGTATCGGGCTTTACCAAGCCGGTCGATCAACTCATCGACCCGGGGCATAGGGTACGCATCAAAATTTAGAAACTGCATTCAGTTTCCTAAAGTCATTACAAAACCGGATGGAGCCATCCGGTTTAGGTATCAACACAATTGGACTGGACCAGGCGCTGTGTGACTCCTCAATGACTCCTAAGTCCAACATTGCCATCACTTCCCGGGAGACGGCTTCACGGCGGGCTTCCGGAATCCGGTAGGGCTTCACATGAACAGTGACGCCAGGCTCTGTGACAATCTCATGTTTCACCAACTTAGTCCGGCCAGGTTTTTCGGAGAAAAACTGTCGGTTCTGTAACAAAAATTGCTTAACCTCAGATTTTTGTCGTTCTGAGAGAGTCTCAGCAACCTGCACCTCTGGTACAGTAGGTGAACAAACCGGACGGGGCAGATCCGCCGTTAGGGCAGAGCGGTCTTTCCAGGATTTTATCAGATTCACATGATAAATCTGTTCCGGTTTTCTCTTACCCGGCTGGTACACTTTATAGTTCACTTCACCAACTCTTTCTCCGACCTCAAATGGGCCCTGCCATTTCGCCAGGAATTTACTATCCACCGTAGGGATTAGGACTAACACCCTATCGCCGGGTGCAAATGTACGGACCTTAGCGCCTCTATCATAACTTTGCCTCTGGGCTCCCTGGGCCTGTAACATATGGTCCCTAACAATGGGCATGACAGCGGCAATACGATCCTGCATTTGTGTTACATGGTCGATCACCGTTTTAAAGGGAGTGACTTGACCTTCCCAGGTTTCTTTTGCGACGTCCAGCAGTCCCCAGGGACGACGGGCGTACAACAGTTCGAAAGGCGAAAACCCTGTGGAAGACTGGGGAACTTCCCTAATGGCAAACAGCAAATAGGGTAACAAGTAATCCCAGTTCTTCCCATCTTTGTCTATCGCCTTCCGGAGCATTTGTTTTAAGGTTTTGTTGAAGCGCTCAACCAGGCCATCTGTTTGAGGGTGATAGACAGACGTACGCAACGGGTCTATTTGTAAGAGCCTGCAGAGCTTCTTCATTACCCTCGACATAAAGGGAGTCCCCTGGTCGGTGAGTATCTGTTTTGGAATTCCCACCCGACTAAACACTTGTACCAATTCCTTGGCGATCATCTTGGTAGCTGTGTTACGCAAAGGGACGGCTTCCGGGTAACGAGTGGCATAGTCCATGATGACGAGGATATGTTGGTGCCCACGTGCGGATCGGGGAAGGGGCCCAACCAAATCCATCCCAATTCTCTCAAAAGGGACCCCGATGATAGGAAGGGGTACCAAAGGGCTACGGAACTGAGATTTAGGGGCCGCGATTTGGCACTCTGGACAGGACTCACAATAGTTACGCACATCACAATGTATTCCAGGCCACACAAAACAATGCAATATCCTTTCTGTGGTTTTCTGTAGCCCCAGATGTCCCCCCATTATATGTCCGTGGGCCAAATCCAGTACCTTCCGCCGATAAGGTTTGGGTACCACTAACCGTTGCACTGTGTCTTCCCCTTTTTTTTCTACCTGGTAGAGCAAATCATTTTCAAGAACCATATACGGGTACGCTAGCCTAGTGTCAGGTTCTACGGGTACCCCATCTATCATTTTTACATTTTTCCTAGCCGGAGTCAGGGTAGGATCTTTCATTTGCTCGCTGTGGAAGTCATCCACCTGGACTCCCAAATCTGGCAGGCAGGGTGCCGGATGGCTGTCTGCCTCCGCCTCTCGCTGAGGTTCCTCAGTTTCCTCTGTTTCCCCCGCCATGACGGAGAAGGGGTACTGAAGGTTAGATTCACTAACCTCCCCAGCAACATCTTCCTGTGGGGTCTCCTCTAGGGACTCGGGACCTCCAGATGGCATGGGAGAAGATTCACGGGTACAGCTACCGTGAAGGAGCAACTGATTCTCCCACAACTGCCAGAAATAGGGAAAATCCCTGCCCAGGATTACATCCTGTAACAATGCGGGAACGAGTCCCACTTTGTGCTGCACTGACCCATAGGGAGTAGAAATCCATATGACCGCTGTTAAGTACGAGCGGGTGTCACCATGCACACACGTCACAGAAAACTTGTCAGACGGACCAGACGGAAGTGCCACCAGACTAGCTTTCACCAGAGTCACCACACTTCCAGAGTCTAGTAATGCCACAACATTTTTCCCATCAACAGATAATTCACACAGGTGTTTCACTGTATCATTTTGACCCGCATTCACACTCACTAGCTGTGTAACCAAAGACATGCGTTTTCTAGAGTCTATAACGTCGCACTGCATGGGTTCAGCGGTAACAGGACAGTTCGCAGAAACATGACCCTTCTCATGGCAGCGGAAACACCTAACAGGTCCCCTACTGAGACCACCGTCCAATACTCTTGGTCTCGGAGTGCGAGCAGTCCCGGACTCCTCCCCCACAGTTTTAAGCGATTTTCCTTCACCCATGGTCCCTGGAACAGTCTTACCGGTTCCACGAGGAGGAGGCACAGACCGGGGGTTGGCGGTGTCGTCGGGAAGTCCTTCTGCCACGGAATAACGCTCGACCAACTCCACAAGTTGATCCGCTGTCGTGGGATTTCCTTGGCTTACCCACCTTTTCAGCGCTGGGGGTAGTACTCTCAGGTACTTGTCCAGGACAACCCGCTGGATTATTTCGGGTATTGTCAGTACCTCGGGTTGCAGCCATTTCTTTGTCAAGTAGATCAGGTCGAACATCTGAGACCGCGCTAGTTTATCTTGCTGGTATGTCCACTGATGTACCCTCTGTGCACGGACAGCTGTCGTCACACCCAGCCGGGCCAGGATCTCAGCTTTCAGCTTCTCAAAGTCCTGAGCGACCTCCGGGTCCAAATCATGGTAAGCTTTTTGGGCCTCGCCGGAGAGAAACGGGGCAATCAAATCGGCCCATCGTGCCTTCGGCCACTTCTCTCTCAATGCCGTCCGCTCAAACGTTGTCAGGTATGCCTCGACGTCATCTTCTGCAGTCAGCTTTTGCCAGTATCGACTCACATGGATCCTTCTGGACTCTGCTTCCGGGTCAGCGTCAGGCATGCTCACCAGGCGCTGCGCCACCTGTTGGAGAAGTTGGCGGTCTGCAACCGTCATGTCCAGTAACTCCTTCAGCTGTGCGGCCATCAAGCGATTAGCTTCGTGCTGTGCGGCAGTGGCCTGCTGCTGTACGGCAGTGGACTGTACTAAGGCTTTCACCACGTCTTCCATGCTGTCGCCTGTGCCACGGTATGCCCGCATTCTCCACCACAATGTGACAAAACACTCTGGGATCGCCTTTGCTGGGGTCAAAGGACACGTGGTTTGTGCATTGAATCTGAGGCGTACAGCAGGTTTCTGAGCAGGCTGACCTCAGGTCAGATTTATTAACGTGAACGCAACACAAAAAACAAAACATAAAAATAAATCCTAGCCTGTCCGGCACTAACTAAACAAATACGTTGCTATCTCAACAACTGGGGGGCTTCTCCCACCCAGCTAACATCACACAATTCTTGAGCAGAGCTCTTCACTCACGTTTGTCCCACACAGGCAGGCAATCTGTGTGCCCCAGGCAGACACTGGAAACACCCAGCTGGTCATCTTTTATTCCTGCAATCATTAACCCATTAGCACCCTGAAGATACTGAGTGGCCTAATTCACATAGGACAAACACCTGGGCGGATATACCTGCCTCCAACTAGCACACCAGCATGAGTCTTACAGGGCCTACTAACTGTGTCAGCCTCTCATTACAGTTGTCCTCCGCTGAGCAAAGCAATGCCGCCTGTTTAGTCCTGTTGCCAATTTTGAACTGGATTTAGCCTACTTTCTTATTTGGGCCTATATCTGTGTTTCCTCCTCGTCCTGCCCATTGGCCAGCCACTGCTAGATGAGTCTGCTGGTACATTGACAAAGACCACAACATTCCCCTTGCACTCTACACAGCCAGAATCCGACCCTGCTGAAAGTCAGGTTCCCCTTCCCGCATACTATACCACCTTACACGGGAACAAAGAGGAATGTGCAGATGAAAGTGCAGATTCCTTCATCAGGTTGGGGGGCATACTTGTTGGCACTGGCCCCTTATAGTACGCAAAAGTGTCTCTGGCAGTGGGAGGCGCCGTCCACCATCAAACACACCACCGTACTATGAGGGGCCCTGTGCCAGTGCCAACTAGTGGGCCCCCCCTGCTTGCTCTGGATCACAGCACTTGCAAAGTTGAAATACTTACTTCTCCCTGCTCCACCGCTGTGACGTATTCCGCGCTTCCTGGGCCCACGAAAATCTTGAGCCAGCCCTACCCCCACAACTTTAGCCGTTTTCAATGCCTAATTATTATTATAAAGTAAATTAAGATTGACAAGCTTCAGTAATAAGAATTGATGTTTTTGGCATTAAAATGGGCACTGTAGGTGTTTTCCTGTCCTCCACTCACTGCCGACTTTGATTCCCCATTGACTTGCATTGGGTTTCGTGTTTCGATCGACCCCCGACTTTTCGAAATAATCGGCCGATTTCACCCGACCCGACTTTTGACAAAGTAAGGTTTCGCAAAACCCGACTCGATCCTAAAAAAGTAAAAGTCGCTCAACTCTAGTGGAAACCCCCACAAGTGACACCATTTTGGAAACTAGACCCCTAATGGAACTTATCTTGATGTGTGGTGAGCACTTTGAGCCCCCAAGTGCTTCACATAAGTTTATAACGCAGAGGCGTGAAAATAAAAAATCGTATTTTTTACACAAAAATGATCTTTTCGCCCGCAAATTCTTATTTTCACAAGGGTAACAGGAGAAATTAGACAACAAAAGTGGTTGTGCAATTTTTCCTGAGTACGTCGATACCCTATATGTGGGGGTAAACCGCTGTTTGGGTGCACGGCATCGCTTGGAAGAGGAGCGCCGTTTGACTTTTTCAATGCAGAATTGCAGAGCTCCTGATGTACCTAAACAGTAGAAACCCCCCACAAGTGACCCGATTTTGGAAACTAGACCCCCAAAGAGCTTATTAAGATGTGTGGAGAGTAGGGTTGAGCGAAACGGGTCGTTCATTTTCAAAAGTCGCCGACTTTTGGCAAAGTCGGGTTTCATGAAACCCGATCCGACCCCTGTGCGGGGTCGGCCATGCGGTACGCGACTTTCGCGCCAAAGTCGCGTTTCAATGACGCGAAAAGCGCCATTTCTCAGCCAATGAAGGTAAACGCAGAGTGTGGGCAGCGTGATGACATAGGTCCTGGTCCCCACCATCTTAGAGAAGGGCATTGCAGTGATTGGCTTGCTGTCTGCGGCGTCACAGGGGCTATAAAGGGGCGTTCCCGCCGACCACCATGTTACTGCTGCTGATCTGAGCTTAGGGAGAGGTTGCTGCCGCTTCGTCAGAAGCAGGGATAGCGTTAGGCAGGGTCCATTAACCACCAAACCGCTTGTGCTGTAGCGATTTCCACTGCCCAACACCACCTTCGGTGTGCAGGGACAGTGGAAGCTACATTTTTTTTTTTTTTTCCCCCTCAGCGCTGTAGCTCATTGGGCTGCCCTAGAAGGCTCCCTGATAGCTGCATTGCTGTGTGTACGCCGCTGTGCAAACCAACTGCTTTTTTCAAAGCACAAATCCTCTTGTTCCTTCCTTTCTGCACAGCTATCTTTTTTGTTTGTCCACACTTTTTATTTAATTTGTGCATCAGTCCACTCCTTATTGCTGCCTGCCATACCTGGCTGAGATTACTGCAGGGAGATAGTAATTGAAGGACACTCCCTGTTTTTTTTTTTTTTTTTTGTGGGAGATTAAGATTGACATTTCTGCTAGAGTGCCATCCCTGTGTGTGCCATCTCTCACTCAGTGGGCCATAGAAAGCCTATTTATTTTTTTGCTTGATTTGGGTTATAAAATCTACCTGAAAAAATCACTACATCAATCAGTGGGAGAAAAATATTGGCCTCAGGGCTTGTGTGCCACTCCTGACTCCTGTGTGCATCATCACTCACTCAGTGGGCCATAGAAAGCCCATTTTTTTTTTTTTTTTGCTTTATTTGGGTTCTAAATTCTACCTGAAAAAATCAATAAATCAATCAGTGGGAGATTAATATTGGCCTTTGGGCTTGTGTGCCAGTCCTAAGCGTGCCATCTCTCTCTCTCAGATAGTGGGCCATAGAAAGCCTATTTATTATTTTTTTTTATTGGGTTTATAAATTTTCCCTGGAACAAAAAAAAAAAAAGTGGGAGATTAATATTGGCCTCTGGGCTTGTGTGCCAGTCCTGAGCGTGCCATCTCTCTCACAAATAGTGGGCCATAGAAAGCCTATTTATTTATTTTTTTTGGTTTTATAAATTCTCCCTGAAAAAAAAAGAGAGATTAATATTGGCCTTTGGGCTTGTGTGCCAGTCCTAAGCGTGCCATCTCTCTCTCTCTCTCAGATAGTGGGCCATAGAAAGCCTATTTATTATTTTTTTTATTGGGTTTATAAATTTTCCCTGGAACAAAAAAAAAAAAGTGGGAGATAAATATTGGCCTCTGGGCTTGTGTGCCACTCCTGACTCCTGTGTGCGTCATCTCTCACTCAGTGGGCCATAGAAAGCCTTTTTTTGTTTTATTTGTTTTCTAAATTCTCCCTGAAAAAATCATTTTATTTTATTTGGTTTCTAAATTCTTCCTGAAAAAATCATTTTATTCTATTATTTTTTTTCCTAAAGTCTCCCTGAAAAAAAAAAAAAAAACAAATCAGTGGGAGATTAATATTGCCCTTTCTGCTTGTGTGCCAGTCTTGACTCCTGGGTGTGCCATCTCTCTCTCTCTCTCCAATTGTGGGCCATAGAAAGCCTATTATTTTTTTAGCTTGATTTGGGTTCCAAAATCTACCTGAAAAAATCACTACATCAATCAGTGGGAGATAAATATTGGCCTCTGGGCTTGTGTGCCACTCCTGACTCCTGTGTGCATCATCTCTCACTCAGTGGGCCATAGAAAGCCTTTTTTTGTTTTATTTGTTTTCTAAATTCTCCCTGAAAAAATCATTTTATTTTATTTGGTTTCTAAATTCTTCCTGAAAAAATCATTTTATTCTATTATTTTTTTGTTCCTAAAGTCTCCCTGAAAAAAAAAAAAAAATCAAATCAGTGGGAGATTAATATTTACATTTGTGCTTAAGTGACAGTCCTGCGTGTGTGGCATCTCTCTCATTTGTTGCCACCAACAACAGAGTGTGTAACATTGTGCCTGATTTTCGTTGTGGTCTCACTCACCTGTAAAGGGGTAGCTAAATCATACTGAAGTTATAGCTCACCGTGTAATTTGTGTGACAGCAACAAATACCGTTAGTTTGTTTACGTTTTTAAAACAATGAGGAAGTCTGGTGGAAGAGGTCGTGGCCGGGGGCGTTCATTGTCAGCTGGTAATGAGGGTAGTGGTAGTGGTGGAGCATCAGCTGGTCGTGGGAAAAAAAATATTGCACCTAAGTCTGGAGCTGTGGAGCCAGGTTCGTCGTCTGGCTACACAAGGCCTCGAACGCTCCCTTTTCTGGGAGTAGAAAAACCGCTTTTAAAGCCGGAGCAGCAAGAGCAAGTTTTGGCTTATCTTGCTGACTCAGCCTCTAGCTCTTTTGCCTCCTCTCGTGAAACTGGTAAATGTCAAAGCAGCGCGTCGTTAGTGGATGTTCACGGTCAGGGACAAGTCGCTTCCTTGTCCTCTTCAGCAAAAACAACAACAGAGAAGAATGCAGCAGGCGACACAACGGGTTACTCCATGGAGCTCTTTACACATACCGTCCCTGGCTTAGAAAGTGAAGCAGTTAACAGTCCATGCCCATTACAAGTTGAATCTGACATGGAGTGCACTGATGCACAGCCACAGCCAGACTACTATGCTGGTCCTTTGACTCAGACCACAACATTGCCCTCGCAGGGTAATGATCAAGAATCAGACCCTGATGAGACTATGTTGCCCCATCACGAACGCTATACCACCGACTGACACGGTGACACAGACGAAGTTGCACACAAGCTACAAGAAGAGGTAATAGATGACCCAGTTCTTGACCCCGATTGGCAGCCATTGGGGGAACAGGGTGCAGGCGGCAGCAGTTCTGAAGCGGAGGAGGAGGGGCCGCAGCAGGCATCAACATCGCAACAGGTTCCATCTGCCGGGCCCGTATCTTGCCCAAAACGCGTGGCAAAGCCAAAACCTGTTGGAGGACAGCGTGGCCATCCGGTTAAAGCTCAGTCTGCAATGCCTGAAAAGGTATCCGATGCTAGAAAGAGTGCAGTCTGGCATTTTTTTAAACAACATCCAATTGATCAGCGCAAAGTCATCTGTCAAAAATGTTCTTAACTACCTTAAGCAGAGGACAGAATCTGAAAAGTCTCAATACAAGTTGCATGCATAGACATTTAACCACCATGCATTTGCAAGCCTGGACTAACTACCAAACGTCCCTTAAGGTTGTAGCACCCTCGGCCAATGAAGCTAGTCAGCAACGCAACATCCCTTCCGGCAGTGTAGGGCCACCATTTTCCGCACCACCTGCAGTATCTGTGCAGGTTTCTTTGCCAGGCCAAAGCAGTCAGGGTCAGGGAATCACCAGTTTCGTAGTAGGAAACACTGCATCTAGGGCACCGGCGGCAACAATACCATCTCCCACCGTCTCTCAGTCTGCCATGTCCACCGGCACCCCCGCTAGTTCCACGATCTCCAGCTCTCCAGTCCAGCTCACCCTACATGAGACTATGGTTAGAAAAAGGAAGTACTTAGCCTCGCATCCGCGTACACAGGGTTTGAATGCCCACATAGCTAGACTAATCTCGTTAGAGATGATGCCCTACCGGTTAGTTGAAAGCGAAGCTTTCAAAGCCCTGATGGACTACGCTGTACCACGCTACGAGCTACCCAGTCGACACTTTTTTTCCAGAAAAGCCATCCCAGCCCTCCACCAGCATGTTAAAGAGCGCATCGTCCATGCACTCAGGCAATCTGTGAGCACAAAGGTGCACCTGACAACAGATGCATGGACCAGTAGGCATGGCCAGGGACGTTACGTGTCCATCACGGCGCACTGGGTAAATGTGGTGGATGCAGGGTCCACAGGGGACAGCAAGTTTGGGACAGTTCTGCCTAGCCCACGGTCTAGGAAACAGTTGGCTGTAGCAGTTCGCACCCCCTCCTCCTCCTCTTCGTCCTCCTGCAGAAGCGAGAGCTCGTCCACAGACCGCAGTCGCACAACCACTCCATCCGCAGCTGCCACTGTTGCACACCAGGTCTCCCATTATGGGGCAGCTACTGGCAAACGTCAGCAGGCTGTATTGGCTATGAAGTGTTTGGGCGACAACAGACACACCGCGGAAGTTCTGTCCGAGTTCTTGCAGAAAGAAACGCAGTCGTGGCTGGGCACTGTAGATCTTGAGGCAGGCAAGGTAGTGAGTGATAACGGAAGGAATTTCATGGCTGCCATCTCCCTTTCCCAACTGAAACACATTCCTTGCCTGGCTCACACCTTAAACCTGGTGGTGCAGTGCTTCCTGAAAAGTTATCCGGGGTTATCCGACCTGCTCCTCAAAGTGCGTGGACTTTGCTCACATATCCGCCGTTCGCCCGTACACTCCAGCCGTATGCAGACCTATCAGCGTTCTTTGAACCTTCCCCAGCATCGCCTAATCATAGACGTTGCAACAAGGTGGAACTCAACACTGCACATGCTTCAGAGACTGTGCGAACAGAGGCGGGCTGTTATGTTTTTGTGGGAGGATACACATACACGGGCAGGCAGTAGGATGGCAGACATGGAGTTGTCAGGTGTGCAGTGGTCGAAGATTCAAGACATGTGTCAAGTCCTTCAGTGTTTTGAGGAATGCACACGGCTGGTTAGTGCAGACAACGCCATAATAAGCATGAGCATCCCCCTAATGCGTCTGCTGATGCAAAGTTTGACGCACATAAAGGATCAGGCGTCTGCAGCTGAGGAAGAGGAAAGCCTTGATGACAGTCAGCCATTGTCTGGCCAGGGCAGTGTACAGGACGAGTTAGCGGGCGAAGAGGAGGAGGAGGACGATGGGGATGATTATATTTTTAATGAGGAAGCTTTTCCGGGGCCACTGGAAATTGGTGGGGCGGCAAGGCCGGGTTCTGGTTTTTGGAGGGACACAAGTGACGTGGATTTGCCTGAAACTGCCCCTCAACCAAGCACAACCACAGATTTGAGAACTGGAACTTTGGCCCACATGGCGGATTATGCCTTACGTATCCTCAAAAGGGACACACGCATAACTAAAATGATGAACGATGACGATTACTGGTTGGCCTGCCTCCTTGATCCTCGCTATAAAGGCAAATTGCAAAATATAATGCCACATGAGAACTTGGAACTAATATTAGCAACCAAACAATCAACTCTTGTTGACCGTTTGCTTCTGGCATTCCCTGCACACAGCGCCCGTGATCGTTCTCACACGAGCTGCAGGGGCCAGCAGACCAGAGGAGTTAGAGGGGCAGAAATCAGAAGTGGCGTTGGCCAGAGGGGTTTTCTGACCAGGTTGTGGAGTGATTTTGCTATGACCGCAGACAGGACAGGTACTGCAGCATCAATTCAAAGTGACAGGAGACAACATTTGTCCAGTATGGTTACAAACTATTTTTCATCCCTTATCGATGTTCTCCCTCAACCGTCATTCCCATTTGATTACTGGGCATCAAAATTAGACACCTGGCCAGAATTGGCAGAATATGCATTGCAGGAGCTTGCTTGCCCGGCAGCTAGTGTCCTATCAGAAAGAGTATTCAGTGCTGCAGGTTCAATACTAACAGAAAAAAGGACTCGTCTGGCTACCCAAAATGTAGATGATCTAACCTTCATTAAAATGAACCACAACTGGATTTCGAAATCTTTTGCCCCACCTTGCCCGGCTGACACCTAGCTTTCCTATGTAAAGGTCTTGCCTGTGGACTATTCTGAACGACTTTTCCAATCTCGTAATTTGCAGCACCTGATTGTCCAGCATCCGACATGTTAACACCTCCCTAAATGGCCAAAGTCCCCACACGGGGCCGTGGTATCGCCACTTGGCGCCAGCACCCGTGAGAGTACTGTTTGTCTGAAGAGGTGGGTGTGCCCGCTTTTGGTCGACGGCACTGCCACTAGGTCCCTCATAGTACAATAAAGTGTCTGGCGGTGGTGGTGCGCACCCAACGTCAGACACACCGTTGTAATATGAGGGGCCCTGGGCCTGTACCGCCGGCCACAAGACAGTCCCCCCCCCAGGTCAAACAGTGCTCTACGACTTGCAAAATTTTCTCTCACAGCTCCACCAATGTTTAGTCTATGCGCTGACATCCTTCAATGCCTGGCACTGTCAATACCATTGTATTGACATTTTTCTTATGTTAGGCCTTCGAAGCCTGTCTGCGGTCACTCCTTCCACTAGGCCTCCACTGACCTGTCTACTGCTGCCCGTGTTCCCCTGGAACCAATTTTAAATTGCCTACAGCCAGCCCAATTTATTATGTTAGGGCTTCGAAGCCTGTCTGCGGTCCCTCCTTCCACTAGGCCTCCACTGACCTGTCTACTGCCGCCCGTGTTCCCCTGGAACCAATTTTAAATTGCCTACAGCCAGCCCAATTTATTATGTTAGGGCTTCGAAGCCTGTCTGCGGTCCCTCCTTCCACTAGGCCTCCACTGACCTGTCTACTGCCGCCCGTGTTCCCCTGGAACCAATTTTAAATTGCCTACAGCCCAATTTTTGTTATGTTAGGCCTTCGAAGCCTGTCTGCGGCCCGTTCTTTCCACTACTACTACACTGACCTGGCTACTGCCGCCCGTGTTCCCCTGGAACCAATTTTAAATTGCCTACAGCCAGCCCAATTTATTATGTTAGGGCTTCGAAGCCTGTCTGCGGTCCCTCCTTCCACTAGGCCTCCACTGACCTGTCTACTGCTGCCCGTGTACCCCTTGAACCAACATCAGAAAATATAAAAATAAGTATTTTGCTTATAAAAAAGAAAATACTGGAGAGATATCAAATGCAGACATTTTAACATTAAAAACAAACACATACAACAAAAATCTGGTACAGTACTAAAAATGGCCACCAGCTACAATAACTTTCTCCTGCAAGTAGTTAACTGAAAGTTTTTTTCAATTTAAAACACAGATATGGCATCCACCGAGTGTTGTCCTGTCGCGTCTTCTTTATATTATTGCCAAGAAGATGCAAAACAATGAAAATAATAAAATCATTATTTACCAAAAAAATAGAGTAAGTCAAAACCACATTGCAAATAAACATTCATTACAAATAAAGAAGCAGGGCGCGTCCGAGGGTGAGTATATACCTAATAAGAATATAATTACCCTCGGACGCGCCCTGCTTCTTTCCGACAGCCTTCCTTCCTAAGAATCAGCCCTTCCGTGGTGTAGAGAGAGGGTTTGTTACACTCCAAGGTGTTCCCCAGGTTGCCTTTCCTGAGCTTCGATCTTCATGCTCTCGTTTAGTAGTTGTCGGAAAGTAGGCTGCATTAGGCCTACAAATTGGGTATGGGGTGGAGAGAGATGGTGTGTTACACTCCAAGGTGTTCCCCAGGTTTCCTTGCCATTGCTTCGGTCTTCCGACTCTCGTTTAGTAGTTGTAGAAAACTACACTGCATTAGGCCTACAAAATGGGTATCGGGTGGAGAGAGATGGTGTGTTACACTCCAAGGTGTTCCCCAGGTTTCCTTGCCATTGCTTCGGTCTTCCGACTCTCGTTTAGTAGTTGTAGAAAACTACACTGCATTAGGCCTACAAAATGGGTATCGGGTGGAGAGAGATGGTGTGTTACACTCCAAGGTGTTCCCCAGGTTTCCTTGCCATTGCTTCGGTCTTCCGACTCTCGTTTAGTAGTTCTGGTTCAAGCGCTCGATAGCTCCGGTTTTATCGGCCAGGAACAATAGTACTACGTCTGTCGAATGAGCGCACAGTATTGTACCACCCAATCAGCACACAAGGGGTGGAGAATTTGGCGCTCCTACGTATCAAGCTCCTCCACCCATTACATCGTATACAATATTGTGCACACCTTTGTTACACGATGCGATCATGCCGCCACAGCGGGACACTTGACGACGAAAGAAAGTTTCAAACGATCTGCTACGACGTACGATTCTCAGCGGGGTCCCTGATCGCAGTAGCGTGTCAGACACAGCGAGATCGTAAGTATATCGCTGGAACGTCACGAATCGTGCCGTCGTAGCAATCAAAATGCCACTGTGTGATGGTACCTTTAGGGTTAGGCTTGTGGTTAGGGTTATAGTTGGTATTAGGGTTAGGGGTGTGTTAGGTTTGAGATTAGGTTTACGTGTGTGTTGGGGTTAGTGTTGGCGTTAGAATTGACGGGTTTCCACTGTTTAGGTACATCAGGGGCTCTCCAAATGCGACATGGCGCCACCATTGATTCCAGCCAATCTTGCATTCAAAAAGTAAATTGGGCTTGAACCAGAACTCCTAAATCCCCTGGACTTTAAACTACAGACTTTTACCGCCGCAGGAGGTATGTACAACGCTACAGCGTAGCAGATAGTGCCCTTCAACAAGGATGTTACTTCCTGTTTACCGCTGGAGCGTGGACGATTGTTCCTTATGGAGAGTAGGGTAGGCAAGACCGCCTCAGGTAGACAGCTGTAGCGTGGCCTATTTAATCCTTTTACAGACATAGCTGTTGCGCGGTGGACTGCCCCGTTTATGCCAGTAGCACCATATATATTTAGATCAATGGTCAAAACATTTTGTTTGTTAGCACGTGTATTTATTGTACGTTTGCTTTCTTTTTAGCAAGTATGCTCACTTCCGGTGAGAGGTCTGTCGTTGCTGCTGCCCTAGTGTTTGAGGCAGCACGGCTCCTAGAGGAGAGACGTCCAAAACAAAAACGTCGCATGTGGACCAGGAGCTGGCTGCAGAAAAGGTCAACATTGTCACACATGGGTCTCATAAGAGAGCTACGTGAGAACAACCCTCATGATTTCCGAAACTACCTTAGGATGTCAGAGGAATCCTTCAAGATAATACTTGCTGCTGTTACGCCACTCATACAAAGGCGGGATACGCCGATGCGTGCAGCTGTGCCCGTGGATGAAAGGCTGGCGGTGACACTGCGGTTCCTGGCCACAGGAAGGTCTCTTCAGGATTTGCAGTTTTCCGCTGCTGTTTCCAGGCCTTTACTGAGCGTTATAATTCCGGAGACATGCGAGGCCATTGTGCAGAGCTTAAGGTATTATATGGAGGTGACTGTATGTTTACTACTACTGGTTTTTGCTGCTGTTATGTTATGTCGATATTGTGTTCAGCAACCCTCTCATTCAGTGAAGCAGTCTGATAAAATGGCTGCCTGCATACTCTGGATTGTTGACTTTGTTTGACTACTCCATACTGCGCGTCAATCACTCTAAAGATGTCCACATGACAGTGTATGTGCACACCAATATATTTTTCCTAATTTGTACATGTTTCCTTTTCATCTTGCAGTTTCCCAAGACGGCGGATGACTGGAAGAAGATTGCTTCCGATTTTGAGCAGCTGTGGCAGTTTCCAAACTGCGGTGGCGCCTTGGATGGAAAGGATGTGCGCATCACGCAACCAGCCAACTCGGGATCATTTTTCTACAACTACAAAGGATATTTCAGTGTGATCCTCATGGCCCTTGTCAATGCAAACTATGAGTTCGTGGATGTGGATGTTGGCATGAATGGTCGAGTCTCCGATGGTGGTGTTTTTGAACACACTTCATTTGGGGAAGGCTTGAGGAACAATCAACTGCAGTTGCCACAAAATGAAGACACAAAAGGAAACCTCAATTTTGTTTTCATCGCTGATGAAGCTTTCCCTCTTCATCCCCATCTGCTGAAGCCATTTGCGCAGAGAACACTCACAGCGGAGCGGAGAATCTATAACTACCGGTTGTCTAGGGCCCGTCGTGTGGTCCTATGGCGAATCGGTTTAGAGTTTTCCACACAGCTATCAACTTGAAGATGCCGTCTATAGACTTAGTGGTTTTGGCATGCTGTGTGCTGCATAACTTCCTGAGACGCCACGATACCAGCTCCTACTCTCCTCCTTTCATTTATTGATTCTGTGGACCCAAGAACCGGAGATATTGTGCCCGGGGAATGGCGGACACAAGAAGAAAATTTTGCAGGTCTTCAAGCGCTGGGATCTGGCAGACAGGCAGACGATGCAAGGGACTGTAGAGAAAAATACTGCCTGTACTTTAATGGTTCTGGAGCTGTGCCCTGGCAGGATCACACCGTATAAAAACAAATTTGTATGTGTATCGAAAACTCAATAATCAATTTGTTTTATGCTTTGGTTTCCACAATGTCATAGTTTGAATAGGTAACTCTCTTTTGTTTAATAAAATTGTATTGCTTACTCCCGTTATTCATGGTTGTTCATTTTATATAAAGTGGTTAACTCCTTAATCCCATATGACGTACTATCCCGTCAAGGTGACCTGGGAATTTATTCCCAGTTACGGGATAGTACGTCATGGCGATCGGTCAATTTTGCATTCGATGGATGTTTACATAACGCCGGAGCGGCACGTAATGTACGCTCGTGGTCTATGACGGCGTGATGACAAACGTACGTTACAGCGTGCGTGCGTGCCTGCGCTAGCTTGCTTTGGTTCCCTGACATCCTGAACATGGCTGCCAGACGACGTGATCCACCAATGGGCATCCCGGAGCTGAAGTTCTTGATTGGCACAATGGATCAACTGCAGTACAATACCACAGGGCTGGAGCTGCACCGCAACCAGCACAAGGAGGAAGTCGTGCATGCGGTGTCTGAGGGCCTCAGGAAGCAGTTTGGAATAACCCGAAGCAAGGCCCAGATTGTTAAAAAATGGGGTGATCTGAAGTCTAAATGCCCAGCGCGCCTGCAGGAGCTTCGCCGCGAGATCCGCAGAGGTGAGTACGCAGGTACCATAGACTGTATGGTACGCCGAAGGGTTAATTGGGTAATTAATGTGAATGGGGGGTACGCTGCAGGGACTTTTATAGGGCATTTTTATTTGTCTGTCCTCGTGGGATCGGTACGGCATACGCTTTTTTTTAATTAACATTCAAAGAGCCAAAGACACAGTGCCGCCGCCACGATATATCCCACAACGCCTCAGATATATCCTTTTTTTTTATTATTATTTTTTTTTAAAACAAGTAACACACTAATTAACAAACAATAACAAAAAACAAACAAACAAGTCCATTGGTGGCAAGGATTAAAATGAAATTTTGAGTCGCCTAATATACGTACATATATTTAAAATAATAATAATCTTTATTTTTATATAGGGCTAACATATTCCGCAGCGCTTTACAGTTTTTGCACACATTATCATCACTGTCCCCGATGGGGCTCACAATCTACATTCCCTATTAGTATGTCTTTGGAATGTGGGAGGAAACCGGAGTGCCCGGAGGAAACCCACGCAAACACAGAGAGAACATACAAACTCTTTGCAGATGTTGTCCTTAGTGGGGTTTGAACCCAGGACTCCAGCGCTGCAAGGCTGCAGTGCTAACCACTGCGCCACCGTGCGAGCTCACACTTCACAGTGATGTTATACTCTGTCTGTGGGCTCAGGGGTTTAATGGTCTGCCAGGCCTGCGAAATTGCGGACATCCAAAAATTTAAAATATGGTGGTGGAGATTCTGGAAACCCTGACCTGACCATTTTTGTCACGGACACCGCATTTTCCTCTCGGACAATACGTCAATTATAAAAAAGTGGCATGTTTTTCCAGGAATTCCAGGACAAGTTGGCAACCATGAGCGTGAGTCTCCCAATTCCCCCATACTGGTACTTGCCTCGCCTCCGCACGCAACTCTGCCAGAAGTTGTGGGTTTTTGTAACGGAGGTCAGCCCATTTTTTCAGCAGCTGCAGCGCACTGCGGCTGACGCCCAACCTCCTCTACATCATGTGCCCAATATGGCGCAGCACCTCCTGCTTGTGGAGGTTCCGGTGGGCAGGTCGAGTCTCCAGGCCCTCGTAGTCCAGGGCATCCATTTTGCTCACTAGAAAGCGGAGCTCGATCTGCCCCAGAGGAGCAGATCGTTGTCTCGCCGCCATTTTAGCTCGAAAGACGCTGTAAGGCACCGCCTAACAACGCCCTGAGGAGGTCCTTGACTCTGCCGTGCTGCCGCGCGATCCGCATCGCTATAGCGTCTGTTTATGCACAGCGTCGCGGTTGTTACGCCGGTATGCCCAGCGTCGCGGTTGTGCTGCAGGCACCAGAAATGTTCCCATTTTTCAGCTCATCAACGGTATGACATCTGAGTTGTTCTTTCTTCTGTGTATACTGTATGGCTATGCAGCAATGCTTATCTATGTAATAGGTAAAAAGATGTATAAAACATCTCTGGCAGCCATCTTGTGCATCTGGCAAGCGGATGCACAAAATGGAGGCACTTTAGGATGCGGTTTGCAAACTCTTTTGCTATGGCTGCCATTTTGTGCGCACACTATATGGAAAGGTAAACCTACTCTTTTGTGTCTGCCTTGGCTGCTCCTGGCCTGCTCCACTAGTTAATTAATACAGCACGCAACATTACGGTTAAATATACCTCTTTTTTCGGCCACGAGGCATCCCACACTGCCTCTGATCCAGATGTGCCCTCCGGGTCAATGCCTCAACATCCTAGTAGGTTCCCACAATAATGTGATTTGGTTGCAGGTACGCCCTCCCCCCCCCCCCCCGCAGTCACTGTTGCCATATATGCTGACAGCACCTGTTTTTTTTCCTTCAAAGAGGCAAAGACACAGCACCGCCGCCACCACGAGGCATCCCACACCGCCTCTGGTCCAGATGTGCCCTCCGGGTCAATGCCTACACATCCTAGTAGGTTCCCACAATAATGTGATTTGGATTTGGTTGCAGGTACCCCCCCCCCCCCCCACCCCCGCAGTCACTGTTGCCATATATGCTGACAGTACCTGTTTTTTTTTTCCTTCAAGGAGACAAAGACAGCGCCGCCGCCGCCACCACGAGGCATCCCACACCGCCTCTGATCCAGATGTGCCCTCCGGGTCAATGCCTCAACATCCTAGTATGTTTGCCATGTTAATTGTATTGTTCATAAGTTCATTTTTTTTTAACAACATTTCAAATGTCAAGAATAACATAAGAAATATTTTTTTTTAATCTTCATGTTATAGCTGCACATGGTCACGGACGGAGGCATGATGGAAGTCCCTGTGGAACCACCCCAGACTCTGAGAATATGTCCCCAGAACAGGTCTTGCCACGTAAGTTTTTTCAAACACGCTTAAGATTGTCACTCACTGCCTCTCTCTATGTAACCCGGGACAGCAAGGGCAGTTTCTGAGACTCCCCCGCCACAGAGAGGTTTCCTTCATCCTAAACGCTAGTATGGGGATGTCATCCCAGCCCAGTATCGGGAGACTACTGTGTTATTTATGTTATGCTTTTTGACCAACAGTAGCCGGCAGTGTGACCATGGAGGATCTAGAAGCCGGAATTGAAAGGCTGTTAAGACACTCTGGCGCGGATTCAGGAGCAGCAGAATGTGGCAATGGGGGAGCTGCAGAAGCTTAGGGACATGTGCCAACTGTTGGAGGCGGGGCAAAAATAAAAACTATTCTCTGTTTGTAAAGTTTATGTTGTAAATTAAAAAAAATATATATACTTTTATTCCATTTTCAATGTTTTGTTTTTTGAAAAGTACATTTCTTTGTTAAGTTCATTTCTGCCGTCATACTGTGCTGTGGACCCATTTTGTCTCTGTGATCGAGACCCACCAATCAAGCTATCGAGATAGACGTTCAAGAAAAAGGTTTTATTAAAAACACATTATTAACAAGACAAAAATACATAACAGTAAAGAAGCAAGGTATCACAATTCGTGATACGCCGAATCTTCATTTCTAACATTAAGGTGCCTGATGGGCGAAGCCATGTGAGACGGAATGGTCGTGTAGGTTTTAGGGGGTGGCGGGCCGAAGTGGGACATTGGAACGTATTGGTGTCTGTGGCCAACCATGAAAATATGCTGACTCTGGCCGCTCCATTGGCCGGGAACAAACCAAGCGCGTGTGCTCATCCAAAGTGCCATCAGAACCCTTATTAACAGCATCCATAATTAGACGCTCCGTATGAGTTCTTTGCCTCTCGTCCATTTTTGAAAGTTTGTCTACAATGTACTGTCCAAACCCCTGCAACGCAGGGCTGACATTGTTCGTTAACGCCTGTTTGGCCAGGGTCAAAAGTTCAAGGGAGACGTCAGAGGTGGCTTTACGCTTCCTTGAACCTTGCCTCCATTGAGTCCGGGCAGGTGCAGCCTCCACTATTTGACTCCTGTGCACTGTCCTGTGCACTGTCCTGTGCACTGTCCTGTGCACTGTCCTGTGCACTGTCCTGTGCACTGTCCTGTGCACTGTCCTGTGCACTGTCCTGTGCACTGTCCTGTGCACTGTCCTGTGCACTGTCCTGTGCACTGTCCTGTGCACTGTCCTCCTGGGGAGAATAAAAAATGAAGTTATTAAACAGAAAAAAAACACGATTTACACCACCCTAACCGCATTCAAACTATACATTCGTATACATGCGAAAATGTTGTAATACATTATTATATTAGTAATATTATTTAACATTCCCATTTATTTATTACTTTGCGCCCCTCGTGAACGTCACGCACAGATTATGCAAAATGTGCTCTGAATTGTGAGAGCACCCCCTGTGTGACATGACCGTACGACTGTCCCATACGACTTCTACATCGCAAATACGTCATGAAATTATCGCTCCAGCGCCGTGCATTGCGAAGTGTGACCGCAGTCTAACACACCCAACCCTAATCCCAAACCTAACACACCCCTAACCCTAAGGCCGGCGTCACACTAGCGAGTTTTACGGACGTACGAGTGCATTAAATACGTCCATAAAACACGCATTACACACGGCCCAATTATTCTCTATGCCCCAGCTCCTATCTGCCGTATTTTACTGATCCGTATTATACGGCTTTCTACGGCCGTAGAAAATCGCAGCATGCATGGGGGCCCGAAAAATACGGATTACACACGGACCAGCAGTGTGACTTGCGAGAAATACGCAGCGGTGTTAGCGAGAAAAGCCGGCAATTAAGTGCGGTGTACAGTAAAATCACACTGACAGCTTACAATAGAATAGGTGGAATAAATGTGTACACATAGAATAGGTAGGTATATATATGTCATTAAGACACATATGTATGTGTATATGTATGTATATATAGAGGGCGCCTCACCGCGAATGAAGGTAACTACAGGTCATTGACCTACTTTCCATTCATTCGCTGGGGTTTTACAGTCAGGAGCATAGCTAGATTATAGCAGAGCTCCTGGCTGTAAAAAAAAAATTAACCCCTACAGATGGATTTACAACGTGGGACGTTACAGATCTACGGAAGGTATGTATATTGTTGGTTTATTATTTTTTCTGTCACACATCGAGGGTCTTCAGCCAGTGGATTGAGAGAACAATAAAATATTACAACAAACGGTGTTTATTTCATTAAAATACTTTTTAATAATGTGTGTTTTTTTTTAACTCTTTCATACAATTGGATTAATAATGGATAGGTGTCATAATTGACGCCTCTCCATTATTAATCTGGCTTAATGTCACCTTACAATAGCAAGGTGGCATTAACCCTTCATTACCCCATATCCCACCTCTACACGGGAATGGAAGAGAGTGGCCAAGTGCCAGAATAGACACATCTTCCAGATGTGCCTTTTCTGGGGTGGCTGGGGGCAGATGTTTTTAGCCAGGGGTGGGGGGCAATAACCATGGACCCTCTCCAGGCTATTAATATCTGCCCTCAGTCACTGGCTTTACTACTCTGGCGGAGAAAATTGCGCAGGAGCCCACGCCAATTTTTTCCACCATTTAACCCTTTAATTTAATAGCTAGAACGGCCAAATTTTGCACATACACACTACTAACATTAGTAGTGTGGAATATGCAAAAAAAAAAGGGGGATACGACATGGTTTACTGTATGTAAACCATGTCTCATCATGTCGGGTTTAGGAAGGAGATAGCAAAAGCCGGCAATTGAATTACCGGCTTTTAAGCTATCTCGCGCTGGATGATACATTAATATATATATATACACTGCGAGAAAATCTTGCAGTACGGATGCCATACGGATTACATACGGAGGATGCCATGCGCAAAATACGCTGACACACCCTGCCTACGGAGGAGATACGGACCACTATTTTGGGGACTTTTCAGCGTATTACGGCCGTAAAATACGGACCGTATTGTCTTGCGCCGAGTGTGACGCCGGCCTAATAACAACCATAACCCTAACCACAAGCCTAACCCTAACTCCAACCCTAACTCTAGTTCCAACCCTAACCCTAAGTGGCCACGTTGCGGATCCGCAGTTTTTGAAAAATCCGCAGGCAAAACGCACTGTATTTTACTTGTGGATTTACAATGTTTTCTGTGCGCCTTTCACCTGCAAATTCCTATTGAGGAACAGGTGTAAAACGCTGCGGAATCCACACAAAGAATTGAAATGCTGCGGAACATACAACGCAGTGTTTCTGCGCGGTATTTTCCGCACCATGGGCACAGTGGATTTGGTTTTCCATAGGTTTACAAGGTACTGTAAACATGATGGAAAACTGCTACGAATCCGCACCGTGTGCACAGAGCCTAATTCTAACCCTAGTGGAAAAATAAAAATATGTTTTCTTTATTTTATCATTTTGCCTACCTATGGGGGTGATAAAGGGGGGGTTATTTACAATTTTTTTTAATTTTGATCACTGTGATAGGTTGTATCACAGTGATCAAAATGTACCTGGAATGAATTTGCTGGCCGATTCAGTGGGCGCACTTCACATGTGCCTGCTTTTTTAGAAGATGGCGGCGCCCATGGAGAAGACAGACGGACACCCGGAGGGACACCGGGACTTGGTAAGTATGGGGGGGTGGGATCGGACAGCGGGAGGGCGCGGGCGGAGAAGACTGATGGCGGCGTATCGCCGCTGTCAGACAGTGGAGGGGGCAGATCGGGGTCTCCAGCCGTGGCCGATGATATTGCAGCATCGGCCATGGCTGGATTGTAATATTTCACCAATTTTCAGTTAACCCTTTCACCTGATCTGCAGGAACACGATCCTGCCATGACGCCACATAGGCGTCACAGGTTGGATTGGCACAGGTCGAATTAACTCTCTATGTACCATTTTATTATGTTCATTACTAAACACCGGGCTTGGTATTATCTATATATCTATCTATAGATTTATCTATTATCTATGTGTGTGTAAACATTATTATTAGTCAATGGAGTATATAAAGGAAAAGGTTGAAGAAATGACATCACAATTCTTTTTTTGTTTGTTAAAGAATAGACCTTTATTTAGCTTACAAAAATGCACACAAAGCCGCATGAAAATCAGCATCAAATCTGCACAGATTTTTCTGCCAAGAGATGCAGAATCTGCACAGAAAATTCCACAGGCAGATCTGCAACGTGTGCACATACCCTAACGCACACTCCCTCCCCCCTCCCCCCACAAAATTGGTGCGAAAACAGGGTGCATCTTATAATCTGAACCTAAAATAAATAAATAAATAACTTACTGGGGAGGGGGGGGGGGGGGGGGGGGGGTTGGGAGGGGGGAATTGCGGCGGTGGAGCAGTGATGCATGCCCCCTCACACCAGCCCCCTGGATGCCCCTCTACATATCCCATGCCCCCTCAACAGCCACAAGGCCCCCTGGATGCCCCTCTACATACCCCATGCCTCCTCTACATGCCCCCTTCACACCAGCCCCCTGGATGCCCCTCTACATACCCAATGCCTCCTCACAACAGCCACAAGGCACCCTGGATGCCCCTCTACATACCCCATGCCCCCTCACACCAGCCCCCTGGATGCCCCTCTACATACCCCATGCCCTCACACCAGCCCCCTGGATGCCCCTCTGCATACCCCATGCCCTCCTCACAACCGCCACAAGGCACCCTGGATAACCCTCTACATACCCCATGCCCCCTCACACCAGCACCCTGGATGCCCCTCTACATACCCCATGGCACCTCACACCAGCCCCCTGGATGCCCCTCTACATACCCTATGCCCCCTCACACCATCCACACAGCACCCTGGATGCCCCATGCCCCCTCTACATACCCCATGCCTCCTCACAACAGCCCCCTGGATGCCCCTCTACAAGACCCATCACACCAACCCCCTTGATGCCCCTCTACATACACCATGCTTTCTCACAGCAAATTACAACCTCAGAGCACTCACACTGATTCCTGCATCCTCATTCCCTTGTACAAGGCTCCATGGTGCCGCCCGAGTCCTCTCCTCACTCAGCTCCATGGTGCGGCCCCTCAGTCCTCTCCTCACACTGCTCCACGCTGCGGCCCCTCGGTCCTCTCCTCACACGGCTTCATAGTGCAGCCCCTCGGTCCTCTCCTCACACTGCTCCATGCTGCAGCCCCTCGGTCCTCTCCTCACACGGCTCCACACTGCAGCCCCCCGGTCCTCTCCACACTGCAGCCCCTCGGTCCTCTCCTCACACGGCTCCATAGTGCAGCCCCTCGGTCCTCTCCTCACACGGCTCCACACTGCAACCCCCCGGTCTTCTCTACACTGCAGCCCCCCGGTCCTCTCCTCCCACGGCTCCACACTGCAGCCCCCCGGTTTTCTCCTCACACAGCTCCACGCTGCAGCCCCCCCGTCCTCTCCTCACACGGCTCCACGCTGCAGCCCCCCCCCCCCCCGGTCCTCTCCTCACACGGCTCCACGCTGCAGCCCCCCCCCCCCCCCGGTCCTCTCCTCACACGGCTCCACGCTGCAGCCCCCCGGTCCTCTCCACACTGCAGCCCCTCGGTGCTCTCCACACACAGGTCCACACTGCAGCCTCCCGGTCCTCTCCTCACTGCAGCCCCCCGGTCCTCTCCTCACACGGCTCCACGCTGCAGCACCCCGGGTCCTCTCCTCACACGGCTCCACGCTGCAGCCCCCCGGTCCTCTCCTCACACGGCTCCACGCTGCAGCCCCCCCCCCGGTCCTCTCCTCACACGGCAGCCCCCTGGTCCTCTCCTCACACGGCTCCACACTGCAGCCCCCCGGGTCCTCTCCTCACACGGCTCGACGCTGCAGCCCCCCGGTCCTCTCCTCACACGGCTCCACACTGCAGCTTCCCCCGGTCCTCTCCTCACACGGCTCCACGCTGCAGCCCCCTGGTCCTCTCCTCACACGGCTCCACACTGCAGCCTCCCGATCCTCTCCTCACACAGCTCCACACTGCAGCCCCCCGGTCCTCTCTTCACACGGCTCAACGCTGCAGCCCCCGGTCCTCTCCTCACACGGCTCCACGCTGCAGCCCCCCGGTCCTCTCCTCACACGGCTCCACGCTGCAGCTCCCGGTCCTCTCCTCACACGGCTCCACGCTGCAACCCCCCGGTCCTCTCCTCACACGGCTCCACGCTGCAGCCCCCCGGTCCTCTCCTCACACGGCTCCACGCTGCAGCCCCCCGGTCCTCTCCTCACACGGCTCCACGCTGCAGCACCCCGGGTCCTCTCCTCACACGGCTCCACGCTGCAGCCCCCCGGTCCTCTCCTCACACGGCTCCACGCTGCAGCCCCCCCCCGGTCCTCTCCTCACACGGCAGCCCCCTGGTCCTCTCCTCACACGGCTCCACACTGCAGCCCCCCGGGTCCTCTCCTCACACGGCTCCACGCTGCAGCCCCCCGGTCCTCTCCTCACACGGCTCCACACTGCAGCCCCCCCGGTCCTCTCCTCACACGGCAGCCCCCTGGTCCTCTCCTCACACGGCTCCACGCTGCAGCCCCCTGGTCCTCTCCTCACACGGCTCCACACTGCAGCCTCCCGATCCTCTCCTCACACAGCTCCACACTGCAGCCCCCCGGTCCTCTCTTCACACGGCTCCACGCTGCAGCCCCCGGTCCTCTCCTCACACGGCTCCACGCTGCAGCCCCCCGGTCCTCTCCTCACACGGCTCCACGCTGCAGCCCCCGGTCCTCTCCTCACACGGCTCCACGCTGCAACCCCCCGGTCCTCTCCTCACGGCTCCACGCTGCAGCCCCCCGGTCCTCTCCTCACACGGCTCCACGCTGCAGCCCCCCGGTCCTCTCCTCACACGGCTACACGCTGCAGCCCCCCGGTCCTCTCCTCACACGGCTACACGCTGCAGCCCCCCGGTCCTCTCCTCACACGGCTACACGCTGCAGCCCCCCGGTCCTCTCCTCACACGGCTACACGCTGCAGCCCCCCGGTCCTCTCCACACTGCAGCCCCCCGGTTTTCTCCACGCTGCAGCCCCCAGGTCCTCTCCTCACACGGCTCCACGCTGCAGCCCCCCGGTCCTCTCCTCACACGGCTCCACGCTGCAGCCCCCCGGTCCTCTCCTCACACTGCTCCACGCTGCAGTCCCTCGGCTCCATGGTTCAGCCTCTCATTTCCCGCGTCTCTTCTCCAGCAGCAGCTTCCTTCCTTGCTATCGGCGCGTCAATAAAGGAGGCCCCGCCCCTTCCGGTGACATCATGATTTCAAGGAATCACTCCTCCCCCTCAAGAAATCAACTCCAATCTAGACGCTACCCTCTCCTCACACTGCTCCATGCTGCGGCCCCTCAGTCCTCTCCTCACACTGCTCCATGCTGCGGCCCCTCAGTCCTCTCCTCACACTCCTCCATGCTGCGGCCCCTCAGTCCTCTCCTCACACTGCTCCATGCTGCGGCCCCTCAGTCCTCTCCTCACACTGCTCTATGGTGCACTGTGCAGCATCTCATTTCCCTCTTCCCCAGCAGCGGCCTCTCAAAAAGCAGCTTGAGCTTCCTGCTATCGGCTCGTCAGTAGACTAAAGGAGGCCCCGCCCTTTCCGGTGACATCATAAATTCAAGGGATCACTCCCCCTCAAGATATCAACTCCAATCTAGACGCTTCTCAAACATGATCGAACTGAACAAACGGAAAGGCCTGGAGCTGGTCTCGGTGCCGGCGAAAAAGCCGAGAAATGAGGTGGTGGCGACGGTGAGTGCGGCGGGAGAGCAGAGTGTGTGAGAGAGAGAGTGAGTGAGCAAGCAGTGTGTGTGTGAGAGAGAGAGTGAGCAAGCAAGCAGAGTGTGTGTGTGTGAGAGAGAGAGAGTGAGCAAGCAGAGTGTGTGTGCGAGCAGAGTGTGTGTGTGCGAGAAAGCAGAGTGTTTGTGTGTGCGCGCGTGCAGGCGAACAGTGTGTGTGTGTGTGTGTGTGTGTGTGTGAGCAGAGTGTGCACGGGCGAGTAGAGCGTGATATTGTCTCCTCTTTGCCTCTCGGCTGAGTGCTAATACTCCCGGGGAGTCAGGAGAGACCTGTCAGCATGATGTTGCTTCAGCAGATGTATATTGCATGTGTCTGGGCAGCTTTAGAGCGTCACTAGTAGTTGAGTGAATTTGTTTGGGTTCCCTCTTAGGCTACTTTCACCCTGGCGTTTTTTGCAATACGTCGCAATGCGTCGTTTATCGGAAAAAACGCATCCTGCAAAGTTGTTTGCAGGATGCGTTTTTGCCCTATAGATTAACATTAGCGCCGCATTGCCACACGTCGCAACCGTCGTGCGACGGGTGCGCCGTGTTGTGGCGGACCGCCGGGAGCAAAAAACGCTACATGTAACGTTTTTTGCTGCCGACTGACTGCTTTTTCCGACCGCGCATGCGTGGCCGGAACTCCTCCCCGCACCTCACAATGGGGCAGCGGATGCGCTGAAAATCTGCATCCGCTGCACCCGTTGTGCGGCGCAAACAATGCTAGTGTCGGTAACCTCGGCCCGACGCACTGCTACGGGCCAAGCCCGACGCTAGTGTGAAAGTAGCCTTATACGGAGAGCTATAGCGCATCGGATACATGGAGCGCACCGGCTGATCAGCTGCATGTGTCGCGGCTGCGTGACCGTCACGACACCTGCATGGAGAGCCCAACAAACACACTCTCCATGCATGTGACACCGCCGCGACACATGCAGCTGCGGAGCCGAACAGCTGATCAGCCGGAGCGATCCAGGAAGCCGGGTTCCCTCTGCAGCTTATTCGGTAAGCGCTATAGCTTCCGATTAAGGGGAACACGAACAAATTCACTAATTCTAGTCACTAGGTCCGTTCAGTTATCAACTGTTGATATACTCAAGAAGGTTTGCTGACAGATCATGAAATCAGAAATGTTGAACAGTTGTAACACAATTGTTTTTGGAAGTTACAGTAAATTTTTTTTTTTATGCCATGAATACACTTTATTTACATTAACATAAGCAATCCATGATATACTATAATTGATCATCTTATCATAGGATATCAAGTAACGCAAAGTAAAAGACAGCATTACCATAGATGGCAGCCATTACTGTAGAATTTAAGCTGTCGGAAACGAATGTTCATTGCTGCTCATTCATTTATTTGGTAATTTAAAAGGATCTGATACAAGGACTGCGGAGTCACATTACACTACTTTTGCGGTCTTGTAGGGTCCACCGAGATCATCCAGTCTCCTGGCTCCTATTATGCTTTTATCGGGACATGAAGGGGAAGTTTACTGCTGCAAATTTCATCCCAATGGACTGACTTTAGCATCAGCAGGATTTGACAGACTAATTCGTAAGTATTTTATACCTGTGTTATATGGCAAAGATGAACCTCAACATTTGTTATATATTTCCCAGATTGCCGTTTATAAAAAATGTAAAAAAAAATATACATGAGGCTTTAAGTATGAGAGTCTCTTAATGTTTCTAATATGCAAATTGCCTCTTCTGACAGGAAGAGCACTTGAACTCTATAGCGCCACCTGTTGGAAGCAGCAATCCTATAAGTCACTATCGACCCTTTAGGCCGGCGTCACACCTAACATATAAAAATACGGTCCGTTTTGTACGGCCGAGATAAGCAGAAATGCTCCCAAACAGTGATCCCTATGTCATCCGTGTGCAGTGCGAGGATGCGGTTGGTTTTTTTTTTGTTTGTTTGTTTTCTCCACAAAATATCCGTATGGCGAGATTTCTCCAGTCACCTTGGAGGATGTCTCCCCGCCGTAATGGGGGACAGGAATCACAAAGAGGTTAAATAACCCTCCCCTTCCTGCTATCTCCAGTGTTTTTCCTGTCCCCCAGTGGGGCATGAAGAGGTTCGTCTCAGGTGCTGCCGTAGCCAGCGAGTGGAGCCCTTAGAAAAAGCCTACCATGCTGGGCAGCCGAAGTCGGGTGGTTCTCTCCGCCTCCACGTGGCTGCTCCCGTCTCCATGGTCCGTGCGACTCGGGACCCCCTCCCGTGCCTCTCCCGGAGGTAAAGCGGGGCGGTTATGTGCTGCCTGGGTCCTCCCGAACCTCCCCGGCGTCCTCCTCCCGGCGTGCCGGAAGTGATGTCATCGGCTCACTTCCGGTTGGTGTCCTGGGGCTCCACGCTGGAACGCACGCGCCACCTCTTGTGGTCCAGGAGCTCCGGTGCCTGGATCGCTACTAGGGTCGTTCCAGGGATCCTCACTACAGACCAAGGCGAGGAGGAGCACACAATTGACGCTGGACCTCGATATCTTCATATCATGGTTAGGAGCCTCCAGGTAAGGCGCAGTGTCTCTGTGTGACTGCTGACAGTTTGACCATGGACGGCGATAAACCTACAGCTGCTGCAGAACCCAGCGTTCACCCTCCTACCGTGAGTTGCTGGGCTGGTCCTTCACTGTCCAGGCATTGATAGTTATGGGTCATTTAGTATACCTTCTCTCTCTTTTTAGGGAGAAAAGGTCTCCAAAGAGCAAATCCAGCTGCTAGTGTGCTGTTTGTGGTTCCAGGCTTCCTTCTGCTTACAAGAAGACCCTATGCCAACCTTGCACGGATGACCTATTACGTGCTGAACAGCCCTTCCTCCTGGACAGCATTAAAACACTTGATTAAGCGTGTTCAAGGCGTATATTATGCCTATCGTATTGTATGCCATGAACATGGTTCCGATTCAGATACCCCTGACCTTTTTCGGATCATTAAAATCACTAATAGGAAAATTTATCTGGAAATCAAAACTGGCTAGGTTGCCATATAGGCTTCTTTCTTACCCTGTCTCCTCTGGGGGATTGGGGGTCCCAGATCCCCTTTTATACTATAAAGCTATACATCTCAGCAGATGGTTAAAAGTGGTGTCTTGTGCTGAGGGAGGGGAGGGAGATAGTATTGACCTGGCTCTATTGGGCTCGAGGGGTTTACCTTATCTCTGGACTAAAGCTAAACCACCAATTACTCTTATGGCACCGTTACACTAAACGACTTACCAGCGATACGACCTGGCCGTGATCGTTGGTAAGTCGTTGTGTGTGGTCGCTGGGGAGCTGTCACACAGACAGCTCTCTCCAGCGACTAATGGTCAGGGGAACGACTTCGGCATCGTTGAAACTGTCTTCAACGATGCCGAAGTCCCCGGGTAACCAGGGTAAACATCGGGTTACTAAGTGCAGGGCCGCGCTTAGTAACCCAATATTTATCCTGGTTACCATTGTAAAAGTAAAAAAAAATAAACACTACATACTCACATTCCGATGTCTGTCACGTCCCCCGCCGTCAGACATCGGAATGTGAGTATGTACTGTGTCCAGTTTTGGGCACCGGTGCTCAGGAAGGATATAATGGAACTAGAGAGAGTACAAAGGAGGGCAACAAAATTAATAAAGGGGATGGGAGAACTACAATACCCAGATAGATTAGCGAAATTAGGATTATTTAGTCTAGAAAAAAGACGACTGAGGGGCGATCTAATAACCATGTATAAGTATATAAGGGGACAATACAAATATCTCGCTGAGGATCTGTTTATACCAAGGAAGGTGACGGGCACAAGGGGGCATTCTTTGCGTCTGGAGGAGAGAAGGTTTTTCCACCAACATAGAAGAGGATTCTTTACTGTTAGGGCAGTGAGAATCTGGAATTGCTTGCCTGAGGAGGTGGTGATGGCGAACTCAGTCGAGGGGTTCAAGAGAGGCCTGGATGTCTTCCTGGAGCAGAACAATATTGTATCATACAATTAGGTTCTGTAGAAGGACGTAGATCTGGGGATTTATTATGATGGAATATAGGATGAACTGGATGGACAAATGTCTTTTTTCGGCCTTACTAACTGTTACTGTTTTTTTTTACTTTTACAATTGTAACCAGGATAAATATCGGGTTACTAAGCGCGGCCCTGCACTTAGTAACCCGATATTTACCCTGGTTACAAGTGAACACATCGCTGGATCGGCGTCACACACGCCGATCCAGCGATGACAGCGGGTGATCAGCGACCAAAAAAAGGTCCTGATCATTCCCCAACGATCTCCCAGCAGGGGCCTGATCGTTGGTCGCTGTCACACATAACGAGATCGTTAGCGGGATCGTTGCTACGTTACAAAAAGCGTGACGTTGCAACGATATCGTTAATGAAATCGTTATGTGTGAAGGTACCGTTAGGCTAGACGAGATAACTTCAACTACATTGCATATTAAAAGATTGGTGATAGGGGAACTCCCGGTGGACACTTTTCCCTCGGCGTTAACACCGATCGGCTCAATACCCTATCTAATAGATTTAGATTTTCAGGATCCATATAGTTTATGGTCTACCCTATGCAGAGAAACGCTGAGTAGCTTTTATGGTAATAAAATATTACAAAGAGGGGTTTGGCCATCAAGTGCAATAGCTCAACCAACAAATTTTCTTCAAAGCCATCACATTCGACGTACACTATTACAATTTAGACAAAAATTCCTGACTAAATCCAATTGGTCCTGGCTGGATATTATGACCAAACTTCCACCCCCGCAACTAAAAATTTAATCCCGCATTTATTCACCTCTTATTTCTCCGAACACACACTTTAAACCCTCGTTTATTTACTCCTGGGAAATGAAACTTAACACTACGTTCACAGAGGACCAAATATCTAGAATGCTGTCCAAGGCTCGGGGCTTTTCCAGGTGTATACTCCTACAGGAAAATTCCTATAAAATATTAACCACGTGGCACTTGACTCCAGCAATGCTCTTTCAAATGGGTCTTGCCGATAATGATGCTTGCTGGAGATGCCTCAACCCTGGAGGCCACCACTCACATATATTCTGGGACTGCCCTAAATTAAGACATTTTTGGGATGGCGTTGAGTTAGTTCTCAAAAAACTACAACTAATAAAGGCAAATCTTAGGGCTACGGAAGCGCTCCTTTCGTGTCCGTCAAAAGATTTCTTACCAAAAAAGCATGGTCTTCTCCCACTGATAGCTGCGAAACAGCTAATAGTTACACACTGGAAAGATGTAGCCCCCCTACAATGGAGGAATGGCACGTTAAGATAAATCAAATCTCTCGTCTGGAGGAGCTGTTCTTATGTGTCGACCTGGGCCCCGTGGTCTAAATACTCACAAGACAATACTCCTTGAGAGAAATTCAGTGTCATTTGAAGTCTTCCTTTACCTGAAAGCCTTTATACTAGTGTACCTGGCACCACTGCCCCAACTTGAAAGTCCACCCACGCTATTTTCTAAGTACACCCACTGAATATTCGTGCCCATGCCATCTGTTACAGTTTGTTGATACTGTTCATTATTATGTATTCCCTCCTCTTTCCTCCCCTTCCATCCTAAACCAAACCCTAACCAATACTTTGCCAAATGTATCTGTGAAATGGTGTTGTGTTTAATTGTGTTTTAAATTGAAAATAAAGAATTAAAAAAAAAAAAAACGCTGATTAAGCAAGAGGTGCAAACCTCCATGGCAGCCCTTTCCCAGCCCCCGGTATCGCATGCTCCTCCCCCTAAAAAGAGGAAAATGGCACCGGTTGAAACTGGCTCGGGCAAAATTCAAACCTCAGGGTCAGAGGATATTTGGGAGAATGATGGCTCCACATCCACCCCTAAAGCTGATAGTAAAAAATACTATTTCCCTTCTGAGGATATGGAAGAGCTTGTTTCCATAATAAGAAACACCATGGGGGTTAGGAAGTGAGGAAGTGGAGGGAAAAGCACTCAGTTCAGGATGAGATGTATAGGGGGTTGAACCCCAAAAGTAAAAAAGGGGTTTCCTATTCATGAAAATGTCCAAAATCTTATTTTTCAGGAGTGGGCTTTCCCAGAAAAAGACCTTATAGTGTCCCTTCAGAATTAAAGAATTGATTTCCCCTTGAAGTGACAATTCTATTTGGGAAGTCCCTAGGGTGGACGTCCAGGTCTCTAAAGTAACCAAAAAGATGTCTCTCCCATTTGAGGATTCTTCCCAATTAAAAGATCTTATGATTCGAAAGATAGAAAGTCACCTAAAAAAAGTCCTGGGAATCCTCTACAAATTTGCTCAAAAGAAATATAGCGTCCACTTGCGTCGCCAGAGCCCTATTTCTCTGGCTTCGCAAGTTGGTGGAACACATCTCCCAGGGGACCTCCAGAGAGGAGATCCTGGACTCCCTACCCCTTCTCCAAAAGGCGACGGGGTTCTTAGCCGATGCCTCAGGAGAATCTGTTCGAGTGGCAGCAAGGTCTTTAGTCCTCTCTAATTCAGTTGGAAGAGCCCTTTGGCTGAAATCTTGGGGGGTGACATCACCTCTAAGGCTAGGTTCACACTTCGTTATGTGAACCCGTTAAATGGACTACGTTACAACGCGGCATAACGCGGTGTAACGTAGTCCGTTAACGCCGCCATTGCTTGTAATGGCGAACGCATCGCTAGCGCACGCCTACATTGGACGTGCGCTAGCGATGTGCCGTCATTTGAGTGACGGACCTCGAACGCTGCTTGCAGCGTTCGCGGTCCGTTCCTCGCTATCGCAGATCGGGCAGCTGCGCTAGCGGTGTCGGCAAACGCGATCCCTTTTGGGACATTGAGTTAGCGCAGTCCGTAGCGCTATGCACTAAACGGACTGCCCTAACGCAATGTGAACCTAGCCTAAGACCAAACTTTTTGCCATCCCCTTTCAGGGACACCACTTATTAGGGCCAGTCTTGGATGATATCCTTGAAAAAGCTTTGGATAGGAAAAAAATCGCTTCCTGAACAGAAAATTGCTAGGAAGCGTTTTCTTCATCCCCCTCGTGAACAGTCCTCCCAGAAGGAGTTCAGAGGAAAAGGTAAATTGGAACGGTGGAGCTACCCGAAGGGGGGGTTGTAGTCTGAATATAAAAATGGCTATTTTGAGTCCATATTGAAATATACAGAATGCATTTAGACCATGACAGAGCAGCATTTCTCATCATACATTTACAGACAGACAATGCTCAGTGACACAATCTTGACAACTGTTTATTTATTGTCTGAAGACCTTTCAGTTCACAAACAGTTTTAACCCCTTAGCGACCGCCGATACGCCTTTTAACGGCGGCCGCTAAGGGTACTTAAACCACAGCGCCGTTAATTAACGGCGCTGTGGAAAAAATAAATAGCGCCCCCCAGAGTCGGATTTTCTCCGGGGTCTCGGCTGCCGGGGGTAGCCGAGACCCCAGAAAACATGATTCGGGGGGTTTTTAGCCCACCCCGCATTTGCGATCGCCGGTAATTAACCGTTTACCGGTGATCGCAAAAAAAAAAAAAAAACGCGATCTCTTTTTAATTTCTTTATCCTCCGATGTGATCGCACATCGGAGGATAGAGAAAGGGGTCCTAGGTAGCCCCCCAATACTTGCCTATCTCCCCCGATGCTCCTCGTGGCTCCCGGTGGGCGCCGCCATCTTGAAAATGGCGGGCGCATGCGCAGTGCGCCCGCCGGCCCCGTGAGAATCTTTGGGGTCTCGGCTGCCGGGGGTAGCCGAGACCCCAAAGAGCATGATTGGGGGTCGGTTTTAGCGACCCCTGTTTTGCGATCGTCGGTAATTAACTGTTTACCGGCGACCGCAAAAAAAAAAAAGCTAAGTGTAATTCTTTGTCCTCTGATGTGATCGCACATCAGAGGACAGAGAAATAGGGGGATTCGGGGACCCGGCCATACTCACCTGTGTCCCTGGATCCTCCTGCTGCTCCTCCTGGCCGCCGGCATCTTCTGGGCAAAAGAAAATGGCGGGCGCATGTGCAGTGCGCCCGCCATCTGTCTCCATCTGCCGGCCGGCAGGAGAAGAGCAGTTGGGGCTAAAATTAGGGGCAGGGTTAGGGGTAGGGCTAGGGTTAGGGCTAAATTTAGAGTTAGGGTTGGCGCTAAATTTAGGGTTAGGCTTCTTTCACACTTACGTCGGTACGGGGCCGTCGCAATGCATCGGCCCGACATACCGACGCACGTTGTGAAAATTGTGCACAACGTGGGCAGCGGATGTAGTTTTTCAATGCATCCGCTGCCCAATCTATGTCCTGGGGAGGAGGGGGCGGAGTTACGGCCACGCATGCGCGGTCAGAAATGGCGGATGCGACGTACAAAAAAACTTTACATTGAACTTTTTTTGTGCTGACGGTCCGCCAAAACACTGATCCAGTGCACTACGGACGCGACGTGTGGCCATCCGTCACGATCCGTCGGCAATACAAGTCTATGGGCAAAAAAACGCATCCTGCGGGCACATTTGCAGGATCCGTTTCTTGTCCAAAATGACGGATTGCGACGGATGCCAAACGACGCAAGTGTGAAAGTAGCCTTAGGGTTAGGGTTGAGGCTAAAGTTATGGTTCGAGTTGGGGTTAGGGTTTGGATTAGGGTTGGTATTAGGGTTAGGGTTGGCATTAGGGTTACGCTTGGGATTAGGGTTAGGTTTGGAATTAGGGTTAAGGTTAGGGTTGTGATTAGGGTTAGGGTTGTGATTAGGGGTGTATTGGGATTAGGGTTAGGTTTGAGGTTAGGGTTGAGATTAGGATTAGGGGTGTGTTGGATTTAGGGTTTTGATTAGGGTTATGGTTAGGGTTGACATTAGGGTTGTTTTGGGGTAAGGGTTGGGATTATCGTTAGGGTTAGTGATTAGGATTATGGATCGGGTTGGGATTAGGGTTAGGGGTGTGTTGGAGTTGGGTTGGAGCTAGAATTGGGGGGTTTCCACTGTTTAGGTACATCAGGGGGTCTCCAAACACGACAGCCAATTTTGCGCTCAAAAAGTCAAATGGTGCTCCCTCCCTTCTGAGCTCTGCCGTGCGCCCAAACAGTGGGTTACCCCCACATATTTGGCATCAGCATACTCGGGATAATTTGGACAACAACTTCTGGGGTCCAATTTCTCTTGTTACCCTTGTGAAAATAAAAACTTGGGGGCTAAAAAATCTTTTTTGTGGAAAAAAAATAATTTTTTTTTTTATTTTCACGACTCTGCATTATAAACTTCTGTGAAGCACTTGGGGTTTCAAAGTGCTCACCACACATCTAGATAAGTTCCTTAAGGGGTCTAGTTTCCAAAATGGTGTCACTTGTGGGGGGTTTCCACTGTTTAGGCACATCAGGGGCTCTCTAAACGTGACATGGTGTCCGATCTCAATTCCAGCCAATTCTGCATTGAAAAAGTCAAATGGCGCTCCTTCACTTCTAAGTTCTGCGGTGCGCCCAAAAAGTGGTTTACCCCCACATATGGGGTATTGGCGTATTCAGGAGAAATTGCATAACAAAATATATGGTTACATTTCTGTTTTTACACTTGTGAAAATAAAAAAAATGGTTCTGAATTAAGATGTTTGCAAAAAAAAGTTAAATGTTCATTTTTTCCTTCCACATTGTTTCAGTTCCTGTGAAGCACGTAAAGGGTTAATAAACTTCTTGAATGTGGTTTTGAGAACCTTGAGGGGTGTAGTTTTTAGAATGGTGTCACACTTCATTATTTTCTATCATACAGACCCCTCAAAATGACTTCAAATGTGATGTGGTCCCTAAAAAAAAAAATGGTGTTGTAAAAATGAGAAATTGCTGGTCAACTTTTAACCCTTATAACTCCCTAACAAAAAAAAATTTTGTTTCCAAAATTGTGCTGATGTAAAGTAGACATGTGGGAAATGTTATTTATTAACTATTTTTCGTGACATATCTCTCTGATTTAACCCCTTCCCGACCTTTGACGCATACACTGCGTCATGAAAGTCGGTGCCATTCCGACCCATGACGCAGCATATGCGTCATGGAAAGATCGCGTCCCTGCCCGCCGGGTGAAAGGGTTAACTCCCATTTCACCCGATCTGCAGGGACAGGGGGAGTGGTAGTTTAGCCCAGGGGGGGTGGCTTCACCCCCTCGTGGCTACGATCGCTCTGATTGGCTGTTGAAAGTGAAACTGCCAATCAGAGCGATTTGTAATATTTCACCTAAAAAAATGGTGAAATATTACAATCCAGCCATGGCCGATGCTGCAATATCATCGGCCATGGCTGGAAATACTAATGTGCCCCCACCCCACCCCTCCGATCGCCCCCCGATCTGTGGTCCGCTCCCCTCGGTCCTGTGCTCCGCTCCCCCGTCCTCCTGCCCGCTCCCCCGTGCTCCAATCACACACCCCCGCACTCCGATCCCCCCCCCCCGCACAGCGATTTTCTCCCCCCCCCCCCCCCTGTGCTCCGATCCACCCGCCCGCACAGCGATTCCCCCACTCCGTGCTCCAATCCACCCCCCCGTGTTCCGATCCACCCCCCCCCCCCCCCCGTGCCCTGATCTCCCCCCCCCTTATACTTACCTGGCCTCCCGGGGACCGTCCGTCTTCTTTCCTGGGCGCCGCCATCTTCCAAAATGGCGGGCGCATGTGCAGTGCGCCCGCCGAATCTGCCGGCCGGCAGATTCGTTCCAGAGTGAATTTTGATCACTGAGATAGGTTATATCTCAGTGATCAAAATAAAAAAAAAAGTAAATGCCCCCCCCCCCCCCTTTGTCACCCCCATAGGTAGGGACAATAAAAAAAATAATTTTTTTTTTCCACTAAGGTTGGGGTAAGAATTAGGGGTAGGGTTAGGGTTAGGGGTAGGGTTAGGAATGTGCACACATATTCTGGTCCTCTGTGGATTTTTCCGCTGCGGATTTGATAAATCCGCAGTGATAAACCGCTGTGGATTTACCATGTTTTTTCTGCGCATTTCAATGCGGTTTTACAACAGCGATTTTCTATTTGAGCAGTTGTAAAACCGCTGCGGAATCCGCAGAAAGAAGTGACATGCTGCGGAATGTAAACCGCTGCGTTTCCGTGCAGTTTTTCTGCAGCATGTGTACAGCGATTTTTGTTTTCCATAGGTTTGCATTGAACTGTAAACTCATGGGAAACTGCTGCGGATCCGCAGCGTTTTCCGCAGCGTGTGCACATACCTTTAGAATTAGGCTATGTGCACACGGTGCGGATTTGGCAGTGCCTTTTACCCGCGGATTTTTCAAAAATGGTGCTGAAAAATCTCATACGAATCCGCAACGTTGGCACATAGCCTTAGGGCTAGGGTTGGGTTGGAATTAGGGTTGTGGTTAGGGTTAGGGGTGTGTTGGGGTTACGGGTGTGTTGGGGTTAGGGTTGTGATTAGGGTTACGGCTACAGTTGGGATAAGGGTTAGGGGTGTGTTGGAGTTAGAATTGAGGGGTTTCCACTGTTTAGGCACATCAGGGGGTCTCCAAACGCAACATGGCGCCACCATTGATTCCAGCCAATCTTGTATTCAAAAAGTCAAATGGTGCTCCCTCACTTCCGAGCCCCGACGTGCACCCAAACAGTGGTTTACCCCCACATATGGGGTACCAGCATACTCAGGACAAACTGCGCAACAATTACTGGGGTCCAATTTCTCCTGTTACCCTTGTGAAAATAAAGAAATGCTTGCTAAAACATCATTTTTGAGGAAAGAAAAATGATTTTTTATTTTCACGGCTCTGCGTTGTAAACGTCTGTGAAGCACTTGGGGGTTCAAAGTGCTCACCACATATCTAGATAAGTTCCATGGGGGGTCTAGTTTCTAAAATGGGGTCACTTGTGGGGGGTTTCTACTGTTTAGGCACACCAGGGGCTCTGCAAACGCAATGTGACGCCCGCAGACCATTCCATCAAAGTCTGCATTTCAAAAGTCACTACTTCCCTTCTGAGCCCCGACGTGTGACCAAACAGTGGTTTACCCCCACACATGGGGTATCAGCGTACTCAGGAGAAACTGGACAACAACTTTTGGGGTCCAATTTCTCCTGTAACCCTTGGGAAAATAAAAAATTCTGGGCTAAATAATTATTTTTGAGGAAAGAAAACGTATTTATTATTTTCACGGCTCTGCATTATAAACTTCTATGAAGCACTTGGGGGTTCAAAGTGCTCACCACATATCTAGATAAGTTCCTTTCGGGGTCTAGTTTCCAAAATGGGGTCACTTGTGGGGGGTTTCTACTGTTTAGGCACATCAGGGGCTCTGCAAACGCAACGTGACGCCCGCAGAGCATTCCATCAAAGTCTGCATTTCAAAACGTCACTACTTCACTTCCGAGCCCCGGCATGTGCCCAAACAGTAGTTTACCCCCACATATGGGGTATCACCGTACTCAGGAGAAACTGGACAACAAATATTGGGGTCAAATTTCTCCTGTTACCCTTTGTAAAATAAAAAATTGCAGGCTAAAAGATCATTTTTGAGAAAATAATTTTTTTTTTTTATTTTCATGGCTCTGCGTTATAAACTTCTGTGAAGCACTTGGGGGTTCAAAGTCCTCACCACACATCTAGATTAGTTTCTTTGGGGGTCTAGTTTCCAAAATGGGGTCATTTCTGGGGGATCTCCAATGTTTAGGCACACAGGGGCTCTCCAAACGTGACATGGTGTCCGCTAATGATTGGAGCTAATTTTCCATTTAAAAAGCCAAATGGCGTGCCATCCCTTCCGAGCCCTGCCGTGCGCCCAAACAGTGGTTTACCCCCACATATGGGGTATCAGCGTACTCAGGACAAACTGGACAACAATATTTGGGGTCCAATTTCTCCTATTATCCTTGGCAAAATAGGAAATTCCAGGCTAAAAAATAATTTTTGAGGAAAGAAAAATTATTTTTTATTTTCATGGCTCTGCGTTATAAACTTCTGTGAAGCACCTGGGGGTTTAAAGTGCTCAATATGCATCTAGATAAGTTCCTTGGGGGGTCTAGTTTCCAAAATGGGGTCACTTGTGGGGGAGCTCCAATGCATAGGCACACAGGGGCTCTCCAAACGCGACATGGTGTCCGCTAACGATGGAAATAATTTTTCATTCAAAAAGTCAAATGGCGCTCCTTCCCTTCCGAGCCTTACCATGTGCCCAAACAGTGGTTTACCCCCACATATGAGGTATCGGCGTACTCAGGAGAAATTGCCCAACACATTTTAGGATCCATTTTATCCTGTTGCCCATGTGAAAATGAAAAAATTGAGGCTAATAGAATTTTTTTGTGAAAAAAAAAGTACTTTTTCATTTTTACGGATCAATTTGTGAAGCACCTGGGGGTTCAAAGTGCTTACTATGCATCTAGATAAGTTCCTTGGGGCGTCTAGTTTCCAAAATGGGGTCACTTGTGGGGGAGCTCCAATTTTTAGGCACACTGGGGCTCTCCAAACGTGACATGGTGTCCGCTAAAGAGTGCAGCCAATTTTTGATTCAAAAAGTCAAATGGCGCTCCTTCCCTTCCAAGCCCTGCCGTGCGCCCAAACAGTGGTTTACCCCCACATATGAGGTATCAGCGTACTCAGGACAAATTGGACAACAACTTTCGTGGTTCAGTTTCTCTTACCATTGGGAAAATAAAAAAATTGTTGCTAAAAGATAATTTTTGTGACTAAAAAGTTAAATGTTCATTTTTTCCTTCCATGTTGCTTCTGCTGCTGTGAAGCACCTGAAGGGTTAATAAACTTCTTGAATGTGGTTTTGAGTACCTTGAGGGGTGCAGTTTTTAGAATGGTGTCACTTTTGGGTATTTTCAGCCATATAGACCCCTCAAACTGACTTCAAATGTGAGGTGGTCCCTAAAAAAAATGGTTTTGTAAATTTTGTTGTAAAAATGAGAAATCGCTGGTCAAATTTTAACCCTTATAACTTCCTAACAAAAAAAAATTTTGTTTCCAAAATTGTGCTGATGTAAAGTATACATGTGGGAAATGTTATTTATTAACTATTTTGTGTCACATATTGCTCTGGTTTAACAGAATAAAAATTCAAAATGTGAAAATTGCGAAATTTTCAAAATTTTCGCCAAATTTCCGTTTTTATCACAAATAAACGCAGAATTTATTGACCTAAATTTACCACTAACATGAAGCCCAATATGTCATGAAAAAACAATCTCAGAACCGCTAGGATCCGTTGAAGCGTTCCTGAGTTATTACCTCATAAAGGGACACTGGTCAGAATTGCAAAAAACGGCAAGGTCTTTAAGGTCAAAATAGGCTGGGTCATGAAGGGGTTAAGGGCATAAAAATACAAAGTTTGAAAATAGCAAAATTTTAAAAATTTTCGCCATATTTCCGTTTTTTTCATAAATAATCGCAAGTAATATCGAAGAAATGTTACCACTAACATGAAGTACGATATGTCATGAAAAAACAATCTCAGAATCAGCGGGATCCATTGAAGCGTTCCAGAGTTATAACCTCATAAAGTGACAGTGGTCAGAATTGCAAAAATTGGCCCGGTCATTAAGTACCAAATTGGCTCTGTCACTAAGGGGTTAAGTTTCTGTTTGTTTATTGTAAAACATTAAGGCAGTGGTCCCCAACTCCAGGCCTTGAGGGCCGCCAACAGTGCAGGTTTTCAGGATTTCCTTAGTATTGCATAAAGCAAATAACCCTTAATTTTCTACGATGATATAGATAAAACATCAAGTTTATTATGTTCAATTAAAACCATGACACAACTACAACCAGATATACACAAAAATAACACACAACCGTGCGCTCTAGATTGCCCTGTTTTTAGCACCTATATACAAATCCTGCCTATCAGCGGAGGTTGGCACCCTACACATTCAAACGAGATTGGCGCCCCCGCTCACCGTTGGCTGACCCTGTGACTCCTACTATATCCCCTGTTAAAAGGTGTCACAGATGCCTTGTCATATATTCCACCGGAAAAAAAGATAGGAAGGTTAACAGTGCTCGTGTTAAAAACCTCAACTCACTACCTCTGACTCCTACTGCTGTGCACCTGCCTGTCTGTGGAGGTTGGCACCCTACTTGTCAGCGGATATTTCCTGTCCTGATCTGGCGGTACATCACTTCAATGACACTCTTAGAAGCACCCTAGACCAAGTAGCTCCCCTCACCCTCAGAACCTCCAAACACAGAGTGAAACAGCCCTGGCTCACATCGCAAACCCGATTTCTCCAGCGATGCTCTAGGAGTGCTGAATGCTTATGGAGGAAAACTTGCACACCAGAAGACTTCATACACTTCAAATTTATGTTAAGGACCTTTAATTCTGCCCTTCACCTCGCCAAACAGACCTACTACACCACCCTGATCTCCTCACTAGCCAACAACCCCAAGAAACTTTTTAACACCTTTCACTCCCTCCTCAGGCCAAAAGCACAAGACCATATCACAGACATTTGTGCTGATGACCTGGCCTCCCACTTTATAGAGAAAATAGACAATATTCGTCAGGAAATCCGCTCCCAGACACCAAGTGCAATGACTCCCTTTCCTCCCTGCATCTCCCCTGGCTCACTCTCCACATTCGATCCCATCACAGAAGAAGAAGTCTCCAGGCTCCTCTCCTCTTCTCGCCCGACTACATGCACCACCGACCCCATTCCCTCACACCTCCTCCAGTCTCTCTCTCCAGCCGTCACAACTCGCCTAACTACAATTTTTAATCTCTCCCTTTCCTCTGGTATTTTTCCCTCCTCCTTCAAACACTCTATCATTACTCCATTACTAAAAAAACCCACCCTTGACCCATCCTGCACAAACAACTACAGACCGGTCTCCAATCTCCCCTTCATCTCAAAACTCCTGGAGCGCCTAGTCTACTCCCGCCTTACCCGTTACCTCTCCACTCATTCCCTCCTAGACCCTTCACAGTCCGGGTTCCGCCCCCTACATTCGACAGAAACTGCACTCATCAAGGTGACCAATGACCTTCTGACAGCAAAACGTAATGGTGACCACTCTCTGCTCATTCTTCTCGATCTTTCTGCAGCTTTCGACACTGTTGACCACCCTCTCTTGCTCTCTAGGCTCCAGTCACTAGGCATTAAGGACACTGCTCTCTCCTGGTTCTCCTCCTATCTTTCTGACAGCTCCTTCAGTGTTCTGTTCTCTGGCTCCACTTCATCTCCTCTTCCTCTCGCTGTCGGGGTACCTCAGGGCTCAGTCCTTGGCCCCCTTCTCTTCTTCTCTACACAGCCCCAATTGGACAGACCATCAGCAGATTTGGCTTTCAGTACCATCTTTACGCTGATGACACACCACTATACACGTCATCCGCTGACCTTACTCCTGCTGTACTACAGAACGCCACTGACTGTCTGTCCACAGTCTCTGACATCATGTCCGCTCTCTATCTGAAACTCAACCTCTCCAAAACTGAACTTCTTCTGCTCCCGCCTTCTACTAACCTCCCTAAATCTGACATTTCCCTCTCCGTGGGTGGCACCATAATAACACCCCGGCAGCAGGCACGCTGTCTGGGTGTTATGTTTGACTCTGATCTCTCCTTCACCTCCCACGTACAATCTCTTGCCCGCTCGTGCCGCTTACACCTAAAGAACATCTCTAGAATCCGCCCTTTTCTCACCATGGAGACAACAAAAACTCACTGTAGCCCTAATCCACTCCCGTCTGGACTACTGTAACGCTCTATTAATTGGCCTCCCTCTCACGTGACTTTCCCCTCTCCAGTCTATCCTTAATGTGGCAGCCAGGGTTGTCCATCTGGCTAATCGTTACTCGGACGTGTCCACTCTTCGCCAGTCGTTACACTGGCTGCCCATTCATTACAGGATACAATTCAAAGTACTTGTTCTCACCCACAAAGCTCTCCACAGTGCGGCACCCCCTTACATCTCCTCCCTCGTTTCTGTCTATCGGCCTAGCCGACCACTGCGCTCTGCAAACGACTTTCGACTAACCTCTGCACTAATCTGTACCTCCCACTCCCGACTACAAGACTTCTCCCGTGCTGCACCAATCCTCTGGAATGCTCTACCCCAAGATATTAGGACCATCCACAACTTGCATAGTTTTAGGCGCTCCCTCAAAACTCATTTGTTCAGAGCGGCCTATCACGTTCCCTAATCAAACTCATTTTATGTTTGTGTGTGTGTAGCCCATTCAGTATCTCCATCTACCCCCCACTCCATGAAGATGGCTGGACCATCATTGTAAATACATCATTGTAAATACACACCTGTACTTTGTATCTCCCCCACCTCATTGTAGATTGTAAGCTCTCACGAGCAGGGTTGTCTTATTTTGTCTTATTTTGCTTTATTACTGTATTGTTAACATTGTTACCTATGACTGTTGTGTTTGAAACTGTTAAACTGTAAAGCGCTGCGGAATATGTTGGCGCTATATAAATAATTATTATTATTATTATTATTATTATTATTATTATTATTATTATTATTATATGGCGCCCCCACTCACCGGTGGCTGACCCTCAGATTCCCTGTAACTGAGCTGATGATAATTCTCAGATTAACAAATTGAAAGTAGCCACACATATCAAAAGTCAAAACGGCATAGTCAAAACGGCAGTGCCAGGAAAATAGCTTTAGTCGGTTCTATATACAGCTGAACATTGCATGGTATATCACAGATAATAGCAGAGGCGGATCATCAGGAGGCCTTGATATGTAGGGCATCTACATATCAAGGCCTCCTGATGATCCGCTGAGGTGAAACGCGTTGAGGCGCATTATACATCAACTTTGATAAGTATCTGTTCTCACCCTCTGCTATTTTTGTGTATATCTGGTTGTAGTTGTGTCATGGTTTTAATTGAATGTAATAAACGTGATGTTTTATCTATATCATCGTAGAAAATTAAGGGTTATTTGCTTTACTTAATTTGAAATTTTCTGACTCTTTTGGTGGCTGTATTAGCCTATGGTTGCTATATTGTTTCCTTAGTATTGCACAGGGGTTGGAATCCTCACCTGTGCAGATGATCACATTACCACCGATGCAATACTAAAGAAATCCTGAAAACCTGCACTGTTGGCGGCCCTCGAGGCCTGGAGTTGGGGACCCCTGCATTAAGGTTTATTTAACCTCTGTCTGTGGCAGTTTTATCTAACCCTCGTGGGCTTTTATGTATCTATGGGTTTATGGCCCATTGTCTGATGTATGACTGATATCTTGGTCTCCTCCTATCTTGACATCTGGCCACTTGAAGGGCAGGGTGAAACCAAAGTTAAACATAGTGCAAATCATTCTACAAGGGTACCGTCACACAGTGGCATTTTGATCGCTACGATGGCACGATCCGTGACGCTCCAGTATCGTAACAATATCGCTCCAGCGTCGTAGACTGCTGTCACACTTTGCAATGTACGACGCTGGAGCGATAATTTCATGACGTATGTGCGATGTAGAAGCCGTTGGTTACTATGCGCACATCGTATACAATATCGTGCACACCTTTGTCACACCATGCGATCATGCCGCCACAGCGGGACACTAGAGGACGAAAGAAAGTTTCAAACGATCTGCTACGACGTACGATTCTCAGCAGGGTCCCTGATCGCAGGAGCGTGTCAGACACAGCGAGATCGCTGGAACGTCACGGATATATCGCTGGAACGTCACGGATCGTGCCGTTGTAGCGATCAAAATGCCACTGTGTGACGGTACCCTAAGGCCAGAGAAACATGACTAAGAAAGAAGCATGAACTGGTGTACCTGTGCTTACATGTGTACAGCGTTGTATGATACCTGCATTAGTGGGGACGCCCGTGCAGTGTTGTGAATCTCCCAGGGGTGCTCCGTCTTGCTGTTACTTCTCTGATTTTCCAGACGGATGATATTTAAAAGCCCCTTGGTGATGGATGATGTGAGTATATGTACTTAATCATTATATGTTAATGACAGTTAAGTGATCTGGGAGATTGGGGTCCCAAACAAAAGGGTAATTTTCCCGCTGAAAAGCAGCATGATGTCAAAAGTCATTACAATCCTAGGACCCGTATTACACGGAAATATATGTTTAGGGTCTTAATAAAGGAATAATATGATTGAATAGTATGATTGCATACACATTTGTATATTTTAAGATACAAAGTACATCTAAGGACTAAATTCATATAATGATTAAGTACATATACTCACATCATCCATCACCAAGGGGCTTTTAAACCTCATCCGTCTGGAAAATCATGAACCAACACCAATACACAGCACCCCTGGGAGATTCACAATACTGCACGGGCGTCCCCACTAATGCAGGTACCACAACATTGTACACATGTAAGTACAGGTACACCAGTTCATGCTTCTTTCTTAGTCATGTTTCTCTGGCCTTATATAGTGATTTGCACTATGTTTAACTTTGGTTTTACCCTGCCCTTCAAGTGGCCAGCTTTCAAGATAGGATGAGACCAAGATATCAGACAATGGACCATAAACCCATAGATACATAAAAAGCCCACAAGGGTTAGATAAAACCACCACAGACAGAGGTTAAATAAGCCTAAAGGTACCTTCACACTCAGCGACGCTGCAGCGATACCGACAACGATGTCGATCGCTGCAGCGTCGCTGGAGAGCTGTCACACAGACAGCTCTCCAGCGACCAACGATGCCGGTAACCAGGGTAATCATCGGGTTACTAAGCGCGGCCCTGCGCTTAGTAACCCGATGTTTACCCAGGTTACCAGTGAAGACATCGTTGAATCGGCGTCACACACGCCGATTCAGCGATGTCAGCAGGAAGTCCAGCGACGAAATAAAGTGCTGGACTTTCTGCAGCGACCAACGACATCACAGCAGGATCCTGATCGCTGCTGCGTGTCAAACTGAACGATATCGCTATCCAGGACGCTGCAACGTCACGGATCGCTAGCGATATCGTTCAGTGTGACGGTACCTTTAATGTTTTACAATAACAAACAGAAACTTAACCCCTTAGCGACCGCCGATACGCCTTTTAACGGCGGCCGCTAAGGGTACTTAAACCACAGTGCCGTTAATTAACGGCGCTGTGGAAAAAGTCCATAGCGCCCCCCAGAGGCCGATTTTCTCCGGGGTCTCGGCTGCCGAGGGTAGCCGAGACCCCAGAGAACATGATTCGGGGGGTTTTTAACCCACCCCGCATTTGCGATCGCCGGTAATTAACCGTTTACCGGCGATCGCAAAAAAAAAAAAAAAAAAAAAAAAAGCGATCTCTTTTTAATTTCTCTGTCCTCCGATGTGATCGCACATCGGAGGACAGAGAAAAGGGGTCCCAGGTGGCCCCCCAATACTCACCTAGCTCCCCCGATGCTCCTCGTGTCTCCCGGTGGGCGCCACCATCTTCAAAATGGCGGGCGCATGCGCAGTGCGCCCGCCGGCCGGCACCGGGAGAATCTTTGGGGTCTCGGCTGCCGGGGGTAGCCGAGACCCCAAAGAGCACGATCGGGGTCGGTATTACCGACCCCTGTTTTGCGATCGCCGGTAATTAACTGTTTACCGGCGACCGCAAAAAAAAAAAAAAAAAGTAAAGTGTAATTCTCTGTCCTCTGATGTGATCGCACATCAGAGGACAGAGAAATAGGGGGATTCGGGGACCCTAGCATACTCACCTAGGTCCCTGGATCCTCTTGCTGCTCCTCCTCCGGCAGCAGAACATGGCGGACGCATGCCCAGTGCGCCCGCCATCTGTCTCCATCTGCCGGCCGGCAGGAGAACAGCAGTTGGGGCTAAAATTAGGGGTAGGGTTAGGGTTAGGTTAGGGTTAGGTTAGGGGTAGGGGTAGGGTTAGGTTAGGGGTAGGGTTAGGGTAGGGGTAGGGTTAGGTTAGGGGTAGGGCTAGGGTTGGGGCTAAATTTAGGGTTAGGGTTGGGGCTAAATTTAGGGTTAGGGTTGGGGCTAAACTTAGGGTTAGGCTTCTTTCACACTTAAGGCCCCTTCACATTAAGCGACGCTGCAGCGATACCGACAACGATCCGGATCGCTGCAGCGTCGCTGTTTGGTCGCTGGAGAGCTGTCACACAGACAGCTCTCCAGCGACCAACGATGCCGGTAACCAGGGTAAACATCGGGTAACTAAGCGCAGGGCCGCGCTTAGTAACCCGATGTTTACCCTGGATACCATGCTAAAAGTTAAAAAAAACAAACACTAGATACTTACCTACCGCTGTCTGTCCTCCAGCGCTGCGCTCTGCTTCTCTGCTCTCCTCCTGTACTGTCTGTGAGCCGGAAAGCAGAGCGGTGACGTCACCGCTCTGCTTTCCGGCTCACAGACAGTACAGGAGGAGTGCAGAGCACAGCGCTGGAGGACAGACAGCGTTAGGTAAGTATCTAGTATTTGTTTTTTTTTACTTTTAGCATGGTAACCAGGGTAAACATCGGGTTACTAAGCGCGGCCCTGCGCTTAGTTACCCGATGTTTACCCTGGTTACCAGTGAAGACATCGCTGGATCGGTGTCACACACGCCGATCCAGCGATGTCTCCAGGGAGTCCAGCGACGAAATAAAGTTCTGGACTTTATTCAGCGACCAACGATCTCCCAGCAGGGGCCTGATCGTTGGTCGCTGTCACACAGAACGATTTCATTAACGATATCGTTGCTACGTCACAAATAGCAACGATATCGTTAACGATATCGTTATGTGTGAAGGTACCTTTACGTCGGTACGGGGCCGTCGCAATGCGTCGGCCCGACATACCGACGCACGTTGTGAAAATTGTGCACAACGTGGGCAGCAGCTGTAGTTTTTCAACACATCCGCTGCCCAATCTATGTCCTGGGGAGGAGGGGGCGGAGTTACGGCCACGCATGCGCGGTCAGAAATGGCGGATGCGACGTACAAAAAAACGTTTCATTGAACGTTTTTTTGTGCCGACGCTCCGCCAAAACACAACTGATCCAGTACACGACGGACGCGACGTGTGGCCATCCGTCACGATCCGTCGGCAATACAAGTCTATGGGCAAAAAACGCATCCTGCGGGCACATTTGCAGGATCCGTTTCTTGTCCAAAACGACGGATTGCGACGGAATGCCAAACGACGCAAGTGTGAAAGTAGCCCTAGGGTTAGGGCTAGGGTTGGGGCTAAAGTTAGGGTTAGAGCTGGGATTAGGGTTAGGGTTTGGATTAGGGTTGGTATTAGGGTTGGCATTAGGGTTACCCTTGGGATTAGGGTTAGGTTTGGGATTAGGGTTAAGGTTAGGGTTGTGATTAGGGGTGTATTGGGATTAGGGTTAGGTTTGAGGTTAGGGTTGAGATTAGGATTAGGGGTGTGTTGGATTTAGGGTTTTGATTAGGGTTATGGTTAGGGTTGACATTAGGGTTGTTTTGGGGTAAGGGTTGTGATTATGGTTAGGGCTAGTGATTAGGATTATGGATGAGGTTGGGATTAGGGTTAGGGGTGTGTTGGGGTTAGGTTTGGAGCTAGAATTGGGGGGTTTCCACTGTTTAGGTACATCAGGGGGTCTCCAAACACGACAGCCAATTTTGCGCTCAAAAAGTCAAATGGTGCTCCCTCCCTTCTGAGCTCTGCCGTGCGCCCAAACAGTGGGTTACCCCCACATATGGGGCATCAGCGTACTCGGGATAAATTGGACAACAACTTCTGGGGTCCAATTTCTCTTGTTACCCTTGTGAAAATAAAAACTTGGGGGCTACAAAATCTTTTTTTGTGAAAAAAAAAATATTTTTTATTTTCACGACTCTGCATTCTAAACTTCTGTGAAGCACTTGGGCATTCAAAGTTCTCACCACACATCTAGATAAGTTCCTTGGGGGGTCTAGTTTCCAAAATGGGGTCACTTGTGGGGGGTTACTACAGTTTAGGTACATCAGGGGCTCTGCAATCGCAACATAATGCCCACAGACCATTCTATCAAAGTCTGCATTCCAAAAAGGCGCTCCTTCCCTTCCGAGCTCTGCCGTGCGCCCAAACAGTGGTTTACCCCCACATATTGGGTATCGACGTACTCAGGAGAAATTGCACAACAACTTTTGTGGTCTAATTTCTCCTGTTACCCTTGTGAAAATAAGAATTTGTGGGCAAAAAGATCATTTTTGTGTAAACAAAAGCGATTTTTTATTTTCACGGCTCTACGTTATAAACTTCTGTGAAGCACTTGGGGGTTCAAAGTCCTCACCACACATCTAGATAAGTTCCTTAAGGGGTCTAGTTTCCAAAATGGTGTCACTTGTGGGGAGTTTCCACTGTTTAGGCACATCAGGGGCTCTCTAAGGCTACGTTCACATTGGCGTTCCGCCAATGTGCGTCGCTGTTGCGCCGGCGACGCAGCGGCGACGCGCCCCTATGTTTAACATAGGGGACGCGTGTGCGTCGTTTTGGTGGCGTTTTTCGCCACGTGCGTCGTTTCCGACGCTAGCGTCGGACGCAAGAAAACGCTACATGTAGCATTTTCTGTGCGTCCGATTTTCGTCGGAAAACGACGCACGCGTCGCAAAACGCGCGCGTCGCGCGTTGCGTCGCCGACGCACGGCGGCGCAACGCTAATGTGAACGTAGCCTAAAAATGTGACATGGTGTCCGATCTCAATTCCAGCCAATTCTGCATTGAAAAAGTCAAACGGCGCTCCTTCACTTCTAAGTTCTGCGGTGCGCCCTAACAGTGGTTTACCCCCACATATGGGGTATTGGCGTATTCAGGAGAAATTGCATAACAAAATTTATGGTTACATTTCTGTTTTTACACTTGTGAAAATAAAAAAAAATGGTTCTGAATTAAGATGTTTGCAAAAAAAAGTTAAATGTTCATTTTTTCCTTCCACATTGTTTCAGTTCCTGTGAAGCACGTAAAGGGTTAATAAACTTCTTGAATGTGGTTTTGAGAACCTTGAGGGGTGTAGTTTTTAGAATGGTGTCACACTTCATTATTTTCTATCATATAGACCCCTCAAAATGACTTCAAATGTGATGTGGTCCCTAAAAAAAAAATGGTGTTGTAAAAATGAGAAATTGCTGGTCAACTTTTAACCCTTAACTGCCTAACAAAAAAAAATTTTGTTTCCAAAATTGTGCTGATGTAAAGTAGACATGTGGGAAATGTTATTTATTAACTATTTTTTATGACATATCTCTCTGATTTAAGGGCATAAAAATACAAAGTTTGAAAATTGCAAAATTTTAAAAATTTTCGCCATATTTCCGTTTTTTTCATAAATAATCGCAAGTAATATCGAAGAAATGTTACCACTAACATGAAGTACAATATGTCACGAAAAAACAATCTCAGAATCAGCGGGATCCGTTGAAGCGTTCCAGAGTTATAACCTCATAAAGTGACAGTGGTCAGAATTGCAAAAATTGGCCTGGTCATTAAGTACCAAATTGGCTCTGTCACTAAGGGGTTAAAACTGTTGTGAACTGAAAGGTCTTCAGACAATAAATAAACCGTTCTCAAGATTGTGTCACTATGAGCATTGTCTGTCTGTAAATGTATGATGAGAAATGCTGCTCTGTCATGGTGTATTCTGTATATTTCAACATGGACTCAAAATAGTCATCATTCTATCATTTTATTCAGCTTCCCATGACCTGCGTACCCACATAGACTGCTTAGGGGGATTGTTTCTACTGACAGATCCCTCAAAAAACTACAAAAGGAGGAGAGGCGTCCCCTAAGGGTATGTGCACACGTCAGGTTTTTTTCCTGACAAAATCCTGAGAATTCTGCCAGAAATTCGCGTTTTTTTTCAGCGCGGATTTCTCGCGGAATTTGCGCGTTTTTTGCGCTGATTTTTTGCGGTTTTTTTGCTTTTTTTTTTTTTTTCCTGAATGTCAGTTTTGCTATTAAATCCGCAAAAAATCCGCAAAAAGAATGAGCATGTCCATTCTTTTTGCGGATTGCGTTTTTTTTGCGGAAAAAAACGCATACATCTGCACAAAAAATGCGGAATGCATTCTAAATGATAGGATGCATAATTTTAGCGTTTTTTTATGCGGATTTATAGCGTTTTTATAGCGAAATTCCGCAAAAAAAACGCTAAAAATCCGGACGTGTGCACATACCCTAAGAAAAGCTTCTAGATAGTTTTTGTAAGTTGTTTACATATTGAATTCAATCTGCAGTGATCATACTTTGTATCTGAATATTCCATTTCCTTCTTTTTCAGTTCTGTGGAATGTTTATGGAGATTGTGATAACTATGCAACTTTAAAGGGTCACAGTGGGGCCGTGATGGAACTTCATTATAATACAGACGGCAGGTAGGGTAACAAATCATTTTCTGAGAATTAAAGGCGTTTTTCATGTTTCTTGTTCCAGGTATATAAAATAAGCAGTATTAACCCTTTTATTATATTGTTTTGTTTTTCTGGTGTGCAACATTAACCCCTTTCTGACCTCGGACGGGATAGTACGTCCGAGGTCAGATCCCCTGCTTTGATGCATGGCTCAGCGGTGAGCCCGCATCAAAGCCGGGACATGTCAGCTGTTTTGAACAGCTGACATGTGCCCGTAATAGGTGCGGGCAGGGCCCTATGTGTAGGGTGTGAAGATTCCGGATGTGTACAATGAATACATCCAGAATCACCGCGCGTACAGAAGGGGGCGGTGCTCTGGGCCCAGCGGGGTTTTCGCTCGGTCCAAAGCGCCGACAATCCGGACCGTGGACACGCACCCTTAGGGTATGTGCTGACAACCAGTAAACACTGCAAGTACGCAGCATCCAATCCGCAGCATCCAGAAGTTACAGCATAGTGGATGATTTCAAGAAATCTCATGACCACTATGCGTGCACAGACGCCCCTCTGCTTACCTGCGGAGACGGACATGAGCCGCATCTTTCCAGACATTAGCATGTCTATTTATCTTGTGGAGATGCAATAAATATCACCAGTACAATGTATAGGATGCGGTGAATAGTTGGCAGCGCTTTGGACACAGCAGACATGTGCTGCTTCCAAAGCATTGCCTAATACTGAAAGTGTGCACATACCCTAAGGCATATGCGTTTCATCCAGTTGTTTAATACCTAAGCGAGGCCCAAATGATGACAGTTACTTTGCATCGATCTGGCATCCTTAGCTGGGTAGTTCTATATGCAGCATTTCTTGATCTAGCACCAGCCTAGTACTACAATTGGAGTGCCTATGACAACCCCATGGAATATGTGGGGTTCCGTTCTGGCATTAGCTTTACAAGCACACCTTTAAAATAATGTGCTGTGGGAGGAGGGTTGTAGCGGAAAACTGTAGTGTGAGTACATCTAATATGCCTAGCAAGTAACGCTAAAGTGTATCACACCACTTACAACTATTTCACTACTACTGTGTATTTGTAAATTTATGAATCACACTACACTATGTTGATAAAACTTCACTAACTGAATTTTGATTTGTCAATGTTCTTAAATCAAAGCAACCTGATACAATGAGTATAATACATTATTTGAGTTACACTATGCCTGTGTATGTATTGGCAGGGATGTGGTGCTGTACTTCTGAATTCTACAGAAATTGTCATCCTAGGCGTAGAGTTGAATTCCTAGAAAAAATGGCAGGTGCAAATTTTACATGTTTAACTTTAAGTCCTGTATAAATTCTTTATATCTCCTCACCTCGACATGCTTAACATGTCACTCTCCGCAGGGAGAAACTATACTTCTTGGATCCCGGTCTGACGCCTCTCAATCAGCCAAACCAGATCTCCACTTTGCACTGACGAGGGGCAGTATCCCGAAACAGTGTCTGCAAATTCAGAATCTGGTTTGGCTTTATCCTAAGTCATGTGACAAGGCTCATTAAAGGGAACCTGTCACCCCCAAAATCGATGATGAGCTAAGCCCATCGGCATCAGGGGCTTATCTACAGCATTCTGTAATGCTGTAGATAAGAGATAAGCCCCCGATGTATCCTGAAAGATAAGAAAAAGAGGTTAGATTATACTCACCCAGGGGCGTTCCCGCTGCGGTGGGCGTCGCGGTCCGGGGCCTCCCATCTTCTTACGATGACGTCCTTTTCTTCACACTGCAGCTCTGGCGCAGGCGTACTTTGTCTGCCCTGTTGAGGGCAGAGCAATGTACTGCAGTGCGCAGGCGCCGGGCCTCTCTGACCTTTCCCAGTGCCTGCGCACTGCAGTACTTTGCTCTGCCCTCAACAGGGCAGACAAAGTACACCTGCGCCGGAGCCGCAGCATGAAAAAGAGGACGTCGTCGTAAGAAGATAGGAGCCCCCGGACCGCGGCGCCCATCGGACCGGACAGCCCCTGGGTGACTATAATCTAACCTCTTTTTCTCATCTTTCAGGTAAGGGTACCGTCACACAGTGCAATTTTGATCGCTACGACGGCACGATTCGTGACGTTCGAGCGATATAGTTACGATATCTCGGTGTCTGACACGCTCCTGCGATCAGGGACCCCGCTGAGAATCGTACGTCGTAGCAGATCGTTTGAAACTTTCTTTCGTCGTCTAGTGTCCCGCTGTGGCGGCATGATCGCATGGTATAACATATATCGTATACGATGTGCGCATAGTAACCAACGGCTTCTACATCGCACATACGTCATGAAATTATCGCTCCAGCGTCGTAGATTGCAAAGTGTGACAGCAGTCTACGACGCTGGAGCGATATTGTTACAATGCTGGAGCGTCACGGATCGTACCGTTGTAGCGATGAAAATTGCACTGTGTGACGGTACCCTTACATCGGGGGCTTATCTACAGCATTACAGAATGCTGTAGATAACCCCCTGATGCCGGTTGGGCTTAGCTTATCATCGATTTTTGGGGGTGACAGGTTCCCTTTAAAGGGTCGACATTGACTGTTAGGATTGCTACTTCCAATTGGTGACACTAGAGTGCTAGTCCGCTTCCTCTCTGAAGAGATGATTTGCAAAGAATAACTGAGAAATTTAACATTAACCCCCCCTCTCTGCCAGCTGACGGAATAGTACGTCCGATGGCAGAACCCCCGCTTTGATGCGGGCTCCGGCGAACATGTCTGTTTTGAGCAGCTAACATGTGCCCGCAATAGGCGCTGGTGGAATCGCGATCCACCCGCGCCTATTAACTGTTTAAATGCCGCTGTCAAACTGACAGCGGCATTTATCAAGAGCTTCCGGCCATCCGGCTGCAAATGCGCGCACCGCTGACCCCGTCACGTGATCGGGGGTCAGGTGCATTGGCATAACAACCAGAGGTCTCCTGCAGACCTCTATGGTTGTTGATGTCAGATTGCTGTGAGCGCCACCCTGTGGTCGGCGCTCATAGCAATGCTGTAATTCAGCTACATGGGTGTGATCTGAGCATCTCCCCTATGTAGCAGAGCCGATCAGGCTATGCCAGCTTCTAGGCTATTGAAGCATGGCAAAAGTAAAAAAAAAAAAAAAATTTTTATAACTATAAAAGTTCAAATCACCAACCCCCCCCCTTTGCCCCATTCAAAATAAAACAATAAAAAAAAATCAAACCCACACATATTTGGTATCGCTGCTTTCAGAAACGCCCGATCTATCAATAAAAAAAAGAATTAACCTGATCGCTAAACGGCGTAGGGAGAAAAAAAATTCAAAACGCCATAGACGTTTTTTGGTCGCCGCAACATTGCATTCAAATGCAGTAACAGGCGATCAAAAGAATGTATCTGCACCAAAATGGTATAATTAAAAACAGCTCGGCATGCACAAAATAAGCCCTCATACAACCCGAGATCACGAAAAATGGAGACGCCAAAGGTATCAGAAAATTGCGCATTTTTTTTCAACTTTTTTTTTTTATTTTTTTTTTTTATAGCAAAGTTTGGATTTTTTTTTACCACTTAGATGAAAAAGAACCTAGACATGCTTGGTGTCTATGAACTCGTAATGACCTGGAGAATCATAATGGCAGGTCAGTTTTGGCGTTTGGCGAACCTAGCAAAAAAGCCAAAAGAAAAAAAAAGTGTGGGATTGCACTTTATTTTGCAATTTCACCGCTCTTGGAATTTATTTCTTGTACACGGCATGGACCAATGGTATCGTACAAAAGTACAACTCGTCCCCCAAAAAATAAGCCTTAACACTGCCATATTGACAGAAAAATAAAAAAAATTATGGCTCTGGGAAGGAGGGGAGTGAAAAATGAAAACGCAAAACTGAAAAAAAGCTTTGGGGGTTAGGGGTTAATAGCCTTTCCTTATCCAAGATAGACCACTAGTGTAAATCCTGGGAAAAATCCATACACTTGTGAGGGGGTGGTTGAAGATTCCCACTCCACACCCCTTCTTCGGGTATGTGCACATGTTGCAGATTTCCTGCGGATCCGCAGCGTTTTTTTCCCGCTCAGATCCGCAAGTGATTTACAGTATTATGTAAATCCACGAGCGAAAAAATGCTGCGCTAATGGTGGGGAAAATTCCTCACAGAAAACGCAGCAGATTCAAAAAAGGACCATGTCACTTCTTTTTGCGAATCTGCAGCCTTTCTGCACCCATTCCATAATAGAAATCCACAGGGGTAAAAAATGTATGAAATCCGCAAAAAAAAACGCACAAAACCCGCAAAAAAGTGCAGATTTTGACCTGCGTTTTCTGCCAAGAAATGCAGAATCTGCACAGAAAATTTCACAGGCAAATCCGCAACCTGTGCATGTAGCGTTCAGCTATTTTAGTAGATATACCGTATATACTCGAGTATAAGCCGACCTCCACCCTCCCCCCCCCCCCCCCAAAAAAAAAAAAAAAAAATTTTGCCACAAAAAACTGGGAAAACTTAATGACTCGAGTATAAGCTTAGGGTGGAAAATGCAGTAGCTACCGGTAAATGTCAAAAGTAAAAATAGATACCAATAAAAGTAAAATTAATTGAGACATCAGTAGTTTTTTTTTTTTTTTTTTTTTTTTATCCTTGTTTCAAACATTTTTATTGAACATTTTAACAATTTCAAGACATCTGCATTTTATTTATATGTGTGATATTTCGCATTAGTAATTGGGATAGAGGGGGGAGGTGAGGGGTTGGGAGAGGGAGAGGAAAGAAAAACAACTTTATTGGTAATAGACAGATTTGTAATTATTTGTATATTTGCTACAGTATTGAGCTGTCTTGAATAGATAAGCTTCCATGAATTTCTAAATTCAGAACTATATACATCAAAGTAGCACGGCAGCTACCATTAATCTAGAAACGAAAAGAAATTTAATAAAATAACATTAACTAATCTAAGGTTTGGGGTTTAGTGTTCCAAATGCTCCATTTTTTGTCGTATTTATGCAAACATCCATTAGCTATTGCAAATTTTAAATCCAGGGTATTATGCGTCTTTAGTCTGTCCACAATGTCAGAGAACCTTGGTATGTCAGATCTTCGCCAGAAGGTGGTGACATCAGTAGTTTTAACCCCTTTACCCCCAAGGGTGGTTTGCACTTTAATGACCGGGCCAATTTTTACAATTCTGACCACTGTCCCTTTGTGAGGTTATAACTCTGGAATGCTTCAACGGATCCCAGTGATTCTGACATTGTTTTCTTGTGACATATTGTACTTCATGACAATGGTAAAATTTCTTTGATATTGCCTGCGTTTATTTGTGAAAAAAACAGAAATATGGCGAAAATTTTGAAAATTTCGCAATTTTCCAACTTTGAATTTTTATGCAATTAAATCACAGAGAGATGTCACACAATACTTAATAAGTAACATTTCCCACATGTCTACTTTACATCAGCACAATTTTGGAACCAAAATTTTTTTTTGTTAGGGAGTTATAAGGGTTAAAAGTTGACCAGCAATTTCTCATTTCTACAACACCATTTTATTTTAGGGACCACCTCTCATTTGAAGTCATTTTGAGGGGTCTATATTTTAGAAAATACCCAAGTGTGACACCATTCTAAAAACTACACCCCTCAAGGTGCTCAAAACCATATTCAAGAAGTTTATTAACCCTTCTGGTGCTTCACAGGAATTTTTTGAATGTTTAAAAAAAAATGAACATTTAACTTTTTTTTCACAAAAAAGTTAATTCAGCTCCAATTTGTTTAATTTTACCAAGGGTAACAGGAGAAAATAGACCCCAAACATTGTTGTACAATTTGTCATGAGCACGACAATACCCCACATGTGAGGGTAAACCACTGTTTGGGCGCATGGCAGAGCTCGGAAGCGAAGGAGCGCCATTTGACTTTTCAATGCAAACTTGACTGGAATTGAGATGGGACGCCATGTTTCGTTTGGAGAGCCCCTGATGTGCCTAAACATTGAAACCCCCCACAAGTGACACCATTTTGGAAAGTAGACCCCTTAAGGAACTTATCTAGATGTGTGGTGAGCACTTTGACCCACCAAGTGCTTCACAGAAGTTTATAATGCAGAGCCGTAAAAATAAAACAAAAAATTTTTCCCACAAAATTTTTTTTTAGCCCCCAGTTTCGTATTTTCCCGAGGGTAACAGGAGAAAGTGGACCCCAAAATTTGTTGTCCAATTTGTTCTGAGTGCGCTGATACCCCATATGTGGGGGGGAACCACTGTTTGGGCGCATGGGAGGGCTCGGAAGGGAAGGAGCTCCATTTGGAATGCAGGCTTAGATGGAATGGTCTGCAGGCGTCACATTGCGTTTGCAGAACCCCTAATGTACCTAAACAGTAGAAATCCCCCACAAGTGACCCCATATTGGAAACTAGACCCCCCAGGGAACTTATCTAGATGTGTTGTGAGAATTTTGAACCCCCAAGTGTTTCACTACAGTTTATAACGCAGAGCCGTGAAAATAAAAAATCTTTTTTTTTCCCACAAAAATTATTTTTTAGCCCCCAGTTTTGTATTTTCCCAAGGGTAACAGGAGAAATTGGACCCCAAAAGTTGTTGTCCTATTTGTCCTGAGTACACTGATACCCCATATGTTGGGGTAAACCCCTGTTTGGGCACACGGGAGAGCTCGGAAGGGAAGGAGCACTGTTTTACTTTTTCAACGCAGAATTGGCTGGAATTGAGATCGGACGCCATGTCGCGTTTGGAGAGCCCCTGATGTGCCTAAACAGTGGAAACCCCCCAATTATAACTGAAACCCTAATCCAAACACACCCCTAACCCTAATCCCAACAGTAACCCTAACCACACCTCTAACCCTGACACACACCTAACCCTAATCCCAACCCTATTCCCAACTGTAAATGTAATCTAAACCCTAACCGTAACTTTAGCCCCAACCCTAACTTTAGCCCCAACCCAAACTGTAGCCCTAACCATAGCCCTAACCCTAACTTTAGCCCAAACCCTAACCCTAGCCCAAACCCTAACCCTAGCCCTAACCCTAATGGAAATAAATACATTTTTTTTAATTTTTCCCTAACTAAGGGGGTGATGAAGGGAGGTTTGATTTACTTTTATAGCGGGTATTTTAGCGGATTTTTATGATTGGCAGCCATCACACACTGAAAGACGCTTTTTATTGCAAAAAATATTTTTTGCATTACCACATTTTGAGAGCTATAATTTTTCCATATTTTGGTTCACAGAGTCATGTGAGGTCTTGTTTTTTGCGGGACGAGTTGACGTTTTTATTGGTAACATTTTCGGGCACGTTACATTTTTTGATCGCTTTTTATTCCGATTTTTTGCGAGGCAGAATGACCAAAAACCAGCTATTCATGAATTTCTTTTGGGGGAGGCGTTTATACCGTTCCGCGTTTGGTAAAATTGATAAAGCAGTTTTATTCTTCGGGTCAGTACGATTACAGCGACACCTCATTTATATCATTTTTTTATGTTTTGGCGCTTTTATACGATAAAAACTATTTTATAGAAAAAATAATTATTTTTGCATCGCTTTATTCTCAGGACTATAACTTTTTTTTTTTTTTGCTGATGATGCTGTATGGCGGCTCGTTTTTTGCGGGACAAGATGACGCTTTCAGCGATATCATGGTTATTTATATCTGTCTTCTTGATCGCGTGTTATTCCACTTTTTGTTCGGCGGTATGATAATAAAGCGTTGTTTTTTGCCTCGTTTTTTTTTTTTTTCTTACGGTGTTTACTGAAGGGGTTAACTAGTGGGCCAGTTTTATAGGTCGGGTCGTTACGGACGCGGCGATACTAAATGTGTACTTTTATTGTTTTTTTGTTTTTTTTTTTATTTAGATGAAGAAATGTATTTATGGGAATAATATATTTTTTTTTTTTTCATTATTTAGGAATATTTTTTTTTTTTTTACACATTTTGAAAAAATTTTTTTTAACTTTTTTACATTGTCCCAGGGGGGGACATCACAGATCAGTGATCTGACAGTTTGCACAGCACTCTGTCAGATCACTGATCTGACATGCAGCGCTGCAGCCTTCACAGAGCCTGCTATGAGCAGGCTCTGTGAAGCCAGCTCCCTCCCTGCAGGACCCGGATCCGCGGCCATCTTGGATCCGGGGCTGGAGGAAGCAGGGAGGGAGGTGAGACCCTCGCAGCAACGCGATCACATCGCGTTGCTGCGGGGGGCTCAGGGAAGCCCGCAGGGAGCCCCCTCCCTGCGGGAAGCTTCCCTGCACCGCCGGCACATCGCGATCATCTTTGATCGCGGTGTGCCAGGGGTTAATGTGCCGGGGGCGGTCCGTGACCGCTCCTGACACATAGTGCCGGATGTCAGCTGCGATAAACAGCTGACACCCGGCCGCGATCGGCGGCGCTCCCCCCGTGAGCGCCGCCGATCGCGCTGGACGTACTATCCCGTCCGTGGTCATGGGGGCCCACCCCACCTCGACGGGATAGTACGTCCCATGTCAGAAAGGGGTTAAATGTTTTTGAATATCCATATTGAATCAGGAGCTCCATATAATGATCAGTTAATGATTGGCCCCCATAAGATGCTCCATATTAAAATATGCCCCATATATAATGCTGCACAAATGTTAATAATGGCCCCATAAGATGCTCCATAGACACATTTGCCCAATATAATTCTTCACAAATGTTGATTATGGCCCCATAAGATGCTCCATACAGACACTTGACCCATTTGCTGTTGCTGCGATAAAAAAAAAAAAAAAATCACATACTCTCCTCTCCATCGCTCAGGCCCCCGGCAATTTCAATATTCACCTGACTTCGTTCCGGCGCCACTCCATCTTCAGCGTCTTCTGCACTGACGGTCAGGCAGAGGGCGCGTAATAACCACGTCACCGCGCCCTCTGACCTGAGCGTCACTGCAGAAGATGCTGAAGACGGAGTGGCGTCCGGAATGAGGAGCAGGTGAATATCGCGCAGCGCTTCTCCTCCTCATTATACTCACCATGTGACCGCTCAGTACAGGAAGAAGCTGCAGCGCCCGGGAAGCAAGGACCTGCAGGGACCGCGCTAGGAGTAGGTGAGTATAATTAGCCCCCGCTCCCCCTCCCCTGCCGAACCCTGGGTATGACTCGAGTATAAGTCGAGAGGGGGACTTGCAACCCAAAAAAATGGGATGAAAATCTCAGCTTATACTCAAGTATATACGGTAATTACCTGTGTAAACATAAAAGATGTTAATGGTGTTTTAGCCACTAGATGGCAGCGGTTTGCAGATTCAGAAGACTGTCACCTGTCTGTCAGTTGGCACACAGGGAGATAACCAGTTTGAGCCGTCCTGAGGGACAGTTGGAAATCTGAAGGATGACTGAGAGTTGCTGGCGGCCATCTTGGAAGTGCAGTTAGTAAGAGACAGAAGTGACCGGAACACAGGAGAGAAAAATCACGTTGGGGAGACAACTACGGTGGAATACAGAGTTAGATTCCACCCAAAGTATCTGCTGTGACGTGAATAGCCTTCTGCTAGCCTGTCAGGCAAAAACTACCCTGCTGGTGACAGCCCAGGATCCACTCCAGTTTCCCAGCTAAACGACCATTTGGACAATTAGACAGCCATTTCTGGTAAGTCCTGAACTCAGGCCCCACCACAGGAATCCAGGTGGGAGCGCGCGCGCAGACTTTAGATAGTTTGGCGCCAAACTTAAATTCTCAGTTAGATACATTGTTTGCTAACAGGGCTGTGTGAACCTTAGATACTCCCCTCAGTGGGTGAGCTTGCGTATAGATAGAATAACAGAATTATAATTTTAGAGAATGAAGTTTGTGAATCTCTGCGCTGCGCTGCACCGCTGCAGGGGCCGCCTCTCGCACTCATCGAATTCCACCCTCGCTCTGGGTAACTCCCGGTTACCGCATTAGGCAGAACCACAGGTCAGGCAAATTATAGTATACCCGATAGAACAGTGGTCCCCAACCTTTCTGACCTTGAGAGCCACATTCAGCTTAGAGAGAGGGTCGCGAGCCACATTCAGCACAGAGAGGGTCACGAGCCACATCCAGCTCCCACCTCCTTCAAAGTAGTATCAACCAAAGCCCCCATTACAGGTATAATGATAACCAAAGCTTTTCCACAGAAATCACTCCAGAGCAGTATACTGAGATCCAGGGGTATTCTCCCAACACACTGTCACATCCAGCTTTGAGCACCTCTTCTAACAGGTAGTGCAAATCTCCAGCGTACCATACCTAAAACATCTCTAAACCCCTAAGACCAGTAAATGTGCATCCAGATCTGCAATTCTGTGCAGGACTACTCACAAAATTCACCATTTTGAGATGAGCTTTTTATACCCGTTTTCTATACCTGGACCTAATGCATCAAGCTGGCAGACAGTCGCGAGCCACAATTCATGGGGCCGCGAGCCACATGTGGCTCCCGAGCTACAGGTTGGGGAGCCCTGCGATAGAACATACTGGGCCTATCAGTTGTGTAGCGCACTGGTCCTAGCTGATCCGGACTAGGTATGTGTGATAGTTGACAGTGTTTTTTTTTTCTTGCTGTTTCCGGGGTAAGGGTACTTTCACACTGGCATTTTTTGTAATACGTCGCAATGCGTCGTTTAGGGGAAAAAACGCATCCTGCAAAGTTTTTTGCAGGATGCGTTTTTGCCCCATAGCGTAACATTACAGACGCATTGCGACGTATTGACACACATCGCAACTGTCGTGCGACGGTTGCGCCGAGTTGTGGCGGACCGCCGGGAGCAAAAAACGTTAAATGTAACGTTTTTTGCTCCAGACGGACCGCTTTTCCGACCGCGCATGCGCGGCCGGAACTCCGCCCCCACCTCCCCGCACCTCACAATGGGCAGCGGATGCGCCGGAGAATGCATCCGCTGCACCCGTTGTGCGGTGCTAACAATGCTAGCGTCGGAATCTCGGCCCGATGCAATGCGACGGGCCGAATTCCGACGCTAGTGTGAAAGTAGCCTAACACAGTTTTTTTTGTTAGTAAAAACGACTTCCTTAACAAATTGCATTGTCGTGTTCTTTGTGTTTGGCCCGCTGTATGCTGGGAGAGACCACCCCGTTACACGGTCTACACACTGGCTAATTGTGGCTGTTAAATGGCTAACAATCAGCAACACAGAAAAACTGAGCCTTTTTCAACAGGCAATGCACAGGCTCACAAAACAATCCGTAATATTTTGTTCTGTCATAGACTGTCGTTGTTCTTGGTAGCACATGTCCTGTTTACACAGGATGATGTACATGCACTGTGATGAAAGATGCATTTTAAGCAAACTTGAAATTTGTTTCACCCAACAAGCGAATGTTTTGTTAGTTTGTCAAGTGTTTAGCAGCCTGTTTCCACTGGCCGGTTATTGGTAAATGAACGGTCCTAGCAATGCTTGTTGCTGATAATCGTCCAGTGTAAATGCAGCCCTATTCTCTTCGTCAGTAGCTTCCTTTCAACTTTCTTAATCTTTCTGTTGCTGTGTTTGTGAATGCCAGTTTGTAATAACTGAATGTATATATTTTTTTTTTTTTTATCTTGCAGCTTACTATTTTCTGCTTCAACTGATAAAACTGTTGCAATTTGGGACTGTGAAACAGGAGAGAGAGTGAAGCGACTCAAGGGACACACGTCATTTGTGAATTCCTGTTACCCTGCCAGACGGGGTCCTCAACTAATCTGTACTGGTAGTGATGATGGTACTGTGAAGGTGGGTAAACTGATCTTTCATTGTTTCTGGACAGGCTCACCTAATGAGACTATGGTGTCACGGGTGGGCAGGGACTCAACATTTGCTGTCCTGCTCTGTTGGACTTGGCCTGTCCATCTTTTGTATGAACGACAATACAGGTGCTTCTCACAAAATTAGAATATCATCAAAAAGTGATTTTATTTATTTTTTTTCAGTTCTTCTATACAAAAAGTGAAACTCATATATTATATATAGAGTCATTACAAATCTATTTCAAGTGTTTATTTCTGCTAATGTTGATGATTATGGAAGTCATTATCTCAGTATATTAGAATAATTAACAAAAAACACCTGTAAAGGCTTCCCAAGCATTTAAAAAGTCCCTTAGTTTGTTTCAGTAGGCTCCACAATCATGGGGAAGACTGCTGACCTGACAGATGTCCAGAAGACAGTCACTGACACACTCCACAATGGGTGTAAGCCACAAAAGGCCATTGCTAAAGAAGCTGCCTGTTCAGAGTACTGTATACAAGCATATTAATGGAAAGTTGAGTAGAAGGAAAGTGTGGTAGAAAAAGGTGCGCAAGCAACCGGCATAAGTGCAGACTTGAAAGAATTGTTAAGAAAAGGCCATTCAAAAATTTGGGGGAGATTCAGAAGGAATGGACTGCTGCTGGAGTCATTGTTTCAAGACCCACCACACACAGATGTATCCAGGACATGGGCTACAAGTGTCACATTCCTTGTGTCAAGCCACTCATGACCAATAGACAACGCCAGAACCATCTTGCTTGGGCCAAGGAGAAAAAGAACTGGACTGTTGCTCAGTGGTCCAAGGTGTTGTTTTCAGATTAAATTAAATTTTGCATTTCATTTGGAAATCAAGGTCCCAGAGTCTGGAGGAAGAGTGGAGAGGCCACAATCCAAGCTGCTTGAGGTCTAGTGTGAAGTTTCCACAATCAGTGATGGTTTGGGGAGCCATGTCCTCTGCTGGTGTAGGTCCACTGTGTTTTAGCAAGACCAAAGTCAGTGTAGCCGTCTACCCAGAAATTTTAGAGCACTTCATGCTTCCCTCTGCCGACAAGCTTTTTGGACTTGGCACCTGTCCACACTGCCAAAAGTACCAATACCTGGTTTAGAAAAAAACAGTATCACTATGCTTGATTGGCCAGCAAACTCGCCTGACCTTAACCCCATAGAGAATCTATGGGGTATTTTCAATAGGAAGATGAGAGACCCCAGACCCAACAATGCAGATGAGCTGAAGGCTGCTATCAAAGCAACCTGAGCTTCCATAACACCTCAGCATTGCCACAGGCTGATCGCCTCCATGCCATGCCGAAATGATACAGTAATTGATGCAGAAGGAGCCCCGACCAAGTATTGAGAGCATTTCCTGGATATACATTTCAGTAGGCCAACATTTCGGATTTTACAATAATTTTTCAAGCTGGTGTTATAAAGTATTCTAATTTACTGAGATAATGACTTTTGGGTTTCCATTGGCTGTAAGCCATAATCATCAACATTAAGGCCGGCTTCACACTTGCGAGTTTTACGGACGTAAGAGCGCAGAAACTACGTCCGTAAAACTCGCAAAAAATACGGCACAATTATTCTCTATGCCCCTGCTCCTATCTGCCGTATTTTACTGATCAGTATTATACGGCTTTCTACGGCCGTACAAAATCGCAGCATGCTGCGTTTGTCACCGTACTGCGCAAGAAATACGCCAATGAAAGTCTATGGAAGCGTGAAAAATACGGATTACACACGGACAAGCAGTGTGACTTGCGAGAAATACGCAGCGCTGTTAGAGAGAAAAGCCGGTAATTCAGTGCGGTGTACAGTAAAATCACACTGACAGCTTACAGTCCAATAGGTAGAATAAATGTGTACACATAGAATAGGTATATATATATATATATATATATATATATATATATATATATATATATATATGTCAGTGAGACACATATGTATATATATTAATATTTTTTCCAGCGCTATACAGCTTGAAAGCTTTTTCTTTCTCCTTCCTAAAACCCGACATGATTTGAGACATGGTTTACATACAGTAAACCATGTCTTCTCTCCATTTTTTTTGCAGATTCCACACTACTAATGTCAGTAGTGTGTATCTGCAAAATTTGGCCGTTCTAGCTCTTAAAATAAAGGGTTAAATGGCGGAAAAAATTGGCGTGGGCTCCCGCGCAATTTTCTCCGCCAGAGTAGTAAAGCCAGTGACTGAGGGCAGATATTAATGGCCTGGAGAGGGTCCACGGTTATTGGGCCCCCCCCTGGCTAAAAACATCTGCCCCCAGCCACCCCAGAAAAGGCACATCTGTAAGATGCGCCTATTCTGGTACTTGGCCACTCTCTTCCCATTCCCGTGTAGCGGTGGGATATGGGGTAATGAAGGGTTAATGCCACCTTGCTATTGTAAGGTGACATTAAGCCTAATTAATAATGGAGAGGCGTCAATTATGACACCTATCCATTATTAATCCAATTGTAGTAAAGGGTTAAATAAAACACAAACACATTATTTTCTGTATAGCGCTGGAAAAAAAAAATATATATATAAAAATATAAATTTTTATTTATTTATTTTTTTTGGGACACATGGATCACTTCTATAGCGGTATGTTGGTTTTGCATGCCTGCAAGAAAACCACGCAGTACGGATGCCATACGGATTACATACGGAGGATGCCATGCGCAAAAAACGCTGACACACCCTGCCTACGGAGGAGCTACGGACCACTATTTTCGGGACTTTTCAGCGTATTACGGCCGTAATATACGGACCGTATTTTCATACGCTGAGTGTGAAGCCAGCCTAACAGAAATAACACTGATGATCTATATATATATAATTGTCTAAGGGTCACTTCCGTCTCTCTGTAACGGAAATCCCGCGTTGCTGATTGGTGCCGGCCGGCCGTAACCAATCAGCGACGGGCACAGTCCGGCCGTGAATTTGCCCTTCCCTACTCCCCTGCAGTCAGTGCAACGGACTGCGTTACAGCGCTGCATAATGTGGTGTAAAGCGTTTAACGCTGCTATTAACCCAAGTGTGACCAACATTTTACTATTGATGCTGCCTATGCAGCATCAATAGTAAAACGATCTAATGTTAAAAATACCGAAGCTGTCCCGCTGTTCGCGATGCGGCCAGCAGCTTCCGTTCCCAGTGATGCATTGCCAAATTACCCAGATGACTTGGCGGTCTCGCGAGACCGTTAAGTCATCTGGGTAATTTCGCAATGCATCACTGAGAACTGAAGCTGGCGGCCGCATCGCGCACATCGGGACAGCTTCGGTGGACGCCGGAGGGTGAGTATATAACTATTTTTTAATTCTTTTTTTTTTAACAAGATATGGTGCCCACACTGCTATATACTACGTGGGCTGTGTTTATATACTGTGTGGCTGCTATATACTACGTGGCCTGTCTTATATACAGCGTGGGCTGTGCTATATATTACGTGGGGTGTGTTATATACTACGTGGCTGTGCTATATACTACGTGGCTGTGCTATATACTACGTGGCTGTGCTATACCCTGCACCCCGAACCCCCGACATACTGCGACCAATCAGCGACCGGCGCAGTCCTGCTGCGAATTGGCGCGGGATTTGAACCACGTTTCGCTGATTGGTCGCGCCCGGCCGACCAATCAGGGATATTGGCGCAGAATTTAACCCCCACTCACAGCACGATATACATACATACATACATACATACATACATACATACATACATACATATTCTAGAATACCCGATGCGTTAGAATCGGGCCACCATGTAGTTCTATATAATGAGTTTCACTTTTTGTATTGAAGAACTGAAATTAACTTTTTGATTTTCTAATTTTGTGAGAAGCACCTGTATATTAATATTTTGCAGATGAAACAGGGTGCAGTAGTCTAACTCCCAGTCTTTGGCCGAACACTGGGCTTACTTTTTTAAAATTGAAAAATTGTACTGTCTTTGTGAGTCAAACATTGATGTGCATGAAAGCTGTCTTCATACTTTACAATTTTAGTAGCTCAAAAACAAAACATGGCTCTGTAGCAGTAGAAACGCTTTCTTGCTTTTGTTAATTTTAGCAGAGTTACTTTAAAGCATGGAGTGCTAAAACCAAATGGTGCAAAGTTTTGCAATAGAAAAGTCATTTCTGCCATCTGACCTAAATTACAGTTCTAAACTCTCACTACTTCCTAGTACCTACTTGTGTATGTATGATGGACGAAAGCGATCACCTTTTACCTCTGGTTTATTTTGTGGATGTAGACTATTTCAGTTTGAACTTGGTTTAAATCATAGCAGCCATTAAGTGCCTGATGTGGTTGAAGCAGCAGTAATGTTGCGAGGAATCTTAAATATAGGTTATGTTTAACCCCTTTACCCCCAAGGGTGGTTTGCACGTTAATGACCGGGCCAATTTTTACAATTCTGACCACTGTCCCTTTATGAGGTCATAACTCTGGAACGCTTCAACGGATGCGAGTGATTCTGACATTGTTTTCTCGTGACATATTGTACTTGATGATAGTGGTACATTTCTTTGATATTACCTGCGTTTATTTGTGAAAAAAAAAAGCGGAAATTTGGCGAAAAATGTTGAAAATTTCGCAATTTTCCAACTTTGAATTTTTATGAAATTAAATCACAGAGATGTCACACAAAATACTTAATAAGTAACATTTCCCACATGTCTACTTTACATCAGCACAACTTTGGAACCAAAAAATTTTTTTTGTTAGGGAGTTATAAGGGGTTAAAAGATGACCAGCAATTTCTCATTTTTACCTTTTTTTTTTTTTTTTATTTTTTTTTTTTTTTTAGGGACCACATCTCATTTGAACTCATTTTGAGGGGTCTACAACAAAATTAATAAAGGGGATGGGAGAACTACAATACCCAGAAAGATTAGCGAAATTAGGATTATTTAGTCTAGAAAAAAGACGACTGAGGGGCGATCTAATAACCATGTATAAGTATATAAGGGGACAATACAAATATCTCACTGAGGATCTGTTTATACCAAGGAAGGTGACGGGCACAAGGGGGCATTCTTTGCGTCTGGAGGAGAGAAGGTTTTTCCACCAACATAGAAGAGGATTCTTTACTGTTAGGGCAGTGAGAATCTGGAATTGTTTGCCTGAGGAGGTGGTGATGGCGAACTCAGTCGAGGGATTCAAGAGAGGCCTGGATGTCTTCCTGGAGCAGAACAATATTGTATCATACAATTAGGTTCTGTAGAAGGACGTAGATCTGGGGATTTATTATCATGGAATATGGGCTGAACTGGATGGACAAATGTCTTTTTTCGGCCTTACTAACTATGTTACTATGTTACTATGTTATATGATAGAAAATACCCAAGTGTGACACCATTCTAAAAACTGCACCCCTCAAGGTTCTCAAAACCACATTCAAGAAGTTTATTAACCCTTCTTGTGCTTCACAGGAATTTTTGGAATGTTTAAATAAAAATGAACATTTAACTTTTTTTCACAAAAAATTTACTTCCGCTCCAATTTGTTTTATTTTACCAAGGGTAACAGGAGAAAATGGACCCCAAAAGTTGTTGTACAATTTGTCCTGAGTACGCTGATGCCCCATATGTGGGGGTAAACCACTGTTTGGGCGCATGGGAGAGCTCGGAAGGGAAGGAGCGCCGTTTGACTTTTCAATGCAAAATTGACAGGAATTGAGATGGGACGCCATGTTGCGTTTGGAGAGCCACTGATGTGCCTAAACATTGAAACCCCCCACAAGTGACACCATTTTGGAAAGTAGACCCCCTAAGGAACTTATCTAGTGTGAGCACTTTGACCCACTTCACAGAAGTTTATAATGCAGAGCCGTAAAAATAAAACAAACACTTTTTCCCACAAAAATTATTTTTTAGCCCCCAGTTTTGTATTTTCCCGAGGGTAAGAGGAGAAATTCGACCCCAAAAGTTGTTGTCCAATTTGTCCTGAGTACGTTGATACCCCATATGTGGGGTGAACCACCATTTGGGCGCATGGGAGGGCTCGGAAGGGAAGGAGCGCCATTTAGAACGCAGACTTAGATGGAATGGTCTGCAGGCGTCACATTGCGTTTGCAGAGCCCCTAATGTACCTAAACAGTAGAAACCCCCCACAAGTGACCCCATATTGGAAACTAGACCCCCCCAAGGAACTTATCTAGATGTGTTGTGAGAAGATGTTTCACTACGCAGAGCCGTGAAAATAAAAAATCTTTTTTTTTTTTCCCACAAATTATTTTTTTAGCCCCCAGTTTTGTATTTTCCCAAGGGTAACAGGAGAAATTGGACCCCAAAAGTTGTTGTCCAATTTGTCCGGAGTACGCTGATACCCCATATGTTGGGTTAAACCCCTGTTTGGGCACACTGGAGAGCTCTGAAGGGAAGGAGCACGGTTTTACTTTTTCAACGCAGAATTGGCTGGAATTGAGATCAGACGCCATGTCGCGTTTGGAGAGCCCCTGATGTGCCTAAACAGTGGAAACCCCCCAATTATAACTGAAACCCTAATCCAAACACACCCCTAACCCCAACAGTAACCCTAACCACACCTCTAACACTGACACACCCCTAATCCTAATACCAACCTTATTCCCAACCGTAAATGTAATCTAAACCCTAACCGTAACTTTAGCCCCAACCCTAGCCCTAATGGGAAAATGGAAATAAATACATTTTTTTTAATTTTTCCCTAACTAAGGGGGTGATGAAGGGGGGTTTGATCTACTTTTAGGGTATGTGCACACGATGCAGATTTAGTGCAGAACTGCAGCAGAAACGCTGCAGAACTGCAGTGTGATTTACATTACAATGTAAATCAATGTGAAAAAAAAAATCTGTGCACATGGCGCAGAAAAATCTGCGCAGAAACGCTGCAGATTTCAAAGAAGTGCATGTCCCTTCTTTTGTGCAGTTCTGCAGTGTTTCTGCACCCCTCCATAATAGAAATCCATTGGTAAAATCGGCACAAAAAACACACCTGCGGATTCTGCCAGGAGATGCAGATTTTATGCAGAAAATTCTGCACCAAATCTGCATCGTGTGCACACAGCCTTATAGCGTTTATTTAGCATATTTTTATGATTGGCAGCCGTCACACACTGAAAGACGCTTTTTATTGCAAAAAATATTTTTTGCGTTACCACATTTTGAGAGCTATAATTTTTCCATATTTTGGTCCACAGACTCATGTGAGGTCTTGTTTTTTGCGGGACGAGTTGACGTTTTATTGGTAACATTTTCGGACACGTGACATTTTTTTGATCGCTTTTTATTCCGATTTTTGTGAGGCAGAATGACCAAAAACCAGCTATTCATGAATTTCTTTTGGGGGAGGAGTTTCTACCGTTCCGCGTTTGGTAAAATTGATAAAGCAGTTTTATTCTTCAGGTCAGTACGATTACAGCAATACCTCATTTATATCATTTTCTTATGTTTTGTCGCTTTTATACGATAAAAACTATTTTATAGAAAAAATAATTTTTGCATCGCTTTTCTCAGGACTATAACTTTTTTATTTTTTTCTTATGATGCTGTATGGCGGCTCCTTTTTTGCGGGACAAGATGATGTTTTCAGCGGTACCATGGTTATTTATATCTGTCTTTTTGATCGCGTGTTATTCCACTTTTTGTTCGGTGGTATGATAATAAATCGTTGTTTTTTGCCTCGTGTTGTTTTTTTTTTTCTTTTCTTACGGTGTTTACTGAAGGGGTTAACTAGTGGGCCAGTTTTATAGTTCGGGTCGTTACGGACGCGGCAATACTAAATATGTGTACTTTTAATGTATTCATGGTATATATATATATATATATATATATATATATATATATATATATATATATATATATATATATATATATATATATATATATATATATATATATATATATATATATATAATTTTTATTCAGTCGCCATGACAGCACAACGAGAGAGGGGATCCGCCCTTCAGGGACAGGAAACCTCAGACATAAAAAGGGCGGCACCTCACTCCCCCGCCAGTTGGTTTCCTGTCCCTGACAGTGGAACCTCTTCAGGCAGACCTTTTTTTTTTTTTTTGAAGAAGGTTGAAGAATGAAGTCTTCCCACTCCTGACAGGCCGGATCAGGTAGCGGGGGTCCCCTGCCTCGGCCTAGTCAGGAGGCCGGTAGCACCACACGGCAGGGGGACTGTTAGTGTCGGTGAGAGCAGGAGGAAGCAACCCCAAGGGGTTAGCTTCTAGGTGTCACATTACCTTGTGAGTATACGCCGCCGTGTCTACGTGGCCTCTGGGGTCTGTCCACTCCTGCCTTGGTGGTCCGTCTTGGCCGGAGGACGCTGCCGTCCTCTGTTCGGCGCGTCTGCCCTCGGCGCCGCGGCTGTGACCGGAAGGGGCGTGTCCGGATGACGCAGCGAGCGGCGGTGGCGCGGCCGCGCATGCGCTGTGGCGTTCTTTCGCCGGCTAATGGCGGCGCCCAGGGGCAGGGGGAGGATACTGGCCGCAGGGAGTTCGGCGCTCAGCGTGGGGCACGGCGTGCAGTGGCCAGAGCCTATCGGTAGTTAATACCGATCGTTGACACCTGGAGGAAGCCCTGCTGACCCCCATCCGGGGGTGGTACCCAGGGGGATGTATTTAAGAGCCGCACAGATGCCCATCCTGGTTCCTGTCCATTTCCTAATGGAGTCACCGGAGGGAACTCCGCAGCTGTGCGGTGAACAGCAGCAGCCTTTGGAGCAGCCACAAACAGGAAAGTCTCAGAGAAGCTCCCAGCGGCGTTCCAGTGGCAGTAGTCGTGCTGGTGGAGCTAAAGCTGCTCAGAGGTCCACCAAATCCTCGAGCCGTAGGAATTCTCCGGCCAAAGAGGACCCCCCGATCACGGTACCGTTTACTTCAAGGATGGGTAAGTGAGCTACGTGAAAGTACGCTTTCTGATTGGTGTCCCTCCTTGTATTACCTCTCTCCTTATTTAGGGGAAAAAATGTGCTTCCAAAGCTAAACATAGGGAGTGTGCCGTTTGTACAGAGCCTCTCCCAGATGGGCATAAAAAGAAGCTGTGCAGATCCTGCATACAGCACTTAATAGAGGAGGAGGCCCCTGACCTGACGTCTACCCTTAGGGACATGGTCAGACAGGAGATCAGGGACTCCTTAAAATCCAGTTCTCATAAGAAACAATCCAAGAAGAGAATACTAGGTTCATCCCCTGTATCAGAGATGGATTCCGATAGTGTGAGCTCGGATTCTCATCCATCATCTTCATCTTCAGAGGACGTAGAGTCTAGCCGAACATGTCTATCATTAGATAGGATTAATCATCTGGTGAAAGCTGTCAACAACACCATGGGGATTGAAGAGACTCAGCCAGAATGCTCCATTCAGGACATTATGTTCAGGGGCATAGACCGTAAATCCCGAAGGGTTTTTCCTGTAGTGGAGAAAATCAAGTCTCTGATTTTGAAGGTGTGGAAGAAGCCCGAAAGAAAGGGGTCAATTCCGCCAGCATTTAAGAGAAGATACCCGTTCGAGGAAGAAGCTTCAGCTTCTTGGGACAAAGTCCCGAAGTTAGACGCAGCAGTGGCCAAAGCATGCAAAAAGTCTTCTCTTCCATTTGAAGATTTAGGTAACTTAAAGGACCCGCTCGATAGAAAGGCTGATGTGTTCCTTAAAGGAGCTTGGGAGACTTCTGCGGGATCCCTGAGACCGGCAGTGGCGGCTACTTGCACAGCTCGGTCCTTGATGGTGTGGCTAGGCCACCTGGAAGATCAACTTAAGGATAAAGTTCCTAGAAGTGAAATCCTATCATCTATGCCCATGATCCAAGATGCTGCAGCCTTCCTTTCGGATGCATCAGCGGATTCGGTCAGGCTGGCCGCAAGATCTTCAGCCTTATCCAACGCAGCCCGCAGAGCACTTTGGATTAAATGTTGGCCAGGTGATTTACAAGCTAGGTCAAGGCTATGCGGCATCCCCTGTGAAGGAGTTCATCTGTTCGGTCCGGTACTTGATGAGCTGCTTGAGAAGGCGGGCGACTCTAAGAAGCGGTTCCCTCTATTAAGAAAACCTTTTTATAGGCGTGACTACAGCAGGGGATGGTCTTATCGCCGCAGATCTGATAGAGAACCAAATAGAGATTCATCCAAATATTACAGCAGCAGCAGAAGAAGAGGTAGGGGGTATATGTTTAACACCCCTCGGGACTCGAAGAAAACTCAATGACTAGCGGTCCAGGTGGGCGGTAGGCTTTTAGCTTTCTACCCAGCCTGGTTGAGGATCACCAACAGTCCATGGATACTCAGTATCATTAAAGAGGGATTAAAGTTCCAGTTTCATCAGATCCCTCAGGACAAATTTAAACTAACTCCTATCCGTTCTTCTCCTGCAGAACAGTTGGCGTTGGAGTCAGAAGTTCAGGATCTCAGACAAAAGGGGGTTCTTATTCGGGTACCCACGGAAGAGCGAGGTAGGGGGTTCTATTCCCCGTTATTCTTGGTAAAGAAGCCAGATGGGTCATACCGTACCATTATTAATCTGAGAGGCCTGAATGAATTCTTGCTAATCCCATCCTTCAAAATGGAATCTGTGAAAACGGCAATAAAGCTTCTTTTTCACAAGTGCTTCATGGTGGTCTTAGATCTAAAAGACGCCTATTACCATGTTCCGATACATGCAGATCACCAGCGTTTTCTCAGGGTGGCGATTTCTCTTGCCGGCACAGTGGAGCACTTCCAATATCAGGCACTCCCCTTTGGTGTTGCAGTCGCACCCCGGGTCTTTACTAAGGTTATGGTAGAGGTTATGGCACACCTTCATGAGCAAAACATACTGATAATTCCTTACTTGGATGACTTACTGATCGTGGGGCATTCAGAGTTACACTGTAAAGAGCAGTTAGAGAAAGTGATGGTAGCACTTCGTAACTTAGGTTGGATTGTCAATCTTAAAAAATCGCGTCTTCAACCCTCCACATCACAGCAGTTTTTGGGTCTTATTGTAGATTCAGCTCAGCAGGAATGTCGCCTGCCAGACTCAAAAGTTGATGCTATCCACCGGCTGGCCTCTAGAGCAATTAAAAATCCCGTAGTCTCCTTGAGAAGTGCTATGTCTCTTTTGGGGTCACTTACTTCTTGTTTTCCGGCGGTGATGTGGGCACCGTTTCACTCTAGGTCTCTTCAGTGGGATGTCCTACGTAATTTTCGGCGACTAGGCGCCAACCTAGATAAGAAATTCTCTCTATCCGTAGAGGCCACGGTTTCACTAAGGTGGTGGACGCACATCCCTAATCTGCGTAAAGGGGTACCTTGGACATATCATATATCACGAGTAATAACAACTGATGCTAGTCCCACGGGGTGGGGAGCACATTGGGAAAATAATTACGTTCAGGGTCTATGGTCCCGATCTGAGCAGGACTCGTCTTCCAATCTGAAAGAATTGATGGCGGTGGAACGCGCCTTGGATAGGTTTCTTGTACCTCTACAGGGTAGACATGTTAGAATACTCTCTGACAACCAGGTGACCGTTGCTTATGTGAACCGCCAAGGAGGCACACGGTCTACGTCATTAATGAACGTTACAAATCGTATTTTTCAGATGGCCGAAAATCACCTACTCTCCCTTACGGCCCTTCATATAAAGGGGAAACTAAATACCATGGCCGATTACTTAAGCCGCAACGAGCTCAAACAAGGGGATTGGTCTCTAAAACCGGCTGTCTTCAATCAGATCGTACGGTTGTGGGGATGTCCAGAAATAGATCTGTTTGCCAGTCGAGGAAACAAGAAGCTCCATCAATTCTGTTCCCTAGACCCAAGAGACAACCCGTACGCAATCGACGCTCTTCTGATCTCCTGGAACTTCAGTCTCGCCTATGCGTTTCCCCCTCTGAATCTAATTCCTTTAGTTCTGAGGAAGATTCGGGAAGACAAAGCCCGAGTTATATTAATAGCTCCATTCTGGCCCAGAAGGTCTTGGTTCCCATGGTTAAGAAGCATGTCCATTTCCCAACCATGGATTCTCCCAGAAATTCCAGACCTCCTCTCCCAGGGTCCAGTTTTGCATCCACGAGTAGCCAACTTACATCTGACAGCGTGGAACTTGAGAGGTCACTTCTGAAAAAGAAGGGATTCTCTCAGAACCTTGTAAATACGCTGCTTAAGAGTAGGAAAGCCTCCACGACTAGCATTTATGTTAGGATATGGAGGAAGTTCCTATCAAGCTCAGGAGCACAGATCGATCAGAAACCTGATATTACTCAGATCCTAGAATTTCTACAGAAGGGCCTAGATTTAGGCTTAGCCACCAGCACCCTTAGAGTTCAGGTTTCGGCTCTAGGGGCACTATATAATTCCAACATAGCTAGTAATCACTGGATAACAAGGTTTTTCAAAGCGGTCACCAGATCCAGGCCAGTTATTAAACAGAGAATAGTTCCATGGGACCTAAATCTTGTGCTCTCGGCTCTAACACAAGCTCCGTTCGAGCCCATTGACTCTGTCCCGATCAAGATCCTGTCTGTCAAAACAGCCCTCTTAGTTGCCCTCACATCGGCAAGAAGGGTTAGTGATCTGCAAGCATTGTCCAGGCAGCGTCCGTATATGCAAATTACGGAAGATAGAGTGGTGATGAGGCCTGACCCTCTTTATCTTCCAAAGGTCGCGTCAAAATTTCATAGGTCCCAGGAGGTAATCTTGCCTTCATTTTGTCCTAATCCCTCTAACAATAAAGAACAGAGATTTCATTGTTTGGACGTGCGTAGATGCCTTCTCAGATATATTGCAGTAACAGACGCCTGGAAAAAAGATCATTCCTTATTTTTATCCTACCAGGGAGTTAGGAAAGGGCTTAGGGTATCAAAGAATACGCTAGCCAGATGGATTAGGGAGGCCATATTTCTTGCTTATACCGCAGGTGGCGTGGAAATTCCAGATGGCATAAAGGCACACTCCACTCGTGCGGTAGCCACATCTTGGGCTGAGAGGGCAGAAGTGTCGATTGAAGACATCTGTAAGGCGGCCACATGGTCTTCTCCATCCACCTTTCTTAGACACTATAGGTTAGATCTAGGTGGCTCCTCCGACCTCACGTTTGGGAGAAGGGTGCTGGAGGCGGTTATCCCTCCCTAGTCACTTTTTTCACTTCTCTGAAAGTCTCTCGTTGTGCTGTCATGGCGACTGAATAAATACGTACGCTACTCACCTGGTAGCAGTGTTTTTTCAGGAGCCATGACAGCACCCTTATATTCCCTACCCTCTTTGTTTATGGGTTCAACACTTCCTTTAGTTAATTCCTAAGTTTAGTCACTGGGTGAATTGTACCATATATTAATATTGTCTATGTGCTACTAACCTAGAAGGTCCTTTCATACTCTGTAAACCAACTGGCGGGGGAGTGAGGTGCCGCCCTTTTTATGTCTGAGGTTTCCTGTCCCTGAAGGGCGGATCCCCTCTCTCGTTGTGCTGTCATGGCTCCTGAAAAAACACTGCTACCAGGTGAGTAGCGTACGTATTTTTTTATTTTATTTTTTTTACTTTGTCCCGGGGGGGGGGGGACATCACAGATCAATAGTAACATAGTTAGTAAGGCCAAAAAAAGACATTTGTCCATCCAGTTCAGCCTATATTCCATCATAATAAATCCCCAGATCTACATCCTTCTACAGAACCTAATAATTGTATGATACAATATTGTTCTGCTCCAGGAAGACATCCAGGCCTCTCTTGAACCCCTCGTTTGCACAGCACTCTGTCAGATCACCGGTCTGACTTGCAGTGCTGCAGGCTTCACGGTGCCTACTCTAAGCAGGCGCTGTGAAGCCACCTCCCTCCCTGCAGGACCCGGATGCCGCGGCCATTTTTGGATCCGGGCCTGCTACAGGGAGGGAGGTAGGGAGACCCTCGCAGCAACACGATCACATCGCGTTGCTGCAGGGGGCTCAGGGAAGCCTGCAGGGAGCCCCCTCCCTGCACGATGCTTCCCTATACCGCCGGCACATCGCGATCGTGTTTGATCGCGGTGTGCCGGGGGCGGTCCGTGACCGCTCCTGGCACATAGTGCCGGATGTCAGCTGTGATAGGCAGCTGGTGATCGGCCGCGCTCCCCCCGTGAGCGCTGCCTATCGCATGACGTACTATCCCATCGGTGGTCATAGGGGCCCACCCCACCTCGACGGGATAGTACGTCTGTCAGAAAGGGGTTAATAACACTAACTGCAAATTTTGATCTTTATTTTAAAATAAAGTGTTTAAAAATGAGAGCAATCTATTCAGTTTGCAAACGTTTCATTTTTTTTTCTTTAGCTTTGGGACTTCAGGAAAAAAGCTGCAGTGCAGACTTTCCAAAATACGTATCAGGTGCTGTCTGTCACATTCAATGACACCAGTGACCAGATTATCTCAGGAGGAATTGATAACGATATAAAGGTAAGCATTGGTGATTTTCTTTTCTCTTTCTAATTATTTGCATTTGTATTTTCCAGCCAAACAGTATAATCCCTTATTAACCAGCCAAAACTTTTATAACAGTCTGAAGCGTGATTCTAGGACGAGCTTTTTCTTTCTTTTCTTTTTTAAATTTCATAATGTGAATAAATATATTTTCCCCTTCTGTCAGGTTTGGGACTTGAGGCAGAATAAGTTGATGTACACAATGCGAGGACATGGAGACTCTGTGACTGGCCTGACCCTCAGTTCTGAAGGTTCTTACCTGCTTTCAAATGCTATGGATAACACAGGTATTGCACATTAAAAGATTGTCTGCAAACAGGGATATTGTTTTGTCTGAGTTCCTATTTATCTTGCAGCAGCAGTGTTTTATTTTTAAAGCACCTTCAATTCCATGGTGTTGTACATTTGAAGAGAGTTTATATTTTGTATGTAAACCATCATGAACAAAATACCAGTGATGGACTGGTACAGAGGGGGAGAAGGTACACTACCATGCCAGGCTTACAGGGTGATGGAGAAGGAGACAGTAAGTTGAGGGGACTGCAGCGTCTCCGATGGTGGTGAGGTGGCAACTGGGTTATTACAGGCTTCCTGAAGAGCTGGCTTTTTAGGTTGTCAGAAGTTCCAAATGACAGAGAAAAGCTTACGTGACAGGGTGCTAAATTTCAGAGTATGGGGGATGATTGAGGATAATCATGGATGGCATTGAGTGAGGAATGTATGAGAGTTGGGGAGAGACGGAGGTCTTGTGAGGACCGGAGATTACATGTAGAGAAATGTCAGAATAGTTTGTAGATAATTTGAGATTAGCTTATGGAGAGCCTTATAAATCATGTTTAGCAATGTAAACTGGATTTGCTTTGGAATTGGAAGCCAGTGAAGGCATTGGCATAAGGGAAAGGTGGAGGAGTAGCGAGGAGAGAGGTTTATTAACAAAACAGAGTTAATGATTGACTGGAGAGGTGCGAGAGTGTTAGTTGGGAGGCCATATTGCAGAAGATGAGGGCATGCACTGACATGTTAGGTTGATGAAGGGATAAGATCTGGAAATATTTTTGCGTTCGAGATGGCAGGAGGTGGTAAGGGAAGGGCATAGTCAAGGTGTACTATGAGGAGGCGGACTTCTGATATTGTGGGTTGGTGAGTAAGCTGGTGGAAAAAAAGGAGTTCCGTTTTGTCCACATTGAGTTTTAGGAGGTGTGGTGAGGAGGGGTATATGGCTAATGTACACTCTTGGATTTTGGTCTGCAGAGAGTTCACATCTAGGCCATAGAATTAGATTTCACTGTCATCAGCATATAGGTGGTACTGGAAGCCATTGAATTGTATGAGCTGTCCCAGGGCAAAGGTATAGATAGAGAAGATTAGGGGTCCCAGGACAAATCCTTGGAGAGTCACCAAAAGAGAGAAGGCGGAATGAGGACGTAGTATGGGAATGGAACACACTAAATGTGCGGTTAGTGAGGTAGAAGATCTAGGAGAGGGTAAGGTCTTTGATGCCAAAGGAAGAGAGGATCTGTAATAGGAGGTGGTGATCAACTTTGTAACTTTTGTTTAGGGTTGGTTCAGTGGAGTGATGGAAGTCGGATTGTAGGTTGTCAAATTGTGAGTGTAATGAAAGGTGGGAGGAGAATGCAATGTGGACAATGTTGTTAAAGGAATTTTGAAGCTAGATGGAGTAGTGATGTGTGGCGATATCTGAATGTAAAGGTTTTTGTTTGTTTTCTAGAATGTCCTGAACTATCATGCAAGTTCTACTGAAAGTGTTGTGGGAATGCTAAATAAAATAAAAATGACCAATTTGATATCCTTTTTTTATAGTTCGTGTATGGGACGTTCGCCCTTTTGCCCCAAAAGAGAGATGTGTGAAAATCTTCCAAGGAAATGTGCACAATTTTGAAAAGGTTAGTAACTATAACCACAACTGTCCTGTCCCAGAGTTACACAAATTTGGGATCATTAACTGTCTGCCTTTGTATTCCAGAATTTGTTGCGCTGTTCATGGTCATCTGATGGAAGCAAGATAGCAGCAGGGTCAGCAGACCGGTAAATGTCTTCTTTTCCTTCTGCTGATTTCACATATCTCTACGTGAAGAATCCACAATTTCACATTTTTTTTTTACTTTTTGCAAAACAGATTTGTCTACGTTTGGGACACTACATCCCGCAGGATTTTGTATAAACTTCCAGGCCATGCTGGTTCTGTCAATGAGGTAGCTTTCCACCCTGAAGAGTCAATTGGTAAGTTTGCAAGGATAAATGTATTTCTTTCTTGGGGAACAGAAAAATGTGCATTTCTAGTTTGCATTAATACTGTAATGTACTGAGGAGTATCACTTAGGCTGGGTTCACACTTTGCGGTTTTTACCGCGGAACCGCCCCGATTTTGATGCTGCGGGTCCGCAGCAGTTTCCATAGCGTTTCCATTTACATGTAAACCCTATGGAAACCGCAAACCGCTGTGCACATGCTGCGGGAAAAAACGCGCAGAAACGCAGCAGTTTAACCCCTTTCTGCCATCAGACGTACTATTGCGTCCATGGGGGGTGGGCCCTACTTCCCAAGGACGCAATAGTACGTCATATGCGATCGGCAGCGCTCACGGGGGGAGCGGCGCCGATCGCGGCCGGATGTCAGCTGCCTATCGCAGTTGACATCCGGCACTGTGCCAGGAGCGGTCACGGACCGCTCCCGGCACATTAACCCCCGGCACACCGCGATCAAAGATGATCGCGATGTGCCGGCGGTGCAGGGAAGCACCGCGCAGGGAGGGGGGCTCCCTGCGGGCTTCCCTGAGACCCCCGCAGCAACGCGATGTAATCGCGTTGCTGCGAGGGTCTTGCCGCCCTCCCTCCCTGCTCCAGGTCCCGGATCCAAGATGGCCGCGGATCCGGGTCCTGCAGGGAGGGAGGTGGCTTCACAGAGCCTGCTCAGAGCAGGCACTGTGAAGCCTGCACTGCTGCATGTCAGATCAGTGATCTGACAGAGTGTTGTGCAAACTGTCAGATCACTGATCTGTGATGTCCCCCCCTGGGACAAAGTAAAAAAGTAAAAAAAAACATTTCCAAATGTGTAAAAAAAATTTAAAAAAAAATATTCCTAAATAATGAAAAAAAAAAAAAAAAATATTCCCATAAATACATTTCTTCATCTAAATAAAAAAAACAAAAAAACAATAAAAGTACACATATTTAGTATCGCCGCGTCCGTATCGACTCGCCCTATAAAACTGGCACACTAGTTAACCCCTTCAGTAAACACCGTAAGAAAAAAAAAAAAAAAACGAGGCAAAAAACGACGCTTTATTATCATACCGCCGAACAAAAAGTGGAATAACACGTGATCAAAAAGACAGATATAAATAACCATGGTACCGCTGAAAGCGTCATCTTGTCCCGCAAAAAACGAGCCACCATACAGCATCATCAGCAAAAAAATGAAAAAGTTATAGTCCTGAGAATAAAGCGATGCCAAAATAATTATTTTTTCTATAAAATAGTTTTTATCGTATAAAAGCGCCAAAACATAAAAAAATGATATAAATGAGGTGTCGCTGTAATCGTACTGACCCGAAGAATAAAACTGCTTTATCAATTTTACCAAACGCGGAACGGTATAAACGCCTCCCCCAAAAGAAATTCATGAATAGCTGGTTTTTGGTCATTCTGTCTCACAAAAATCGGAATAAAAAGCGATCAAAAAATGTCACGTGCCCGAAAATGTTACCAATAAAAACGTCAACTCGTCGCGCAAAAAACAAGACCTCACATGACTGTGTGGACCAAAATATGGAAAAATTATAGCTCTCAAAATGTGGTAACGCAAAAAATATTTTTTGCAATAAAAAGCGTCTTTCAGTGTGTGACGGCTGCCAATCATAAAAATCCACTAAAAAACCCGCTATAAAAGTAAATCCAACCCCCCTTCATCACCCCCTTAGTTAGGGAAAAATAAAAAAATGTATTTATTTCCATTTTCCGGTTAGGGCTAGGGTTAGGGCTAGGGTTAGGGTTAGGGCTAGGGCTAGGGTTAGGGCTAGGGCTAGGGCTAGGGTTAGGGCTAGGGCTAGGGCTAGGGTTAGGGCTAGGGTTAGGGCTAGGGCTAGGGTTAGGGCTACAGTTAGGGTTGGGGCTAAAGTTACAGTTAAGGTTTAGATTACATTTACAGTTGGGAATAGGGTTGGGATTAGGGTTAGGGGTGTGTCAGGGTTAGAGGTGTGGTTAGGGTTACCGTTGGAATTAGGGTTAGGGGAGTGTTTGGATTAGGGTTTCAGTTATAATTGGGGGGTTTCCACTGTTTAGGCACATCAGGGGCTCTCCAAAAGCGACATGGCGTCCGATCTCAATTCCAGCCAATTCTGCGTTGAAAAAGTAAAACAGTGCTTCTTTCCTTCCGAGCTCCCCCGTGTGCCCAAACAGGGGTTTACCCCAACATATGGGGTATCAGCGTACTCAGGACAAATAGGACAACAACTGTTGGGGTCCAATTTCTCCTGTTACCCTTGGGAAAATACAAAACTGGGGGCTAAAAAATAATTTTTGTGGGAAAAAAAATATTTTTTATTTTTACGGCTCTGCGTTATAAACTGTAGTGAAACACTTGGGGGTTCAAAGTTCTCACAACACATCTAGATAAGTTCCTTGGGGGGTCTAGTTTCCAATATGGGGTCACTTGTGGGGGGTTTCTACTGTTTAGGTACATTAGGGGCTCTGCAAACGCAATGTGACGCCTGCAGACCATTCCATCTAAGTCTGCATTCAAATGGCACTCCTTCCCTTCCGAGCCCTCCCATGCGCCCAAACAGTGGTTTCCCCCCACATATGGGGTATCAGCGCACTCAGGACAAATTGGACAACACATTTTTGGGTCCAATTTCTCCTGTTACCCTCGGGAAAATACAAAACTGGGGGCTAAAAAATAATTTTTGTGGGAAAAAATTTTTGTTTTATTTTTACGGCTCTCCATTATAAACCTCTGTGAAGCCCTTGGTGGGTCAAAGCGCTCACCACACATCTAGATAAGTTCCTTAGGGGGTCTACTTTCCAAAATGGTGTCACTTGTGAGTGGTTTCTACTATTTAGGTACATTAGGGGCTCTGCAAACGCAACATGGCGTCTCATCTCAATTCCTGTCAATTTTGCATTGAAAAGTCAAACGGCGCTCCTTCCTTTCCGAGCTCTCCCATCCGCCCAAACAGTGGTTTACCCCCACATATGGGGTATCAGCGCACTCAGGACAAATTGTACAACAACTTTTGGGGTCCAATTTCTTCTCTTACCCTTGGAAAAATAAAAAATTGGGGGCGAAAAGATAATTTTTGTGAAAAAATATGATTTTTTTATTTTTACGGTTCTACATTATAAACTTCTGTGAAGCACTTGGTGGGTGAAAGAGCTCACCACACCTCTAGATAAGTTCCTTAGGGGGTCTACTTTCCAAAATGGTGTCACTTGTGGGGGGTTTCAATGTTTAGGCACATCAGGGGCTCTCCAAACGAAACATGGCGTCCCATCTCAATTCCAGTCAATTTTGCATTGAAAAGTCAAATGGCGCTCCTTCGCTTCCGAGCTGTGCCATGCGCCCAAACAGTGGTTTACCCCCACATGTGGGGTATTGGCGTACTCAGGACAAATTGTACAACAATGATTGCGGTCCATTTTCTCCTGTTACCCTTGGTAAAATAAAACAAATTGGAGCTGAATTAAATTTTTTGTGAAAAAAAGTTAAATGTTCATTTTTATTTAAACATTCAAAAAATTCCTGTGAAGCACCAGAAGGGTTAATAAACTTCTTGAATGTGGTTTTAAGCACCTTGAGGGGTGTAGTTTTTAGAATGGTGTCACACTTGGGTATTTTCTATCATATAGACCCCTCAAAATGACTTCAAATGAGATGTGGTCCCTAAAAATTAATGGTGTTGTAGAAATGAGAAATTGCTGGTCAACTTTTCACCCTTATAACTCCCTAACAAAAAAAAATTTTGGTTCCAAAATTGTGCTGATGTAAAGTAGACATGTGGGAAATGTTACTTATTAAGTATTTTGTGTGACATATCTCTGTGATTTAATTGCATAAAAATTCAAAGTTGGAAAATTGCGAAATTTTCATAATTTTCGCCAAATTTCCGTTTTTTTCACAAATAAACGCAGGTACTATCAAAGAATTTTTACCATTGTCCTGAAGTACAATATGTCACGAGAAAACAATGTCAGATTCACTGGGATCCGTTGAAGCGTTCCAGAGTTATAACCTCATAAAGGGACAGTGGTCAGAATTGTAAAAATTGGCCCGGTCATTAACGTGCAAACCACCCTTGGGGGTAAAGGGGTTAAAACCCGCAGCATGTCACTTCTTTGTACAGAATCGCTGCGATTCTGCACCCATAGGAATGCATTGAACCGCTTACTTCCCGCATGGGGCTGTGCCCACGTTGCGGGAAGTAAGCGGCTAATGTGCGGTTCCTACCCGGGGTGGAGGAGAGGAGACTCTCCTCCAGGCCCTGGGAACCATATTTGGGGTGAAAAAAAGAATAAAAATAAAAAATCATGTTATACTCACCCTCTGAAGTCTCAGCGCTGCACGCGGCCGTCCGGTCAGAGTTGCTGTGCGACCAGGACCTGCGGTGACGTCGCGGTCACATGACCGTGACGTCACGAAGGGTCCTTCTCGCATAGCATCTTTGGAACCGGACCACCGGGTGCAGCGCCGAGGAGATCCGGACATCAGAGGGTGAATATAACCAATTTTTATTATTTTTAACATTACTATTGATGCTGCATATGCAGCATCAATAGTATAGGCGGAAACCCGCAGCGGAAACCGCGGAACAAACCGCGATAAATCTGCAGGGAGAACTGCAGTTGTTTTGCCCTGCAGATTTATCAAATCCGCTGCGGGAGAACCCGCAGAGGGACGCCGCAAAGTGTGAACATGGCCTTATATTGCTATCAGTAGTAAAATTGCTCTTGCAGCTTACTCCATAGCTGACCTATTGGTTTCCTTGCAGCTTATTAAAAAACTATAGACTGAGCTATAAAGCGCTGTTTATATGTTGCTGTAAGGCCGCTGTGGCAATTATGATTTATTATGCTTTTGCTTATGTAGCGCCATCTTATTCCGCAGCGCTTTATACATTATCATCACTGTCCCCATTGGGGTTCGCAATCTAATTTCCCTATCAGTATGTCTTTAAAGTGTGGGAGGAAACCGGAATTGCTAGGAATATGTTTTCCTATGCCAGTTTGCAGCAGGAGAATTAGTTATTCAGAGTATATTGAGCAATTGCTAATCTGTTAAGGAATTACTATATCTGCAAGTGCTCCTCCAAACCAGAGGTTCATTTACTCTTGGGTTTTATAATTTTTTTTTATCTGTCTTCATATACGAGATGATGTACATTTATCAAATATTACAAGTAGAGATTTTAATTGAGGTCACAGACACAAATCAATTAGTATCTGTCGCAGGCATGGAAATGGGCATATTATGCTAGCACCAAAATAGCAGCTTGTTCTGGTTAGGCAATATATAAAACGGAAGTAGAAATGCAGAAATATTTCATATTTATGGACAGATGTAATTAGGGTAATTGATAACTATTTGACAGACTCAGAAAGACACACTAAGGGTACCGTTACACTATACGATTTACCAACGATCACGACCAGCGATACGACCTGGCCGTGATCGTTGGTAAGTCGTTGTGTGGTCGCTGGAGAGCTGTCACACAGACAGCTCTCCAGCGACCAACGATGCCGAGGTCCCCGGGTAACCAGGGTAAACATCGGGTTACTAAGCGCAGGGCCGCGCTTAGTAACCCGATGTTTACCCTGGTTACCAGCGTAAAAAAAACCAAACACTACATACTTACATTCCGGTGTCTGTCCCTTGCCGTCTGCTTCCCGCACTGACTGACTGCCGGCCGTAAAGTGAAAGCACAGCACAGCGCGCTGTGCTCTGCTTTCACTTTACGGCTGGCAGTCAGTCAGTGCGGGAAGCAGACAGCAAGGGACCTGACGGAGACCGGAATGTAAGTATGTAGTGTTTTTTTTTTTTTTTTTTTTTTTACATTTACGATGGCAACCAGGATAAACATCGGGTTACTAAGCGCAGCCCTGTGCTTAGTAACCCGATGTTTACCCTGGTTACAAGCGAACGCATCGCTGGATCGGTGTCACACACACCGATCCAGCGATGACAGCTGGAGATCCAGCGACGAAAGAATGTTCCAAACGATCTGCTACGACGTACGATTCTCAGCAGGGTCCCTGATCGCTGCTGCGTGTCAGACACAGCGATATCGTATGGATATCGCTGGAACGTCACGAATCGTACCGTCGTAGCGATCAAAATGGCACTGTGTGACGGTACCCTAAGGTATTGGCAGATGGTGAGCAGAACAACTTTAAAGTTGTTTGTCTTGACAATTAACATTTTTAACAATGAACAAATAAAACCAAGGAAAAAAGTAAGAAACGTGCATTACAGAATATGGCACCTCATCAGTTGAGACCCTCATGGGAGCAAAGCTTGCTTGAAGGGGGGTTATAGGGAGAAAATCAGGTTGTAGATGTTAGATTCCAAAGCCTAGTTCAACTTCTGATTGTACAGATTAGGAGAAGAACCAAAATTAGCAGACTGCACTAATGTGTACCCCTGCTTTCTTTCCCAAGATGTTGTTTAGCAGCTGTGGCATTTATTAGCGATGTGTTAAAACCACTACAGAGAATGAAAATACAATTGGGGCAGACAAAGGATCAGGTTGAGGAGGTTTTGCAGCAAGTGACGTGTGTATAATGAGAAATAACATGCCTCCTACCAATGTCACCTCAAAGTTGTGACCTGTATAGAGGAACTTGGTCTGTTACCTCTTTCATGGTGATATAACTCTTGTACATTACAAATTATTTTAAGGAACTTTAGGGTTTAAACAAAAAAAAAAAAAAAGGCAGATGGCAGAAGTCAACTTGGTTGGCCTTGGAATGTATGTGGGCAGTTAACTTCACCATTAACCCCTTCCCGACCTTTGACGCATACGCTGCGTCATGAAAGTCGGTGCCATTCCGACCCATGACGCAGCGTATGCGTCATGGCAGAATCGCGTTCCTGCAGGCCGGGTGAAAGGGTTAACTGTAATTTCACCCGGCGTGCAGGGACAGGAGGAGTTGTACTTTAGCCCAGGGGGGGTGGCTTCACCCCCCCCCCCCGTGGCTACGATCGCTCTGATTGGCAGTTTCACTTTCAACAGCCAATCAGATCGATTTGTAATATTTCACCTAAAAAAACTGGTGAAATATTACAATCCAGCCATGGCCGATGCTGCAATATCATCGGTCATGGCTGGAAACACTTATGTGCCCCCACCCCACCGATCGCCCCCCCAGCCCTCCGATCTGTGGTCCGCTCCCCTCCGTCCTGTGCTCCGCAACCCCGTCCTCCTGTCCGCTCCACCCGTGCTCCAATCCACCCCCCCCTGCACACCGATCCACCCCCCCCCCCCCCCCCCGCACTGCGATCCACCCGCCCGCACACCGATCCACCCCCCATGCTCCGATCCCTCCTCCCCGTGCTCCGACGCCTCCCCCCCCCCCGTGCCCTGATCTCCTACCCCCCCCCCCCCCCCCCCTTATACTTACCGAGCCTCCCGGGGTCCGTCCGTCTTCCTTCCTGGGCGCCGCCATCTTCCAAAATGGCGGGCGCATGCGCAGTGCGCCCGCCGAATCTGCCGGCCGGCAGATTCGTTCCAGAGTGAATTTTGATCACTGTGAAAAAACCTCACAGTGATCAAAATAAAAAAAACAATAAATGACCCCCCCCCCCCCTTTGTCACCCCCATAGGTAGGGACAATAATAAAATAAAGAATTTTTTTTTTTTCCCCACTAAGGTTGGAGTTAGAACTAGGGTTAGGGGTAGGGGTAGGGTTAGGGATAGGAATGTGCACACGTATTCTGGTCCTCTGCGGATTTTTCCGCTGCGGATTTCATAAATCCGCAGTGCTAAACCGCTGTGGATTTATCGCGGATTTACCGCCGTTTTTCTGCGCATTTCACTGCGGTTTTACAACTGCGATTTTCTATTGGAGCAGTTGTAAAACCGCTGCGGAATCCGCAGAAAGAAGTGACATGCTGCGGAATGTTAACCCCTGCGTTTCCGTGCAGTTTTTCCGCAGCATGTGTACAGCGATTTTTGTTTCCCATAGGTTTACATTGAACTGTAAACTCATGGGAAACTGCTGCGGATCCGCAGCGTTTTCCGCAGCGTGTGCACATACCTTTAGAATTGGGCTATGTGCACACGGTGCGGATTTGGCTGCGGATCCGCAGCGGATTGGCCGCTGCGGATCCGCAGCAGAGTTCCATCAGGTTTACAGTACCATGTAAACATATGGAAAACCAAATCCGCTGTGCCCATGGTGCGGAAAATACCGCGCGGAAATGCTGCGTTGTATTTTCCGCAGCATGTCAATTCTTTGTGCGGATTCCGCAGCGTTTTACACCTGTTCCTCAATAGGAATCCGCAGGTGAAATCCGCACAAAAAACACTGGCAATCCGCGGTAAATCCGCAGGTAAAACGCAGTGCCTTTTACCCGCAGATTTTTCAAAAATGATGCTGAAAAATCTCACACGAATCCGCAACGTGGGCACATAGCCTTAGGGTTGGGTTGGAATTAGGGTTAGGGGTGTGTTGGGGTTAGGGTTGTGATTAGGGTTACGGCTACAGTTGGGATAAGGGTTAGGGGTGTGTTGGAGTTAGAATTGAGGGGTTTCCACTGTTTAGGCACATCAGGGGGTCTCCAAACGCAACATGGCGCCACCATTGATTTCAGCCAATCTTATATTCAAAAAGTCAAATGGTGCTCCCTCAATTCCGAGCCCCGACGTGTGCCCAAACAGTGGTTTACCCCCACATATGGGGTACCAGCATACTCAGGACAAACTGCGCAACAATTACTGGGGTCCAATTTCTCCTGTTACCCTTGAGAAAATAAAAAATTGCTTGCTAAAACATCATTTTTGAGGAAAGAAAAATGATTTTTTATTTTCACGGCTCTGCGTTGTAAACGTCTGTGAAGCATTTGGGGGTTCAAAGTGCTCACCACATATCTAGATAAGTTCCTTGGGGGGGTCTAGTTTACAAAATGGGGTCACTTGTGGGGGGTTTCTACTGTTCAGGCACACCAGGGGCTCTGCAAACGCAACGTAATGTCCGCAGACCATTCCATCAAAGTTTGCATTTCAAAAGTCACTACTTCCCTTCTGAGCCCCGACGTGTGCCCAAACAGTGGTTTACCCCCACACATCAGGTATCAGCGTACTCAGGAGAAACTGGACAACAACTTTTGGGGTCCAATTTCTCCTGTAACCCTTGGGAAAATAAAAAATTCTGGGCTAAAAATTATTTTTGAGGAAAGAAAACGTATTTATTATTTATTCAGTCGCCATGACAGCACAACGAGAGAGGGGATCCGCCCTTCAGGGACAGGAAACCTCAGACATAAAAGGGCGGCACTTCACTCCCCCGCCAGTTGGTTTCCTGTCCCTGACAGTGGAACCTCTTCAGACAGGCCCAGAGAAGAGGGTTGAAGATAGAAGCTATCCCACTCCTGACAGGCCGATGCAGGTAGCGGGGGTCCCCTACCTCGGCCTGATCAGGGGGATGGAAGCACCACACGGCAGGGGGACTGTCTGTGTAGGTGACAGCAGGAGGAAGCAGCCCTAAGCGGGGGGCTTGACTTCTGTGGTGCCGCTGTTCACCTGGTACGTGAGGCCCAATGGTGCGCATCTGCCGGAGCTTCTGGGGTCGGTCCGCCGCTGCTGCTGGGGTCTGCGGTGGCTAGGTGAGTGCTGCCGTCCTTGTTCGGCGCGTCTGCTCTCAGCGCCGCGGCCGCGTCCGGAAGGGGCGTGTCCTGATGACGCGGGTGCGGCGCGGGGCGATGACGCGGCCGCGCATGCGCGGTAGCGTCTTATCCTGGCTAATGGCGGCGCCCGGCGTCGCAGGGGGGGATTTTGGCCTCAGGGTGTCTGGCGCTCTACGGGCGCTAGCGGGGGCAGTACCAATTAGCGGTGCACCGAGGGATGTCCCTGCTGACCCCCCATCCGGGGGTGGTACCCAGGGGGATAGATTTAAACGCTGCACTGAGGCCTCAACATTGTTCCTGTCCACCATCTTGGAATGGAGTCTCTGGAAGGAACACCGCAGCTGGGCGGTGAGCAGCAGCAGTTACCTGAACAACCTTTGAGCAGCTCCCAGCGGCGTTCTAGTGGCAGTAGTCGCGCTGGTAGAGCCAAAGAAACTCAGAAGTCAACTAAGTCCTCTGGCCGTAAGGAATCTCCGGCTAAGAAGGACCCCCCGATCACGGTACCATTCACTGCAGGGATGGGTAAGTGAGCTTCGTGAAAGTACATTTCTGATAGCTGTCCCTCCTTGTATTCCCTCTCTCCTTATTAGGGGAGGAAATCTGTGTCCAAATCCAAACATAGAGAGTGTGCCATCTGTACGGAACCTCTTCCGGATGGACATAAAAAGAAATTGTGCAGCATCTGCATTCAACAATTAATTGAGGACGAGACCCCTGACCTTACGTCTACTCTTAGGGATCTGGTTAGACAGGAGGTCAGAGATTCCATAAGGTCTCAGAAGACCGTTTCAAAAAAGAGGAAGGAGATATTATCCCCAGCATCGGATGTGGATTCAGACACGGGTGGTGTGAGTTCGGATTCTCATCCGTCATCATCATCAGAGGACGTGGAATCTAGTCGAACCTGTCTATCACTGGACAGGGTTAACCACTTAGTCAAAGCTGTCAATAGCACTATGGGCATTGAGGAGACCCAGGCGGAATGTTCCATCCAGGATATAATGTTTAAAGGCATAGATCGCAAATCCAGAAGAGTATTTCCCGTAGTTGATAAAGTTAAGTCTCTGATTACGAGAGAATGGAAAAAACCCGAAAGGAAGGGGTCTCTCCCACCAGCGTTCAAAAGAAGATATCCCTTTGAGGAAGAAGCTTCTTCCTCCTGAGACAAGGTCCCGAAACTGGATGCGGCGGTGGCTAAAGCATGTAAAAAGACGTCTCTTCCGTTTGAGGATCTGGGGAGCCTAAAAGACCCGCTTGATGGGAAAGCTGAGGTATTCCTTAAAGGAGCTTGGGAAACATCAGCGGGTTCCCTGAGACCAGCGATTGCGGCCACCTGCACTGCCCGGTCGTTGATGGTATGGCTGGGTAATCTAGAAGACCAGCTCAAGGATAAGGTTCCTAGGAGCGAGATCCTATCATCTATGTCTATGATTCAGGATGCAGCAGCCTTCCTTGCGGATGCGTCAGCCGATTCTGTTAGGCTAGCGGCAAGGTCATCAGCACTGTCCAATGCGGCCCGTAGGGCTCTTTGGATAAAATGCTGGCCAGGAGACTTGCAGGCCAGATCAAAACTATGTGGCATCCCCTGTGAGGGGGTTCATTTGTTTGGCCCAGTGCTGGATGAGCTTCTAGAAAAAGCAGGTGACAGTAAGAAGCGATTCCCTCTCCTAACAAGACCCTTCTATAGACGGGACTATAATAGAGGAGGGCCATATCGCCGAAGATCGGACAGGGATTCAAATAGAGAATCGACCAGATACAACTCTTACAGGAGAAGAGGTAGAGGTTACATGTTTAACTCTTCTAGAGACTCTAAAAAGCATCAATGACTGGCGGCCCAGGTGGGCGGTAGGCTTTTGGCCTTCTACCCAGCCTGGGTAAAAATCACCAATAGTCCATGGATACTCAGTATCATTAAAGAGGGGCTAAAGTTCCAATTCCACCATACCCCCCTGGAAAAATTCAAATTAACTCCTATCCGTTCTTCTCCCGCAGAACAGTTGGCGTTGGAGTCAGAGGTTCGAGATCTCCAAAAAAAAGGGGGTTCTCGTTAAAGTACCTACGGAGGAACAAGGTACGGGGTTTTACTCCCCTTTATTCCTGGTAAAGAAGCCAGATGGATCTTATCGTACCATCATCAATCTGAAGGGCCTGAATGTATTCCTGCTGGTCCCATCCTTTAAAATGGAATCTGTGAAGTCGGCAATAAAGCTTCTTTTTCACAATTGCTTCATGGTTGTCTTAGATCTGAAAGACGCCTATTATCATGTCCCGATACATGCAACTCATCAGCGCTTTCTCAGGGTGGCGATTTCTCTTGCCGGCACAGTGGAGCACTTTCAATATCGGGCACTCCCCTTTGGTGTTGCAGTCGCACCTCGGGTGTTCACTAAGATTATGGTGGAGGTTATGGCACACCTTCATGAGCAAAATATACTAATAATTCCCTATCTGGATGATTTATTGATCGTTGGGCGCTCAGAGGTACACTGTAAAGAACAGTTGGGGAAAGTGATGGCGGCGTTACACAACTTAGGATGGATTATCAATCTCAAAAAGTCGCGTCTTCAGCCCTCAACATCACAGCAGTTCTTGGGTCTTACTGTGGATTCAGCTCAGCAGGAATGTCGCCTGCCAGACTCAAAAGTTGATACTATTCACCGGCTGGCCTCCAGAGCAATTAGTAATCCCGTAGTTTCCCTAAGAAGTGCTATGTCACTCTTAGGTTCACTTACTTCTTGTTTTCCGGCGGTGATGTGGGCACAGTTTCACTCCAGGGCTCTGCAATGGGATGTTCTGCATAATTTTCGGCGTCTGGGCGCTAACCTTGACAAAAAAATTTCCCTATCTGTAGAGGCCACGGGTTCACTAAGGTGGTGGACACACATCCCTAATCTGCGTAAAGGGGTACCTTGGACATATCAGATATCACGGGTAATAACAACGGATGCTAGCCCCACGGGGTGGGGAGCACACTGGGAGGGCAATTGCATTCAGGGTCTGTGGTCCCATTCTGAGCGAGACACGTCCTCCAATCTGAAGGAATTGATGGCGGTGGAACGCGCCTTAGATAGGTTCCTTATACCTCTGCAGGGTAGACATGTTAGGATACTCTCTGACAACCAGGTGACCGTTGCTTATGTGAACCACCAAGGAGGTACACGGTCTAGGTCATTAATGAACGTTACAAATCATATCTTTCAGATGGCCGAAAATCACCTGCTCTCCCTTACGGCCCTTCATATAAAGGGAAATCTAAATACCATGGCCGATTACTTAAGCCGCAACGAGCTCAAACAAGGGGACTGGTCTCTAAAACCGTCTGTCTTCAATCAGATCGTGCGGTTGTGGGGATGTCCAGAGATAGATCTGTTTGCCAGTCGAGGAAACAAGAAACTCCATCAATTCTGTTCCCTAGACCCAAGGGACAACCCGTACGCAGTCGACGCTCTTCTGATCCCCTGGAATTTCAATCTCGCCTACGCTTTCCCTCCTCTGAATCTCATTCCTATAGTTCTGAGGAAAATTCGGGAAGACGGAGCCCGAGTGGTTTTAATAGCCCCATTCTGGCCCAGAAGGTCTTGGTTCCCATGGTTGAGAAGCATGTCCATTTCCCAACCATGGATCCTCCCAGAAATACCGGACCTCCTTTCCCAGGGTCTAGTCTTCCATCCACGAGTAACCAACTTGCACCTGACAGCGTGGAACTTGAGAGGTCACTTCTGAAAGGAAAGGGATTCTCCCAGAATCTTGTAAATACTCTACTTAAAAGTAGGAAAGCCTCCACGACTAGCATTTATGTTAGGGTATGGAGGAAGTTCCTATCAAGTTCAGGAGCACAAATCGATCAAAAACCTGATATTGCTCAGATCCTAGAATTTTTACAGAAGGGCCTAGAGTTAGGCTTAGCCACCAGCACCCTTAGAGTTCAGGTTTCAGCTCTAGGGGCACTATATAATTCCAACATAGCCAGTAATCACTGGATAACAAGGTTTTTCAAAGCGGTCACCAGATCCAGGCCGGTTATTAAACAGAGAATAGTTCCATGGGACCTAAATCTTGTGCTCTCAGCTCTAACACAAGCTCCGTTCGAGCCTATTGACTCTGTCCCGATCAAGATCCTGTCGGTCAAAACAGCCCTCTTAGTTGCTCTTACATCGGCAAGAAGGGTTAGTGATCTTCAGGCATTATCCAGGCAACGTCCATATATGCAATTTTTGGAAGATAGAGTGGTGATGAGTCCTGACCCTCTTTATCTTCCAAAGGTTGCCTCAAAATTTCATAGATCCCAGGAGGTGATCCTACCTTCATTTTGTCCTAATCCCTCTAACAATAAGGAGCAGAGATTTCATTGTTTGGACGTACGTAGGTGCCTTCTTAAATACATTTCAGTAACAGACACCTGGAAAAAAGACCACGCATTATTTTTATCCTACCAGGGGGTTAGGAAGGGACTTAGAGTATCAAAAAATACCCTAGCCAGATGGATTAGGGAGGCGATATCTCTTGCTTATACCGCAGGTGGCGTGGAGATTCCAGAAGGTATAAAGGCTCACTCCACTCGTGCGGTAGCCACATCCTGGGCTGAGAGAGCAGAAGTATCGATTGAGGACATCTGTAAGGCGGCCATATGGTCTTCTCCATCCACCTTTCTTAGACACTATAGATTAGATCTAGGTGGCTCCTCCGACCTCACGTTTGGGAGAAGGGTGCTGGAAGCTATTATCCCTCCCTAGTCACCTTTTCACTTCTCTGAAAGTCTCTCGTTGTGCTGTCATGGCGACTGAATAAATACGTACGCTACTCACCTGGTAGCAGTGTTTTTTCAGGAGCCATGACAGCACCCTTATATTCCCTACCCTCTTTGTTTATGGGTTCAACACTTCCTTTAGAGAAATTCCTAAGTTTATTCACTGGGTGAATTGTACCATATATTAATATTGTTTGTGCTACTAACCTAGAAGGTCCTTTCATACTCTGTAAACCAACTGGCGGGGGAGTGAAGTGCCGCCCTTTTATGTCTGAGGTTTCCTGTCCCTGAAGGGCGGATCCCCTCTCTCGTTGTGCTGTCATGGCTCCTGAAAAAACACTGCTACCAGGTGACTAGCGTACGTATTTTCACGGCTCTGCATTATAAACTTCTGTGAAGCACTTGGGGGTTCAAAGTGCTCACCACATATCTAGATAAGTTCCTTTCGGGGTCTAGTTTCCAAAATAGGGTCACTTGTGGGGGGTTTCTACTGTTTAGCCACATCAGGGGCTCTGCAAACGCAACGTGACGCCCGTAGAGCATTTCATCAAAGTCTGCATTTCAAAACGTCACTACTTCACTTCCGAGCCCCGGCATGTGCCCAAACAGTAGTTTACCCCCACATATGGGGTATCACTGTACTCGGGAGAAACTGGACAACAAATATTGGGGTCAAATTTCTCCTGTTACCCTTGGGAAAATTTAAAAATTCTGGGCTAAAAAATTATTTTTGAGGAAAGAAAACGTATTTATTATTTTCACTGCTCTGTTATAAACGTCTGTGAAGCACTTGGGGGTTCAAAGTGCTCACCTCACATCTAGATAAGTTCCTTTCGGGGTCTAGTTTCCAAAATGGGGTCACTTGTGGGGGTTTTCTACTGTTCATACCACATATGGGGTATCAGCGTACTCAGGAGAAACTGGACAACAACTTTTGGGGTCAAATTTCTCCTGTTACCCTTGGGAAAATAAAAAATTGCGGGCTAAAAAATCATTTTTGAGAAAAGAAATTTTTTTTTTTATTTTCATGGCTTTGCGTTATAAACTTCTGTGAAGCACTTGAGGGTTTAAAGTGCTCACCACACATCTAGATTAGTTCCTTTGGGGGTCTAGTTTCCAAAATGGGGTCATTTGTGGGGGATCTCCAATGTTTAGGCACACAGGGGCTCTCCAAACGCGACATGGTGTCCGCTAATGATTGGAACTAATTTTCCATTTAAAAAGCCAAATGGCGTGCCTTCCTTTCTGAGCCCTGCTGTGCGCCCAAACAGTGGTTTACCCCCACATATGGGGTATCTGCGTACTCAGAACAAACTGGACAACAAAATTTGTGGTCCAATTTCTCCTATTATCGTTGGCAAAATAGGAAATTCCAGGCTAAAAAATCATTTTTGAGGAAAGAAAAATTATTTTTTATTTTCATGGCTCTGCGTTATAAACTTCTGTGAAGCACCTGGGGGTTTAAAGTGCTCAGTATGTATCTAGATAAGTTCCTTGGGGGGTCTAGTTTCCAAAATGGGGTCATTTGGGGGGGAGCTCCAATGCATAGGCACACAGGGGCTGTCCAAACGCGACATGGTGTCCGCTAACAATTGGAGCTAATTTTCCATTTAAAAAGTCAAAAGGCGCGCCTTCCCTTCCGAGCCCTGCCGTGTGCCCAAACAGTGGTTTACCCCCACATATGAGGTATCTGCGTACTCGGGAGAAATTGCCCAACAAATTTTAGGATCTATTTAATCCTATTGCCCATGTGAAAATGAAAAAATTGAGGCGAAAAAAATTTTGTGTGAAAAAAGTACTTTTTCATTTTTACGGATCAATTTGTGAAGCACCTGAAGGTTTAAAGTGCTCACTAGGCATCTAGAGAAGTTCCTTGGGGGGTCCAGTTTCCAAAATGGGGTCACTTGTGGGGGAGCTCCAATATTTAGGCACACAGGGTCTCTCCAAACGCGACATGGTGTCCGCTAACGATGGAGATAATTTTTCATTCAAAAAGTCAAATGGCGCTCCTTCCCTCCCGAGCCTTACCATGTGCCCAAACAGTGGTTTACCCCCACATGTGAGGTATCGGTGTATTCAGGAGAAATTGCCCAACAAATTTTAGGATCCATTTTATCCTGTTGCCCATGTGAAAATGAAAAAATTGAGGCTAAAAGAATTTTTTTGTGAAAAAAAAAAAAAAAAAGTACTTTTTCATTTTTACGGATCAATTTGTGAAGCACCTGGGGGTTCAAAGTGCTCACTATGCATCTAGATAAGTTCCCTGGGGCGTCTAGTTTCCAAAATGGGGTCACTTGTGGGGGAGCTCCAATTTTTAGGCACACGGGGGCTCTCCAAATGTGACATGGTGTCCGCTAAAGAGTGCAGCCAATTTTTCATTCAAAAAGTCAAATGGCGCTCCTTCCCTTCCAAGCCCTGCCGTGTGCCCAAACAGTGGTGTGCCCAAACAGTGGTTTACCCCCACATATGAGGTATCAGCGTACTCAGGACAAATTGGACAACAACTTTCGTGGTTCAGTTTCTCCTTTTACCATTGGGAAAATAAAAAAATTGTTGCTAAAAGATAATTTTTGTGACTAAAAAGTTAAATGTTCATGTTTTCCTTTCTTGTTGCTTCTGCTGCTGTGAAGCACCTGAAGGGTTAATAAACTTCTTGAATGTGGTTTTGTGCACCTTGAGGGGTGCAGTTTTTAGAATGGTGTCACTTTTGGGTATTTTCAGCCATATAGACCCCTCAAACTGACTTCAAATGTGAGGTGGTCCCTAAAAAAAATGGTTTTGTAAATTTTGTTGTAAAAATGAGAAATCGCTGGTCAAATTTTAACCCTTATAACTTCCTAGCAAAAAAAATTTTGTTTCCAAAATTGTGCTGATGTAAAGTATACATGTGGGAAATGTTATGTATTAACTATTTTGTGTCACATAACTCTCTGGTTTAACAAAATAAAAATTCAAAATGTGAAAATTGCAAAATTTTCGCCAAATTTCCGTTTTTATCACAAATAAACACAGAATTTATTGACCTAAATTTACCACTAACATGAAGCCCAATATGTCACGAGAAAACAATCTCAGAATCGCTAGGATCCGTTGAAGCGTTCCCGAGTTATCACCTCATAAAGGGACACTGATCAGAATTGCAAAAAATGGCAAGGTCTTTAAGGTCAAAATAGGCTGGGTCATGAAGGGGTTAATATAATAACCTATTGTATCTAATCCAAAAACCTTATATTCTTTTGTTTTGGTTTCTTTACAGTTCTATCTGCTTCCAGTGATAAAAGACTTTACATCGGGGAAATACAATGAAGAAGTCTTTTTTTTTTTTTTTTTTTTTTTTTTTTTTTAAATTCACTGCAGTTTTGTTATGGGATCTTCTGTGACTGTTTCATACATCTGAATAGGAACTTGTACATGCATGCTGTATAACTGAGTAAAAAATACCCAGAAAGGTTAATAAAAACCAGCACTGTTAAAATCAGGCATAAAATATACTCTGCAATGAGATAATAAACAAAAAAGAAAGGAGTACAAAACTGCACTAATTACTAATAAATATTTGACTTTATTTTATGGGTAGGTTGGTACTCCTTTCTTTTTTTTTAGTATGCTTTATAACTAGATTCATATGTGGGAAATACATTTTTATTTGCAGAATATTTATTGCAACAATCCTGCCATATATTACGATATCCTAATTGTGAAGTAGGGATGCCACTTTCTATTTCTGCATATGTACAAGTGTAAATGAGAACACGTGGAGTATGTTGTGAAAAATTACTTAAGAGATCAGTGCAGAAATGCACATTCAGCATGTAGGATTAGAAAATGTTCATTGACTGACACATGGACCCTTTTTTATTTTCTACTATAAACTGTTTTATTACATTTGTGTGATTTGTCTCTTATTTAAAGTTCCTTGGTAACATCAACGATAGTTCCGTTTGATAATCTGAGTATCTGATTTCTCAGAAATTTATTGTGGGCTTGCACCTTTTCCCTGCATGTTTTCATGTAAATGCTATCAAGCACTTCATGCAAATGGACGTAACTGTATGTCCAGATTGCAGGTGCTCTCCTGCAATCGAAACTACAGTTATGTCTGAAGGCTGGCATGGGGTTAGTTGTGCCTGTGCTATTTGCAACAGTAGCAGATTGCATTACACAACCAGGCCTTTTCTGCATGTGCTGAGACCAGACATGGGTTAAAGTGCTGTGACTGGAACTATCAGATCATTCTGTGATTAGTGATGACAGCATGTGAGGAGTTTGGCACAGGGAGATGATCGTGGTAGTGCCGATGATTGCAATGACCTCCATGTCTGCAAAAACAATCAGCCAGTTGGATCCCGCCAGGGACCAAGCCGTTTAGGTTTACTATTATTCAAAATTTGACGGGTTAGATAAATGCTACTGTGTATTAGACATGATACCCAAAAACAAAGAAAGTGCAAAACCCGATGTCACGGATCCCTCCGTGCTGTCACTAATTTGTCACGTACCCGCTCTCAGCATGTGACTTGGGGTTGCGCCTGCAAGGGTAAATCTATCTCCCCTCTTTCAATCCTGCATTCAACCTCTGTCCTTTGCTCCCATTACAGCATAAATCACACACCGACCCAGGCCACACACCCGCTCATACACGCTGCCACCACTCGCCGAACACACGGGCGATGAGTCTCCGAAATATTACTGCTACTGTCTGTCAATCATACGGATCATACAGTTTAAGGCTATGGATTCTTTAGAACTTTTAGAAGTTTTATGCTTTAATACAAAAAGTACAGTGCTGACAGTAAAGAAAGATATAAAAATATGGTAATAAGACATACAGGTATGCAAAACAGTATAAAATAAACAGGAGAAAACTTACAGAAATCCTAACTTTGCAGTCTGCTTTCTGCTTCCTGAGGGGGGATGAATATGGACTGGATCACATCAGCTTAGGCAGCCCCTCAATCTGTGAACCCCTTTTTAATGTATACAAACCTAATTTATAGAGTCACCCTGGAGGTCAGATTTCTAGACCAGCCGCTCAAGTTGATATTCTAATTGCTTGTTTTTGATTGGACCACGGCTGCGCCCCCAATTAATATATTACTTTCTCTGAGATTCTTTGTGAAAAGCTTCCAACAGATAGTGTCAGGCTGTAATTGACATCTCTCTTCCAGGTGTGAAGCGCTTCCTCTCCTTCCTGGTCCTAGCTATGCCCCCTGGCAAGCTTGCAGACAAAAGTCTGCTGTCTCAGGATAATACATACTAACACCTTGGTGAGACCTGCAGCCTTCAGGGCAGATGCCAAACCACTGCAAGTTACACATGTGAACCTAGCATATTTCACTGCACACATATATTTTTATATATATTTCACTACACCTGAGTAAAATGAAAAGTTTATTAATTCATTAAATTAATAAGATTTTCTCTAGTATCCCCCCATGAGAGCATACCTGGAGGATGTTACCACTTTCCTAATAGGGACAGGAAATGACAAAGAGGTTAAATAACCCCTCCCTCATCCTTCCCTCAATGTTCTTTCCTGTCCCTACTAGGGATGAAGAGGTCATCCCAGGTGTACTGTGCTGGCAGCGGTCACCAAGGATAAAACATTTCTTAAGCTGGGGAGCAGACTTACCTCTCTTTATTATTATTATTATTATTATTATTATTATTATTATTATTATTATTATTTTTATTTATATAGCACCATTGATTCCATGGTGCTGTACATGAGAAGGGGTTACATACAATTTACAGATATCACTTACAGTAAGCAAACTAACCATTACAGACTGATACAGAGGGGCGAGGACCTTGCCCTTGCGGGCTTACATTCTGCAGGATGGTGGGGAAGGAGACAATAGGTTGAGGGTTGCAGGAGCTCCGGTGTGGGTGAGGAGGCAGCAGGGTCAGTGCAGGCTGTAGCCTTTCCTGAAGAGTTGGGTTTTCAGGTTCCGTCTGAAGTATCTGAATGTGGTTGATAGTCGGACGTGTTGGGGCAAAGAATTCCAGAGAATGGAGGTTATTCAGGAGAAGTCTTGGAGGCGGTTGGGTGAGGAGCGAAGAAGTGTGGAGGAGAGAAGGAGGTCTTGGGAGCACCGCAGATTATGTGAGGGAAGATATCGGGAGATTAGTTCAGAGATATATGGAGGAGGCAGGTTATGGATGACTTTGCAGGTCAGTATTAGTAATTTGAACTGGATACGCTGAGGGAATGGGAGCCATTGAAGAGATTTGCAGAGGGGGAAGCGGAGGAGTAGCGAGAAGAGAGATGAATTAGTCGGGCAGCAGAGTTAAGGATGGACTGGAGAGGTGCAAAGATGTTAGCAGGGAGGCCACAGAAAAAGATGTTGCAGTAGTCAGGGCGGGAGATGATGATTGCATGCACAAACATTTTAGTAGATTGACGGTTGAGGAAGGGACTGTTTCTGGAGATGTTTTTGAGCTGAAGGTGACAGGAGGTGGAAAGAGCTTGGATGTGCGGTTTGAAGGACAAGGCAGAGTAAAGGGTTACTCCGAGGCAGTGGACTTCCGGTACGGGGGGATGCGTGATGTTGTTAATTGCAATAGATAGGTCAGGTAACGAAGATCTATGAGATGGAGGAAAGATGATGAGTTCAGATTTGTCCACATTGAGTTTGAGGAAGTGAGAGAAGGAGGATATGGCTGATAGACACTCTGGAATTCTGGACAGCAGGGAGGTGACATCTGGGCCAGAAAGGGAGATCTGAGTGTCATTAGCATAAAGTGGTACTGGAATCCATGAGACTGAGTTGTCCCATGCCAAGTGTATTGATTGAGAAGAGTAGGGGTCCTAGAACAGAGCCTTGGGGGCCTCCAACAGAGGGTGGGATGAGGAGGGAGGTAGTGTGGGAGTGGGAGACGCTGAATGTGCAGTTGGAAAGGTATGAGGAAATCCAGGATAGAGCAAGGTCTTCGATGCCAAAAGACGAGAGGATCTGTAGTAGGAGGCAGTGGTCAACTGTGTCGAAAGCAGAGGACAGGTCTAAAAGGAGGAGTACAGAGTATTGTCTATTACAGAGGTCCCCAACTCCAGTCCTCAAGGCCCACCAACAGGTCATGTTTTCAGGATTTCCTTTGCATTGCACAGGTGATGCAATTATTACCTGGGCAAGACTAAGGAAATCCTGAAAACATGACATGTTGGTGGGCCTTGAGGACTGGAGTTGGGGACCTCTGGTCTATTAGCTTTGGCTGTAAGTAGGTCATTAGTAATTTTGGTCAGGGTTCTCTGTTGAGACTCTGTCTTCCCCGAGTGCTGCTCCCATCTCCTTTGGACTCGGGACACCCACCTCCAGTCCGCACCTTCGGGCAAGGTCTGGGAGCATTCTTCGGCTGGAGGCCTCTTGAAGCTCTCAGCCCCTCTCCTCCTCAAGAATATCTGGGACCTGGTCCTAGAAGAATGGGAATTCCCAGAGAAAAGGCTGACTACCCCAGCAGAGATGAAGGACAGCTTTCCGGTAGACGGGAGACAGCTTCATGCTGGTCGGAAATTCCAAGAGTGGACGTCCAGATTGCTAAGGTAGCTAAAAAAAACCAACACTACCATTTGAGAATGCCTCCCAGTTGAAGGACCCTCTGGAACGTAAGATGGACGGACTACTAAGAAAGTCATGGGAAACGTCGACATCTTTATTGAACACCAATGCAGTATCTACCTGTGTGGCTAGATCAATGTACCGCTGGCTGGGACAACTGGAGCACCTGTCCTCAAGTACTCCCTGAGAAGATAGTTTTGCTTCCCTACCTCTCTTCCAGAAGGCGACAGGCTTTCTAGCAGATGCCCCTGCAGAATCCGTCAGAGTGGCCGCAAGATCATCCGGGTTATCAGACTCAGTGAGGCTAGCACTCTCTGGTTAAGATCTTGGTCTGGGGATATGACTTCGAAGATGAAGTTGTGCTCTATTCCCTTCAAGGAAAAATATGTTTGGTCCAGCCTTAGACGAACTATTAGAAAAGGCCTCATACAAAAAGAAAACATTACCAGAGCCTAGGAAAAGACCCTTCCGCTCTCAAAAAGAGCATACTCCTCAGTAGAAAGGGAAGGGTAAGTCGGGGCATTGGAGCTATCCAAAAGGGGGAAAAGACAGGAATGTTTTTCTTCTCCACTCCCAGAAACAAAAAAGCAATGACGCCATCACAATGGGGGGTCGCATCTCAAACTTCCTCCAGTACTGGCAAAAAATCTGCTCAGATCAATGGACCCTAAAGGTACCGTCACACATAGCGACGCTGCAGCGATACCGACAACGATCCGGATCGCTGCAGCGTCGCTGTTTGGTCGCTGGAGAGCTGTCACACAGACAGCTCTCCAGCGACCAACGATCCCGAGGTCCCCGGTAACCAGGGTAAACATCGGGTAACTAAGCGCAGGGCCGCGCTTAGTAACCCGATGTTTACCCTGGTTACCATCCTAAAAAGTAAAAAAACAAACGTTACATACTTACCTACAGCCGTCTGTCCTCGGCGCTCTGCTTCTCTGGTCTGGCTGTGAGCGCCGGGCAGCCAGTAAGCAGAGCGGTGACGTCACCGCTCTGCTTTCCGGCTGACCGACGCTCACAGCCAGAGCAGGAGGAGTGCAGAGCACAGCGCTGGAGGACAGACGGCTGTAGGTAAGTATGTAGTGTTTGTTTTTTTACTTTTAGGATGGTAACCAGGGTAAACATCGGGTTACTAAGCGCGGCCCTGCGCTTAGTTACCCGATGTTTACCCTGGTTACCAGCGAAGACATCGCTGAATCGGTGTCACACACGCCGATTCAGCGATGTCTACGGGGAGTCCAGCGACGAAATAAAGTTCTGGACTTTCTTCCCCGACCAGCGATCTCCCAGCAGGGGCCTGATCGCTGCTGCCTGTCACACTGGACGATATCGCTAGCGAGGACGCTGCAACGTCACGGATCGCTAGCGATATCGTCTAGTGTGATAGTACCTTAAGATCAGTCAGAGAAGGGATAAAGATAGAGTTTGTCTCATATCCTCAAAGAACAATAAAAACAACATGTCTATCCACGCCACGGCTACAGTCCTCTCTGATAGCGGAAATAGAAGACCTATTAACCGCCAATGTAATCTCCATAGTCCCAGAGAACGAAAGGAACAGGGGACATTATTCAAACCTATTCCTGATTTTTAAAAAAGGGTCTCATCAAGTCATAATAAGCCTGAAGCCCCTGAATCGATATGTAGCGTACAGAAAATTCAAGATGGAATACGTCAGGTCATCAATACCTCTGATAGGACAGGATTTCGTCATGGTGACTATAGATCTATAGGACGCATATTATCACGTCCCAATCCATCCAACTTATCAAAGATTCCTAAGGTTTGCAGTCGCCAGGGGAAAAGACTTAGACCATTTCCAGTTCAACGTCCTCCCATTTGGACTATCCTCAGCCCCAAGGATCTTCACAAAGATCATGTCCGAGGCTATGGCCTACATAGAGGTCAACATACAGTACAGACCAAAAGTTTGGACACACCTCATTTAAAGATTTTTCTGTATTTTCATGACTATGAAAATTGTACATTCACACTCAAGGCATCAAAACTATGAATTAACACATGTGTAATGATATACTTAACAAAAAAGTGTGAAACAACTGAAATTATGTCTTATATTCTAGGTTCTTCAAAGTAGCCACCTTTTGCTTTGATGACTGCTTTGCACACTCTTGGCATTCTCTTGATGAGCTTCAAGAGGTAGTCACCGGGAATGGTCTTCCAACAATCTTGAAGGAGTTCCCAGAGATGCTTAGCACTTGTTGGCCCTTTTGCCTTCACTCTGTGGTCCAGCTCACCCCTAACCATCTCGATTGGGTTCAGGTCTGGTGACTGTGGAGGTCAGGTCATCTGGCGTAGCACCCCATCACTCTCCTTCTTGGTCAAATAGCCCTTACACAGCCTGGAGGTGTGTTTGGGGTCATTGACCTGTTGAAAAATAAATGATGGTCCAACTAAACACAAACCGGATGGAATAGCATGCCGCTGCAAGATGCTGTGGTAGCCATGCTGGTTCAGTATGCCTTCAGTTTTCAATAAAACCCCAAGAGTGTCACCAGCAAAGCACCATCACACCTCCTCCTCTATGCCTCATGGTGGGAACCAGGCATGTAGAGTCCATTCGTTCACCTTTTCTGCGTCGCACAAAGACACGGTGGTTGGAACCAAATATCTCAAATTTGGACTCATCAGACCAAAGCACAGATTTCCACTGATTTCCTAGCAGCTATTTTACCATGAAGGCCTGCTGCACAAAGTCTCCTCTTAACAGTTGTTGTAGAGATGTGTCTGCTGCTAGAAATCTGTGTGGCATTGACCTGGTCTCTAATCTGAGCTGCTGTTAACCTGTGATTTCTGAGGCTGGTGACTCGGATAAACTTATCCTCAGAAGCAGAGGTGACTCTTGGTCTTCCTTTCCTGGGGCGGTCCTCATGTGAGCAAGTTTATTTGAAGCGCTTGATGGTTTTTGCAACTGCCCTTTGGGATACTTTCAAAGTTTTCCCAATTTTTCGGACTGACTGACCTTCATTTCTTAAAGTAATGATGGCCACTCCTTTTTCTTTACTTAGCTGCTTTTTTCTTGCCATAATACAAATTCTAACAGCCTATTCAGTAGGACTATCAGCTGTGTGTCCACCAGACTTCTGCTCAACACAACTGATGGTCACAACCCCATTTATAAGGCAAGAAATCCTACTTATTAAACCTGATAGGGCACACCTGTGATGTGAAAACCATTTCCAGTGACTACCTCTTGAAGCTCATCAAGAGTGTGCAAAGCAGTCATCAAAGCAAAAGGTGGCTACTTTGAAGAACCTAGAATATAAGACATATTTTCAGTTGTTTCAGACTTTTTTGTTAAGTATATAATTCCACGTGTTAAGTCATAGTTTTGATGCCTTCAGTATGAATTTACAATTTTCATAGTCTTGAAAGTACAGAAAAATCTTTAAATGAGGTGTGTCCAAACTTTTGGTCTGTACTGTATATGCATAGTCCCATACCTCGACGACCTCTTGGTAGTGGCTCCCTCAGTACCAATGCTACAAGAACATCTTCAGACGACAGTCCAGATCTTATCATCCCTAGGCTGGATAGTGAACCACAAAAAATCAGATATGGTTCCAGCAGCAACAAAAACATTTTTAGGAGTCCTACTAGACTCACACAGCCAAACATCTTTCTTGCCCAGACAAAAACAAATCTTGCTAACAATAAAGATAAAGATGTTGCGGGACAAAGAAATAGTATCATTAAGATGGGCCATGTCGGTTCTCGGATCCATGATATCCTGCATCCAGATGGTAGCATGAGCACAAGCCCACACCAGGACACATCAGACTCATATCCTGGCAAACTGGGACGGATCCCCAGAATCTTTAGACAAGAAGATCTGAATACCACCACATGTAAAGTCCTCATTGACAGCTACAAAAGGAGAACTTAGTCAGAGGAGTTCCCTGGTCGCAAGATCCAGTAATCACTATAAGGGTACCGTCACACAGTGGCACTTTGGTCGCTAGGACGGCACGATCCGTGACGTTCCAGCGACATCCTTACGATCTCGCTGTGTCTGACACGCTACTGCGATCAGGGACCCCGCTGAGAATCGTACGTCGTAGCAGATCGTTTGAAACTTTATTTCGTCGCTGGATCTCCCGCTGACATCGCTGAATCGGCGTGTGTGACGCCGATTCAGCGATGTGTTCACTGGTAACCAGGGTAAACATCAGGTTACTAAGCGCAGGGCCGCGCTTAGTAACCCGATGTTTACCCTGGTTACCAGCGTAAACGTAAAAAAAAAAAAACACTACATACCTTCCGTGTCTGTCCTCCGGCGCTGTGCTTCTCTGCACTGGCTGTGAGCGTTGGCCAGCCGGAAAGCACAGCGGTGACGTCACCGCTCTGCTTTCCGGCTGACCGGCGCTGACAGTGCAGAGGAAAGCAGAGCGCCGGAGGACAGACATGGAAGGTAAGTATGTAGTGTTTTTTTTTTTTACGTTTACGCTGGTAATCAGGGTAAACATCGGGTTACTAAGTGCGGCCCTGCGCTTAGTAACCCAATGTTTACCCTGGTTACCAGGGGACTTCGGGATCGTTGGTCGCTGGAGAGCTGTCTGTGTGACAGCTCTCCAGCGACCAAACAGCGACGCTGCAGCGATCGACATCGTTGTCGTATCGCTGCAGCGTCGTTTCAGTGTGACGGTACCCTTAGAGTAGACACCAGCGGGAAAGGATGGGGAGCCATGGTATCTCAACACATACTACAAGGATGCTGGTCAAACAAGATAAGCCATCAATCCTCAAACTTCAGGGAACTAAAAGCGGTAGAGGAAGTCCTCAGAGCAGCAGTAACTTTTGTCCAGGATTCCCATGTCAAAATATACTCGGACAACATGACAACAATTGTCCACCTTCACCATCAAGGAAGTACAAGACACGAAGATCTGAAAGCAATATCAGACAGAATATTTTCGTCGGCAGAAGAGCACCTTCTCTCACTGTCGGCTCTACACATAAAAGGGCGATAAATATACAGGCCGATTTCCTAAGCAGAACAAAGATCCATCCAGGAGAATGGAGTCTAGACCCAGAGGTCTTTCAGATACTGACCAGAAGGTGGGGCCAGCCAGAGGTGGACCTGTTCGCAAGTGGTCAGAACACAAAGGTGGACCAGTATTATTCACTATATCCAACCAATCCCGGCCTAGGTGTAGACGCGTTAGCACAACCATGGACATTCAAACTGGCTTATGCCTTCCCTCCATTTCTGATTCTACCAAGAGTCCTACAAAAAATGAGGGAAAGGGTCAAGGTAATCCTGGTGGCTCCATTCTGGCCCCAAAAAAAGCTGGTTCGGAACCCTTACCAACCTAAGAGTAGATGGACCGATAGCACTACCTCCGGTCAAGAACCTTCTCTATCAAGAGCCAATACTTCATCCGGATCCTGAGATATTACACCTGAAGGCCTGGCTTCTGAATTATCGATCCTGAGGACCAGAGTGCTATCAGATAAGGTCATTAGGACACTACAAAAAAAGCCGAAAGGCAGTGACCAACTCCATCTACCAGAGGATATGGAAGATCTTTATCACATGGAGTGCTCCCGAACTGCCTAACCCACACTGGCCGAACTTAGCCAGAATCTTGGATTTTTTACAGGAAGTGCTGGAGAAGGGTCTCAGACCCAGAACCCTCAAGGTCCAAGTGGCAGCCCTGAGCTTATATTTTGACCAGTCTTTAGCTGACCACAGATAAGAAGGTTTATGACAGAAGCATCCCGCATATCTCCAAGAGCTGTGAACCTAGTTCCATCCTGGGACCTCAATATAGTCCTGAAAGGACTCACACTCCCACCTTTTGATCAATTGTCGTCAATAGAAATGGACAAACTCACCTGGAAAACCACCTTCCTGGTAGCAATAACTACAGACAGGAGAGTGGGTGAACAACAGACTCTCTTGATTTAATGAGCCCTACATGAAAATCCTAGAAGACCAACTTATTCTGTGATTGGATCCATCCTTTCTTCCAAAGGTCGTCTCTGAATTCCACAAGTCTCAGGAGATAATTCTCCCCTCCTTCTATCAAGAAGTGAGGAAGAACAGCAGTTCCAAACTCTGGACGTTCGGAGAATGGTACTTCATTATCTCCAGGAGTCGGAGAAAATTAGGAAGGACCAGAACCTGTTCATTCATTTTCAGGGCCAGAATTCATCTTCAGGGCCAGAATAAAGGGAAGACTTTAAAGTCTACAATCGCCAACTGGATCAAGAGCGCAATCTTGGAGGCTCATCAGATGCAGGACCTTCCACCACCAGAGAAATTTACATCCCATTCTACGACAGCAACAGCTGTCTCCTGGGCCGAGAAAGCCAGTGCTTTCATCGAGAAAATATACAGAGCTGCTACCTGGTCCTCGGTCCATACATTTTCCAAACATTACAGGCTAGACCTGATGTCAAAAGAGGACTTGGCCTTCGAAGAAAAAGTCCTTAGAGCTATAGTTCCTCCCTAAACATTACTCTTGGGTACTGCTCCAGGTGTGCTGTTGTGGGGGGTTACTAGAGAATATAGAATTAAACTTACCGGTAATTCGCTTTCTTGTAACCCACCACGACATCAGGAGTAATCCCTCCCTTTACTTTACGTTCTTTTAAAGAATAAACATAATTTGAAGCATTCCTTCTCCTGTGGTCCTTTATAATAACACTGAGGAGAGGATGAGGAGGGGTTATTTAACCTCTTTGTCATTTCCTGTTCCTATTAGGAAAGGGAAACCTCCTCCGGGTGTGCTGTCGTGGTGGGATACTAGAAACCGAATTACCGGTAAGTCTAATTCTATTTTTTTAAATACAAAAAATAATGGTGAGGGTATGAAACAAGTCAGATTGAATCCTGGGCAACCAAAATCATAAATGAAACAAGTGTAGCAGGTAAGTACAAATACACAAAAATATACAGGTGAAAATAATCACAGCTTGTGTACAGGGTCGGACTTGCCCACCGGAGAACCGGAGGATCCTCCGGTGGGCCCAGGCACTGACCCCTGCAGGCACACAGCGTTGGCAGCTACCTTGGGCCCCTGCTGCCTCAAGGGCCCAGCGGCACACTAAGCAACCCGTGAGTGAGGGGAGGGGGAGCAGCGGGTCACAGAGGCAGGAGCTGCTGCTGAGGCTAAACCTGTGCCCGCTGCTGAAGAGAAATGAATATTCACTGCTTTCCACGCCCATTTCTCTTTAGCAGCAGCACACCTAATCAGCCATAGGAAGCCGGCTAACAATGCCTGCTATTAAAGATGAAGAATACTCACTGCCACCCAGGCTGGTCTTGGAGGCAGTTTTGGGCTGCCTCATGCTTTAGACATGCTGCTCCTTTAAATGTAAATGATCGGCTTCATTCCTCTACAGAAGACAGGCCTCTCTCACATTGCCGGCATGAGAGGAGCGCCTGGGAGACATCAGGATCACTAACATGCCAGTAGAGCAGTAACTGGGAGCTGCAGACTAAGAGGTGAGAAAACTGTTTGTGATACTATAACCACTGCTTTTATAGTCAGTGGTAGTAATGGCCGCACAGGCAGGGAGACTGCTCGTCAGTGGTGATAGGCTGATATAGTTCATGACGTCTGTTACTGCTGGAGAACAGACTGGTGACTGTGCACCATTAGGCCGGGTTCACATTGCGTTAGCAGCAGCCCGTTCAGCACATACGCTAATGGGCTGCTGTAACGCAAGTGCCGACGTTTACATCGCGCTAGCGCAGATGGAGCATCTGCTAGCTCTATCTGCGCTGTGACGGACCTGGAAATGCTGCAGCCCGCGTTATGGGGGGCCGTCACTCAATGACGGCACATCCCTAGCGCACGTCCATTGTGGGCGTGCGCTAGCGATGCATCTGACATTGCTTTCAATGGCGGCGTTAACGGACTACGTTACACCGCATTATACCGCGGTGTAACGTAGTCCGTTTAACGGACCACCATAACGCAATTTGAACCTGGCCTTACTAACCTCACTTGCACTCGGAAAAGTACAGCCCTGCTGTAAGGAAACCTTGTTTGTTTCTGTCCCCCCTGTATCTGGCAGCACCTCACTACACTGCAGTGCCCTGAGGAGGAGAGCAGCCATGTTCAGACTGTGAGGGAGCCATAAATCCTTCACCCCTCTCTCAGATAAGCAGAACATGTGACCAGGAAGCCTTGTCCAGTTGCTTCCAGAACAGCAAAATTGCCATGGATTCAATGGAAAGTTTTCTAAAGGGTGATTGTATTCACTAACTTCTATGTGAGAAATTGTATAATTTATTGGTGTTGGACAGTCAAAACTTGATTGATAACCTATCCCAGGGCCCAATTATAATAATGTGATTATTGGCGTCTAACATCCCACCCCCACACCACTGATCTGCTGTTATTTGGGTCAGCTATAGTGATGAATGTAGCTGCAATAGTCGTTCCGTTGAATGTGTAGCAGCCACTGCTGGGTACAGCAGACCAGCTCTTATAGCTGCAGCCGTTTTGCAGTACCTGGCAGCGCCTGCTACACAGCATCTCCCGCACTTTGCAGCTCTATGGAAAGTGTTTACATATTGCCACCAACAGTTGGTCAGCGTGGGAATCTGACCACAAACATAATATTGATGAATAGCTCATCACTGTGTTTTGAGCAGACAGCTCCTTTAGTTGTATCGGCATCAGCTGCAGCGGTGTAAGTGATGAACTGCAGCATCAGTGTTTAGACCTCATTCAGACATCCATGTTGCACGTCCAAGTTCTGTCTGTGGTTTTCTCAGATAGAACTGGTCCCTATTTTTTATTTCTAAATCCATTATAGCCTATGGGGCTGTTCACTTGTCTCTGATTTTCACAGACAATGTGTCTATGCAAAATTCAGACACATATCTATTTTTCTTAGATGACAAGTTCCAAATTTGAGTATTGAAAAAGGCTTTGGAGGGAAGCATTATTAACAAATTGGGGAGAACCCCAAATAAACGCTCACAATCAAACCCTAAAATTTAACTTTTATTATATTAATGTTAAAAATTGCTCTAGGGTCTAAAAATTGAGGTCCCTAATCTGCCTAAATTTGTTGTTTTGTTTTTTTTTTGCTTTGGAGTGCTAACACTTATTTGGCAGAATTTGACATACAAATTTATCGCACTAGTTCCCCCAACATGTTTCACCGCATTTGCGACAACATAAGGGGACAAGCCACAGTCCCATCCCCAACGTGGTGGCCATAATTCTGTAAGACTCCATTATATTCTATGATGTGGGCTGTATTATATTTTATGAGAGGCCACATTATATTCTATGGGGGAGGGCTGTGTTATACTACATGAGGTGAGCTGTATTATATTCTATGGGGGCTGCATTATATTCTATGGGGGAGGGCTGTGTTATACTATATGAGGTGGGCTATATTCTATTCTATGGGGCGCTGCATTATATTCTATAGGGAGTTACATTATATTTTATGGGGGAGGGCTGTGTTATACTTTATGAGGGGGCTGCATTATATTCTATGGGGGCTACATTATACCCTATGAGGTGGGCTGCATTATACCCTATGAGGGGGCTGCATTACACTATATGAGGGCTGCATTATATTCTATGGGGGGAATTATACTCTATGAGGGGGGCTACATTATATTCTATGAGGTGGGCTGCATTATATTCTATGAGGGGGGCTACCCCAACCCCTGCTATATCATTAAAACGTGTACTACCTTATATTATACCCTGATATTAGCGTGTCTTACCACACAACTAGTGGTCTTGTATTTATTTCTATGTAGCTACATAGTGGGCCCACAGAATGATTTTCTCTGGTGGGCCCAAGGAGCTCCAGTACGACGCTGCTTGTGTATGTATCATAAGATAGACGCCAAATGGCGTAAACAGTTGATATGCATGTGTGACAATCAAAAATGTGTACGTACGTGTGCTAGTACAACGGCAATATATTCGTATAAAAGATGATGCCAATAAGCCTTGATCACGTAAAACTGTCCGGAGTAAGGAAAATTTAGCAAGAAAATGCACTAGAAATCAAAAATTATATATCAAAAGAGAATGTTCCACACCAATTGAAAGTGCAGTGTGCTAAGGTGCAAATGCATGAGGGGTGGGAACATTGGATAAATATATGCAAATGTTGCAAAATGCAGAAAAATGAGCAAAACCGGAGAAGGGTAAAATCACAAGGCTGGATATGAGGGAATGAATGACATGCTGCCAATACCTGTGTGCAGAGGTGGCCCAAGCAAAAGAGGACTTGAACTCTATATCGCCAGCTATTGGAAGTAGCGATCCTACAAGTCACAATCAACTCTTTAACGAGTCTTGCAATATCAGCCAAATCAGTATCTCAATTCGCAGACAGTGTTTCGGGCTGTTGGCCCTTTTCCGTGCGAAGCATGAGAACTGATTTGGCTAGGTGAGAGGCTCTGGACTGAGGTCAAGAGGTAAGGTTTCTCCTTGTGGAGAGTGACATACCAGCTCTGGCTTGTCAAGGTAAGGAGGCTTATTCACCATGCAATGCTCCTCTGGGAGCTTTGGCTCTTATCATATTGCAAGACTCATTAAAGGGTTGAATGTGACTTGAAAGATCGCTACTTCCAGTAGGAGGCGCTATAGAGTTCAAGTCCTCTTTTTCTCTGAAGAGGCAATTTGCATATTAAATTTCCCAGAGGAGCATTGCATGGCGAATAAGCCTCCTTACCTTGACAAGCCAGAGCTGGTATGTCACTCTCCACAAGAAGACACCTTACCTTTAAAACTAAAGAAATGTATTTTTGCTCTTTTTGCCTCCCAAAGAGTTAACAAAGTTTTTAATGAAAACTACGTCTTGTCCCACAAGTAATAATCCCTGATAAAGTGCTACTAACAGGAAATTGTGAAAATTATCGCTCTTAAAACTTGGCAACGCCAAAAAGTGGGATTTTTTTTAAAGTGTATTTATTGTATAAAAATAATAAGAATGTAAAAACTATATAAACTTGGTATTTTTTGAGTCATACTGACCCACAAAATAAAGTTAACAATTTGTGCAGCACAAGGAACAATGTAAAAGGGTTGTCCACTACTCTAGCAACCCTTTCTTAAACTATATGTTTCCCTCTTTTACGATACGATACGATACAATACACTTTATTGATCCTGGGGGGGGAATTACAGTATTACAGCAGCAATACAAACTGCAGTACATAAAATATTAGGACAGAAATCTTGCACAAGTATACCAACATTACATTACAAATAAATGTGGGTGGTTCGGTTATGTAAGTCACTGTTAATTGACATTAGTACACCTGCAATCAGTCATTACTGTCTACCACCCTTAGGGAATTATTATACATCCCCACAGCAGTAGGTACAAACGATTTCCTGAATTTCTCCTTCTTGCACCTTAGTAGGATTAGATGGCTGCTGAATGTGCTCTTCTGCTTCAAGAACAGCTCATATAGTGGGTGTGTATTATTGATCATTACAGCCCTACACTTCTTCTGAATCCTATCCTCCAATACCTCCTCAAAAGAGTCCAGATGGAGGCCAACAACCGCACTTGCCTTCTTGATAAGTTTGTTGAGCTTATTAGCATCAGATACTCGCACACTACTGCCCCAGCAAATAATAGCAAAAAAGATGGCGCTTGCCACAACAAACTCGTAGAACATTTCCAGCATTTTACTAAACACATTGAAAGACCCGAGCTTCCGAACAACGTACAGTCTGCTCATTCCCTTCTTGTAAACCTTTTCTGTATGACACTTCCAATCGAGTTTACTGTCAAGGTGAACCCCCAAATATTTGTAGCTCTCAACAATCTCAACCTCCTGGCCAGCAATATTGATCGGTAAGTAATCCTTTTCCTTCTATAACTCACTACCATCTCCTTGGTTTTCTTTACATTTAGTTCAAGACAGTTAGTCCGGCACCAATCCACAAAGTCAGAAACCACCCTTCTATATTCCTCCTCCCCCTGTTCCCACAATGCCCCCTACAATCACTGAGTCATCTGAGAATTTTTTAGGTGATAAAAATCAAATTTATACTGAAAGTCAGCTGTATACAATGTGAAGAGGAAGGACGACAGCACTGTACCCTGAGGGGCTTCAACACTGCTCCATACACTGCCCACCTACCCCATCCTTACAAACTGCAGCCTGTCAGGTAGTCGCTTATCCAGTTCTCTATCCCCTCATCTACCGCCTTATCAGTCAACTTATTACGTAGTAAGAGCGGCTGTAAGGTATTGAAAGCACTTGATAAGTCAAAGAACATGGCGCGCACTACAGTTCCATCATTGTCCAAGAATGAATGTACTGTATGTAGCAGAGACACTACCGCATCATCCACCCCCAATCTCTGCTGGTATGCAAACTGCAGGGGGTCAGTAAAAGCCCTCACCCTCGAACACAAGTAGGGGAGTATTATTCTCTCCAAGGACTTCATAGCATGTGATGTTAAGGCCACTGGACGATAGTCTTGTAGGGAAGTTGGAAAAGTGGTCTTAGGAACTGGCACCAGGCAGGTGGTCTTCCACAGTTCTGGTACCCCCTGTGATTGAAGGCTCCAGTTAAGCAGGTGCTGGAAGACAGTACAGAATTGGTTTGCACATGCTCTGAGGACACGTGGGCTGAGGCCATCAGGCCCAGCTGCTTTACCAATAACAAGTCTACTAAACTGTCTTCTATGGATGTATGTGATCTGCTTTAAGGCAGGGAGAGTAAATCCAGACCTGATTAAATGCAGAGTCTGGTGACGTAACAACATCACATGAGCCCCGGGAGAGACTGTGCAGACACTGCTGGGTTTTTTGGGCAACGTAAGCTGATCTGTGATGCGTATTTGAAATACGCAACATGTCACTTTGTCTTGTGGGTATGCTGAGATTTGTGTGTAGATTTTCCCCACAGAATTGAATTTTGTAACAACTAAAACCGCTGTCTGAATCACATTTGCTTGTTCTTTTTTGGTCATTGACCCTGGGATTTTTTTTACTACTTATAATAAATACATGTTTTTATAAGAAGACCATGAAACAAATCAAGCCAGATCTGTCACTCGAAATAAGGATCACCAAGCTACGAGTTAGCTACTTTGCAAACATTTGAAGACCATAATCACTGGAGAAGGACATCATAGTCGGAAAAATAGAATGAACAGGAGGAAGACCAGCAGTCCGATGGCTTGATACTATTAACAGTGGAGAAAGACCCTGGTTAATCTATTTAGGCTTGCACAAGATTGTCCTTTCTGCAGATGATTCATCTATCAAGTCGCCATGGCTCGAGACCAAGCCATAGGCCATTAAATAATAAAAATAATGACTAAACCTTTGAAACACATTTGCTTGGCATTTTTTGTCATGGACGCTAGGATTGTTTTTATTATAATAAATGCATGCTTTTATATGAAGACCATGACGCAGGATTTATTTGTTACTACAACATTCTAACTTGTGGAGTTTCCGTCCCCTGGTTCTCCTGGGAGGTTAGCTGATATTTCGTATAGAATGGCAGAGAAAATCTGCAGTAAAAAACACATTTCTTTTTAGTGTTTCCAATGGCACTGAAAACGCATGTATCTCACAAATGCCTATATCAATATACACTGCTCAAAAAAATAAAGGGAACACTTAAACAACAGAATATAACTCCAAGTAAATCAAACTTCTGTGAAATCAAACTGTCCACTTGGGAAGCAACACTGTTTGACAATCAATTTCAAATGCTGTTGTGCAAATGGAATAGACAACAGATGGATGGAAATTATTGGCAATTATCAAGACACACTCAATAAAGGAGTGGTTATGCAGGTGGGGACCACAGACCACATCTCAGTACCAATGCTTTCTGGCTGATGTTTTGGTCACTTTTGAATGTTGGTTGTGCTTTCACACTCGTGGTAGCATGAGACGGACTCTACAACCCACACAAGTGGCTCAGGTAGTGCAGCTGATCCTGGATGGCACATCAATGCGAGCTGTGGCAAGAAGATTTGCTGTGTCCAGAGGCTGGAGGTGCAACCAGGAGACAGACCAGTACACCAGGAGACATGGAGGGGGCTATAGGAGGGCAACAACCCAGCAGCAGGACCGCTACCTCAGCCTTTGTGCAAGGAGGAACAGGAACAGGAGGAGCACTGTCAGAGCACTGCAAAATAACTTCCAGCAGGCCGCAAATGTGCAGGTGTCTGCACAAAGGTTAGAAACCGACTCCATGAGGATGGTCTGAGTGCCCGACGTCCACAGATGGGGGTTGTGCTCACAGCCCAACACCGTGCTGGATGCTTGGCATTTGCCACAGAACACCAGGATTGGCAAATTTGCCACTGTTGCCCTGTGCTCTTCACAGATGATAGCAGGTTCACACTAAGCACATGTGACAGAGTCTGGAGATGTCATGGAGAGCGATCTGCTGCCTGCAACATCCTTCAGCATGACTGGTTTGGCAGTGGGTCAGTAATGGTGTGGGGTGGCATTTCTTTAGAGGGCCGCACAGCCCCCCATGTGCTCGCCAGAGGTAGCCTGACTGCCATTAGGTTACCGGCGATCGCAAAAAAAAAAAAACGTGATCTCTTTTTAATTTCTCTGTCCTCCGATGTGATCGCACATCAGAGGACAGAGAAAGGGGGTCCCAGATAGCCCCCCGATACTCACCTATCTCCCCCGGTGCTCCTCGTGGCTCCCGGTCGGCGCCGCCATCTTCAAAATGGCGGGCGCATGCGCAGTGCACCCGCCGGCCGGCCCCGGGAGAATCTTTGTGGTCTCGGCTGCCGGTGGTAGCCGAGACCCCAACGAGCATGATCGGGGTCAATTTTACCGACCCCTGTTTTGCGATCGCCGGTAATTAACTTTACCGGAGACCGCAAAAAAAAAAAAAAAGCAAAGTGTAATTCTCTGTCCTCTGATGTGATCGCACATCAGAGGACAGAGAAATAGGGGGATTCGGGGACCCTATTATACTTACCGGTGTCCCTGGGTCCTCCTGCTGCTCCTCCTGGCCGCCGGCATCTTCTGGGCAAAAGAAAATGGCGGGCGCATGCACAGTGCGCCCGCCATCTGTCTCCATCTGCCGGCCGGCAGGAGAAGAGCAGTTGGGGCTAAAATTAGGGTTAGGGCTAGGGTAAGGGTTAGGGCTAGGGTTAGGGCTAGGGTTAGGGTTAGGGCTAGGGTTAGGGCTAGGGTTAGGGATAAATTTAGGGTTAGGGTTGGGGCTAAATTTAGGGTTAGGGCTAAATTTAGGGTTAGGGTTGGGGCTAAATTTAGGGTTAGGGTTGGGGCTAAATTTAGGGTTAGGGTTGGGCCTAAATTTAGGGTCAGGCTTCTTTCACACTTATGTCGGTACGGGGCCGTCGCAATGCATCGGCCCGACATACCGACGCACGTTGTGAAAATTGTGCACAACGTGGACAGCAGATGTAGTTTTTTAACGCATCCGCTGCCCAATCTATGTCCTGGGGAGGAGGGGGCGGAGTTACGGCCACGCATGCGCGGTCAGAAATGGCGGATGCGACGTACAAAAATACGTTACATTTAACTTTTTTTGTGCTGACGGTCCGCCAAAACACTGATCCAGTGCACGACGGACGTGACGTGTGGCCATCCGTCACGATCTGTCGGCAATACAAGTCTATGGGCAAAAGACGCATCCCGCGGGCACATTTGCAGGATCCGTTTCTTGTTCAAAACGACGGATTGCGACGGATGCCAAACGACGCAAGTGTGAAAGTAGCCTTAGGGCAAGGGTTAGGGTTGGGGCTAAAGTTAGGGCTGGGGTTGGGGCTAAGGTTAGGGTTAGAGTTGGGATTAGGGTTAGGGTTTGGATTAGGGTTGGTATTAGGGTTAGGGTTGGCATTAGGGTTACGCTGGGGATTAGGGTTAGGTTTGGGATTAGGGTTAAGGTTAGGGTTGTGATTGGGGGTGTATTGGAATTAGGGTTAGGTTTGAGGTTAGGGTTGAGATTAGGATTAGGGGTGTGTTGGATTTAGGGTTTTGATTAGGGTTATGGTTAGGGTTGACATTAGGGTTGTTTTGGGGTAAGGGTTGTGATTATCGTTAGGGTTAGTGATTAGGATTATGGATCAGGTTGGGATTAGGGTTAGGGGTGTGTTGGGGTTAGGGTTGGAGCTAGAATTGGGGTTTTTCCACTGTTTAGGTACATCAGGGGGTCTCTGTTGTGAATTCCGCTCTTGGGCTCCCTCCGGTGGTTGTAAGTGGCACTTTTGTGGGTTCTGCTCTTGGGCTCCCTCTTGTGGTTTCTAGTGGTATGGCTGCTCCTTGGAGTTAGCTGTCATCAGCTGCCTCCACTTATTGTCCGCTATTTAAGTCTGGCTCTTTATTCGGCCTGTGCCACTTGTCAATGTTCCTAGCTGGATTCACATCTCTGCTTGGATTCTCCTGGTTTCCTGACCAGTTCTGCAAAGATAAGTTCTGGCTTTGCTCATTTCAGTCCACATGTTGTGGACTTATTGTTCTGTGCATTCTATATTTGTCCAGTTGTCAGTATGGATTTTTTCTGTTAGCTGGAAGCTCTGGGAAGCAGATTTACCCTCCACACCTTTAGTCAGGTGTGGAGATTTTGTAAACTCTGTGTGGATTGTTTTGTAGTTTTTATACTGACCGAACAGTATCCTTTCCTGTCCTGTCTATCAAGCTAGACTGGCCTCCTGTGCTAAAATCTGATTTCATTTCTGCGTATGTTATTTTCCCCTCCTCTCACCGTCAATATTTGTGGGGGGCTGTCTTTCCTTTGGGGATTTTCTCTGAGGCAAGATAGGTTTCCTGTTTCCATCTTTAGGGGAAGTTAGATCTTAGGCTGTGTCGAGGGGCTAAGGAGCGTCAGGTACCCCCCACGGCTATTTTTAGTTGCGCTGCTAGGTTCAGGGTTTGTGGTCAGTACAGATACCACCTCCTTCAGAGCTTGTCTCATGTTGTTCCTAAACCACCAGATCATAACAGTACAAGTGGGCAAAAATGAATAAAATGCATCTCAAAAGAAGGAAAAGAAAGTTCTGAACCATTTTTTTTTTTCTGTGCTTTGGTTTGTCTTTTTTTTTCCTCTTGATATCTGGGTGGTTCAGGATATATGTTTTGGCATGGATGTTCAGGGTTTGTTTTCTCGTGTGGATCAACTTGCTGCAAGAGTACAGAATATCCAGGACTATGTTGTCCAGACTCCGGCTTTAGAGCCCAGAATTCCTACTCCTGTTTTGTTTTTTTGGGGACAGATCCAAGTTTTTGAACTTTAAAAATAACTGCAAATTGTTTTTTGCTTTGAAACCCCGTTCTTCTGGTGATCCCATTCAGCAGGTGAAAATCATCATATCCTTGCTGCGTGGTGATCCTCAAGACTGGGCTTTTTCTCTTGAAACAGGGGATCCGGCATTATTGAATGTAGATGCATTTTTTCAAGCGCTCGGATTATTGTATGACGAACCTAATTCTGTGGATCATGCAGAAAAAACCCTGTTGGCCTTGTGTCAAGGTCAGGAAGCGGCAGAGTTATACTGCCAGAAATTTAGAAAATGGTCTGTGCTCACTAAATGGAATGAAGAGGCTCTGGCTGCTATTTTCAGAAAAGGTCTTTCTGAAACCCTTAAAGATGTTATGGTGGGCTTTCCTACGCCTGCTGGTTTGAGCGAATCTATGTCTCTAGCCATTCAGATTGATCGGCGTCTGCGCGAGCGCAAAGCTGTGCACCATATGGCAGTATCCTCTGAGCATAGTCCTGAACCTATGCAATGTGATAGGATTTTGACTAGAATAGAACGGCAGGAATTCAGACGTCAGAATAGGCTGTGCTTTTACTGTGGTGATTCGGCTCATGTTATCTCTGATTGCCCTAAGCATACTAAGAGAGTCGCTAGGTCTGTTACCATTAGTACAATACAGCCTAAATTTCTCTTATCTGTGACCCTGATTTGCTCATTGTCGTCCTTTTCTGTCATGGCATTTGTGGATTCAGGCGCTGCCCTGAACTTAATGGACTTAGAATTCGCCAGGCGCTGTGGTTTTTCCTTGCAGCCTTTTGCAGAGCCCTATTCCTTTGAGGGGCATTGATGCTACACCCTTGGCCAAGGATAAACCTCAGTACTGGACACAGATGACTATGTACATGGCTCCTGCACATCAGGAAGATTGCCGTTTTCTGGTGTTGCATAACCTGCATGATGTTGTTGTGCTGGGATTTCCATGGTTACAGGAACATAATCCGGTGCTGGATTGGAAAACTATGTCGGTAACTAGTTGGGGTTGTCGAGGAGTACATAGTGACGTTCCTTTGATGTCAATTTCCTCTTCCCCCTCTTCTGAGGTCCCTGAGTTTTTGTCGGATTTCCAGGATGTATTTGATGAGCCCAAGTCCAGTTCCCTTCCTCAACATAGGGACTGTGATTGTGCTATTAACTTGATTCCTGGTTGTAAGTTCCCTAAGGGCCGACTTTTCAATCTGTCTGTGCCAGAGCATGCCGCCATGCGGAGCTATGTTAAGGAATCTTTGGAGAAAGGGCATATTCGGCCCTCTTCGTCACCATTGGGAGCGGGTTTCTTTTTTGTTGCTAAGAAGGATGGCTCCTTGAGACCCTGTATTGATTATCGTCTTCTTAATAAGATCACGGTTAACTTCCAATACCCCTTGCCTCTGCTTACTGATTTGTTTGCTCAGATTAAAGGGGCTAGTTAGTTTACTAAGATTGACCTCCGAGGGGCATATAATCTTGTTCGTATTAAACAGGGTGACGAATGGAAAACTGCATTTAATACGCCCGAAGGCCATTTTGAATACCTTGTGATGCCATTTGGGCTCTCTAATGCTCCATCTGTGTTCCAGTCTTTCATGCATGATAATTTCCGCAATTATCTTGATAAATTCATGGTCGTATATTTGGATGATATTTTGATTTTTTCCAATGATTGGGAGTCTCATGTGAAGCAGGTCAGGATGGTGTTCCAGATCCTTCGTGATAATGCTTTATTTGTGAAGGGGTCTAAGTGCACTATTCGGAGTTCAGAAGGTCTCTTTTTTGGGTTTTATTTTTTCTCCCTCGTCTATAGAAATGGATCCTGTTAAGGTCCAAGCTATTCATGACTGGATCCAACCCACATCTGTGAAGGGACTTCAAAAATTTTTGGGCTTTTCTAATTTCTATCGCCGTTTCATTGCCAACTTTTCCAGTGTGGTTAAGCCTCTTACTGATTTGACGAAGAAAGGCGCTGATGTGACTAATTGGTCCTCTGAGGCTGTTGAGGCCTTTCAGGAGCTTAAACGCCGATTTACATCTGCCCCTGTATTGCGTCAACCGGATGTTTCTCTTCCTTTTCAGGTTGAGGTCGACGCTTCTGAGATTGGGGCAGGGGCCGTTTTGTCTCAGAGGGAGTCTGATGGTTCTTTGATGAAACCGTGTGCTTTTCTTCCCAGAAAGTTTTCGCCTGCGGAACGCAATTATGATGTCGGCAATCGGGAGTTGTTGGCTATGAAGTGGGCGTTTGAGGAGTGGCGACATTGGCTTGAGGGAGCTAAACACCGTGTTGTGGTCCTGACCGATCATAAGAATCTGATTTACCTCGAGTCGGCCAAGCGGCTGAATCCTAGACAGGCTCGATGGTCCCTGTTTTTCTCCCGTTTTGATTTTGTGGTCTCGTATCTTCCGGGATCTAAGAATGTTAAGGCTGATGCCCTCTCTAGGAGTTTTTCGCCTGATTCTCCTGGAGTCCTGGAGCCGGTTGGCATTCTTAAGGAGGGGGTGATTCTTTCTGCTATCTCCCCTGATTTGCGGCGGGTGCTTCAGGAATTTCAGTCTGATAGGCCTGACCGCTGTCCAGTGGGGAAGCTGTTTGTTCCTGATAGATGGACAAGTAAGGTAATTTCTGAGGTTCATTGTTCAGTGTTGGCTGGTCATCCTGGGATTTTTGGTACCAGAGATTTGGTTGCTAGGTCCTTTTGGTGTCCTTCCTTGTCTCGCGATGTGCGTACTTTTGTGCAGTCCTGTGGGACTTGCGCCCGGGCCAAGCCTTGCTGTTCCCGCGCTAGTGGGTTGCTTTTGCCTTTGCCGGTCCCTGAGAGGCCCTGGGCACATATTTCCATGGATTTTATTTCAGATCTTCCTGTTTCCCAGAATATGTCTGTTATCTGGGTTGTTTGTGACCGGTTCTCTAAAATGGTCCATCTGGTACCTTTGCCTAAGTTGCCTTCCTCCTCAGATCTGGTTCCATTGTTTTTTCAGCATGTGGTTCGTTTGCATGGCATTCCGGAGAATATTGTGTCTGACAGAGGTTCTCAGTTTGTCTCTAGATTTTGGCGGGCCTTTTGTGCTAGGATGGGCATTGATTTGTCTTTTTCTTCGGCGTTTCATCCTCAGACTAATGGCCAAACTGAGCGAACTAATCAGACCTTGGAGACCTATTTGAGATGCTTTGTGTCTGCTGATCAGGATGATTGGGTGTCTTTCTTGCCGTTGGCCGAGTTTGCCCTTAATAATCGGGCTAGTTTGGCTACTTTGGTTTCACCTTTCTTTTGTAATTTTGGTTTTCATCCTCATTTTTCTTCTGGGCAGGTTGAGCCTTCTGATTGTCCTGGTGTTAATTCTGTGGTGGACAGACTGCAGCAGATTTGGACTCATGTGGTGGACAATTTGGCGTTGTCTCAGGAAAGGGCTCAACGTTTTGCTAACCGCCGTCGGCGTGTTGGTCCCCGGCTTCGTGTGGGGGATTTGGTTTGGTTGTCTTCTCGTCATTTTCCTATGAAGGTTTCTTCTGCTAAGTTTAAGCCTCGGTTTATTGGTCCTTATAAAATTTCTGAAATTATTAATCCGGTGTCTTTTCGTTTGGCTCTTCCTGCCTCTTTTGCTATTCATGATGTTTTCCATAGATCTTTGTTGCGGAGATATGTGGTGCCCGTTGTTCCCTCGGTTGACCCTCCTGCCCCGATGTTGGTTGAGGGAGAGTTGGAATATGAGGTTGAGAAGATTTTGGATTCTCGTTTTTCGAGGCGGAGGCTTCAGTATCTTGTCAAGTGGAAGGGTAATGGCCAGGAGGATAATTCTTGGGTTGTTGCCTCCGATGTTCATGCTAACGATTTGGTTAGTGCTTTTCACTTGGCTCGTCCTGATCGGCCTGTGGGCTCTGGTGAGGGTTCAGTGACCCCTCCTCAAGGGGGGGGGTACTGTTGTGAATTCCGCTCTTGGGCTCCCTCCGGTGGTTGTAAGTGGCACTTTTGTGGGTTCTGCTCTTGGGCTCCCTCTTGTGGTTTCTAGTGGTATGGCTGCTCCTTTGAGTTAGCTGTCATCAGCTGCCTCCACTTATTGTCCGCTATTTAAGTCTGGCTCTTTATTCGGCCTGTGCCACTTGTCAATGTTCCTAGCTGGATTCACATCTCTGCTTGGATTCTCCTGGTTTCCTGACCAGTTCTGCAAAGATAAGTTCTGGCTTTGCTCATTTCAGTCCACATGTTGTGGACTTATTGTTCTGTGCATTCTATATTTGTCCAGTTGTCAGTATGGATTTTTTCTGTTAGCTGGAAGCTCTGGGAAGCAGATTTACCCTCCTCACCTTTAGTCAGGTGTGGAGATTTTGTAAACTCTGTGTGGATTGTTTTGTAGTTTTTATACTGACCGCACAGTATCCTTTCCTGTTCTGTCTATCAAGCTAGACTGGCCTCCTGTGCTAAAATCTGATTTCATTTCTGCGTATGTTATTTTCCCCTCCTCTCACCGTCAATATTTGTGGGGGTCTGTCTTTCCTCTGGGGATTTTCTCTGAGGCAAGATAGGTTTCCTGTTTCCATCTTTAGGGGAAGTTAGATCTTAGGCTGTGTCGAGGGGTCTAGGGAGCGTCAGGTACCCCCCACGGCTATTTTTAGTTGCGCTGCTAGGTTCAGGGTTTGCGGTCAGTACAGATACCACCTCCTTCAGAGCTTGTCTCATGTTGTTCCTAAACCACCAGATCATAACAGGTCTCCAAACACGACAGCCAATTTTGCGCTCAAAAAGTCAAATGGTGCTCCCTCCCTTCTGAGCTTTGCCGTGCGCCCAAACAGTGGGTTACCCCCACATATGGGGCATCAGCGTACTCGGGATAAATTGGAAAACAACTTCTGGGGTCCAATTTCTCCTGTTACCCTTGTGAAAATAAAAACTTGGGGGCTACAAAATCTTTTTTTGTGGAAAAAAAATTATTTTTTATTTTTATGACTCTGCATTATAAACTTCTGTGAAGTACTTGGGCATTCAAAGTTCTCACCACACATCTATATAAGTTCCTTGGGGGGTCTAGTTTCCAAAACAGGGTCACTTGTGGGGGGTTACTACTGTTTAGGTACATCAGGGGCTCTGCAAACACAACATAACGCCCACAGGCCATTCTATCTAAGTCTGCATTCCAATACGGCGCTCCTTCCCTTCCGAGCTCTGCCGTGTGCCCAAACAGTGGTTTACCCCCACATATGGCACATCAGTGTACTCGGGATAAATTGGACAACAACTATTGCAGTCCAATTTCTCCTGTTACCCTTGTGAAAATAAAAACTTGAGGGCTACAATATCTTTTTTGTGGAAAAAAAAAATATTTTTTATTTTCACAACTCTGCATTATAAACTTCTGTGAAGCACTTGGGCATTCAAAGTTCTCACCACACATCTACATAAGTTCCTTGGGGGGTCTAGTTTCCAAAATGGGGTCACTTGTGGAGGGTTTCTACTGGTTAGGTACATCAGGGGCTCTGCAAACGCAACATAACGCCCACAGGCCATTCTATCTAAGTCTGCATTCCAATACGGCGCTCCTTCCCTTCCGAGCTCTGCCGTGTGCCCAAACCGTGGTTTACCCCCACATATGGCACATCAGTGTACTCGGGATAAATTGGACAACAACTATTGCAGTCCAATTTCTCCTGTTACCCTTGTGAAAATAAAAACTTGGGGGCTACAATATCTTTTTTGTGGAAAAAAAAATATTTTTTATTTTTATGACTCTGCATTATAAACTTCTGTGAAGCACTTGGGCATTCAAAGTTCTCACCACACATCTATATAAGTTCCTTGGGGGGTCTAGTTTCCAAAACAGGGTCACTTGTGGGGGGTTACTACTGTTTAGGTACATCAGGGGCTCTGCAAACACAACATAACGCCCACAGGCCATTCTATCTAAGTCTGCATTCCAATACGGCGCTCCTTCCCTTCCGAGCTCTGCCGTGTGCCCAAACAGTGGTTTACCCCCACATATGGCACATCAGTGTACTCGGGATAAATTGGACAACAACTATTGCAGTCCAATTTCTCCTGTTACCCTTGTGAAAATAAAAACTTGGGGGCTACAATATCTTTTTTGTGGAAAAAAAAATATTTTTTATTTTCACAACTCTGCATTCTAAACTTCTGTGAAGCACTTGGGCATTCAAAGTTCTCACCACACATCTACATAAGTTCCTTGGGGGGTCTAGTTTCCAAAATTGGGTCACTTGTGGAGGGTTTCTACTGGTTAGGTACATCAGGGGCTCTGCAAACGCAACATAACGCCCGCAGACCATTCTATCAAAGTCTGCATTCCAAAACGGCACTCCTTCCTTCCGAGCTCTGCCGTGCGCCCAAACAGTGGTTTACCCCCACATATGGGGTACCATCATACTCAGGACAAATTGGACAACAACTTTTGGGGTCCAATTTCTCTTGTTACCCTTGTGAAAATAAAAACTTGGGGGCTAAAAAATCATTTTTGTGGAAAAAAAAATATTTTTTATTTTCACGACTCTGCATTCTAAACTTCTGTGAAGCACTTGGGCATTCAAAGTTCTCACCACACATGTAGATAAGTTCCATGGGGGGTCTAGTTTCCAAAATGGGGTCACTTGTGGGGGATTTCTACTGTTTAGGCACATCAGGGGCTCTCCAAACGCGACATGGCGTCCGATCTCAATTCCAGACAATTTTAAATTGAAAAAGTAAAACGGCACTCCTTCTCTTCCAAGCTCTGTGGTGCGCCCAAACAGTGGTTTACCCTCACATATGGGGTATCGACGTATTCAGGAGAAATCGCACAACAACTTTTGTGGTCTAATTTCTCCTCTTACCCTTGTGAAAATAAGAATTTGTGGGCGAAAAGATCATTTTTGTATAAACAAAAGCGATTTTTTATTTTCACGGCTCTACGTTATAAACTTCCGTGAAGCACTTGGGGGTTCAAAGTGCTCACCACACATCTAGATAAGTTCCTTAAGGGGTCTAGTTTCCAAAATGGTGTCACTTGTGGGGAGTTTCCACTGTTTAGGTACATCAGGGGCTCTCCAAACACGACATGGCGTCAATCTCAATTCCAGCCAATTCTGCATTGAAAAAGTCAAATGGCGCTCCTTCACTTCTAAGTTCTGCGGTGCGCCCAAAAAGTGGTTTACCCCCACATATGGGGTATTGGCGTATTCAGGAGAAATTGCATAACAAAATATATGGTTACATTTCTGTTTTTACACATGTGAAAATAAAAAAAATGGTTCTGAATTACGATGTTTGCAAAAAAAAGTTAAATGTTCATTTTTTCCTTCCACATTGTTTCAGTTCCTGTGAAGCACGTAAAGGGTTAATAAACTTCTTGAATGTGGTTTTGAGAACCTTGAGGGGTGTAGTTTTTAGAATGGTGTCACACTTCGTTATTTTCTATCATATAGACCCCTCAAAATGACTTCAAATGTGATGTGGTCCCTAAAAAAAAATGGTTTTGTAAAAATGAGAAATTGCTGGTCCACTTTTAACCCTTATAACTCCCTAACAAAAAAAAATTTTGGTTCCAAAATTGTGCTGATGTAAAGTAGACATGTGGGAAATGTTATTTATTAACTATTTTTCGTGACATATCTCTCTGATTTAAGGGCATAAAAGTACAAAGTTTGAAAATTGCAAAATTTTAAAAATTTTCGCCATATTTCCGTTTTTTTTCATAAATAATCGCAAGTAATATCGAAGAAATGTTACCACAAACATGAAGTACAATATGTCACGAAAAAACAGTCTCAGAATCAGTGGGATGCGTTGAAGCGTTCCAGAGTTATAACCTCATAAAGTGACAGTGGTCAGAATTGTAAAAATTGGCTCGGTCATTAGGTACCAAATTGGCTCTGTCACTAAGGGGTTAATGCCACCCCACAAGTGTACTATTGGACTAAGGTCCGGGATTGGGCTGACCGCTCCATAACCTCAATTTTGTTGGCCTGGAACGAAGAGTTTGCTCGTTTACTGGTGTGTTTAGGCTCGTCTTCTTGAAGCAAACTGGTTGATGATCCCTGGTATGCGGTAAATAGGTCTGGCAGCATAGTAAAAGAAACATGCCCATATCATGATGTTTGCACCACCATATTTCACTGTCTTCAGAGTGTACTGTGGCTTGAATGCAGAGTTTGGGGGTCATCTGACGAACTGCGGCCCTTGGACCCAAAAAGAACTATTTTACTTTTATCAGGCCAATAGTTCTCCATTTCTCTTTAGGCCAGTTGATGCGTTGTTTGGCAAATTGTATCCGCTTCAGTATCTCTTTTTTTTTTTAACAGTGGGACTGGGGGGATGTCATGTTAAGAGATTAGCTTCACACAGGTGTCTTCTAAGGGTACCGTCACACAGTGGCATTTTGATCGCTACGACGGTACGATCCGTGACGCTCCAGCATCGTAACAATATCGCTCCAGCGTCGTAGACTGCTGTCACACTTTGCAATGTACGACGCTGGAGCGATAATTTCATGACGTATGTAGAAGCCGTTGGTTACTATGCGCACATCGTATACGATATCTGTTACACCATGCGATCATGCCGCCACAGCGGGACACTAGACGACGAAAGAAAGTTTCAAACGATCTGCTACGACGTACGATTCTCAGCGGGGTCCCTAATCGCAGGAGCGTGTCAGACACTGCGATATCGTAACTATATCGCTGGAACGTCACGAATCGTGCCGTCGTAGCGATCAAAATTGCACTGTGTGACGGTACCCTAACTGTCACAGTACTCACAGGTAACTTGAGACTGTCTTTGATCATCCTGGAGCTGATCATTGGCTGAGCCTTTGCCATTCTGGCTATTCTTCCATCCATTCGAATTGTAGTCTTCTGTTTTCTTCCACATCTCTCTGGTTTGGCTTCAAATTTTTAAGCACTGGGGATCATTTTAGCTGAACAGCCTATCATTGTCTGCACTCCTTTATAAGTTACCCTCTCCAATCAACTTTTCAATCGAAGTATGCTGTTCTTCTGAACAATATCTCTAACGACCCATATCTCTCAGCTTTCCAAGGAGAAATGCATGTACAACATGTCCTGGCTTCACCCTTAAATAAGGACCACCTGATTCACACCTGTTTCTTCACAGAATGATTGACCTCACTAATTGAACTTCATACTGCTATTATTTTGAACACCCCCTTTCAATTAATTATTCTAACAGACTCAAAAACATGCAGATCATGAATGCCGAGTCTGTTGGTTTTCTTAGAATCTACTGCACTAACTGGTACATTGTTTGACATGTGGTAATATAATTTATACCAAAAACAGTGATTAATCTGGTTAGTCATTTTAGACTGCTATTATTTTGAACACTACTGTATTACAACACATTTTGAAAAAAAAAAAAAACATGCAAGAAAACTGTAAAATGTGCACTTCTCTCAATCTCTTTAGCTGAAGTTGATTCTTATATAAAAAACCATCATCTTTAACCTGTGGTTGACATATCCTTGGTGCAACATGTCCAGCAGCAAAGGGTCCAAGAGGTAAGGAGGCCAATTTCTACCTAAAAAGCAACAATGAGCTTCTCTCATAGCAGAACAATTGGACTGCAAAGGTCCCATATACTGTTCTTGCACTTCTTCTCCGTCTGTGTCTGCCACTGTCTTTAAACCTTGCAGGCTAATATTAGCATTTACTTTTGCATTGTACTTTTGTCTAACGGAAGGAATGGTAAAAAAAATTACATAAGGTAGTAGATTAACTCCAGTCCAAGTAGAGTGTGAGGCCTTATAGACTGTAGACTATAGACTGTTTGCATTGAACTTTTTGTAAAAAAAATATAATGTAAATTGGCAAAAATTTTGAAAATGTTGCAATTTTGAAAATGTACAAATCCCTAGTTATCTGTACAAATCCCTAGTTAGACCGCACATGGAGTACTGTGTCCAGTTTTGGGCACCGGTGCTCAGGAAGGATATAATGGAACTAGAGAGAGTACAAAGGAGGGCAACAAAATTAATAAAGGGGATGGGAGAACTACAATACCCAGATAGATTAGAAAAAATTAGGATTATTTAGTCTAGAAAAAAGATGACTGAGGGGCGATCTAATAACCATGTATAAGTATATAAGGGGACAATACAAATATCTCGCTGAGGATCGGTTTATACCAAGGAAGGTGACGGGCACAAGAGGGCATTCTTTGTGTCTGGAGGAGAGAAGGTTTTTCCACCAACATAGAAGAGGATTCTTTACTGTTAGGGCAGTGAGAATCTGGAATTGCTTGCCTGAGGAGGTGGTGATGGCGAACTCAGTCGAGGGGTTCAAGAGAGGCCTGGATGTCTTCTTGGAGCAGAACAATATTGTATCATACAATTATTAGGTTCTGTAGAAGGACGTAGATCTGGGGATTTATTATGATGGAATATAGGCTGAACTGGATGGACAAATGTCTTTTTTCGGCCTTACTAACTATGTTACTATGTTATTATGTAATTTGCAAACTTTGAATTCTTATGAACTTAAATCAGAGAGATATGTCATACAAAATGGTTAATAAATAAAATTTCCCAAATGTTAACTTTACATCAACACAATTTTTTTTGTAGGAAGTTATAAGGGTTCAAAGTTGACCAGCGATTTCTAATTTTTCCAAGAAAATTTACAAAACCATGTTTTTAGGGACGACATCACATTTGAAGTGACTTTGAGGGGCCTATATGACAGAAAATACCCAAAAGTGACACCATTCGAAAAACTGCACCCCTAAAGGTGCCCGAAACCACATTCAAGAAGTTTATTAACCCTTCCGGTTGTTCACAGGAATTTTTTGAATGTGGAAAAAAAATGAACATTTAACTTTTTTTTTTACAAAAATTTTACATTACATTCAATTTGTTTTATTTTAGTAAGGGTAACAAGAAAAATGGACCCTGAAATTTGTTGTGCAATTTCTCCTGAACATGACGTTACCCCACATGGGGGAAAACTACTCTCTTTGAGCACAGCAGAGCTCGGAAAGGAAAGAGCACCATTTGACTTATTGAATGCAAAATTTGCTGAAACAATTAGAAAACACCATGATGTGTATGGAGAGCACCTGATGTGCCTAAACAGTGAAAATCCCACACAAGTGACATCATTTTGGAAACTATACCCCCTCAAGGAACTTATCTAGATGTATGGTGAGCAATTTGAACCCCCATGTGCTTCACAAAAGTTTATAACATTGAGCCGTTATAATGTTAATGTTTTTAAGCCCCAAATTTTGCATTTTCATAAGGGTAATAGGAGAAATTTGCACCATACAGTTTGTTGTGTAATTTGAACTGAGTACGCCGATATGAGGGAGAAAACTACTGTTTGGGTGCACGGCAGGGCTCGGAAGGGAAGAAGTGTCATTTGACTTTTTGAGCGCAAAATTTGCTAGAATCATCAGCAGATACCAGGTCCCGTATGGAGAGCTACTGATGTGCTTAAACAGTGGAAACCCTCTACAAGTGACCCATTTTAGAAACTAGACCTCTCCAAGAATGTATTTAGATGTGCGGTGAGCACTTTAAACCTCCAGGTGCTTTACAGAACGTTGTAACGTTGAGCCATGAACATAAAAAAATCATTTTCCACACAAAAATCTTATTTTAGCCCCATTTTTTTATTTTCACAGGAGTAACAGGAGAAATTGCACAATACAATTACTTGCGCAATTTTCACTGAGCACACCAATAACTCATATGTGGGAGAAAATCACTTTTGAGGCACAGTCAGAAGGGAAGAAGTGCCATACTGGAGTTTAGATTTTGCTGGAATAGTTTGAGGGTGCCATCTCACATTCCCCCTGAGGTGCCAGAACCACATAAACCCCCATATGTGAACTAATTTTACAAACACTTCTCAACGAATTCATCTAGGGGTGCAGCCATATTAACACCACGGGTGTGTCACAGAAGTTTATACCAATGTGCAGTAATGAAAAAAGAATTATATTTTTGACACCAAACTTTTGTTTTAGCCCCAGATTTTACATTTTCACACAAGAAGTGGGTAAAAATGGCAACAAAATTTGTACCACAATGACTGCTGAATGTGGAAATACCCCATATGTGCCTGTACAGTACTGCTTAGTCATACAGAGAAATTTGGGAGGGACTGAGTGCTATTTGCCTCCTGGAGCACAGATTTTCCTAGAAAGTTTGCAGACTCCATATACAGAGCCCTAAGTTCTAGAAAAGCAGAAACCCTCCCTCAAGTGACCCCACTTTGTAAATAATACCCCTTTGGGAACTTTTCAGAATCTTTTCCCAGGCTCGAGTTCATATGAGGACATCCAGCAGAGGGCGCATCACCACAACTCGAGGTAACTACAGGGCATTCACCTACATTCCATTCATTCCCCGGGTTTTTACAGGCAGGGGCGGTTGCATTAGCAGGCTTCTGCTTGTAAAATTAGTTAACCCTTTCAGATGGATTTACAGCGTGGGACGTGACTGATCGGAAGGTATGGAATATTGTTGCTTGTTTTTTTTACATTTGTTCCAGGTGACAAGGGTCTTCAGGTGGATTACCAGAATAATAAAATATTACAACAACCTGAGTATTGATTTCATTAAAATACTTTGTAATAATGTGTGTGTTTTTTTTAACCATTTCATACTATTGGATTAATAATGGATAGGTGTCATAACTGAAACCTCTCCATTATTAATCTGGCTTAATGTCACCTTACAATAGCAAGGTGACATTAACCCTTCATTACCCCATAGCCCACCGCTACACGGGAATGGAAAGAGAGTGGTCAAGTGCCAGAATAGGCGCATCTTCCAGATGTGCCTTTTCTGGGGTGGCTGGGGGCAGGTGTTTTTAGCCAGGGGGAGGCCAATAACCATGGACCCTCTCCAGGCTATTAATATCTCCCCTCAGTCACTGGCTTCACCATTCTGGCGGAGAAAATTGCGTGGGAGCCCACGCCAATTTTTTCCGCGATTTAACCCTTTAATTTAATAGCTAGAGCGCCCAAATTTTGCAAATACACACTACTAACATTAGTAGTGTGGAATATGCAAAAAAAAGGGATATGAGATGGTTTACTGTATGTAAACCATGTCTCATATCATGTCAGGTTTGAGAAGGAGATAGGAAAAGCCGGCAATTGAATTACCGGCTTTTCTGCTATCTAGCGCTGTATGATATATTAATATATATATATATGTCTAACTGACATATATATATATATATATATATATGTATATATATATATATATATATATATTGACAGTATATATGTTTTTACGATTATTTGAGCCCATGGATCCATTGTATGTCCGTATGTCGGTTTTGCAAGCCTGCGAGAAAATCTCGCAGTACAGATGCCATATGGATTACATACGGAGGATGCCATGCGCAAAATACGCTGACACACCCTGCCTACGGATGACATACGGATCACTATTTTGGGGACTTTTCTGCGTATTACGGCCGTAAATAACGGACCGTATTTTTATACGCTGAATGTGAGGCCGGTCTAACAGCCGCATTTAACACTCGCTTCAGGACGAAAATCCGCCCACCGGTGACCCCGTCAAGAGATAACCGGTGCGTTGGCATGAGAACCAGAGGTCTCCTGGAGACCTCTATGGTTGTCAGTGCTGGATAACTATGAGCGCCGCCCAATGGTCGGTGCTCATAGCAAGTAAATAATTCTGCTACATAGAGGCGATCTGATCATCACCTGTATGCAGCAAAGCCGATCGGGTTATGGCAGCTTCTAGTCTTCCATGTTTTTAAAAATATTTAAAAAAATATAAAAGTTTAAATCACCCTCCTTTTGCTTCATTCAAAATAAAACAATAAAAAAGATCAAACATACACATATTTGGTATCGCTGCATTCAGAATCACCTGATCTATCATTAAAAAAAGGATTAACCTGATTGCTAAACGGTGTAGCAAGCAAAAAGTCAAAACGCCAGAATTACTTTTTTTTGGTCGCCACAACATTGCATTAAAATGCAATAAAGGGGGATCAAAAGATCATATCTGCACCAAAATGGTATCAATAAAAATGTCAGCTCAGCACACAAGAAATAAGCCCTCACCCAACCCAAGATCATGAAAAATGGAGATGCTACGGGTCTCGGAAAATAGTGCAATTTTTTTTTTTTATTTCTAAGGCCGCCGTCACACATGCGAGTTTTACGGACGTAAGAGCGCAGAATCTACGTCCGTAAAACTCGCAAAAAATACGGCACAATTATTCTCTATGCCCCTGCTCCTATTTGCCGTATTTTACTGATCAGTATTATACGGCTTTCTACGGCCGTACAAAATCGCAGCATGCTGCGTTTGTCACCGTACTGCGCAAGAAATACGCCAATGAAAGTCTATGGAAGCGTGAAAAATACGGATTACACACGGACAAGCAGTGTGACTTGCGAGAAATACGCAGCGCTGTTAGAGAGAAAAGCCGGTAATTCAGTGCGGTGTACAGTAAAATCACACTGACAGCTTACAGTAGAATAGGTAGAATAAATGTGTACACATAGAATAGGTATATATATATATATATATGTCAGTGAGACACATATATGTATATATATTAATATTTATTCCAGCGCTAGACAGCTTGAAAGCCGGTAATTCAATTACCGGCTTTTTCCTTCTCCTTCCTAAAACCCGACATGATTTGAGACATGGTTTACATACAGTAAACCATGTCTTCTCTCCATTTTTTTTGCAGATTCCACACTACTAATGTCAGTAGTGTGTATCTGCAAAATTTGGCCGTTCTAGCTCTTAAAATAAAGGGTTAAATGGCGGAAAAAATTGGCGTGGGCTCCCGCGCAATTTTCTCCGCCAGAGTAGTAAAGCCAGTGACTGAGGGCAGATATTAATAGCCTGGAGAGGGTCCACGGTTATTGGCCCCCCCCTGGCTAAAAATATCTGCCCCCAGCCACCCCAGAAAAGGCACATCTGGAAGATGCGCCTATTCTGGCACTTGGCCACTCTCTTCCCATTCCCGTGTAGCGGTGGGATATGGGGTAATGAAGGGTTAATGCCACCTTGCTATTGTAAGGTGACATTAAGCCTAATTAATAATGGAGAGGCGTCAATTATGACACCTATCCATTATTAATCCAATACTAGTAAAGGGTTAAATAAAACACAAACACATTTTTTAAAATTATTTTAATGAAATAAAAACAATGGTTGTTGCAGTATTTTATTCAACGCCCAATCCAGTCACTGAAGACCCTCGTTCTGTGAGTAAAAAAACATAATAAACCAACAATATACTTACCCTCCGCAGATCTGTAACGTCCAACGATGTAAATCCTTCTGAAGGGGTTAAAACATTTTGCAGCAAGGAGCTGTGCTAATGCAGGCTGCTCCTCGCTGCAAAACCCCAGGGAATGAGGCTAAAAATAGATCAATGATCTATATTTAGCTTCATTTGCGGTGAGGCGCCCTCTGCTGGCTGTTCATAGATCGTGGGAAATTACCTAGAAAGCTCCCTGGCTTTCTAGGTAATTTCCCACGATCTATGAACAGCCAGCAGAGGGCGCCTCACCGCAAATGAAGCTAAATATAGATCATTGATCTATTTTTAGCCTCATTCCCTGGGGTTTTGCAGCGAGGAGCAGCCTGCATTAGCACAGCTCCTTGCTGCAAAATGTTTTAACCCCTTCAGAAGGATTTACATCGTTGGACGTTACAGATCTGCGGAGGGTAAGTATATTGTTGGTTTATTATGTTTTTTTACTCACAGAACGAGGGTCTTCAGTGACTGGATTGGGCGTTGAATAAAATACTGCAACAACCATTGTTTTTATTTCATTAAAATAATTTTAAAAAATGTGTTTGTGTTTTATTTAACCCTTTACTAGTATTGGATTAATAATGGATAGGTGTCATAATTGACGCCTCTCCATTATTAATTAGGCTTAATGTCACCTTACAATAGCAAGGTGGCATTAACCCTTCATTACCCCATATCCCACCGCTACACGGGAATGGGAAGAGAGTGGCCAAGTGCCAGAATAGGCGCATCTTCCAGATGTGCCTTTTCTGGGGTGGCTGGGGGCAGATATTTTTAGCCAGGGGGGGCCAATAACCGTGGACCCTCTCCAGGCTATTAATATCTGCCCTCAGTCACTGGCTTTACTACTCTGGCGGAGAAAATTGCGCGGGAGCCCACGCCAATTTTTTCCGCCATTTAACCCTTTATTTTAAGAGCTAGAACGGCCAAATTTTGCAGATACACACTACTGACATTAGTAGTGTGGAATCTGCAAAAAAAATGGAGAGAAGACATGGTTTACTGTATGTAAACCATGTCTCAAATCATGTCGGGTTTTAGGAAGGAGAAGGAAAAAGCCGGTAATTGAATTACCGGCTTTCAAGCTGTCTAGCGCTGGAATAAATATTAATATATATACATATATGTGTCTCACTGACATATATATATATATATACCTATTCTATGTGTACACATTTATTCTACCTATTCTACTGTAAGCTGTCAGTGTGATTTTACTGTACACCGCACTGAATTACCGGCTTTTCTCTCTAATATATGTGTCTACTGACTCATATATATATATATATATATATATATACATATATATATATATATATATATATATATATATATATATAGACAGTATATATATATTTTCTTTTCTTTTTGGGACACATGGATCACTTCTATAGCGGTATGTTGGTTTTGCTAGCCTGCGAGAAAACCACGCAGTACGGATGCCATACGGATTACATACGGAGGATGCCATGCGCAAAAAACGCTGACACACCCTGCCTACGGAGGAGCTACGGACCACTTTTTTTGGGACTTTTCAGCGTATTACGGCCGTAATATACGGACCGTATTGTTTTACGCTGTGTGTGACGCCGGCCTAACACATTTGGGATTTTTTTCACCACTTAAATAAAAAAGAACATAGACATGTTTGTGTTTATAAACTCATAATGACCTGGAGAATCATAATGGCAGGTCAGTTTTAGCATTTGGTGAATATGGTAAAAAAAAATCCAAAACACCTTTGTGGAATCTCACTTTTTTTTCCAATTTCACCGCACTTGGAATTTTTTTCATGTTTTTGAGTACACAATATGGTAAAAACAATAGGGTAATTCAAAAGTACAACTTGTCCCACGAAAAACAAGTCCTAACATGGCCATATTGACAGAAAAATAAAATAAATAAAAATAAATAATAAAAGAAAATAAAAAAGTTATGGCTCTGGGAAGAAGGGGAGCAAAAACAGAAATGAAAAAATGAAAAGGGCAAAGTCTTGAAGGGCTTAAATCATAGAGATATGTCACCCAAAACACTTAATAAAAAACATTTCCCACATGCCTACTTCACATAAGCACAATTTTGGAACCCAATTTCTTTTTGTTAGGAAGTTATAAGGGTTGAAATTTGAACAGCGATTTCTCATTTTTCATTTTTTTTAGGGACCACAGTTGAAGTCACTTTGCCACAGCAATTTGTTACTTACGCCACCTGATTCCTTTCTGCCTCCATTTTCTTTATCCTGCTGCCGGAATCGACGCCTGCGCACTGCAGTGTGTATTCAAGAAAATGTCGCCGGAAAGTGCGGACTGCGCAGGCGCCGATTCCGGCAGCAGGAGGATGAAGAAAATGGGCGGAAAGGAATGGCGTAACAAATTGCTGTGGCATGAAGCTGTGGCACTTCATGCCACAGCAATTTGTTATACGCCACCTGATTCCTTTCCGCTGCCATTTTCTTGGTCCTGCTGCCAAAATCGGCGCCTGCGTAGTCCGCGCTTTCCGGCGCCATTTTCTTGAAGACACATCTGCAGTGTGTCTTCAAGAAAATGGCGCCGGAAAGCGCAGGCGCTGATTCCGCCAGCAGGAGGACCAAGAAAATGGCGGCGGAAAGGAATCAGGTGGCGCAAACAAATTGCTGTGGCATGAGGCTGTGGCACTTCATGCCACAGCTATTTGTTACTTACACCACCTGATACGGGGCATATACTATGGAGCATCTTATGGAGCAGCGTATGGGGCATATGGATGGGAGCAGCAAATTAAAGAACGGTGGCGCAGGATGGGAGCAGCACATGACAGAACGGGGGCGCAGGATGAGAGCAGCACATGACAGGATGGGAGCAGCAAATGACAGAATGGAGGCGCAGGATGGGAGCAGCACATGACAGAATGGGGGCGCAGGATGGGAGCAGCACATGACAGAATGGGGGCGCAGGATGGAGCAGCACATGTCAGAATGGGGGCGCAGGATGGGTGCAGCACATGACAGGATGGGGGCGCAGGATGGAGCAGCACATGACAGGATGGGGACGCAGGATGGAGCAGCACATACCAGGATGGAGACCATATACCAATATAAATGCTCGCCACCCGGGCGTAGAACGGGTTCAATAGCTAGTATATTTATAGTGCAGGTGGCGGCTGATATACACCCATCACCCACTCCTTCTGTCACTGTTATTAGCAGAAGCAGGGGTAGACTGATGGGAGTAATAGTCCTGCTGTCTCTTATCACTTAAATGTATCTCATCATTCTCCCCTGCACACGTCGAGAGCAGGGGAGAATGATGAGAGCCGTGTTCAGCACCCAGTGCCAGGGAACAGCTCTTACTGTAACACTTCTTCCCTGGTGCCCATCCGTGTGGTACTGATGCGGTACACGCATGCCACACGTGTGCCGCAAGTATTACACACACGGACACTGCATCTCCAGTACTGGAAATATCAGGACGTGTGAAAGAGGCCTTATAGCGGGTTTTTAGGTTTGGCTGCTGTCACAAACTAAGGCCGGTTACACACTTCCCGAGATATCTGTGTCTGTGTGATACATCCGTGTGGCACATGTGCGGCAGCCGTGTGCCGCATCAGGACCACACAGACAGCCACTGGGAAGCAGCGCTACAGTAAACGCTGTCCCCTGCTTGTAGTGCTGAAGCCAGCAGTTGTCCGTTCTCCCCTGCTCGGCCGGCGTGCAGCACCAGGCGGTGAGAAGGGATGAAAGGAGACTCGACATGGGGCCCCCCTATATCTTACAACCAATCAGGAAAAACTCACAGGTGCGGGCTGCTGTTCTCAGGCTGGTAAGGGGCCATTGATATGGGCCCCCCCGCCTAAAAAAAAAATAGCCTGCAGCTGCCCAGAAAAGGTGCATCCATTAGATGCACCAATTCTGGAGCTTTGCCTGGTTTTTCACACTGCCCTGTAGCGTTGGCATATGGGGTAATGAGTGGTTAATGTCACCTTCCTATTGTAAAATGACATAAAGCCAGCTTAGTAATGGAGTGGTGTCAATAAGACACCTATCCATTACTAATCCCACAGTTGTTAAAGGGTTAATAAAACACAGAGTAAGAAAAAAGACTTTTAATGAAATAAAACAATACACACAGTTTTTCCATCTTTATTCTTCTGCCATTCCAAGGGAAGTGATCGTTCTCCTGTAAAAAATAATAAAATAAAAACTCAACAATATACCCATACCTGTCCGCCGTACAGTCAAGTCCCAGACAGTAATCCATATCTGGGGCATTTACATTTTACAACCGGGAGCGCTGATAATGGGGCCACTCCTGGCTGTAAATAAACGACTGGGGAATGAATGAAATTCAGGGAGCGGAGCTTTGGTGACTAGCGGTGACGTCACCAAAGCTGCGCCCGCCAGGGGCATGAACTAAGATGAACTCTTCAGCCTGGAAAAATGCCAGCTATGGGACTTTCATTTTTGCAGGCTAATCACTTGTATAGCATGGGGATGCAGGAGCATCCCTACACTATGCAAGCTGTCATGCTCTGAGCATGATCAAGCAACTTTGCTAGCTCTGGTGACTCGAATGTCGTCATGACGACATTGGGTCACCAAGGCAATAATCGGGACCGCACAACATCGCAGGGTCTCCAATCCAAAGGCAGAGGGGCTTTCTTCCCTTTCCTTGCTCCTGAAATGATGCTATCGATTTCAATCACAGTATTTAGGGGATTAAAGTGCTGGGTGTCAGCTGTCAGAATCAGCTGACACCCGGCGGCGATCGCTTTGACATATACATACATCCAAGGTCAATAAGTACCAGAAGACCTGAGTTTTTGAAATGCAAAATGTGTGCGTTCATATGTAGTGTCACCTGGACACTCATATTTCAGTGACCTGTCATTTAGAGACAGAAAGCAGATAGCAGGAATGGGGAGAGAGGCTGGAGACCATTGTAGTTGCAACTCATTCGCATACAATTTCAACCATGGATTTTATTCTCTCCACAACAGCACCCACTGAGAGAGGGGATCCGCTCCCAGGAACAGGAAAACTACAGATAAAAAGGGGCAGTCCCCTTCGCCTCCTCAGTTGGTTTCCTGTTCCTGTGGGAACCTGCAAAGGACAGGTTACCTGGGCCTGTGAATGCCGCCTGTGCGGTGTCTGTGGGAACGGCAGGGGCTGCGGTGCCAGAAGCAGCATTGGGGGAGCCCTGCCTGTCAGATTCCACCCTTGTCTCATGGAGGATGATGTGAGGCCAGGATCCGGGAGAGGTCGTCCTGGCTCACGTGAAATGTGTGGTAGGAGTCGACCGGCACTCATCTTGTAGAGCAGGGTGCATACATCGGCCGCCCTGCTCCTCCATCGGGCAGTGCTTCTGGGTTTTGGCCCACGCATGTGCACTGCCCATTCAGCATTCCAGAACCGGAAGTGCTTGGGTTCACTTTTGGGAGTCCGAGGAGGAGCATTCCTGAGATGGAAGGGCTGTAAGTGTCCGGCGGTCTCCTGCTGCTGATCTGTCTCAAAGATGTTTTCTCCAAAAGAGAGGTGCACCCACAGGTGGTGGAAGTGCAGCTGCACAGCAATCCCAAGAGCAGCAGTGGGCGCTCTCGAGAGGGCGACTCTACTGACAAGAGGGTACGGAGTAAGAGAGCTGAACGTTTAGAACTCGTGCTGTGCCTCCGCCTCCAGAACCAGTACCACATTACAGCTTTAGGCCTGTTTCACACGCCAGTGTCTCCAATACGTGTAGTGACAGTTTTCTCACGTACCAGAGACAATGACACACTTAGACCCATTCTAGATGTGCCAATTCTGGAGCTTTGCCCAGTTCTTCTCATTTGCCCTGTAGAGGTGGCAAGTGAGGGTAATGAAGGGTTAATGTCACCTTCCTATTGTAAGGTGACATTAAGCCAGCTTAGTAATGGAGATGTGACAATAAGGCACCTCTCCATTACTAATCCTATAGTTGTTAAAGGGTTAATAAAACACCACACAGTAAGAATGAAGTATTTTAATTAAATAAAACAATAAACACAGTTTTGCCATGTTTATTAGTCACCCAATCCAAGCAAAGCCCTCGACCTCCTGTAAAAACAATTTTTAAATAAAAGAACAACAATATACCCATCCCTGTCCGGCGTACAGTCAGTCCCTCGCCGTAATCCATGTCTGAGGAACGTACAGTGTACAACCAGGAGCGGTGCTAATGCGACTGCCCCCAGCTGTAAACTACTGGGAAATGAATGAGACGCTGCGGGCGCAGGCTCAGTAACTAGCGGTGATGTCACTGAGTCTGTGCTCACTGCTTCTCATTCATTCTCGCTGCCTGGTGGTTAGATCAGGATCATTTTTCTGGGAGGGTTCCATGGGTAGTGAAACCATCCAGGATAGTTACTATGGATGCTAGTCTTGATGGATGGGGAGCTCATATGGACGATAACCTGGCCCAGGGGCAGTGGTCCATAAAAGAGGCTGATGACTCCTCAAATCTAAAGGAATTAAAGGCAGTCAGTCATGCTTGACATCACTTTCTTCCACAGCTGCGGGGGTCTCATGAGAGAGTTTTGTCGGACAATACCATGTCAGTGGCATATGTAAATTGGTAAGGCGGAACTCGATCAAAAGTGCTGATGTCTACTGCGGTGGAGATTCTCGAACTGGCCAAAACCCATCTCTTGTCCCTCTCAGCCCTTTACATCAGGGGAGTGGAAAATCTCAAAGCGGACTTCCTCAGTCGCCATGTGTTATATCAGAGAATGGGTTCTCAGTCACCAAGTATTCAGGAAACTAGTGGACTTACAGAAATAGACTTGTTTGCTACCAGGGACAACAGACAGGTCCAAAGGTTTGCCTCCCTGAACAGGGCAGATCAGCCGGAAATGGTCGACTCCCTCTAGTTCCCTTGGCAGTTCAGTCTGGCCTATGTGTTTCCCCCAATGATGGTGCTTCCACTAGTCATCAGGAAGATCAGGGACGAGAGAGAAAGGGCAATTCTCATTGCTCCTTTCTGGCCCAAGATACCTTGGTTTTCTTAGCTCAGAGCCATGTCCATATCCGACCCCTGGATCCTCCCATCAGATCCAGGCCTGCTCTCTCAGGGTCCATTCCGTAATCCTTGGGTGAGGGGTCTCCACTTGACGGCGTGGAACTTGAGAAGCAGTTGTTGAAATTAAAGAGGTTTTCTGACAACCTGATTAGCACCCTTCTGCAGAGTAGGAAAGAATCCACAATGAAAATATACAGTATAGTGTGGAGGAAGTTCCTTAATTTTCATACTAGGCCCCTTCTCTAGTGAGGTTCCTATTGCTGTAATTCTCAAGTTTCTGCAGAAGGGTCGGGAGCTGGGTCTTTCATTTAACACATTAAAGGTTCAGATATCAGCATTGGGAGCCCTATATAGTTGTAATATTGTGGGAAATAGATGGGTTGCACGATTTATTTCAGCGTGTGAACTTAGCGACCCAGTACACATTGCTCACTTGCCTCCCTGGGACCTGAACCTGGTCCTTGATGCCCTGACGGGTCCTCCTTTTGAACCTTTAGAGTCTGTCGCTTTAAAGTACATATCATTAAAGACTGCTCTGTTAGTTGCTTTAGCATCAGCTAGAAGAGTTAAGGTACCGTCACACTAAGTGACGCTGCAGCGATACCGACAACGATGTCGCTGTTTGGTCGCTGGAGAGCTGTCACACAGACAGCTCTCCAGCGACCAACGATGCCGGTCCCCTGGTAACCAGGGTAAACATTGGGTTACTAAGCGCAGGGCCGCGCTTAGTATCCCGATGTTTACCCTGGTTACCAGCGTAAAAGTAAAAAAAAACAAACACTACATACTTACCTTCCGCTGTCTGTCCTCCGGCGCTGTGCTTCTCTGCACTGTGTAAGCACAGCGGCTGGAAAGCACAGCGGTGACGTCATCGCTGTGCTCTGCTTTCCGGCTGGCCGGCGCTGACAGTGCAGGGAAGCACAGCGCCGGGGACAGTCAGCGGAAGGTAAGTATGTAGTGTTTTTTTTTTACTTTTACGCTGGTAACCAGGGTAAACATCGGGTTACTAAGCGCGGCCCTGCGCTTAGTAACCCGATGTTTACCCTGGTTACCAGTGAAGACATCGCTGAATCGGCGTCACACACGCCGATTCAGCGATGTCTGCAGGGAGTCCAGCGCCGAAATAAAGTTCTGGACTTTCTGCAGCGACCAACGATGGCACAGCAGGATCCTGATCGCTGCTGCCTGTCAAACTGAACGATATCGCTAGCCAGGACGCTCCAACGTCACGGATCGCTAGCGATATCGTTCAGTGTGACGGTACCTGTAGTGACATGCAGGCTCTATCTATCGACCCTCCTTTCCTGTTAGTATTTCCTGATAGGATAGCGCTGAAGCCAGACCCTTCCTACCTCCCTAAGGTAGCTGCCAGGTTTCATAGAAGTCGAGATTTTTCTTCCCTCCTTTTTTGATAACCCTTCTATTCCTGAGGAGAGATTCCACACCTTAGATGTGAGGAGAGCTGTCCTGAGATATATAAACAGAACTCATCCCCGGAGGTAGAGTAGGGCTCTGTTTGTGTCTTTTCGGGGCCACAGGAAGGGGTTTGGAGTCACAAGGAGCACTTTATCACGTTGGATCAGAGATGCAATCTGTCTGGCCTACTCAGCAAAGGGTGAAGGTCCTCCAGATGGAATAAGGGCACATTCGGCATGGGTTATGGCATCCTCCTGGGCTGAGAAGGCGGACGTTTCAATTGATCTGATATATAAGGCTGCAACATGGTCTTCACCATCTACAGTCATGGCCAAAAGTATTCACACCCCTGCAATTCTGTCAGATAATATTCAGTTTCTTCCTGAAAATGATTGCAAACGCAAATTATTTGGTATTATTATCTTCATTTAATTTGTCTTAAATGAAAAAGCACAAAGGAGAATGAAGCAAAAAATTGATCATTTCACACAAAACTCCAAAAATGGGCCAGACAAAAGTATTGGCACCCTCAGCCTAATACTTGGTTGCACAACCTTTAGCCAAAATAACTGTGACCAACCGCTTCTGGTAACCATCAATGAGTTTCTTACAATGCTCTGCTGGAATTTTAGACCATTCTTCTTTGGCAAACTGCTCCAGTTTTTGGAACATACTTTCCCCTTTACCTCTCACTATGTATTATGTACTATTGGGGCATAGGTGGCGCTATTGATCTGGCACATCATCTGGTTTTAGTATCACTTTTTGGAATATATTTATATGACTTGATATGTTTTTGTAATAAAGCTTACTATTTTTTTAACCCTAAATACTCCTGTTTCCTCCGATCTTCTATGGATAAGTACCATTATACTTTTATACCATGCTTAAATCTTTGCTCATGTTATAAAGGGCAGTTAGTGCATTGTTTGGACTGCAGCAACCTTTGCTACTAACGGTCATGGCTTTATGGGTATCTCATCACATAAGGGGATAACCATTTGTAATTATCTATGGATGTTGATCTTTCTCAATGGTTACCCCATTAGTATTAAAAATTAGAATCTAAATGCAAAATGTTACCACCGATCGCCGATTGTGTTCATCATTTGTTTTAATTGCACTTTTGTTTGGGGACTAGGGTATCCCTAGAATACTAGGAGTGATCACTGTATAGACATAGAGGTGCCCTTTATTCCCTATATTGGGAGGGTTACATGGTTCATTGTTTTTTAGGGCCATTAGGGGCAGCCATCGTTGAGCGAGGGCGCCAATACGTATCCCATAGGGTGCCAACCCCCTGACGTAACAGACTGTATACATTTTTTTTTTGGGGGGGGGGGGAGGGGGGTTGGAGAATTTTAAAAATAAAAAAAAAAGTGGAACAAGGCTAGCAGACAGAACTATGAAACTTATGCCTGCGAAGCTACGATTTTTCCACCACAGATGCACAAGGTCTCAGCCTGACACTCTGTTGCATGATAGTTGCCCCATGCACAAGGCTGGAGGTGCTAGCTCAGAGTGTGCCGTGTATCTACAGCACGTCAGATTCCCAACAACGGAGGAGAGACAACGCTGGTGGTTTGACATCTCATCAAGGTCTTGATATAACAAGAAGGTTCGCCCCCTTTCTGGACAAGTTTGCACATAATAGTGAAGTGTTTGTGTCTCAAGTTTAATACAAAATGACCAGGTAGTTTTCCTAAAGGAAAAAAAAAAATCAAAAAGGAGCGTGTCATTTTAACAACTACTAATATAGGAAGCACACCTTTATGAGAGAAGTCACTGCAGAAGATAAAAGGACAGAGTTATTATTTTATTATTATTATTATAGCGCCATTTATTCCATGGCGCTTTACATGTGAGGAGGGGTATACATAATAAAACAAGTACAATAATCTTGAACAATACAAGTCACAACTGGTACAGGAGGAGAGAGGACACTGCCCGCGAGGGCTCACAATCTACAAGGGATGGGTGAGGATACAGTAGGTGAGGGTAGAGCTGGTCGTGTAGCGGTTTGGTCAATCGATGGTTACTGCAGGTTGTAGGCTTGTCAGAAGAGGTAGGTCTTCAGGTTCTTTTTGAAGGTTTCGATGGTAGGCGAGAGTCTGTGGTAGAGAGTTCCAGAGTACCCCGGGGGGGATGCACGAGAGAAATCTTGTATGCGATTGTGGGAAGAGGAGATAAGAGGGGAGTAGAGAAGGAGATCTTGTGAGGATCGGAGGTTGCGTGCAGGAAAGTACCGGGAGACGAGGTCACAGATGTATGGAGAAGACAGGTTGTGGATGGCTTTGTATGTCATGGTTAGGCTTTTGTACTGGAGTCTCTGGGTGATGGGGAGCCAGTGCAGGGATTGACAGAGGGGAGAGGCCGGGGAATAGCGGGGGGACAGGTGGATTAGTCAGGCAGCGGAGTTTAGAATAGATTGGAAGGGTGCAAGAGTGTTAGAGGGGAGGCCACAGAGCAGGAGGTTGCAGTAGTCGAGGCGGGAGATGATGAGGGCATGGACTAGGGTTTTTGCAGATTCTTGGTTTAGGAATGTACAGATCCGTGAAATATTTTTGAGTTGGAGGCGGCAGGAAGTGGAAAGGGTTTGGATATGTGGTTTGAAGGAGAGATCAGTGTCAAGGATTACCCCAAGACAGCGGGCTTGTGGGACTGGGGAGAGTGGGCAGCCATTTACTGTAATGGACAGGTTCGTTGGGGAGGTCGTGTGAAATGGGGGAGTTATGAAACAAAACGTTCTAGAAAAGTAGCGTTGGGGGTGCTAGAAAATGACATGCCGTATTAATAATTGTCAAAGCAATGGGGGAGAGAGATTGGGGCAAATGATAGCAAAGTTACAAGGCAGACTGCACTTCTTATTTGCCTGCCCAAAAAGAAAAAGAAAAAAAAAAAAAAGAGATCTACACTTCCTAGGAAATCAGAGTCAACACTAGTCACATTTTCTGAAGAAGTGAAGTGTAATAAAAAAGTATTGAGCTCCACATGCACTTTTTCAATTTTTGAAGAGGATGGTGGAACAAAACAAAAAAAAAAATATATACTGTATATATCTAGATATGTGATTGGTGTATTGCAGGAAAGGAAGCTGCCAGGAATGAACGGAGGCTGCAGGACTTTCTGCACTAGTAATTCCAGGATCATTGAGGTCATGTGACCAATACGATTTGTAAGGTGCTTGATAATATATATCCATCTATCTCTATATCTACACACACAATTACGTCGTCTTCAATTTGAGAATCGCAGAGAAAGCGAGTTGAATCCATCTTTTGAAGGTCTAGAACGGAAATCTTTAGAAAGCTTAGAAATACATCTGTCATCTTGGAAGAGGAGACATAACTATATCTATAGATAAGAGGCTGCATTGAAGTTCTGCACTGCACAAGATCTGTCATTGCCTTTTACAGAAAACTAATGGTAACGGAGTGTGAAAAGTTTACATAGATATAGTATATCTTGACTTCAGCAAAACATTTGACAAAGAATCTTGCACTATCCTTATTGAAAAAATGACTAAGTATGGAATGGACAAGGCAACTGTTAGGTGGATTCATAACTGGCTTAGTGATCAGACCAAAAGAGCGGTCGTAAATGGCTGCACAGCCAGTTGGAAGAATGTCTCAAGTGGGGTACCACAGGGTTCTGTCCTGGGTCCTGTATTGTTCAACATCTTTATCATTGATTTAGATGAAGGAATTGAGGGTAAACTGATTAAATTTGCTGATGACACAAAGCTAGGAGGGATAGCTAATAGAGAGAAGAGAGAGAGAGGATTCAAAAAGATGTAAATAAACTGGAGCAGTGGGCAGCAACTAACAGAATGATTTTTAACAAGGAAAATGCAAAGTACTACATCTGGGCAATAAAAATGAAAAAAGCATATACAGAATGGGAGGAATAGGGATATGCAACAGCACATGTGAAAAGGACTTGGGTATACTAATAGATCACAAACTGAACATGAGTCAACAGTGTGATGCAGCAGCAAATAGGCAAATACAATTCTGGGATGTATTAACAGAAGCATACAGTCTAGATCACATGGAGTCATTATTACCCTCTACTCCTCTTTGGGCAGACTTAATCTGGAATACTGTGTCCAGTTTTGAGCACCACACTTTAAAAAAGACATCAACAAACTGGACCAAGTTCAGAGAAGAGTGACCAGAATGGTTACCTGTCTGCAAACTATGTCTTATGAGGAACGGTTACCGGATTTGGGAATGTTTAGCTTGCAAAAAAGAAGACTGAGAGGAGACTTAATAGCGGTCTACAAATATCTCAGGGGCTGTCACATTGTAGAAGGATCATCTTTATTCTCATTTGCACAAGGAAAGACTAGAAACAATGGGATGAAACTGAATGGGAGGAGACACAGATTAAATATTAGAACAAACTTTTTGACAGTTAGGGTGATCAATGAGTGGAACAGGCTGCCATGAGAGGTGGTGAGTTCTCCTTCCATGGAAGTTTTCAAACAGAGGCTGGACAGACATCAGTCTGGTGAATCCTGCTTTGAGCAGGGGTTGGAACAGATGACCCAGAAGGTCCCTTCCAAATCTACCATTCTATGACGTAAGGAGACTTATAGGGCAAATACCCAAACACAGAAATTGCCTGTGTCTTTTCAAACTTCTGCATGAGGCCCATTTTCATTAGATTTTTCCCAGTGTGTCCATTTTTACCATAAGTGTTTCATCAGTAATTTACTTGTAAGAAAAAAAGAAAAGAAAAAAAATTGCAATGGTTCTCCTACCTATTAAAATGTTAACCCTTTAAGGGACAGTGTTTCATCTTTGTGCTTGTGTTTTTTCCTTACTTTGTTTCAATAGCGGTGACTAGAGTTGAGCGACCTTGACCTTTTTAGAGTCGAGCCGGGTTTCGCGAAACCCGACTATCTCAAAAGTCGGGTCGAGTGAAATCGGCCGATTATGACGTAAAGTCGGGATCGACCGAAACACGAAACCCAATGCAAGTCAATGGGGCAGCATAGTCGGCAGTGAGTGGGGGCCAGGAAAACACCTAGAGTGCCCATTTTAATGTCAAAACCATCCATTCTTCTTAATGAAGCTTGTCAAGCGTAATTTACCTTATAATAATTGGAAGGCATTTGAAATTGGGGGTCATTTGGCTAAAGTTGTGGTGGGTAGGGCTGGTTCAAGTAATTAGTGGGCCCAGGAAATCTGGACCACGTCACGGCAGTGGAGCAGGGAGAGGTAAGTATTTCAACTTTGCAAGTGCTGTGAACCTGAGCAAGCAGGGGGGGCCCACTCGTTGGCATTGGCACTGGCACAGGGCCCCTCAAAGTACAGCGGTGTGTTTGCACGGCGGGGGCGCCTCCCACCGGCAGCAACACTTTTGCGTACCATGAGAGGCCCTGTGCCAGTGACGTCGCCAACTAGTATTCCTCCCCCCACCTGATGAAGGAACCTGCACTTTCATCTGCACCTTCCTGTTTGTCCCCGTGTAAGGTGGTATGGTATGCGGGAAGGGGGACCTGACTTTCAGCAGGGTCACAATCTTGCAGTGTAGCGTGCACGGGAAATGTTGCGTTATGGGTCAATGTACCAGCAGACTCATCTATCACTGGCTGGGCAATGGGCAGGATGAGGAGGAAACACAGATATAGGCCCAAAGAATAAAGTGGGCTAAATGCAGTTCAAAATTGGTAACACAGGACTAATCAGGGGGCATTGCAGTGGAGGACAACTGGAATGAGAGGCTGACACAGAGAGTAGGCCCAAATCAGTAAGTAGTCGAAATGCAGTTCAAAATTGGCAACAGTAGTAAACAGGCGGCACAGCTTTGTTCAGTGGAAGAGAACAGCAAGGAGTGACAGACACCGATAGTAGGCCCCAACCCAACTAGTAGGCCAAATGCAGTCTAACATTAACAACTACTTAACGAGCGCCTGAAAACGGAATTTCAGGACAGGAAACCAGGAGAACAGCAAGGAGCGGCAGACACCGATAGTAGGCCCCAAACCAACTAGTACGCCAAATGCAGTTGTTCCGTTTAACCACAATTTAATGAGAGCCTGAAGATAGAAGTTCAGGAAAGGCAACATGGAGAACACCTTGGAGTGGAACACACCATCTCTCTACACCCCATACCCAATTTGTAGGCCTAATGCAGCGTAGTTTCCAACAACTACTAAACGAGAGCATGATGATCGAAGCATTGGCGAGGAAACCTGGGGAACACCTTGGAGTGGAACACACCATCTCTCTACAGTGGAACACACCATCTCTCTACACCCCATACCCAATTTGTAGGCCTAATGCAGCGTAGTTTCCAACAACTACTAAACGAGAGCCGGAAGATCGAAGCAATGGAGAGGAAACCTGGGGAACACCTTGGAGTGTAACACACCATCTCTCTACACCCCATACCCAATTTGTAGGCCTAATGCAGCGTAGTTTCCAACAACTACTAAACGAGAGCCGGAAGATCGAAGCTCAGGAAAGGCAACCTGGAGAACACCTTGGAGTGGAACACACCATCTCTCTACACCCCATACCCAATTTGTAGGCCCAATGCAGCGTAGTTTCCAACAACTACTAAACGAGAGCCGGAAGATCGAAGCAATGGAGAGGAAACCTGGGGAACACCTTGGAGTGTAACACACCATCTCTCTACACCCCATACCCAATTTGTAGGCCTAATGCAGCGTAGTTTCCAACAACTACTAAACGAGAGCCGGAAGATCGAAGCTCAGGAAAGGCAACCTGGGGAACACCTTGGAGTGTAACAAACCCTCTCTCTACACCACGGAAGGGCTGATTCTTAGGAAGGAAGGCTGTCGGAAAGAAGCAGGGCGCGTCCGAGGGTGATTATATTCTTATTAGGTATATACTCACCCTCGGACGCGCCCTGCTTCTTTATTTGTAATGAATGTTTATTTGCAATGTGGTTTTGACTTACTCTATTTTTTTGGTAAATAATGATTTTATTATTTTCATTGTTTTGCATCTTCTTGGCAATAATATAAAGAAGACGCGACAGGACAACACTCGGTGGATGCCATATCTGTGTTTAAAATTGAAAAAACCTTTCAGTTAACTACTTGCAGGAGAAAGTTATTGTAGCTGGTGGCCATTTTTAGTACTGTACCAGATTTTTGTTGCATGTGTTTGTTTTTAATGTTAAAATGTCTGCATTTGATATCTCTCCAGTATTTTCTTTTTTATAAGCAAAATACTTATTTTTATATTTTCTGATGTTGGTTCCAGGGGTACACGGGCAGCAGTGGTGTGGTCAGTGGAGGCCTAGTGGAAGGAGTGACCGCAGACAGGCATCGAAGGCCTAAAATAATAACACATGGCTGTAGGCAATTTTAAATTGGTTACAGGGGTACACGGGCAGCAGTGGTGTGGTCAGTGGAGGCCTAGTGGAAGGAGTGACCGCAGACAGGCATCGAAGGCCTAAAATAATAACACATGGCTGTAGGCAATTTTAAATTGGTTACAGGGGTACACGGGCAGCAGTGGTGTGGTCAGTGGAGGCCTAGTGGAAGGAGTGACCACAGACAGGCATCGAAGGCCTAAAATAATAACACATGGCTGTAGGCAATTTTAAATTGGTTACAGGGGTACACGGGCAGCAGTGGTGTGGTCAGTGGAGGCCTAGTGGAAGGAGTGACCGCAGACAGGCATCGAAGGCCTAAAATAATAACACATGGCTGTAGGCAATTTTAAATTGGTTCCAGGGGTACACAAGCAGCAGTGGTGTGGTCAGTGGAGGCCTAGTGGAAGGAGTGACCGCAGACAGGCATCGAAGGCCTAAAATAATAACACATGGCTGTAGGCAATTTTAAATTGGTTACAGGGGTACACGGGCAGCAGTGGTGTGGTCAGTGGAGGCCTAGTGGAAGGAGTGACCGCAGACAGGCATCGAAGGCCTAAAATAATAACACATGGCTGTAGGCAATTTTAAATTGGTTACAGGGGTACACGGGCAGCAGTGGTGTGGTCAGTGGAGGCCTAGTGGAAGGAGTGACCGCAGACAGGCATCGAAGGCCTAAAATAATAACACATGGCTGTAGGCAATTTTAAATTGGTTCCAGGGGTACACAAGCAGCAGTGGTGTGGTCAGTGGAGGCCTAGTGGAAGGAGTGACCGCAGACAGGCATCGAAGGCCTAAAATAATAACACATGGCTGTAGGCAATTTTAAATTGGTTACAGGGGTACACGGGCAGCAGTGGTGTGGTCAGTGGAGGCCTAGTGGAAGGAGTGACCGCAGACAGGCATCGAAGGCCTAAAATAATAACACATGGCTGTAGGCAATTTTAAATTGGTTCCAGGGGTACACGGGCAGCAGTGGTGTGGTCAGTGAAGGCCTAGTGGAAGGAGTCACCGCAGACAGGCATCGAAGGCCTAAAATAATAACACATGGCTGTAGGCAATTTTAAATTGGTTACAGGGGTACACGGGCAACAGTGGTGTGGTCAGTGGAGGCCTAGTGAAAGGAGTGACCGCAGACAGGCATCGAAGGCCTAAAATAATAACACATGGCTGTAGGCAATTTTAAATTGGTTCCAGGGGTACACGGGCAGCAGTGGTGTGGTCAGTGGAGGCCTAGTGGAAGGAGTCACCGCAGACAGGCATCGAAGGCCTAAAATAATAACACATGGCTGTAGGCAATTTTAAATTGGTTCCAGGGGTACACGGGCAGCAGTGGTGTGGTCAGTGGAGGCCTAGTGGAAGGAGTGACCACAGACAGGCATCGAAGGCCTAAAATAATAACACATGGCTGTAGGCAATTTTAAATTGGTTCCAGGGGTACACGGGCAGCAGTGGTGTGGTCAGTGGAGGCCTAGTGGAAGGAGTGACCGCAGACAGGCATCGAAGGCCTAAAATAATAACACATGGCTGTAGGCAATTTTAAATTGGTTCCAGGGGTACACGGGCATTGAAGGATGTCAGCGCATAGACTAAACATTGGTGGAGCTGTGAGATAATTTTGCAAGTGGTAGAGCACTGTTTGAGCTGGGGTGGGGGGAAACTGTCTTGTGGCCGGCGGTACAGGCCCAGGGCCCCTCATATTACAACGGTGTGTCTGACGTTGGGTGCGCACCACCACCGCCAGAGACACTTTATTGTACTAGGAGGGACCCAGTGGCAGTGCCGTCGACCAAAAGCGGGCTCACCCACCTCTTCAGACAAACTGCACTCTCACGGGTGCTGTCGCCAAGTGTCGATACCACGGCCCCGTGTGGGGAGTTTGGCCATTTAGTGAGGTGTAAACATGTCGTATGCTGGACAATCAGGTGCAGAAAATTACGAGATTGGAAAAGGCATTCAGAATAGTCCACAGGCAAGACCTTTTCATAGGAAAGCTAGGTGTCAGCCGGGCAAGGTGGGGCAAAAGATTTCGAAATCCAGTTGTGGTTCATTTTAATGAAGGTTAGATCATCTACATTTTGGGTAGCCAGACGAGTCCTTTTTTCTGTTAGTATTGAACCTGCAGCACTGAATACTCTTTCTGATAGGACACTAGCTGCCGGGCAAGCAAGCTCCTGCAATGCATATTCTGCCAATTCTGGCCAGGTGTCTAATTTTGATGCCCAGTAATCAAATGGGAATGACGGTTGAGGGAGAACATCGATAAGGGATGAAAAATAGTTTGTAACCATACTGGACAAATGTTGTCTCCTGTCACTTTGAATTGATGCTGCAGTACCTGTCCTGTCTGCGGTCATAGCAAAATCACTCCACAACCTGGTCAGAAAACCCCTCTGGCCAACGCCACTTCTGATTTCTGCCCCTCTAACTCCTCTGGTCTGCTGGCCCCTGCAGCTCGTGTGAGAACGATCACGGGCGCTGTGTGCAGGGAATGCCAGAAGCAAACGGTCAACAAGAGTTGATTGTTTGGTTGCTAATATTAGTTCCAAGTTCTCATGTGGCATTATATTTTGCAATTTGCCTTTATAGCGAGGATCAAGGAGGCAGGCCAACCAGTAATCGTCATCATTCATCATTTTAGTTATGCGTGTGTCCCTTTTGAGGATACGTAAGGCATAATCCGCCATGTGGGCCAAAGTTCCAGTTCTCAAATCTGCGGTTGTGCTTGGTTGAGGGGCAGTTTCAGGCAAATCCACGTCACTTGTGTCCCTCAAAAAACCAGAACCCGGCCTTGCCGTGCCACCAATTTCCAGTGGCCCCAGAAAAGCTTCCTCATTAAAAATATAATCATCCCCATCATCCTCCTCGTCCTCCTCCTCCTCTTCGCCCGCTACCTCGTCCTGTACACTGCCCTGGCCAGACAATGGCTGACTGTCATCAAGGCTTTCCTCTTCCTCAGCTGCAGACGCCTGATCCTTTATGTGCGTCAAACTTTGCATCAGCAGACGCATTAGGGGGATGCTCATGCTTATTATGGCGTTGTCTGCACTAACCAGCCGTGTGCATTCCTCAAAACACTGAAGGACTTGACACGTCTTGAATCTTCGACCACTGCACACCTGACAACTCCATGTCTGCCATCCTACTGCCTGCCCGTGTATGTGTATCCTCCCACAAAAACATAACAGCCCGCCTCTGTTCACACAGTCTCTGAAGCATGTGCAGTGTTGAGTTCCACCTTGTTGCAACGTCTATGATTAGGCGATGCTGGGGAAGGTTCAAAGAACGCTGATAGGTCTGCATACGGCTGGAGTGTACGGGCGAACGGCGGATATGTGAGCAAAGTCCACGCACTTTGAGGAGCAGGTCGGATAACCCCGGATAACTTTTCAGGAAGCACTGCACCACCAGGTTTAAGGTGTGAGCCAGGCAAGGAATGTGTTTCAGTTGGGAAAGGGAGATGGCAGCCATGAAATTCCTTCCGTTATCACTCACTACCTTGCCTGCCTCAAGATCTACAGTGCCCAGCCACGACTGCGTTTCTTTCTGCAAGAACTCGGACAGAACTTCCGCGGTGTGTCTGTTGTCGCCCAAACACTTCATAGCCAATACAGCCTGCTGACGTTTGCCTGTAGCTGCCCCATAATGGGAGACCTGGTGTGCAACAGTGGTAGCTGCGGATGGAGTGGTTGTGCGACTGCGGTCTGTGGACGAGCTCTCGCTTCTGCAGGAGGACGAAGAGGAGGAGGAGGGGGTGCGAACGGCTACAGCCAATTGTTTCCTAGACCGTGGGCCAGGCAGAACTGTCCCAAACTTGCTGTCCCCTGTGGACCCTGCATCCACCACATTTACCCAGTGTGCCGTGATGGACACGTAACGTCCCTGGCCATGCCTACTGGTCCATGCATCTGTTGTCAGGTGCACCTTTGTGCTCACAGATTGCCTGAGTGCATGGACGATGCGCTCTTTAACATGCTGGTGGAGGGCTGGGATGGCTTTTCTGGAAAAAAAGTGTCGACTGGGTAGCTCGTAGCGTGGTACAGCGTAGTCCATCAGGGCTTTGAAAGCTTCGCTTTCAACTAACCGGTAGGGCATCATCTCTAACGAGATTAGTCTAGCTATGTGTGCGTTCAAACCCTGTGTACGCGGATGCGAGGCTAAGTACTTCCTTTTTCTAACCATAGTCTCATGTAGGGTGAGCTGGACTGGAGAGCTGGAGATCGTGGAACTAGCGGGGGTGCCGGTGGGAGATGGTATTGTTGCCGCCGGTGCCCTAGATGCAGTGTTTCCTACTACGAAACTGGTGATTCCCTGACCCTGACGGCTTTGGCCTGGCAAAGAAACCTGCACAGATACTGCAGGTGGTGCAGAAAATGGTGGCCCTACACTGCCGGAAGGGATGTTGCGTTGCTGACTAGCTTCATTGGCCGAGGGTGCTACAACCTTAAGGGACGTTTGGTAGTTAGTCCAGGCTTGCAAATGCATGGTGGTTAAATGTCTATGCATGCAACTTGTATTGAGACTTTTCAGATTCTGTCCTCTGCTTAAGGTAGTTGAACATTTTTGACAGATGACTTTGCGCTGATCAATTGGATGTTGTTTAAAAAAATGCCAGACTGCACTCTTTCTAGCATCGGATACCTTTTCAGGCATTGCAGACTGAGCTTTAACCGGATGGCCACGCTGTCCTCCAACAAGTTTTAGCTTTGCCACGCGTTTTGGGCAAGATACGGGCCCGGCAGATGGAACCTGTTGCGATGTTGATGCCTGCTGCGGCCCCTCCTCCTCCGCTTCAGAACTGCTGCCGCCTGCACCCTGTTCCCCCAATGGCTGCCAATCGGGGTCAAGAACTGGGTCATCTATTACCTCTTCTTGTAGCTCGTGTGCAACTTCGTCTGTGTCACCGTGTCGGTCGGTGGTATAGCGTTCGTGATGGGGCAACATAGTCTCATCAGGGTCTGATTCTTGATCAGCACCCTGCGAGGGCAATGTTGTGGTCTGAGTCAAAGGACCAGCATAGTAGTCTGGCTGTGGCTGTGCATCAGTGCACTCCATGTCAGATTCAACTTGTAATGGGCATGGACTGTTAACTGCTTCACTTTCTAAGCCAGGGACGGTATGTGTAAAGAGCTCCATGGAGTAACCCGTTGTGTCGCCTGCTGCATTCTTCTCTGTTGTTGTTTTTGCTGAAGAGGACAAGGAAGCGACTTGTCCCTGACCGTGAACATCCACTAACGACGCGCTGCTTTGACATTTACCAGTTTCACGAGAGGAGGCAAAAGAGCTAGAGGCTGAGTCAGCAAGATAAGCCAAAACTTGCTCTTGCTGCTCCGGCTTTAAAAGCGGTTTTCCTACTCCCAGAAAAGGGAGCGTTCGAGGCCTTGTGTAGCCAGACGACGAACCTGGCTCCACAGCTCCAGACTTAGGTGCAATATTTTTTTTCCCACGACCAGCTGATGCTCCACCACTACCCTCATTACCAGCTGACAATGAACGCCCCCGGCCACGACCTCTTCCACCATACTTCCTCATTGTTTTAAAAACGTAAACAAACTAACGGTATTTGTTGCTGTCACACAAATTACACGGTGAGCTATAACTTCAGTATGATTTAGCTACCCCTTTACAGGTGAGTGAGACCACAACGAAAATCAGGCACAATGTTACACACTCTGTTGTTGGTGGCAACAAATGAGAGAGATGCCACACATGCAGGACTGTCACTGAAGCACAAATGTAAATATTAATCTCCCACTGATTTGATTTTTTTTTTTTTTTTCAGGGAGACTTTAGGAAAAAAAAAAATAGAATAAAATGATTTTTTCAGGAAGAATTTAGAAACCAAATAAAATAAAATGATTTTTTCAGGGAGAATTTAGAAAACAAATAAAACAAAAAAAGGCTTTCTATGGCCCACTGAGTGAGAGATGACGCACACAGGAGTCAGGAGTGGCACACAAGCCCAGAGGCCAATATTTATCTCCCACTGATTGATGTAGTGATTTTTTCAGGTAGATTTTGGAACCCAAATCAAGCTAAAAAAATAATAGGCTTTCTATGGCCCACAATTGGAGAGAGAGAGAGAGATGGCACACCCAGGAGTCAAGACTGGCACACAAGCAGAAAGGGCAATATTAATCTCCCACTGATTTGTTTTTGTTTTTTGTTTTTCAGGGAGACTTTAGGAAAAAAAAAAATAGAATAAAATGATTTTTTCAGGAAGAATTTAGAAACCAAATAAAATAAAATGATTTTTTCAGGGAGAATTTAGAAAACAAATCAAACAAAAAAAGGCTTTCTATGGCCCACTGAGTGAGAGATGACGCACACAGGAGTCAGGAGTGGCACACAAGCCCAGAGGCCAATATTTATCTCCCACTTTTTTTTTTTTGTTCCAGGGAAAATTTATAAACCCAATAAAAAAAATAATAAATAGGCTTTCTATGGCCCACTATCTGAGAGACAGAGAGAGATGGCACGCTTAGGACTGGCACACAAGCCCAAAGGCCAATATTAATCTCCCTTTTTTTTTTAAGGGAGAATTTATAAAACCAAAAAAAAAAAAATAAATAGGCTTTCTATGGCCCACTATTTGTGAGAGAGATGGCACGCTCAGGACTGGCACACAAGCCCAGAGGCCAATATTAATCTCCCACTTTTTTTTTTTTTTCCAGGGAAAATTTATAAACCCAATAAAAAAAATAAAAAATAAATAGGCTTTCTATGGCCCACTATCTGAGAGAGAGAGATGGCACGCTTAGGACTGGCACACAAGCCCAAAGGCCAATATTAATCTCCCACTGATTGATTTATTGATTTTTTCAGGTAGAATTTAGAACCCAAATAAAGCAAAAAAAAAAAAAAAAAGGGCTTTCTATGGCCCACTGAGTGAGTGATGATGCACACAGGAGTCAGGAGTGGCACACAAGCCCTGAGGCCAATATTTTTCTCCCACTGATTGATGTAGTGATTTTTTCAGGTAGATTTTATAACCCAAATCAAGCAAAAAAATAAATAGGCTTTCTATGGCCCACTGAGTGAGAGATGACACAGACAGGGATGGCACTCTAGCAGAAATGTCAATCTTAATCTCCCACAAAAAAAAAAAAAAACAGGGAGTGTCCTTCAATTACTATCTCCCTGCAGTAATCTCAGCCAGGTATGGCAGGCAGCAATAAGGAGTGGACTGATGCACAAATTAAATAAAAAGTGTGTACAAACCAAAAAGATAGCTGTGCAGAAAGGAAGGAACAAGAGGATTTGTGCTTTGAAAAAAGCAGTTGGTTTGCACAGCGGCGTACACACAGCAATGCAGCTATCAGGGAGCCTTCTAGGGCAGCCCAATGAGCTACAGCGCTGAGGGGAAAAAAAAAAAAATGTAGCTTCCACTGTCCCTGCACACCGAAGGTGGTGTTGGGCAGTGGAAATCGCTACAGCACAAGCGGTTTGGTGGTTAATGGACCCTGCCTAACGCTATCCCTGCTTCTGACGAAGCGGCAGCAACCTCTCCCTAAGCTCAGATCAGCAGCAGTAACATGGCGGTCGGCGGGAACTCCCCTTTATAGCCCCTGTGACGCCGCAGACAGCAAGCCAATCACTGCAATGCCCTTCTCTAAGATGGTGGGGACCAGGACCTATGTCATCACGCTGCCCACACTCTGCGTTTACCTTCATTGGCTGAGAAATGGCGCTTTTCGCGTCATTGAAACGCGACTTTGGCGCGAAAGTCGTGCACCGCATGGCCGACCCCGCACAGGGGTCGGATCGGGTTTCATGAAACCCGACTTTGCCAAAAGTCGGCGACTTTTGAAAATGAACGACCCGTTTCGCTCAACCCTAGCGGTGACTTATTTTTCAGTTGATTGTTTTTTTTTTTTTTGCAGGAAGAGTTGTAGTTTTGAATGGCAAAATTCATTTTACCATTTAATGTACTGAAACCTAGGGATTCCAAGTATAGTATAATGGTGAGAGAAAAATGAAATTCCAGCAGCTTTTTTTGTGTGTGGTGGTGAGGGTTATGGTGTTCATGATGCGGTAAAAATAACCTGGATACATGATTGTCCAGGTCAGTCCATTGTTTCCTATGGCGCTCAGCCAACAGGCAAGAGGACAGTGATGACTTTTCAGCAGACCCTTGTCAGTCAGTGACACATCGGTACCCCGCAATCGCATTGTGGGATAGAGTGGGTTGAGGCAATGGGAACCAATACAGGCACCTGTACACATTACATTTCAATGCTGATGTCACAATTCGGCGCCAACCGTGGCTGTTAAAGACAGATGCCTACTATATACAGCTCTGGCAAAAATTAAGAAACCACTGCAAAATTTTCAATTTGATTTTCCTCTTCCTAGGTATATTTTTGAGTAAAATGTAAATTGCTCCTTTATCCTATAAACTACTGACAACATGTCTTCGAATTTCCAAGCAATAAATTTTGTATTTATTTTCAGAAAATGAGAAATGGTCAAAAGAACAAAAAAAATCAGTGCTTGCAGACCTCAAATAATGCTAAGAAAACAAGTTCATGATCATGTAGAAACAGCAATATTAATTTTTTTAACTCCGGAAGAGTTCAGAAATCAATATTTTGTAGAATAACCATGATTTTTAATCACAGCTTTCATGTGTCTTGGCATGCTTTCCACGAGTCTTTCACACTGCTTTTGGGTGACTTTTGTACAGGAGTGGCATAAGATGTCAGCAGTTATACTTTGTTTGATGGCTTGTGACTACCCATCTTCCTCCTGATTACATTCCAGAAGTTTTCAATGGGGTTCAGGTCTGGAGATTGGGCTGGCCATGACAGGGATTTGATGTGGTGGTCCTTCATCCACACATTGATTGACCTAGCTGTGTGGCATGGCGCATTGTCCTGCTAGAAAAAACAGTCCTCAGAGTTGGTTAACATTGCCTGCGCAGAAGGAATCAACCGTTTTTCCAGGATAACCTTGATTCATATGGCTTGTACGCCTCTCCAGGTCTCCGTCTAACCATTAGACAACCAGGTGTTGGGCAAAGCTGAAAATTAAACTCATCAGAGAAGATTACCTTACTCCAGTCCTCTATGGTCCAATCCTTATGGTCTTTGGCAAACTTCAGCCTGGCTCGCCTTTGCTTCCCATTGATGAAAGCCTTTTTTCTACCTTTACATGACTTGAGCCCTGCCTCTAGGAGCCCGTTATGAACTGTTCTTGCCGTGCACTTCACCCCAGCTGCCATTTCTTTTGTAGGTCACTTGATGTCATCCTGCGGTTGCTGAGTGACATTGGAATAAGATGATGGTCATCCCGGTCAGTGGAGAGTCGTTTTCACCCTCTGCCAGTCTATAGCTTTGTTGTCCCCAATATCTGCTGCTTGACCTTGCTGTAATGGACTGCTGTCTTAGAAATTTTAAGGATGGAGGCAACATGACGCTCACTGTATCCCTCTAGTAAAGCCAGAATTGAGCCCTTCTTTTCCTCACTCACAACTTTTCTTTTCAACTCCTTTGGCATGGTTAGGTCATCAGGAGATGACCAGGAGCCGACAGGCCTTCGCATATTATTCATTTTTACTGGACAGCTTCAGAGTCGATCTATTTGCCCAACTCCACTTATACTAATGTGTATATTCCCTACATTTATGTCAAATAATGGTTATACTATTACTTTACAGGGTCTATTACGTTGTCTTATCCATACTAATCTTAGCAATACATATAGCTTAAAAATCAAAGTCTACTGCAACTTCAAAGCTAATTTAATTTCTAGTATAAGAGAGTTACAGATATCGTTTCCCTTGTTAATATATATTGTACTCAATACTCTTTTAAAGTATTATTTTTATGCTACATTACCTTGTAAATTCTTACAGTATATGTGATTGCTTGTCTCCCCTATTTTCATAGGGGTTCTTTCCCTACTCTCGTATCCCTCCCCTTACCCTCCCTCCCCTCCTTATCTACCCTTTCCAATCAAAATATAAAACCCAATAAAACTTTTGGAAAAAAAAAAAAAAGTTATATTTGTTCATTCCTCTTACTTTTAGGATATTACTAGCACTTGTTTTGCCATCCAGCTTGTCCTATTGCAAGAGGATTGTTAACACCACAGCAGGATTTTTATACTTTCCTTCGTTAAATAAGATTTGGTTCAGGTGATCACCTAATCAGAAGCATATTAAGTAGAATGAGGTGTACTCGGGTGGAATTCAACTGACACTGGAATGAAATGGCGTCAGACATGTAGAGAAGCTGATTTTTATAAAACTGTGCAGTGGTCTCTTAATCTTTGCCACAGCTGTAATATAGCCAGAATCTGACAAGCGTAGAAGGAGCATCACTATTGTGTCCCATCCATACGTGAGGACTTTTGCGGGAAGGAGCCAACAATACACACATGTATGCCATCCGTGTGCTCTCCGTGATTCCAATTAGTGACTTGGATCAAAAATGACATTTCTCCATGATTTTTTTTGTGGCACAATTAAGAACAGCAGATACATTATTTGTTATTGCTATTTGTCTCTTGCTCCATACAGCTGTATTCCTGGTATTGTGCGCCATACACTGCTTCTATAGATAAAGAACGTTACCTGCACACCATTTGGATATAGCACCATTATCAGGGATTTTCAGGGAGATTTTCCTATAATAAGAACTCCAATCACTTATGAGTGCTTTTCATTTGGATGTAAGATGTCAGCCGTTCTCGATTGATAATTGGCATCCATGTTTTTATAAGGGTATGTGCACACGATGCAGATTTAGTGCAGAACTGCAGCAGATTTTTCTGCAGCAGAAACGCTGCAGAACTGCACTGTGATTTACAGTACAATGTAAATCAATGTGAAAAAAAAAGCTGTGCACATGGTGCAGAAAAATCTGCGCAGAAACGCTGCAGATTTCAAAGAAGTGCATGTCACTTCTTTTGTGCAGTTCTGCAGCGTTTCTGCACCCTCCATAATAGAAATCCATTAGTAAAAAACGCATAAAAAACGCGTAAAAACGCACCTGCGGATTCTGCCAGGAGATGCAGATTTACTGCAGATTTTATGCAGAAAATTCTGCACCAAATCTGCATCGTGTGCACACAGCCTAAATGGTTGTCTGTCTCATTCATTTCTGCTGGAAATGCATTGTCATTTTGCACACATTTTGGAATTGCCAATAGGTGTATTATATTTTTTAAGAATTTTTTTTTTAAAGAAAATTCAATACAGCGTTGGAAGATTTTATATGCTGGACTTTCTCTTTCAAGTGTACAGCTAGCTCACACAACGACTATAGTAAATGTGAGCACGATCAGCTTGTATGTGTCCCATGTCAGGACTCCCATCATCTTCTGAGTGTGATGAAGTTTAGGGGACAAAGTTTAGAATCACAGTGCAGCACTCTGTTCGTGACGGCAATGTGATACAGACATAGGGACAACTGGAAGTGTCGATTCTAGTGTTCCTGCTACCCGAGGTGGAAACTGAAATAATGCAATAAAAACATACAATAAATAAATGTAATTTCTCCAATTTTGTTTTTAGATTTGATTTTATCGCAAAAGGAAGAGGAAAGTAGGCATTAGGTTTTCCACAAGTCCATCATGACAGCACCATCATAAGGTTAATCCTTCTTATCCTTGATAGGGACAGGAACACACAAAAGGTTAAAAGGCCCCTCCCTCCACCACCCGTCAGTGATTTTTCCAAGTACCACATCGCAGGATCGATGCAATTCTATTTTATTCTATTTTCCTTCTACATACGTTACCGTCATATATCAGATAGTCATTTTTAAGGGAGGGAATGTAATTGGTGCTGTCATGATGGACTCCTGGAAAACCTATTACCGGTAGGTCTAATGCCTACTTTCCAGGGCGTGCCTCCTGACAGCACCATCAGGAGAATGCCAGAGAATACATTCAGGACGGGACCACTGCTTGGAGGATTCACCTCCCGATGGCCATCTTTTGGCCCGCTAAAACGTCCAGTTTATAGTGTTTGCAAAAGGTAATAAGATTTGTCCAGGTTGTAGCCCTGCAGATCTGGTCTACCGAGGCACCTGCTTTGCTCTGCCCAAGATGTGGCTACTGCTCTTGTGGAATGGGCTCGAATATTGACCAGGGGAGATTTCCATTCAGATGTGTAGGTCAGGCCGATTACCGATCTGACCCATTGTGCCAACGTCGCTTTTGATGCCTTTTTTCCCTTATTCTTCCCCCAAAACTGTAAGAACAGATTGGGATCTACTCGCCAGTCCTTTGTGGCTTCCAAGTACCGGAGGACTGTTATTCTGACATCTAGGGAATGAAAAGACCGTTCCAGACTATTTTTATGGTTTTGACAGAAGGAAGGCAAGACTACTTCCTGACTCATGTGAAAGGATGAAATGCAGAAATCCAAGTATAATGCAGTCATCTAAGATTCTTAGGTATGGGCTCTTTATGGAGAATGCCTGTATTTCCCCAATCCGCCAGGTCATTGCTATGGCAACCAGGAATGCAGTCTTAGGCTATGTGCACACGTCAGGATTTCGTGCAGAAATTTCCTGAACAAAACCGGACATTTTCTGCATGCGTTTTTTTTCACATTTTTTTCTGGAGGTTCCCAATGCAATTTTATAGTGGGAAATCCGCAAAATGAATGAACATGCATTTTTTACCACAATGCATTTTTTTCACGGAAAAAAAACGCAACATATGCACAAAAATAGCGGAATGCATTATAAATGATGGGATGCATATGTATGCGTTTAGGCGTTTTTATAGCGAAAAAAACTTGAAAAATCTTGAACGTGTGCACACAGCCTTAAGGGAGAGAGACTTTATATCAGAGTTCTCAGCCTCTCCCGCTTGTGTCACTGGTGATCAATACAAATGGGGACTGTCTCCACATAACCACCTTCCTCAGGTTGCTTGTGGACGTCCACCAGGCTAAAGACCTTTTTGTTAATGCCAACAGTCTTAATTTCCTGTCTAGCCCATCCGTCCTCGTGTTCCAGGCTGACAGGACCTGATGTTATCTTGAGAGGAATTAACACCACCGAATTCCTGGAATAGAAGCTCATCAGACCCAGAATCCTCATAGCCTCTCTGATGGACACCTGAGATCTCCATTCGACGGCTAAGACTTTGTCCTTGAGTTCCTCCTGTTTCTTCTCTTGTTTGGAATGACATCTGCCGCTCGGAGTCCAAGAGAATTCCTAGGAAGACTGCCTTCCTGGTACTAGATCTGACTTGTTTATAATCCATCCTCAGTTGTTTAACAATAAGATGGTTGACATTAAATGGGCTTTCAGTTGCTGGGGGGACTCTGCCATCAACAGGAAGTTGTCCAGATACTGGACAATCAATATTCCTTGTTCTCTGAGAAAGGCCATTACTTCTGCCATCAGTTTGGAAAATATGCGTGGCGACAAGGAAAGACCAAATGGGAAGCATCTGAATTGGAAATGTTGAACTTCCTTCCATTACCGCAAATCTCAGTAATCGCTGGTGTGAGGATGAATAGGCACGTGATTATATGCTTCTTTTAGGTCTAGCGTGCACATCACCATATTTTCCTTGATTAGTGGAGTTGTAGATCTTAGAGACTCCATTTTGAATTTTTTTGTATGAAACCCATCGGTTTAGTGATTTCAGATTTATTATAGTGGTTTCTTGATTGAGAATAGGCACGAATAGTAGCAAAAACCCCTCTCTGCCTCTGGTACCGAAACCACTGCTCCCATACGCGCCAGTTTTTTTACGTCTGCCTGCAGTCTTTTTGTGACCTGGGGAGACTGGACAGCTGTCAGGTGGAATCCTCCCTGGGGTGTCTGCAGGAATTGAATCTTGTAGCCTTCCCCTATCATCTGCAGTACCCACAGATTTTTGGATACCTCTGCCCATACTGGGAGAAAGTTTTGAAGTCTGCCCCTTACCTTCCTGGCGTCATTGTTTCCGTGAACTGTTTGTCGCATCGGAAAAGGTCTTTCCCTTTCCTTTGTATTCCGGTTTCTGATGGGAATAAGGCCTCCTAAAGGACAACATCTTCTTAGGTTTTTCTTCAGGGAATCCTTTTTTGTCATCCTTAGCCCTCTTCAACATGTCGTCCAGTACTGGACCAAACACTCGAAGGTCAGAAAAGGGAATGGAGCACAATTTATTTTTTGAGTTACAGTCCCCTGACAAAGTCTTGAATCATATTGCCCGTCTTAATTTATTTTCTAGAGCCTCGTTCCTTGTGGCGAATCTATTTGATTCCGCTGAGGCATCTGCCATAAAAACGGTCACCAATTTGAGCAACGGTATAGACTTCAGGATCTCTCCTCTAGGTGTTTTATTTCTTAATTGGCCTCCAACTCTTCCATCCATATACAGTTAGGGCCAGAAATATTTGGACAGTGACACAATTTTCGCGAGTTGGGCTCTGCATGCCACCACATTGGATTTGAAATGAAACCTCTACAACAGAATTCAAGTGCAGATTGTAACGTTTAATTTGAAGGGTTGAACAAAAATATCTGATAGAAAATGTAGGAATTGTACACATTTCTTTACAAACACTCCACATTTTAGGAGGTCAAAAGTAATTGGACAAATAAACATAACCCAAACAAAATATTTTTACTTTCAATATTTTGTTGCAAATCCTTTGGAGGCAATCACTGCCTTAAGTCTGGAACCCATGGACATCACCAAACGCTGGGTTTCCTCCTTCTTAATGCTTTGCCAGGCCTTTACAGCCGCAGCCTTCAGGTCTTGCTTGTTTGTGGGTCTTTCCGTCTTAAGTCTGGATTTGAGAAAGTGAAATGCATGCTCAATTGGGTTTAGATCTGGAGATTGACTTGGCCATTGCAGAATGTTCCACTTTTTGGCACTCATGAACTCCTGGGTAGCTTTGGATGTATGCTTGGGGTCATTGTCCATCTGTACTATGAAGCGCCGTCCAATCAACTTTGCAGCATTTGGCTGAATCTGGGCTGAAAGTATATCCCGGTACACTTCAGAATTCATCCGGCTACTCTTGTCTGCTCTTATGTCATCAATAAACACAAGTGACCCAGTGCCATTGAAAGCCATGCATGCCCATGCCATCACGTTGCCTTCACCATGTTTTACAGAGGATGTGGTGTGCCTTGGATCATGTGCCGTTCCCTTTCTTCTCCAAACTTTTTTCTTCCCATCATTCTGGTACAGGTTGATCTTTGTCTCATCTGTCCATAGAATACTTTTCCAGAACTGAGCTGGCTTCTTGAGGTGTTTTTCTGCAAATTTAACTCTGGCCTGTCTATTTTTGGTATTGATGAATGGTTTGCATCTAGATGTGAACCCTTTGTATTTACGGTCATGGAGTCTTCTCTTTACTGTTGACTTAGAGACAGATACACCTACTTCACTGAGAGTGTTCTGGACTTCAGTTGATGTTGTGAACGAGTTCTTCTTCACCAAATTAAGTATGCGGCGATCATCCACCACTGTTGTCATCCGTGGACGCCCAGGCCTTTTTGAGTTCCCAAGCTCACCAGTCAATTCCTTTTTTCTCAGAATGTACCCAACTGTTGATTTTGCTACTCCAAGCATGTCTGCTATCTCTGATGGATTTTTTCTTTTTTTTCAGCCTCAGGATGTTCTGCTTCACCTCAATTGAGAGTTCCTTTGACCGCATGTTGTCTGCTCACAGCAACAGCTTCCAAATGCAAAACCACACACCTGGAATCCACCCCTGACCTTTTAACTACTTCATTGATTACAGGTTAACGAGGGAGACGCCTTCAGAGTTAATTGCAGCCCTTAGAGTCCATTGTCCAATTACTTTTGGTCCCTTGAAAAAGAGGACGCTATGCATTACAGAGCTATGATTCCTAAACCCTTTCTCCGATTTGGATGTGGAAACTATCATATTGCAGCTGGGAGTGTGCACTTTCAGCCCATATTATATATATAATTGTATTTCTGAACATGTTTTTGTAAACAGCTAAAATAACAAAACTTGTGTCACTGTCCAAATATTTCTGGCCCTAACTGTATTCATGGACCTAGCCACTGAGGTAGAAGCTATATTTGCTTAAATTACAGCTGCAGAGGTCTCCCATGTCTTTTTGAGAAGGCCCTCTGCCTTTCTGTCCATATGCAAATTGCCTCTTCAAAGAAAAAGAGGACTTGAACTTTATAGCGCCACAAGTTGGAAGTAGCGATCCTACGAGTCACAATCAACCCTTTAACGAGTCTTGTGATATGACTTAGAATAAAAGCCAAATCAGTATCTCAATTTGCAGACACTGTTTCGGGCTGTTGGCTCTCTTCAGTGCAAAGCATGAGAACTGATTTGGCTAGGCGAGAGGCTCTGGACTGTGGCCTAAGGTTTCTCCTTGTGGAGAGTGACATACAAGCTCTGGCTTGTCAAGGTAAGAAGGCTTATTCTCTTTAAGGTATGATTAATCTTCAAAGGGCATCGCTGTTTTCTTTGCTACCCTTGCTATAGGGATATCTACCTTTCGGATTTCTTCCCATAATTTTACGTCCTCCGCTTCAAAGGGTAGGCGTGATCTAAAACTTCTTGGGATTGTTAGTCTTTTCTACACATCTTCCCACTCCTCTAGAATCACGGCTTTAATGTTGTTATTGACAGGGAACACTTTATTCATAAGTCTCCTCATCCGCCGAACATTTCATCCTGTACTGAGGAAAGGGATTGGTGGGTATCTCCCACCCCTATAGTATTTCTAACAGCTGATAATAGGGTGACTGTATCTTCCCAAGAGAAAAGGTACTTTTCTTCTAGGAGAGTGGTCACAAACCCTTCGCTTTCCTCCTGTTCCAGGTCAGTGTAGTTAAGATAAATCCTCTCCTTCTGAACTAGATTCCATCTCCGATTGCGGTCTTTTTGGCCAGGGAGCCATCGGGCAGAGATGTAGGGTGACTAACTCTGCAATGGAATTCTGAACTTCCTCCCTTATTATGGTTCTTATATCAGTCATAAATGAGGAGTGTTCATCTATAACTACTTTGGCTATACACTCAGGGCATAACGGTTTCTCATATGTGTCCGGCAGTTTAGTATTACACATGGCACATCTCTTCCCATTCTTTTTAGGTGCAGATGGTGTCATGATCCTTTTAGGGGCTGTCCTATAAAGGAACAAAGGACGATACTATGAATAATACTCCCAACCACAGATAGTGTGACAGTGTGAGACTCAAACTCCCAGAAAAACTCACTTGCACCGGGGTCTCAGTAGGGGTAATCAGAAAGGTTAGTGCATTGATCTTCCATAGCTGGCTGACCTGATGAACTGAAACATCAGCTTGCCCAGTCTATACTTTAAATAGTATTGCCTCAACTTGTCTTCCATCTGAATCGTCGAAGGCGGTTCCTCTATAAGGGTATGTGCACACGTTGCGGATTTTGCTGCGGATCCGCAGCGGTTTTGACGCTGCGGATTCGCAGCTGTTTTCCCTGAGTTTAAATTACCATGTAAACCTATGGAAAACAAAATCTGCAGTGCACTACTGCGGAAAAAAACGCGCGGAAACGTAGCATTGTTTATTCCGCAGCATGTCAATTCTTTGTGCGGATTCCATAGCGGTTTAGACCTGCTCCATAATAGGAATCCGCAGGTGTAAAACCGCAGGTGGAATCCGCACAAAAACAGCATAAAATCCGCAGGTAAAACGCAGTGCTTTTTACCTGCGGATTTCTCAAAACAGGTGCGGAAAAATCCGCAGAGGTTCCATGTACGTGTGCACATACCCTGAATCAGGATTCGGCGCCCTTTTTTTCAATACTACCGGAAGTGCGTTCCATGGTGGAATGTACGCCAGGCACTAGAGGTCTGCGCGTCATCCCTTGAAACCGCAAGTTCTTCAGCGTGCACTGAACCATACGCCGGGATGAGCAGATAGCCCCTCTGGAGGGGAAGCCGCTCATTCCAGGAGTCACCGCTCACCTGGACCAGGCTGAGGGACCCCTTGATTGGCGGGGTGTCAGCCTCCGGGCCACCAGCAGGAGAAAAAGGGGAGATGGTGAGCACCCCAACCCGATCCCCCTGCGTCCGGCATCAGGAGCTCCTGCTCCCTGGAAGCAATAGGTAATCCTCTTTGCGTCCGTCCCTAATAGGGACAGGAAAAACACTGAGGGGTGGTGGGGGGAGGGGCCTTTTAATTGTGTGTTCCAGTCCCTATAAAGGATAAGAAGGACAACTTCATGATGGTGCTGTCAGGAGGGACAACCTGGAAACAATTACTTAAATATCCAAATGAGAATTTTTTTTATTTTTAGGGCTGGTAAAAGTTTATGTACGAAAAAATATAAACATGTGCCTAGCAAGGAAGATGGAAAATAGCCCAGTCCTGAACTAGTTAATTAGTGGATCGTGTTCAGATGTCAGAATTACAACATAATACTGAAAACTGAAGTATGAACAGGTCACTGGTGATCATAAAGAAAGCGGTTCTGCCTAACACCAGCATCAGGTGCATTTTGCATATTCACCTCCGTGAGATGTAATCGTCACCTCACGCACCAAACAAACTTCATATGCATCACTTTTACCTTTCTGTATATGGTTTATTGGACACAGCAGATTTCGGAGTGCAGTCTATGTAACATTAATTTCTCCCAAAAAACAAGTTTACAGTTTATATTACAAGTTTTCTTTGGCTTTGATATAACAGGTAAGGCAAGAAAAATGCTGCATTTCCATCGTCGGGTAGCAGGTTGAGGAAATCTTGCAGGTCAAGTTCTGTAGCGATAACATCTAAAGTTTCTAAAAAGAGACAAACCTAAAATTAATAAGAGTTCTCACATCTGGTACAATGGTATTTATTGACAGCTCATTCCATGTAACAATACCCTGATTCCAGAAGAGCAAATGTGGGTAAAGTGCGGCTCATGGGTCACATTTGCGCCTTTATCTTTTCATGCCAGGCACAGACAAAAAGCAGGAAACAGTGGACTACTACACCACACCTTTCTCCTACATCGCCTTACATCTCAATTTCCAAGATATCTGCATCCGCAGGTTGTGGATACAGTAGTCGAAGAGGAGCTCCCTAATCCATGATTCAGCCTCTGCGACTGTCTCATTGCAGCAGGCATGACAATGTCACTAGATCGTGCCTGCTGTGAGGAGCCTCAGTCCATACTCTATATAGACTGGAGCAGCGCATCGGAGATCTGGGTTAGGCGAGTAGGTTTTACTTTAGGTCAATATTGGGGAAAACTGTGGGGGCCATCATGTATGTGTGTGGGGGGAGGGGATGTTATTGATGAAGGGACATCTAATACTTAGGATTTATATTTAAAGTGAATCTCTCACAGAGTTTTTCCTCTTAATCTGAGAGCAGCTTAATGCACAAGACAAAGACCTTGATGTGTCCCTGTGAGGGGGGAGGGGAAGTTGTTGATGAAGGTACATCTAAAGCTGGGTTCACATTGCGTTAATGCAGTCCGCGGCATAACGCAGTCTGTTAACGCTGCTATTAACCCCTATTATCGAGCGCATCGCCAACGCATGCCATAATCGGCATGCACTAGCGATCTGCCGTCATTCAGTGATGGAGCCTCGGACGCAGGCTGCAGCATCTGAGGCTCCATCACCGCTAGCACAGATGAATCATCTGCGCTAGAGGTATAGCATAACGCGATGGCGTGTATGCTCTAGCGTTAACGCAGCCCGTCAACGCTATGCGTTGAACGGGCTTGCTTTAACGCAATGTGAACGTGGCCTAATACTTAGGATTTATATTTAAAGTGAATCTGTCACAGGGTTTTTCCTCCTAATCTGAGAGCAGCTTAATGCACAAGACAAAGACCCCGATATGTCCCTTACTGGGCTGCTTGCTGCAGTTTTGATAAAAGTTAGTAGGATATGCTGCATTCATCACTATGTACAAAAAGAAGTCATCCTGCAGAGGGTCAGAGATGGATCCCCTGCTCTATTCCAAGGATCAAAGATTCTAATCCTACCGGACCTGTCCCACCAGAATTTGCAAAGAAGAAAGGCATTGAGACCTCTCTTAGATTTGCATCGAGATCATAACTTGCTGTATAACTGGGGCTTTCCATTCAGTTTGCAGGTCCGTCATGCAGGCCCGCATGCAAATCCTGAGTTCGCCATCGGACATTGCATCATTTACATCAACCTTGAACCTCCCTCGGATTGAAATTATGGACCTACTAATTCCTGTGGAGGCCTCTGGCGGGTTATCCCAAAGTCTGCCGAGGGTCACTAAATCCTGGGGCAGGAAGCTCTCTCCTCTCCTTGAGATCTGTGGTCTGGGGATGATTTCCTTTTAAAATTAATGCACTATTCTGATATGCAAGGTTACGTTTCCATGCTTTGCTTTCAAATACTGATTGTGGAATGTAGCTCTAGTTATCTATATTTGTAACAGTCATCAGGAGTTGTTTTATCAATGTTTTCTTACCCCTGGGGCTTGGTGACCTTCTTCCCCCTCCCTAGACATAGACAACAGGTTAAGGGTAAGTTCACACAAAGCGTTTTTGCGGCATTTTTTTATGCTAATTTTCAGCTGCTTTTTACAATAGCAACAAAGCCTATGAGATTTCAGAAATCTCATGCACACACATTGTTTTTTTGTGTGATCAGTATTTTGTGCTTTGCTGCGTTTTTTGGGCATAGAGCATGTCACCACTTTCAGCGTTTTTGCTGCGTTTTTTCACCCATTGACTTGAATGGGTGTAGAAAAAAACGCAGCAAAAACGCAGGTATTTGCTGCGTTTTTGCTGCTGAAAATTTAAGGACATTAGCATGGACAAAGAGAAAACAACGCACCGAAAAACCCACCAATAAAACCGCACCAAAAACGCGACAAAAATGCACCTAAACCTGTGTTTATGATGCAGCTTCTTTCCTGCCAAGATGATCAAGTTTTGAGCAGAAAAAAAAGCCGCAAAAACGCCCAGTGTGAACTTACCATAATAGTCTTGGGCAAGGGAGGGTCCTGGGGCTTGTATTCTATATATATAATTGTACTGTGTTCTCCTTGATTTTTATATGGGGGGCCAATGGCACTTAAGAGGCGGAATCAGCTTTGGTGTCGTCTTGGCCTGGGGAGCAGAGTCCCCACTGGGAATTCACGTCACATTGTTGGACGTTAAACAAACAATACCTGTGCACGTCACACATCGTTTTGTACATGTTCTTTTGTATCTTAGAATATCCACTCAAACCTAGTTAGTACGTTTGTCTGTTTTCTTCCCTTACATTTTTCTTCTCTCCCTTACTGACTTTTATATGTTCGTTTCTCTTCCCTCTACTCACTCCTGTGTCTGCTTCTGTCCCTTCTTTTCCGCCCTCTCCCATAATTTTTCTTTTTCTGCTCTCTCCTCTTTTTCTTCTTTCTATACCTTTTCCTCCCCTGCTTATAAAGTACTTGACCATTACCATGCAACGGATCAACATAGGATCCATTAACGCTTGAGGGATGAAAGTCTCTCAGAAAAGGTCTCAGATCTTGTATGATATGCATAAAAAGCAGACTCACATCCTCCTGCTCCAAGAGACTCATTTCAAGGCTGGCTGTCTCCCACCCTGAAGGATCGATATTATTGCTCTTGGTTTCACAGCCCTAACCCCGACTCAAAGCCAAAAGGGGTCTCAATAGCCCTACATAAGTTATTAGCCCATTCGGACCTAGAGTCTAGGTTTAACCCAGAAGACAGGTACATTCTCCTAAATAGAAGAGAAAATCCAGCTTCCAAAAATATCCAATTTATTAAAGTTAAAATCAGGTGATTTTTTTCAGGTGATTTTTCTAATATTTTAAATATTTCCAGCTGTGATCTTTCAGTTGAACAATTGCAAGTGTTGTCTTTGGGACTTAAATATGCACCGGATCAACGATTTGATTTATTTCATACATTGATGGACATTAATAGATTTATTCGCAATTTGACAGTTAAAAGACATTTTTTTAAACAGGAATCAACTGTCACTGCGGACACTTCTGTTGTTATAAATGAATTCTGTGATCTCACATTTAATGAACAATGTCTTTTGATGAACTTGAACGAATTGAATGGTTCTAATGTATCTTTGAATCGCGATGTAAATCAAGCTGATCAATTCATAACAAAAAATCCATCATTCTACCCCATTCATTCGAGGGTAGACTGCATGGACAGATTCCAGGCTGTCATGGAACGAGATTTAAGATCTTTGGATACATATGTCCAGCAAGAAACTCACAAAGGTAATTTAAATTGGAAGCAGCGCAGAGCTCTCCATGAAATTAAAAAAATGGATGAGATCACTATAAAAAAGGCAGACAAAGGTGGCCTAATTGTGGTGATGGACACATTGGTCTACAAAGAACAAATGAATGATCTCCTAAATGACAGCACCACGTATAGAAAATTACTCTCAGATCCTACATCTTCTTACAAAAAGGAATTGTTCAGTTTGATTGATGATGGTGCAGCTCTGGGTGTTCTTACTAGAACACATGCTGAATACCTAAAGGTTGATTGCCCCATTATACCTACAATATATGGCTTACCCAAGGTACATAAAGGTGTTACACCTCCACCAATGCGCCCTATATTATCAGGGATGGGCTCTCTAACAGAACATCTTAGTCAATGGGTAGATTCCCTCTTACAGCCATTGGTTACGAGAGTTCCAGGATTCTTGAGAGATTCGAGAGATGTTTTACATCAGCTCTCTAATATTGTATGGTGTGATGGATTTCAATGGATAAGTTGTGATGTCATCTCTCTGTACACCTGCATTCCACAAAATATTGTTATTCAAGCACTTGAATTTCATTTGCATAAGTACAGTAATTACACCATTGATTTGTGCAATTATATCTTGCAGGTTATTGTTTTTTTAATGACTCACAATTATTTTTTCTTTGATCAGCAGTTTTTTCTCCAATGTAAAGGAGTTTCTATGGGAGGCAAACATTCACCATCCGTTGCTAATTTGGTAATGTCATACTGGGAGGAATTATTTCTTTATTCGGATCGTAATCCATTTTTGATGGACATATTCTGGTATGGTAGATATATCGATGATTTGCTCCTCATATGGAGTGGCGATGAATCTACCATACCGGAGTTCCTCAGTTATCTCAATTCTAATGAATTTAATCTTTGTTTTACATGCAGCCATAATTCACACATGATTTCCTTTTTGGACTTGATGCTGCATTGTACTGTTGGCTCTGGTATTGCCACTTCCACATTTCATAAACCTTTATCTGGTAATAGTATTTTACATGCGTCCAGCAGCCATCCTGGACATACAATAAAGTCTATACCAGTGGGTGAGCTGACTAGAATAACCAGAAATTGTAGTGATGCTAGCATTTTAAAGCAAGAGACTGATTTGTGTTGTAAAAAATTAGAAAAAAGAGGCTACTCTAATTGGTCTCTGGATAGAGCCAAAAATATAGTACAACATAAAAAACGCAGTGACATGCTGTTATCTAAAAATAAGAGTAAATTGCATCAAAACCAAAAAAATTTCTGCTCCATTAAATACAGTCCTCAATACAATAACATCAAATCTCTTATTTTGAAAAACATTCCTATTCTTTATGAGGATGAGATTCTCTCCAAAATTCTGTCTTCAGGCTGTCAGGTGATTGCAAAAAAGGCTACCACTTTGTCTGATATTCTTTCACCCAGCCTATTTAAATCTAGCAAGGTCTCCCACACATGGTTACATCATAAAGGCTTTTATCATTGTGGTGCTTCTAAATGTCGCACATGTGCGCATTCCATTGTTATGCATTCCTTTACTGATAGTAGTAACAGACAAGAACACAAAATTCAGCAATTTATTAACTGCAATAGTAAGAATGTAGTTTATATGATAACATGCATTAAATGTAATTTAAGTTATATAGGTTGCACTACTCGCATGTTAAAGACGCGTATTTCTGAACATATCACTGACATTGTTGTTTCTACTAATAATAATCGCTCTATGTCTCACGCCTCTAAGCATTTTATTATCAGTCATCAAAGAGATACTGCATTCCTTCGGGTTGTCGGCATTGAAAAGCTTCTGATAACAGCCAGAGGAGGAGATCTGAAAAGACGCTTAATGACGCGTGAAGCCTACTGGATGTTTTGCCTTAACACTTGCTATCCCATGGGTTTAAATGCTCGCAAGGAAATCATGTTTCATTACTGAGAGATCAATGCTGTTTAGTTATATTATATGTTTTTTATATGTCTGTATTATACATTTTCTTTGTTTTTCTCTTTTGCAATATCATTGCGTTTTTATTGTATATAATTACTGATGTATCAGGTGTGGATTAATTCACTGTGATTGGTCACAGTTGCTATTTAAACCTCATTCTGGTGCATAGTAGGCAGCTTTGAAAAAGAACCTAGTGTTCGAAACGCGTAGCATGCTGCTATCTCCTCTCCTGTGTACCATGTTTTTGGACCTTGGATTTTAACTTTAATAAATTGGATATTTTTGGAAGCTGGATTTTCTCTTCTATTTTGTTCTATTGTTTCACGTGAAGACTGCACGGCATCCGGGCTTCCCCCACAACAAATGCCTAGTAGGTGAGCTGGTTTCTCTCCATTTTTTTTTTTTTTTTCCTTTTACATTCTCCTAAAACTTTGTATTAACTCAATGGCATTCACCATAGCTAATTGGTACCTACCCAATAAAGACTTGACTTTAGCTTGTTCCGCTATTCTGTTGCTCATGTCGGATTTTGGGGAGGGTACTCTAATTGCAGGCGGTGACTTCAATTTTACCTTTGATCCGGAGGTGGATACTTCATCTAAGCGTCATTTCATGCCCCGTAGACGTATCAATGCTCTTAAACGTAACATTCAGAACCTACACCTAGTAGAGGCCTGGAGAGTCCTACATGCCAAGGATAGGGACTATACGTATTACTCCCCGAAGCACTCTTCATACAGCCGCATAGATATGCTGTAAATCAGCCAGAATGCCCTGACCTGGCAGGCCCAGGCTTCTATTGGTCACATTTCCTGGTCGGACTATGCTCCGGTGTTTCTCCATCTTACCCCACCAAATGGCCTTCACCGAACATGGATATGGCACCTCAACGATAACTTTCTTAAAGACCCTCTATACACTAAGGAGATTAAGAAGTCAATCTCTGAATTTCTAGAAATCCATGAACGTGATCAGATGTCCCTTCCTACCCAGTGGGAAACACTTAAGTGTGTTATAAGGGGTCTTTTGATAAAGCATGGCTCTAGATTGAAAAAAAAAGATGGCCTCGCTAATTTCCAGTCTGGTCCAGCGGATTAATACATTGGAATCCTCACAAACAATATCTATCCTCTTCTGTGTATGCAGACCTGTTAAAGCAAGAGAGGAACTTGGGGTCCTACTTGATCCAAAATATTCTTGTAAAGAAAATTAAAAAATCATATTCCGTTGATTTATGTATGAACATGTGGATAAATGTGGCTGGGCATTGGCTAGGTTGCTACATCCCAGAAAGGACACTAGTTATGTCCCACAAATAATGCAGATCGGGGGGCCCGCACACAGGATAAATCCAAATTACCGAATCCTTTCGAGCCTATTATAGTGACCTATATAATATTAAGGGCCAATTCAGGGACATGTCAGCTTCATCTCTTCACCTTTAAATAAATGACTACAGTACAGACCAAAAGTTTGGATACACCGTCTCATTTACAGATTTTTCTGTAATTTCACGACTATGAAAATTGTACATTCACACTGAAGGCATCAAAACTATGAATTAACACATGTGGATTAGACATTCATTTCAGTTGTTTCACACTTTTTTGTTAAATAATGGTTCTTCAAAGTAGCCACCTTTTGCTTTGATGACTGCTTTGCACACTCTTGGCATTCTCTTGATGAGCTTCAAGAGGTAGTCACCGGGAATGGTCTTCCAACAATCTTGAAGGAGTTCCCAGAGATACTTAGCACTTGTTGGCCCTTTTGCTTTAACTCTGCGGTCCAGCTCACCCCAAACCATCTCGATTGGGTTCAGGTCTGGTGACTGTGGAGGTCCAACTAAACACAAATCGGATGGAATAGCATGATGCTGCAAGATGCTGTGGTAGCCATGCTGGTTCAGTATGCCTTCAATTTTGAATAAATCCCCAACAGTGTCACCAGCAAAGCACCCGTACACCATCACACCTCCTTCTCCATGCTTCACGGTGGGAACCAGGCATATAGAGTCCATCCGTTCACCTTTTCTGCGCCGCACAAAGACATGGTGGTTGGAACCAAAGATCTCAAATTTGGACTAATGTCCATTCCTTGTGTTCTTTAGCCCAAACAAGTCTCTTCTGCTTGTTGCCTGTCCTTAGCAGTGGTTCCCTAGCAGCTATTTTAACATGAAGGCCTGCTGCACAAAGTCTCCTCCTAACAGTTGTTGTATAGATGTGTCTGCTGCTAGAACTCTGTGTGGCATTGAGTTGGTCTAGAATCTGAACTGCTGCTAACCTGCGATTTCTGAGGCTGGTGACTCGGATAAACTTATCCTCAGAAGCAGAGGTGACTCTTGGTCTTCCTTTCCTGGGGCGGTCCTCATGTGAGCCAGTTTCTTTGTAGCGCTTGATGGTTTTTGCCACTGCTCTTCGGGACACTTTCAAAGATTGCCCAATTTTTCGGACTGACTGACTTTCATTTCTTAAACTAATGATGGCCGCTCGTTTTTCTTTACTTAGAATTTGTATTATGGCAAGAAAACGCAGCTAACAGTCTATTCAGTAGGACTATCAGCTGTGTATCCACCAGACTTCTGTACAACACAACTGATGGTCCCAACCCCATTTATATGGCAAGAAATCCCACTTATTAAACCTGACAGGGCACACCTGTGAAGTGAAAACCATTCCCGGTGACTACCTCTTGAAGCTCATCAAGAGAATGCCAAGAGTGTGCAAAGCAGTCATCAAAGCAAAAGGTGGCTACTTTGAAGAACCTAGAATAGAAGACATAATTTCAGTTGTTTCACACTTTTTTGTTAAGTATATAATTCCACATGTGTTAATTCATAGTTTTGATTCCTTCAGCGTGAAAGTACAATTTTCATAGTCATGAAAATACAGAAAAATCTTTAAATGAGAAGGTGTGTCCAAACTTTTGGTCTGTACTGTATATCAGACAAAACGCCCTCCCAACTGTCCATCCTGAACTTGCAGACTCTCTGGAGGAGGACTCTTCAGAGGAAGAGATTGCTGCCATTATTAAATCAAATCCGGTGGGAAAGAGTCCAGGCCCTGATGGGTTCACTCCAAAATTTTATGAGGTATTTAGTGAGCAGCTTGTCCCTTTCCTAACAAAAGTCTTCAGTTCTGTGTCAGAGGGATGACCATGCGTGCCCCAGTCCCTGGAGGCCCACATCAGCGTTTTACCAAAACCAGGGAAAGATCCATTGTTAATTTCCAATTATAGGCCCATCTCTTTGATTAATGTGGACATCAAAATATTTTCAAAAGGCCCTGGCAAATAGATTGGCGCCATTGTTACCCGGGGTTATTCATACAGATCAAGTAGGGTTAGTCAAGGGCCGGGAGGCCAGAGATAATACGTATTAAACTCTTCTCCTGATGACTCGGGCGAGGTCCAGATCACTCCAGTTGTGTGTGCTTTCGGTTGACGCAGAGATGGCCTTCGACCGGGTTAGCTGGAGCTTCATATCGGCTTCCTTGCATCAATTGAGCCTAGGCGCCAAATTTATTGAGAAGATTCTCTCTCTATATAGGAGCCCTTCAGCAATGTTAGGTTGAATGGGTTCCTGTCCTCCCCTATCCACATCAACAACAGTACACGGCAGGGGTGTCCTCTGTCCCCTCTCTTGTATGTATTGATAATGGAACATCTGGCAATAGCCATTAGAAAGAACCCCAGCATTCACAGTATTCCAGTTGGGGTAGGTCAATGTAAATCTTCCTTATATGCAATGACCTCCTCATGTTTATATCACAGCTTCGCATTTCCTTCCCCTCCATAGTCAAAAAATTTGAGACATTTGGCCATCTTAGTAATTTTAAAGTGAATTATTCTAAATCGGATGCCCTTAATATAACTTTATCTAGAGATGACGTTCAACATCTTAAAGATAATTTTCCCTTTAAATTGCAGGAAACAGCATTAAGATACTTGGGAGTAACAGTCCCGGCGCATCATACTAAACTATATTCTTTAAACTTCCAACCCCTTTTGGATAGGACTTTGAAAGACACATAGCCATGATAAGAGGAAGCTCTCATGGTTCAGCTGCATCAATGCGATAAAAATGGATGTATTGCCTCGTTTCCTTTATATTTTCCATTAACTTCCTAAACCTTCTTTACCAGAATCCAATCAGCCGTCTCGAGGTGTGTGTGTGTGTGTGTGTGTGTGTGTGTGTGTGTGTGTGTGTGTGTGTGTGTGTGTGTGTGTGTGTGTGTGTGTGTGTGTGTGTGTGTGTGTGTGTGCGTGCGTGCGAGCGAAGGGACAATACTAGATGCTTTCATGTTAAGGGTTCGGCCATGCCCGCTTTCGAAACAGTGCAGCAGTTAGAGGGCGGGGGCCCTTCTGATTGGTTAGAATATGTCCAACATAAAATCCTTCTTCTCATCTCTGTTTTTTGGCCTTCCACAAGAGCCACTGTCTCTCACATGGCCCTTTTACAAGATTAATTGCCCACCCCTACAGTAGAGAAATTAGCTAAAACAATCTGTGGTATTAATTTGAGCCCATCATCAGAAAAGGTTTCCTTCACTTTATTATTTTGGAATAATAGGTTATGGCAGATAATAGAGTCAGAGCAAGAGTGCTAGGTAAAAAGACCCCTTAAAAAGGACTTCAAAACGTAGGGTAACCCCTTCTCACTGAAGGCTATCGGACTCTAACAACGTGTGGCATTTTACTTGTCACCTCAATGTGTGGTGAAGTTTATGTTTTGCCACACGGCATTTGCAATTGCCATTCCTGCCAAATCATAATTGTAGCTTACAGCGCCAGCATCAAATGTAGATGACCCAACAAAATAATAACTTTACCTTTTAAAGAAGAAATAAATACTTCGTTAGTGTTTTCACTCTCACGAACCCTATTGCAGAGCTCAGGTAACAACTTGCTCCACCAGAGGGCCTACAATCCAAAAATAGAAAAAAAAAAATGAAGTACAAAGATCTCGACAGGAAACCTAAAAATTAAATCAAGAGAGAAAAATTAGTCACAAAGAAATCAGTAATAACTGCGATAAAAATGAAAAAAAAAAAACCAAAAAAACATTTATATAAAGCCAAAATTGGGAGTCGCCTTTTAACATTGATAAAGCTGCCAGCTTTCATGTCATTCATCCATGAGTTTTAAGGAGACTGAGCTATTTAATAGATAAATGTATCTTACTTTTTCAGTCTCTTGAATAACAGGCAGTGCCACAGGATTTCATGGCGACTAATGGATCATATTTAGAAAGGGTACACAGCTTGAGGTGTGTAACTAGGGTGTGTAGCAAGTAAAATATTTTAAGGTAATATAAGAGTGAAGAAAAATAATAATTTAATATAGGATACTTCCAATATATTCAGTAAAAGAAGGTTGTGCCTAATCAACGTGCTTGCTTTGTAAGAGGTGGTAAGTGCAAGTCTGGATGCTTCTCACCATGGGCTAAAGTCAGCTGTGGGGGCCAAAGGAATCAGGGTTAGGCCTAATTTTAAATAACACTTTGTAGGAGTCTTAAACTCAGCTTGATTGAATAATATTACAGAAAGACTGGAATAAGCTGGCTGTGTGGGTAAAAACATGGAAGATGAAGCTTAATGTTGTTAAATGGTGTATGGCAACATACACATTCAATAGAAACATACTAGGGACTACAGAACAAGACGGACTTCTATTCTGGTTTCCAGTAAGCTAAGCAGCAGCACTCAATGTCAAGCAGCAGCTGCAAATGAAAATATTTTTTGTATGTATAATAACTCTTGTAATTCTAATGTACCATTACTCTTCTCTCTAATCACACTGTAAAAAGATAAAGGAAAAGATGAAATTGATTTTTTCTTTTGAAAAGTTAACATCACAGGTTCTGGTTATGTCAAGGTGAAAAGATATATCTTCATACACTTTTTGTACTTTTATATTCTTATGCTGTGAAACAATAAGTTTTCCCCTTTGCTTGTTGATGCAAATGTAACTGTATTTAAGATGGCTGCCAGTATTCACCTTTGCCCTAGTTTTGTTTCTGTTGAGAAGCTAGTTTCGTTTCTGAAGCTAAAGTATCATTTCTGTTGAAATGGAAACCTAAGTGACGTGAAGAAAGGAAGATCCACCAGATGACGTCAGAACCAACCAGAAAGACTGAATACTAGACATACACAGTCATGGCCAAAAGTTTTGAGAATGACACCAAAATTATATTTTTACATGATCTGCTGCCCTCTGGTTTTTAATAGTGTTTGTCTGATGTTTATATCACATACAGAAATATAATTGCAATCATATTATGAGTACCAATAGGTTATATTGACAGTTAGAATGAGTGAATGCAGCAAGTCAATATTTGCAGTGTTGACCCTTCTTCAAGACCCCTGCAATTCTCCCTGGCATGCTCTCAATCAACCTCTGGACCAAATCCTGACTGATAGCAGTCCATTCTTGCATAATCAATGCTTGCATTTTGCCAGAATTTGTTGGTTTTTGTTTGTCCACCCGTCTCTTGATGATTGACCACAAGTTCTCAATGGGATTAAGATCTGGGGAGTTTCCAGGCCATGGACCCAAAATCTCTATGTTTTGTTCCATGAGCCATTTAGTTATCACCTTTGCTTTATGGCAAGGTGCTCCATCATGCTGGAAAAGGCATTGTTGGGCGCCAAACTGCTCTTGGACGGTTGGGAGAAGTTGCTCTTGGAGGACATTCTGTTACCATTCTTTATTCATGGCTGTGTTTTTAGGCAAGACTGTGAGTGAGCCGATTCCCTTGGATGAGAAGCAACCCCACACATGAATGGTTTCAGGATGCTTTACAGTTGGCATCAGACAAGACTGGTGGTAGCGCTCACCTCTTCTTCTCCGAATAAGCTGTTTTCCAGATGTCCCAAACAATCGAAAAGGGGATTCATCAGAGAAAATGACTTTTCCCCAGTCCTCAGCAGTCCACTCCCTGTACCTTTTGCAGAATATCAGTCGGTCCCTGATGTTTTTTTCTGGAGAGAAGTGGCTTCTTTGCTGCCCTCCTTGAAACCATGCCTTGCTCAAAGAGTCTCCGCCTCACAGTGCGTGCAGAAGCACTCACACCAGCCTGCTGCCATTCCTGAGCAAGCTCGGCACTGCTGGTGGTCCGATCCCGCAGCTGAAACAGTTTTAAGATACGGTCCTGGCCCTTGCTGGTCTTTCTTGGGCGCCCTGGAGCCTTTTTGACAGCAATGGAAGCTCTCTCCTTGAAGTTCTTGATGATGCGATAGATTGTTGACTGAGGTGCAATCTTTGTAGCTGCGATACTCTTCCCTGTTAGGCCATTTTTGTGCAGTGCAATGATGGCTGCACATGTTTCTTTAGAGATAACCATGGTTAACTGAAGAGAAACAACGATACCAAGCACCAGCCTCCTTTTAAAGTGTCCAGTGATGTCATTCTTACTTAATCATGACTGATTGATCGCCAGCCCTGTCCTCATCAACACCCACACCTGTGTTAATGGATCAATCACTAAAACGATGTTAGCTGCTCCTTTTAAGGCAGGACTGCAATTATGTTGAAATGTGTTTTGGGGGTTAAAGTTCATTTTCTGGGCAAATATTGACTTTGCAAGTAGAGTAATTGCTGTTAAGCTGATCACTCTGACATTCAGGAGTATATGCAAATTGCCATTAGAAAAAATGAAGCAGTAGACTTTGGAAAAATTAATATTTGTCTCATTCTCAAAACTTTTGGCCATGACTGTATTGCTTAAACCCCGCCTAACCCCACCCATTGCACACCTTCCCCCAATGGACCATATAATGTTGTGTATCAGGAAATAGAGTTAGTTGCTGCTGTGACGTTGCCACTACGTGTGGAAGCACGAGCATGCACTGAGATTGAACCAGCATTTTGTCTGACTCATTCTTATCCGGTACTAATGCTCTTAGTCTAATTTGGAATGACTGGTGAAGGAAGGGTATTGGCGTGACGACCCCGACAATTTGGCGCCAACAACATGGGGCGTGGCCGGCGATCCGAGACCCCCTGGACCCATGCCTGAACATCCGTGGACGACACCCGTAGTGGCTGACCTCAAGGACTGATCACCTTCTAAACACGGTAAGTGGAGATCACATACTATGTATGTGTCACACTTGCTAGTGTTTCAGCCATTATTGGTTTGTCTGTGGTCTCCTTGGGTCTGAGGGGTGACCGGTCAAGTGGTGAGACCGAGCGCGATCCCGTGCCACGCTTCGAACCAGCAACTGAGAGACGTCGCATTCTGCGCGTCCTCGTGTACACCATACCTCCTCCACTGGTCATCGTACTGCATTCAACCACCCCACCCGTGACTATTGTTTAGTAGCGAAATAGAGTGAAAGATTGAGAAAGTTGTAGATTGGGGGGCGGCTTAGAGAAAGGGATAGGAGACGCAGCCTCTGTGATATTGTACAAATAGGTGATTAAGACGTCCCAAGAGGGGGACCAACAGAATCAAATAGGTTATTAAGACGTCCCAAGAGGGGGACCACCAGAATCTCAGTGGAGGGGTCTCACTAGGAGACCGTCTCCCAACGGTTTAGAATATCGTGACAGGACAGACTGTAATCACTGGTGTTCAGGTTAGGGACAGGATATCGAGCGCAAGGCTCTTTATTCATAGCACGTCGAACGAGAGGTTCCGTGTTTAGGACACAGTGTTGTCGCTGTCAGCGGCCTGCTGCAGAAGGGCGTAGTATTCTGTGAGTCATGTTGCGTCTCTTAAAGCAGAAGAAGTCCATGCCCCACAAGTTAGATGAGGATGCTGTGGAAGTTAAAACAATAGTAGAGTCACGGGAGGGCAAAAAGACAGTCAAGAATGTTGAGAGGTTGTACAAGCATGTAGGATTGCCCTCGTCAGGGAGATTGCAGCTGTCTACATGGCACAATCTCAGAGAACAAAAAGGGCATGTTGAAAGATAAAGGATTGTTAGAACAAGCGCAAGCTCATCTGCGAGTTGCGCAAGGCTTAAAGAACGAGGGATGGAAAGAGGTTGATGGAGAGGGAGGATCAGAGGATGCAGAGGCCGTGTTTGGTTATAAAATGCCTCAATCATTGGTTTTTCTAAGGTGTTCTGGCATGTGAATTGTGTGAAGGTTTGGTAGAAATTAATTAAGTCTGAGAACTGCTGTATTCCGTCACTGTGTGTAGATTTCCAAGACACCCGATGGGAGGGGGTGGGGAGTCAAACAGCTGCGTTATTGTTTTTCTTCTTTCTGTGTTGAGGAATGCTGTGATGTTCTTATCTGTTCCGTGTCTCTGGTATGGAGGGGGCACAAAGCTGCATCCTCTCTGAATTTTCTATTCTTGTGTAGTATGTGCTGGGAGATCTGTGTTTTGTTTGAAGCAATAGTACAATATTGTATTGAAGTAGAAAGAAATATTGTAAGTTTAAGGTAAAATATTGTGCCTAGTTTTAGAAGGAAACTTGTAAGTGATAGTTTGGTTATCAGTGTAATTGAAAGATTGGTAAAAGATTCATCTGCTTCAAGTTTAATGGTTGATATATAGCAAATTAAGGATTAACAGAAGAAATGAATTCTGATTTGTTTTTTGTTACGTTGAAAAAGGAAAGTTGTCTATTACTATGAGAAAGTGGCTGAATGTTTTGTGGTGCAGGAAGGAACTGAGAAAGTGATTGAGGGTAATGTGTTAGAAAGACAAATAATTAAAAATAATAATCTGAAACAGGGGGGCTCCTTGTTAGGTAATATGGTCCCTCCCCAGGAAATCAAGCCACTTCTCCCGACTGTAAGCTCTATGCCCCTTAACCCCAAGGCACCAATATATCCTGGACTGCCGAGAAGTTTTATGGGCGTCTTATGGTAGTGTTTCAAGATCTGGGGTTTTCACTGTATAATAAAGCCCATTCACACCTTTTTGTGGCAGCTTTGATGTCCGAGCCTTAAATCTGAATTGAAAGAGGCAATAATGTCAGTTAGACCTGACACTGAGAATTCCATTCTGGACGATGCATTGAAAAAAGTAGTACAAAGTTTTCAGAAGAACTTAACCCATTCTGTATCAGCAGAGAAATTAGAGGTTAAATCAGCAGCTGCAGTGATTTTTACTCGCTCTAGCCCCAACCGCAGCTTCAAGGACACAGCTCCGTTCCTTATCAGTGGCCCAAGCAAAAGACTTTAGCTTCTGTCCTCCTACCACCTTACACAAATCCAGTCCCATACTCCAATATCCCTTTTTAACCCTATGTCTGGGAATATCCCTCGCTATGTCAATTCTCAGATCAAGAGCTTGTTTTAATTGTAGTAGATGGCAGACCCAATAAATATACTCTCACAAAACCCATCCATGTGGGACCTTTCCCTGAAGTCACGGCCCAGTTCGTAATCTCTCCCTCATGTCCGGTAAATTTACTGGGGGCAGATTTATTATCACAGTTCCGCTCCAGAATATAATTCCAAGATGATGGTCAAATGGTATTTACGTTATATAACCCCTATGCAGATGAACATAATGAGATCTGTATCTTACACGTCCTTTCCACGGTTATGATGGCCCTGATAGGCCCAGATCCACCCCCAATAATGCCTCTAGAACCAGTAAAAGTGTTACACCCAGATTGCCAGTTTCTGTTTGCATTCACTTATCAGAGACGACAATTGACATGGACAGTTAAGTCACAAGGGGCCCCAAACAGTCCCAATCAGTTTGCAAAAAACATGGGCGAGTGTCTTTTACCCTGGCAGTTAGAATATCCTTATGTCACGCTGCTTCAGTATGTGGGTAATCTTTTGTTGTGTGCACGAACAGAGCAGGAAGCCATTGTTGCCACTGTTAGCCTTCTCAAGTATCTGGCAGATCTGAACTGTCGGGTTTCGGCCTCGAAACTTCGGTTCTGCCTTGGTTAAGTGATATTTTTGGGTCACTGTCTCCTTCAGGGTGCCAGACACCTCACAGAAGAAAGAAAAATAGCCGTCAGCTCCCTTCCATTCCCAAAAGATGAGACTGAACTCCAGCGTTTTCTTGGACCATGTACTTGTTGTTGTCAGTGGATACCGGACCCATCCCGCATAATGCTACCCCTCTACAATGCCCTGAAAGACGGTTCAAGATATGGTGATGATTTTGGCAGATTCCACACAGGATACACTGTTACCACGGAAGACACTGTAGTGCACGGAGCTGCACTCCCTCCTTCACTGTCAGCACAAGAAGTAGAACTTCAGGCTCTGTCTACTGCTTGTGTTCTGGCCAAAGACAGGCAGGCTAATATATACACGGACTCAGAGTATGCATTTGGTATTGCTCATGATTTCGGAGCCCTATGGGCCAATCGAGGATTTATTACTACTGCCGGGACTCCAGTGGAGAATGCTGAAGCTGTTAAAACCCTTATGGACTCAATCAAATTACCTACCCAGGTGGACATTATCAAAGTTGAGGAGCACGGTCCTAGGAACAGTCCACAGACTGTTGGTAACACCTTTGTGGATATGCAAGCAAAAGCTGCTGCTCTCCTACCCGTTGAACAGATCATACCAGCTATGGTGACCACACGCTCTCAGCGTAAACAGTTACAAGAAACACTGACTCTACAGGAACCTGATGATCTATGCCAGACTGAGGTTTTCTGCCGGACCCCGCGAGACCGCTTAAGGACAATGCAGAGAATGTTTCCAAAGGAAGAAGTGAAACAGTGAAAGCTGATGGAGTACGTATGGACAATGGTCACTGGAAAAAGGACCGACTTGTGTGTTTCCCTAAGCGGATGTACCCTGCTATTGCCACGTGGGTACATGGGCCCACATATCGAGGAAAAAAAAAAACCCAGGCCCTTGACCTGGTACAAAAATTCTACTGGGCTCCAGGTATTTCTACAGTCCTGACAGCACTCAACCGTATATGTAATATCTGTCAGACCTGCAATCCCGGTCAACTTCAATGTGTACCTCCAAAGCATCTTGCTAAGCCCGACTATCCTTTCCAAAGGCTCCAGGTGGACCACATCACGTTGCCTAAGTCTGGAAGGTATGAATATTGTCTGGTAGTTGTCGATATGTTCTCCAATTGGCCGGAAGCATTCCCCGTTACCAACATGACTGCAAAGACCACAGCGAAGAAACTGGTGATGGAAGTTATATGCAGATATGGTGTTCCAGAAGTCGATGAAAGTGACCAAGGCCCGGCCTTTTCTTCTCATGTGTATCAGGAGGTTCTGACAATGCTTGGATCCACTGTAGCCCTCCATACTCCGTACCATCCACAATCCAGTGGGAAAGTTAAGAGGCTGAACGGCACACTGAAGGGACAATTGACCAAAATGATGCAGGAGACTACGGCTCCATGACCAGGGCTCTTACACATTCGTACTGCCCCTGTTGCAAAACATGGCCTGTCCCCATATGAGATATTGTTTGGTGCTAGGTCCTCAGTTGCAAATTTCCAGTCTCAGTAGTAGTCAGAAGAAACTGACCGTGCTGTTCAATATGTTATTCAGCTTAGTAAAAATCTTGTTAACACCCATGTTTTAGTTTATTTTTCCCTTCCAGATTCAGCAGAAACCGACACTTGTCACAACTTGAAGCCTGGTGGTTTTATGGTCGTGAAAAGCTATGTCAGAAAACACGGACTAGAACCCTTGTATGACGATCCCTACCAAGTCCTCCTCATTACTCCTATGTCAGTAAAGCTGGAAGGAAGGCCGACATGGATCCACGTATCGCACTGCAGGCTGGTCAGACTAGTAGCAAATAAGTGGACATAATGTTTTAGTTTTTCGTATTTCCATATAATAATATTGGTAACCGTATGGGACAGCCTAAATTCTCCAATATACTTGAATAATAAGTTTGTACAATATCATGAAAGATTAGTAGTACAGATGGGTATAGCCAATAAAATTGTCAATTACACAAATGTGGGATAAATTGCTTAGGGCCACAGATTATCTAGATGATCAAATTTGGGATATATCGGATATACTTAAAACTACTGTCGCTGTCTAAAACCAACTTATCATAGTCACTAATCAATACACTGTAGAACTGGACTACTTAACAGCAGCACAGGGTGGTATGTGTCAGGTTATTGGACCCACTAGAGTACAATGGCACTGATCCAGGGGAGATCCCCAAGTACGTCCCCCTCAAGAAATTAGACAATACCCCCTACTCTCAGATGAAGCTAAGAGATTTAGTCTAGGGATAGCGGGAGAAATCCATGTGAGTGAAGGGTTCAGCTGCCTGGAGGCCTCTCGCAAGGGGAGAGCTTCTGAGGTGTCTGGATGAAGAAATCCACCTCCCTTTCCCCATCACATGGACAGTCTCGAAGGATCTTTCTTTTTAGGGAAAAACTTAGTGTTTAGGGGGGATTGTCAAGGTGAAAAGATATATCTTCATACACTTTTTGTACTTTTATATTCTTATGCTGTGAAACAATAAGTTTTCCCCTTTGCTTGTTGATGCAAATGTAACTGTATTTAAGATGGCTGCCAGTATTCACCTTTGCCCTAGTTTTGTTTCTGTTGAGAAGCTAGTTTCGTTTCTGAAGCTAAAGTATCATTTCTGCTGAAATGGAAACCTGAGTGACGTGAAGAAAGGAGGATCCACCAGATGACGTCAGAACCAACCAGAAAGACTGAATACTAGACATATATTGCTTAAACCCCGCCTAACCCCACCCATTGCACACCTTCCCCCAATGGACCATATAATGTTGTGTATCAGGAAATAAAGTTAGTTGTTGCTGTGACATTGCCACTACGTGTGGAAGCACGAGCATGCACTGAGATTGAACCAGCATTTTGTCTGACTCATTCTTATCCGGTACCAATGCTCTTAGTCTAATTTGGAATGACTGGTGAAGGAAGGGTATTGTCGTGACGACCCCGACAGTTACATAGTGGCATCAATAAATCAAAGATTTTGCTTGATTTCATGAGACCCAATGATTTGTGTGCCTTATACATGTATAGTGGTGGTAATAGCAAATGATAGAGCAGCACGGTGGCTCAGTGGTTAGCACTATATATTTGCTGCCTTGCAGTACTGGGTTTAAATCCCACCAAGGTCAGCATCTGCAAGAAGTTTGTATGTTCTCCCTGTGTTTGTGTGGGTTTCCGCTGGGTTCTCCAGTTTCCTCTCACACTCCAAAGACATACTGATCGGGAATGCAGATTGTGAATCCCAAGAAGAATAGTGGCGCTGATCTCTTAAAAACATTGTGGAAATGAATGCCGCTATACAAGTAAAATAGATAAAAACTAAATAGAGAGGATATATGCAATATCAGTGAAGAGGTTAATGTTACAGATTTGTGAGGATTTTCATCTGATCCGTGATCTTACCTGACTTCCATCTTTTATCTCATGGTGTGCATACAAGGTAACGGCTTCTGGACACCGATCTAGAAGTCTCTCTATGGAGCCCTCGTAATTCAGGAGCCGCGTTGCACAAATGATGTGAATGCTTAGATACGAATTGTTGCTGTCCGGTATGGAGTCCAGAAATGGAAGAAACGACACAATATCCAGTGAAGGACCACAAAGGAGAGACTGAATGCAAAGTAAAACAAAATTGGAATAAAAAACCCCCAAAAAGACAGGGTTTTATATTTTTTCCTACTTGGGCTATAGCTCTAGTCCTATAGTCCAAAATATCAGTACTAGAAGTCCTAATAACAGATTCAATAGTGAAAAAGCAAGGAACAAAAGGATGAAAGGAAAAAGGCATCAGTCCACTCCCGGTGTCATCCCTGTCTATTAGTACAGTAGCAGTAGGTTGGGATGAACACTGGGATGTCCTTCTCCTACAAATAGATTAAGACAAACCTGTAATTTCACCAAGTCCCCACAGGCCGCACATGACGCAGGTTCTGAAGACGTCATCTTTGTTATCCAAGGGCTGATCACTCCAAAATGGCTGCAGGAATTCCTCTGAAAAGACAGATTCCCTTATACAGAAAGAACATTGAAAGTGCAACAAAAACAGAGGCACAGATGATAGGAACGCATGGACGGATCACAACACCTACCAGATCTTCTGGGCCTCGGAGAGACGTGACACACATGTGCTGTGGTTTGCAAATCCTGCACACATAGTGAGATGTAAGCCTGGACAGCACGTCCTGGAGTATGGATTCTGGAGGATACGAGGACAGAAGGGCTTCCCAAAAATCTACAAGTATTTGTGGTTTATCATCATCCTCTGGTTTGTTACATAAAGACTAGGGAAAAATAAACAATGAAAATTGGCTTGCTGCCTAGAAAAATTATCCTTACGCCGATCATAATAAATTACGTAAATTTGTTTTCCTACTAAGCACTTAGTGAATTATAAGGTTGGCTCTAGTCCATCCAGTGTCCTACATGACTGTTCTGACCCTCGTAGACCATCTTCCTTTCGGCCTGGGAATCTGAGTCCACTCCTACGAGAGTCACACCAAGCCTCGAATAGTAATGAATAAAAAAATCTGACTTCTGCTCCACATATAACATAAGGAGTGAGACCGCCATCATGTAGGATAACGGGAGGATGGGAAAGAGGCAAAATTATTCACTAGGATTTGGTAATACTACTACTACTCATGTATAGTAACGCAGGAATCAGATTTGCTGCATCTGATCCCATCTTTTCTTCCTAAGGTGGTTTCCTCATTTTAGCTCAATGAAGACATCATATTTCCTTCCTTTTGTCCATATCCCTCTCATCCTCAGTCACTAAACAGACTGGACCTGGTGAGAGCCCTTCATCTCTACTTTTCAAGAATGGCACCCTTCAGACGAGCGGACTCCTGAAGGTCCTAGAAGAGGCTTCCCTGCTTCCAGGTCTATGTTTGCCCAGTGGGTCCATTCTGGAAGCCCATCTAATAAGGGACAGGGTGTGTCCACTCATGATCACAGGCTCACTCTGCTCACACAGTGGGGGGCCACCTGAGACATCCGCTACTAGACGGTCCCCCATTCATACCGTCACAGAGTTCTACAGGGTTCACACCTATGCCTTGGTAGAAAGGTCTTTTTTTCAGACTCAGGGACACAGCACCCACCCTTGTATACAGTTAAGTTGGATTCTCCTACTGCTTTATTACGGACTGATTCACTTTGTGCCACTCAGTGGGGTGTAGACTGCTGGGGAGGAGCTATAGGCTCTAGCAATAGCTACCTCCATGTCACGCTGCGCTGTGCGAGACCTGGCGATTCTGAAGAGCGGTAACATTACTGATTACAACAGACATAGTGGACTGTAAGACCTGTGTGCAATTTTACTTTTAATATAGTGACAAACCATGGAAAGTGTGTTCCCATGTCACCCTCCATTGCAACAGTCTTAACAATGAGAAAAAGTATTTGATAAATCAAAAAGATTGTATACATTTGTGTGTGTGTAATTCTCAATTACTAAAACCAGAACTTGATGTCATCTGTGATTCTGGACACTTCGCAACAGACATCAACGCCAAGCACCACCATTACCTTGATTGCCAACGCATTAGGGAATCAGTAAGGACCAAGGCGAAGCACCAGAATTAGCACAGCTAATGTGATGCGCCATTTGTGGGGCAGCTGAGAGCTGGTATTTTTAGGTTTGGAAGGGCCAAATAACCATAGACCTTCCCAGACTGATAATATCTCCCATCTATATGCCTTACCTTTGCTGGTTAAAAAAAAAATTGATTGGGGGGGCCCCAATGTCATTTTTTTTTTTCATTTATTTATTAGCTTCATACAAAGCCATACAATTAGCTCCACCTGCAAGGCACTAAAGGGTGCAATTTTATATTATATCAGGGGGTTGAGCAGTTCTAGATCTGCTGGATATCGCGAGCGAAATTACCAAGATATAAAATATATATACCATATATACTCGAGTATAAGCCGAGACCCCTAATTTTGCCACAAAAAACTGAGAAAACTTAATGACTCGAGTATAAGCCTAGGGTGGAAAATGAAGCAGCTACTGGTAAATTTCAAAATTAAAAATAGATACCAATAAAAGAAAAATTAATTGAGACATCAGTAGTTTAAGTGTTTTTGAATATCCATATTGAATCGTGAGTCCCATATAATGCTCCATACAGTTTATGATAGGCCCCATAAGATGCTCCATATTAAAATATGCCCCATATAATGCTGCACAAATGTTGATTATGACCCCATAAGATGCTCTATACAGACATTTGCCCCATATAATGCTCCACATGGCCCCATAAGATGCTCCATACATATATTTGCCCCATATAATGCTGCACATGACCCCATAAGATGCTCCATACAGTTTATGATGGGCCCCATAAGATGCTCCATATTAAAATATGCCCCATATAATGCTGCACAAATGTTGATCATGACCCCATAAGATGCTCTATACAGACATTAGCCCCATATAATGCTCCACATGGCCCCATAAGATGCTCCATACAGATATTTGCTCCATATGCTCTTGCTGCGATAAAAAAAAAAAAAAAAAAAAAAAAAAAAAATGACATACTCACCTCTCAGGGCCCCGGCACTTGCTATATTCACCGTTCTGCGTTCCACTGATGGGCGCCGCTGTGTCTTCCCCGTGCTCTGCACTGACTGTTCAGGCAGAGGGCAGCGCACACTAATCGCGTCTCTCTGACCTGAGCGTCACTGCAGAGGACGGGGAAGACGCAGCAACGGCCATCGTTGGAATGGGGAACAGGTGAATATTGCGCACTGCCTTATACTCACCTGCTCTCGACGCGGTCCCTGGTTCTCCGGCGCCGGCAACTTCTTCCTGTAGTGAGCGGTCACATGGTACCGCTCATTACAGTAATGAATATGCGGCTCCACCCCTATGGGAGTGGTGCCGGGTCCATATTCATTACTGTAATTAGCGGTACCATGTGACCGCTCACTACAGGAAGAAGCTGCCGGCACCCGGAGAACAAGGGACATCCAGTGACCGCGCCAGGAGCAGGTGAGTATTACAAGACAGCTGCTGCTCCCCCTTCCGTGCCGACCCCTGGGTATGACTCGAGTATAAGCCGAGATGGGCAATTTGAGCCTAAAAAAATGGGCTGAAATTCTCGGCTTATACTCGAGTACATACGGTGTATGTATGTATGTATGTATATATATATGTATATATATATATATATATATATATATATATATTCACAGGCCGTCTGTAAACACAACTGTTTTAGGACGTTAGTGAAGAAGCGGTATAGTGTTTAGTCTATTGTTCTCTGCATTACTCATATTGATATGCAACATTTCAGAATCCGGTTGCAGTATTTCTAACCCCTTAGTGGCAGAGCTAATTTTGACCTTAATGACCAGTCCAAAATATTTAAACTGACCAGTATCACTTTACGTGGTAATAACTCTGGAACGCTTCAACGGATCCTAGTGATTCTAAGGCCGGGTTCAAATTTGCGTCTGTGTGTGCAGTATACGTTCCGCATGCATCATGAGTACATATCTTTAACATTGTGTATGCATGGACATATTTTTGTATGCATTCGCTTGTGGATGTGTACGCATGTATCGTTTTGAGGAGAGCGGCGGGGTCCTGCAAACGCAACATGTTGAATTTTTTGAGGTGTCAAATATTGCGCAATCGTCCGCATGTGGATGATTGCGTAAAAAAAAGCATTAGTGTCTATGGGAACGCATTGGTACGCAATGACATAGGTATGAATGTGTTCAATACGCATGCGTTCTTCAGACTGCGCATGTCCATAAAATGATGTCACCGCCTCGACAATGCGCATAAACGCAAATGCATGGCAAAACGCAATTAAATGCATGCACACGCAGCGTTTTTATTTGCATCATGCGCAAGATGATGCGCAGACATAAGCATGCTTTTGCATGCGCTTTAGTATGCGTTTATGCATGTAGACGATATGCTGCACACAAACGCTAATGTGAAATTAGCCTAAGACATTTTTTTCGTGACGTATTGGACTTCATGTTATTGGTAAATTGTGGTCTATATGATTGGCGTATATACAGCTCTGGCAAAAATTAAGAGACCACTGGACAGTTTTATAAAAATCAGCTTCTCTACATGTCATGACGCCATTCTATTCCAGTCTCAGTTGAATTCCAACCAGAGTACACCTCATTCGACTTAATGTGCTTCTGATTAGGTGATCACCTGAAACAAATCTTATTTATCAAAGGAAAATATAAAAAACCCTGCTGTGGTGTTCACAATCCTCTTGCAATAGGACAAGATGGATGGTAAAACAAGTACTAGTAATATCCCAAAAGTAAGAGGAATAAATAATAACTTTTATCCATGCCAAAGGAGTTGAAAAGAAAAGTTTTCATTGAGGAAAAGAAGGGCTCAATTCTGGCTTTACTAGCAGAGGGATACAGTGAGCGTCATGTTGCCTCCATCTTTAAAATTTCAGTCCAAACAACTCTCCACTGACCGGGATGACCATCATCTTATTGGAATGTCACTCAGCAACCGCAGGATGACATCAAGTGACCTACAAAACGAATGGCAAATGGCAGCTGGGGTGAAGTGCACGGCAAGAACAGTTCTTAACAGGCTCCTAGAGGCAGGGCTCAAGTTATGTAAAGCTAGAAAAAAGCCTCAGGCAATGTTCCCCAACTCTGGGGACTGTTTTTTCCAGCAGGACAATGCGCCATGCCAAACAGCAAGGTCAATCAATGTGTGGATGAAGGACCACCACATCAAATCCCTGTCATGGCCAGCCCAATCTCCAGACCTTAAAGGGAACCTGTCACCTGAATTTGGCGGGACTGGTTTTGGGTCATATGGGCGGAGTTTTCGGGTGTTTGATTCACCCTTTCCTTACCTGCTGGCTGCATACTGGCCGAAATATTGGATTGAAGTTCATTCTCTGTCCTTCATAGTACATGCCTGCGCAAAGTAATCTTGCCTTGCGCAGGCGTGTACTATGGAAGACAGAGAATGAACTTCAATCCAATATTTCGGCCAGCATGCAGCCAGCAGGTAAGGAAAGGGTGAATCAAACACCCGAAAACTCCGCCCATATGACCCAAAACTGGTCCTGCCAAATTCAGGTGACAGGTTCCCTTTAACTCCATTGAAAACCTGTGGAATGTACCGTAATCAAGAGGAAGATGGATAGTCCTAGGCCATCAAACAAAACTGCTTAAATTTTTGTACCAGGAGTGGCATAAGGTCACCCAAAAGCAGTGTGAAAGACTGGTGGAAAGCATGCCAAGATGCATGAAAGCTATCATTAAAAATCATGGTTATTCCACAAAATATTGATTTCTGAACTATTCAAGAGTTAAAACATTAGTATTGTTGTTTCTATATGATTATGAACTTGTTTTCTTAGCATTATTTGAGGTCTGCAAGCAATGCATTTTTCTGTTATTTTCTAATTTTCTGAAAATAAATACAAAATTTATTGCTTGGAAATTCAGAGCCATGTTGTTAGTAGTTTATAGAATAAAAGAGCAATTTACATTTTACTCAAAAATATACCTATAAAGAGATAAATCAGACAAACTGAACATTTTGCAGTGGTCTCTTCATTTTTGATAGAGCTGTATTTTTTAAAATATTGAAAATTTGACAAAAAAAATTGCAAATTTCACAATTTTCAAATTTTAAATGCCCTTAAATCAGATGGTTATACCACACAAAATAATTAATAAATGACATTTCCCACACGTCTACTCTACGTCTGCATTATTTTTGAAACAATTTTCTTTTTTGTTAGGATGTTAGAGGGGTGAAAACTAGTGATTATCCAAGCAGTTAAAACTTTAGCAGCAATTTCTCATTTTTTTCAGCAAGTTTACAAAAAAAAGTGTCTCTTTTTCAGTTGCTACACAGCAATGAATGCAAAGTGGAATGAAAAAATTAAACTCATTTTACCCCTAAAATCTTGCTTTAGCCCCAAATATCTCACTGCTGCTGGGTGCAGGGAGGCAGATATTGGCAGACGCACTGTGCATGCACCCGCCACTGTTTTAGATTATTCAATGAATAGCGACGATCACATGATAAGGCACCGTAAAAACCAACCATGTTCTCCAGTGTCTCAGCTACCCCCGGTAGCAGAGACTGCAGAGATTTTCCAATTCTGGGGGCCGCTATACCCTTATTACTGATCACCGTTTTAAAATGGTGGTGAGGGAATAAGGCCCCTTAGCCACTGACGTTTTAATACAGTCAGTAAGGGATTAACCCCTTTCTGACATTAGATCTACTATCCCGTCGAGGTGGGGTGGGCCCATATGACCACCGACGGGATAGTATGTCATGCCCTTTAGTGTGATACCGCGAGTTAAGTCGCGGTGATCGCGTCAAAATTCCGACGCCATCTTACCTTACAGAAGATGGCCTCGGCATCTTGGGGTATGGCGCTGCCCCCCTGGTCTCCCGATCGCTGTGATTGGCTGTTCAATTCTGAACAGCCAATCACAGCCTTTCTCATTGTTTCAGCCAATCACAGCCTTTCTCATTGTTTCAGCCAATCAGATTGGCTGAAACAGTGAAGTCCCAGGCTAGGATCGAGTACCTCCAGATTGGCGCGAACGACGATCACATCAATCTTGCCAATCGCAGGGCACAGTGGCGGTGTTACCGCGCTGTGCCCTGCCTGTAACTTCCTGGATCGGTGCTGTAATAGCATCGATCCTACCCCGGAGCCTGCACTACCCCGGATCCTGGGGCTACTGATTGGCGCGATCGATGTGATTGTTGATCGCACCAATCACAGGCAACAGCAGCGGTGTGACCGCGCTGTGCCCTGCTGGTGATCTGCCGGTCACCTGCTGGTGACCTGCCTATGATCGGAGCTGTGAGCTCCGATCATAGGCTGGTGCCTAGCAACACCGGCATCACCAGGGCCTCCTCTGATTGGTGGGATCGATGTGATCATTCGATCCCACCAATGACAGGCCACAGCAACGGTATGACCGCTCTGTGACCTGTCTCACCTCTCCCTGAACTGTTTGACTGCTCTGCAAGAATCCTCACACTTGTTGAGGTTTCCTGCAGAGCGGTCACGCTGACAGATCCCCTCCTGTGCTGAGACTTGTGGTGCCACAGTAGCCTGTGACACCACAATTCTTGCTAAAGAAAAAAAAAAAAAAAAAAGAAGAAAGAAGAGAGACTACAAACGTAAGTGTTCATCCCTGATCCCGGCCCGATCTTTCTTCACCTCCCCATCCCTTTCCCCCTCCACCCCCACTTTGCGCCGCGTCCGTCCGTGCCCAAATTAAGCAGCCGCCGAGCACTGATTGGTGACGCAGTTCACCGATCAACACTCGTGCTCACTTTTCTTTTCCACATCCCGTCCGCGCACCCAGCTGCTGCGTCTAAGCCTGTGCCTTTCGTTTCCTTTTTTCCACATCCCCGTCCGCGCACCCAGCTGCTGTGTCTAAACCCGTGCCTTTCGTTTTTTTTTTCCCTCTACATCCCCGTGCGCACACCCAGCAGCAGCCGAACTTTGATAAGTGACGCTGTTCACTTATCAGAGCTCTCGTGCCTGCCGTTTTTTTTCACATCCCCGTTCACACACCCAGCAGCCGCCGAACTTTGATAAGTGACGCGGTTCACTTATCAGAGCTAGGGCCTGCTGTTTTAGACTTTTCCTTTCACAGGTATTTTTTTCTCCCCATTTGCTTTTTTTTCCTTTAGCTTTTTCTTTTCAGAATAGTTTGCACCAAACACTATCCCCCACACATACAAAGTTACCAATAAAGTACACCCAAGCACCATACTCAAAAAAAAAAAAAATGTCCCGCTCGTCCCAGCAGCTCTATTCAGCGGAGGAGGCATATTCTTTCTTTGCCTCAGACACGGATAGCGAGGGAGAGGATCTCACATTCCTTTACTCTTCAGATTCTTCATCCTCTTCCTCATCTTCCTCCTTGGGTCCTGCGGAACCGTTACGCAGATGCCCCAGGAAAGAAGATGAAGCAGCTCCCACTCCTGAAGATGAACCAACGCGCCCCTCTTCGGACCCCATATGGACCTCGCCCACCAAAAATTTCGAGCCACTGAATCCTGATTTTGTGGCAGAATCAGGAATCAAGTTTGACACCACCGGCCTCACAGAAATGGACTTTTTCAAAGTCTTTTTCCCTGAGGCTTTCGTTAACCTCATGCTGGAGCAAACTAATGTGTATGCTTGGCAATTTTTGGAGCAAAACCCTGGTTCATCATTTTCTAACTTGTCTCCTGTAGATGGAGTTGAAATGATGCAGTTTTGGGGCCTGGTCCTTCATATGGGGATCCTGAAGAAGCCAGAAATTCTGCAATATTGGAGTGTAGATATTTTATATAACACTCCAGTGTTCCGAATGGTCATGGTTCGGACGTGTTTTGAGGCCATCCATAAGTTCCTGCATTACAACAATAATGCACGGTGTCCCGCACGAGATGACCCCAATTTTTACCGTCTGTTCAAAGTTCGGCCGGTCATCGAACACTTCAGCAAAATGTTTGCTGAAGTGTATGTGCCCCAAATGGACATCTGCGTGGACGAGTCCTTGGCTCATTTTAAGAGGCGGCTCAGATTCGGTCAATACCTGCCCAGCAAGAGGGCCAGGTACGGAATCAAACTCTACAAGCTGTGTTAGAGTACCTCAGGGTACACCTACAGTTTTAGAGTGTACGAAGGGAAGGACAGCAGGATTGAACCGCTTGAGTGTCCTTCTATCCTGGGAGTGAGTGGGAAAATTGTGTGGGATTTGGTGCACCCACTGATGGATAAAGGTATCACCTCTACACCGATAACTTTTACACCAGCATCCCACTCTACAAATCCCTCTCTGCACGAGGTACCGCAACCTGCGGTACTGTCCGCAAAAATCAGAGAGGCCATCCGAAGATGCTACTTGGGCAGATGCTCAGAAAAGGTGAGAGCAAAGCCCAATGTAGCGACCACCTGCTGGTGGTCAAGTACAAGAGGGATGTCCTTCTCTTGACCACCATACACTGTGATGGCAGCGTCCTTAGCACTGTACGAGGTACCTCTACACAGGTCTGCAAACTGGACTGTGTACTGGGGTACAACAAAAACATGGGGGGCGTTGATCTCTCCCATCAACTCCTCCATCCATACAGTGCTTTCAGAAAGGCCAAGGTGTGGTACAAAAAGCTGTCCGTGTACATCATACAAATGGCAATGCTCAACGCTTTCCTGCTGTCACGATGTGCACGACACACTGATAGGTCGTACCTTCAGTTCCAGGAGGTAGTGGTTAAGGCCCTGATGTTTGGCACGAGGGAAGGAGTGGTCCCCAGTACTTCCGGAACTGAGGGTGCTCGTATCATACCAGGTTAGCATTTTCCGGGGGTGATCCCGCCAACTGGAAGAAAAGGTAAACCGCAAAAAAGGTGCCGAGTGTGCTACAAAAGAGGAATACGCAAGGACACAATCTATCAATGCGACACCTGCCACGACAAACCTGGCCTGTGTATGAAGGATTGCTTCAAATTGAACCACACCTCCATGCACTACTAATTTACTTTACAGGAACCAGTAGATTAGTTCCAAAGAGGGGGCACATCTAGATAAGTTCCTTGGGGGTCTAGGTTCCTAAATGATGCCACTTGTATTTTTTTTTTTTTTTTTACTGTTTCGGCACATCACGGGCTCTGCAAACGGAACATGACGCCCTCAGACCAGTCCATCAAAGTCTGCATTTCAAATCGTCACTGCTTCCCTTTTGAGTCCCGACGTGCCCAGTTTTTTCCCACATATGGGGTACCAGCGTACTCAGGACAATTTGGACAACAACTTTTGGGGTCCAATTTCTCTTGTTACCCTTGGGAAAATAAAAATTGGGGACTCAAAGATAATTTTTGTGGGAAAAAAAAAATAGAATTTTTTTATTTTCACGCCGGGCGTCTAACTTTACTGAAGCACTTGGGGGGTTCAAAATTCTCACCACACACCTAGATAAGTTCCTTAGGGGGTCAAGTTTACAAAATGGGATCACTTGTTGGGAGTTTCTACTGTTTAGGCACATCAGGGGTTCACCAAATGGAACATGAAGCCCGCAGACCATTCCATCAAAGTCTGCATTCCAAAACGTCACTACTTCCCTTTCGAGCCCCGAAGTGTGCCCAAACAGTAGTTTTCTCCCACATATAGGGTACCAGCGTACTCAGGACAAATTGGACAACAACTTTTGGGGTCCAATTTCTCCTGTTACCCTTGGGAAAATAAAAAATTGGGAACTGAAAATCATTTTTGTGGGAAAAAAAAATAGAATCTTCTATTTTCACGCCCGGGCGTTATAAACTTCTTTGAAGCACTTGGGGGTTCAAAGTGCTCAACACACACCTAGATAAGTTCCTTAGGGGGTCTAGTTTCCAAAATGGGGCCACTTGTGGGGGTTTCCACTGTTTAGGCACATCAGGGGCTCGCCAAACACAACATGGCGTCCGATCTCAATTCCAGCCAATTTTAGCTTAAAAATGTCAAATGGCGTTCCTTTCCTTCTGAGCCCTGCCATGCGCCCAAACAGTGGTTGCCCCCCACATATGGGGTATCAGCATACTCCGGACAAGTTGGACAACAACTTTTGGGGTCCAATTTCTCCCTTTACCCTTGGGGAAATAATTTTTGGACTAAATTATCATGTTTGTGGAAAAAATATGATTTTTTATTTTCATGCCCGGGCGTTATAAACTTCTGTGAAGCACTTGGGGGTTCAAAGTGCTCAACACACCTAGATAAGTTCCTTAGGGGGTCTAGTTTCCAAAATGGGGCCACTTGTGGGGGTTTCCACTGTTTAGGCACATCAGGGGCTCGCCAAACACAACATGGCGTCCGATCTCAATTCCAGCCAATTTTAGCTTGAAAATGTCAAACGGCGCTCCTTTCCTTCTGAGCCCTGCCGTGCACCCAAAAAGTGGTTCCCCCTCAGATGTGGGGTATCAGCGTACTCAGGACAAATTGGACAACAACTTTTGAGGTCCATTTCCTCTTTTTACCCTTGGGAAAATTAAAAAATTATTGCTGAAAGATCATTTTTGTGACTAAAAAGTTAAATGTTAATTTTTTCCTTCCATGTTGCTTCTGCTGCTGTGAAACACCTGAAGGGTTAATAAACTTCTTGAATCTGGTTTTGAGCACCTTGAGGGGTGCAGTTTTCAGAATGGTGTCGCTTTTGGGTATTTTCTGCCATATAGACCCCTCCAAGTGACTTCAAATGTGAGGTGGTCCCTAAAAAAATGGTTTTGTAAATGTTGTTGTAAAAATGAGAAATTGCTGGTCAAATTTTAACCCTTATAACTTCCTAGAAAAAAAAAATGTTTCCAAAATTGTGCTGATGTAAACTAGACATGTGGGAAATGTTATTTATTAACTATTTTGTGTCACATAACTCTCTGGTTTAACAGAATAAAAATTAAAAATTTGAAAATTGTGAAATTTTCAAAATTTTAGCCAAATTTCCGTTTTTTTCACAAATAAACGCAAGTTGTATCGAATAAATTTTACCACCATCATGAAGTACAATATGTCACAAGAAAACAATCTCAGAATCGCGCCAAGATCCGTTGAAGCGTTTCGGAGTTATAACCTCATAAAGAGACAGTGGTCAGAAATGTAAAAATTGGCCCGGTCATTAACGTGCAAACCACCCTTGGGGGTAAAGGGGTTAAAGAGGCTTATGAAGGAAAAAAGTAAGAGAAAAAGTACATTTTTTATATATAGTTAATATGTTCTGTATTATTTTCAATGTTAATTCCTCATGGTTTTCATTCTTTTACTTTAACAGGGTAAAAATTGTCCTGATAATGTGATGGACAGAGTGCTGAAAAGTGAACTGAAGCTATGACTCCATCACATCATCTGGAAGAAATGACCGGTATCTTGAAAACTGAAAGGAAACTATATACAGTGGGGCAAAAAAGTATTTAGTCAGTCAGCAATAGTGCAAGTTCCACCACTTAAAAAGATGAGAGGCGTCTGTAATTTACATCATAGGTAGACCTCAACTATGGGAGACAAACTGAGAAAAAAAAATCCAGAAAATCACATTGTCTGTTTTTTTATCATTTTTTTGCATATTATGGTGGAAAATAAGTATTTGGTCAGAAACAAACAATCAAGATTTCTGGCTCTCACAGACCTGTAACTTCTTCTTTAAGAGTCTCCTCTTTCCTCCACTCATTACCTGTAGTAATGGCACCTGTTTAAACTTGTTATCAGTATAAAAAGACACCTGTGCACACCCTCAAACAGTCTGACTCCAAACTCCACTATGGTGAAGACCAAAGAGCTGTCAAAGGACACCAGAAACAAAATTGTAGCCCTGCACCAGGCTGGGAAGACTGAATCTGCAATAGCCAACCAGCTTGGAGTGAAGAAATCAACAGTGGGAGCAATAATTAGAAAATGGAAGACATACAAGACCACTGATAATCTCCCTCGATCTGGGACTCCACGCAAAATCCCACCCCGTGGGGTCAGAATGATCACAAGAACGGTGAGCAAAAATCCCAGAACCACGCGGGGGGACCTTGTGAATGAACTGCAGAGAGCTGGGACCAATGTAACAAGGCCTGCAATAAGTAACACTATGCCACCATGGACTCAGATCCTGCAGTGCCAGACGTGTCCCACTGCTTAAGCCAGTACATGTCCGGGCCCGTATGAAGTTTGCTAGAGAGCATTTGGATGATCCAGAGGAGTTTTGGGAGAATGTCCTATGGTCTGATGAAACCAATCTGGAACAGTTTGGTAGAAACACAACTTGTCGTGTTTGGAGGAAAAAGAATACTGAGTTGCATCCATCAAACACCATACCTACTGTAAAGCATGGTGGTGGAAACATCATGCTTTGGGGCTGTTTCTCTGCAAAGGGGCCAGGACGACTGATCCGGGTACATGAAAGAATGAATGGAGCCATGTACCGTGAGATTTTGAGTGCAAACCTCCTTCCATCAGCAAGGGCATTGAAGATGAAACGTGGCTGGGTCTTTCAACATGACAATGATCCAAAGCACACCGCCAGGGCAACGAAGGAGTGGCTTCGTAAGAAGCATTTCAAGGTCCTGGAGTGGCCTAGCCAGTCTCCAGATCTCAACCCTATAGAAAACCTTTGGAGGGAGTTGAAAGTCCGTGTTGCCAAGCGAAAAGCCAAAAACATCACTGCTCTAGAGGAGATCTGCATGGAGGAATGGGCCAACATACCAACAACAGTGTGTGGCAACCTTGTGAAGACTTACAGAAAACGTTTGACCTCTGTCATTGCCAACAAAGGATAAATTACAAAGTATTGAGATGAAATTTTGTTTCTGACCAAATACTTATTTTCCACCATAATATGCAAATAAAATGTTAAAAAAAACAGACAATGTGATTTTCTGGATTTTTTTTCTCAGTTTGTCTCCCATAGTTGAGGTCTACCTATGATGTAAATTACAGACGCCTCTCATCTTTTTAAGTGGTGGAACTTGCACTATTGCTGACTGACAATACTTTTTTGCCCCACTGTACGAAGCGTATTAGCATATTAAAAAATGTTATTATGCCATTCAAAGTGAAAAGGCTTTATTTTCTGATACCCTTAACCCATTCACGACCAACACCGTACATGCATGGCGCTCCTCAGACGGGAATAAATGGAGGGAGCTCAGGAGCGGAGCCTGCCCTATTACCAGTAGATGATGGCTGTTTCATTTGGCCATCATCTACCGTGAGTGGAGTACAACATTTACAGCAAGTGTCCTGGTGGGGCGCCCTATTCTAACGGCTCATCCGTGATTGCAATGATGGCTGGGGGCCTGCTGACGATACACCAGTGAATGCCAGCTTCTTGCTGGTAATCCTAGGAGACAGTAATTCATTCTATATACAGAAATACTTTGCTATTGCTGTATATTAGTACATGTGATTGGATGATCGCAGGTTCAAATACCCCAAGGGCACTACCAAATACAGTAAAAAGTTGATCTGATGATTTCTGCTACACATAGCAAGGCTGGAGCCCTGCTATGTGTAACACAGTGATCAGATGATTGCACCCTCAGGCCTCCTAAGGGGACTACTAGAAGCAAAAAGTGTAGAAAAAAAAATATAAAACAGTTGAAATCATCCCTTTTGCCTCATTCAAAAAAAAAAACAAAAAAAAAAAAAAATCAAGATACACATTGATGGGGAAAAAAAAAAAAAAAAGTTATTGCTCTGGAAAAAAAAGGGCCCAAAAAACGAAAACACAAAAACGGAAAATCTGAAGTTCGCGAAGGCGTTCAGGGTAGTTGATGACATGCCAGCGTAATAACAGTAGAAAACATGACAATGAGCACAGTATAATAAGGATATACAAAAAACTATATATGTGGGGAATTTGGTTTTATAGATGTGAGAATGTGAACAGAATTCCTATGGAAAGTCTCTCTACTTTGATAATTAAAAAAATAATAAATAATAATAATAATAAAAAATCAGGATAAAACCTTAAAGAAGGACTCTGCTTCTTTCAGAATAATTTTACTGTTTTCATGAAAAGCCACCAGAATCGCTACAAGGAGTCCAGGCAGTGTGTCTCGGAAGTGTAATGCCATTTCTGTGGGTATGATCTCTCTTTCTCTACGTCTTATAATAAGCCTCGGTTCATCCAGGAAACCGTACAGAAGCTGCATCTGAAAGCAGAAGAATCGTAAAATTTACATGCACATCTCTAGGGCAATGAATAAAGAGATTGATTAATAACCTAAATCACCGTTTTTCCTTAAATGCCTAAGGATAATAGCTCTAATGATCCCAATATACCTTTTCTGCTCATTTTCATCTGGTTTTGTACCTCTTTTGCTTCCTGTGCCCTAGCACCAGCTCTCACTTCCTCTGCAGAATCATCTGCTCCTTTCTGACTTCAGTTTCCACCATTCCTTGTGTTAAGCTACAAGCCAGAAATGAGCGCAGACCTGTAACTCCACCTAAACCCCTCACATTCCTCCCCCAGAGTTTCTACCTGCATCAGCACAGTAACCTGCACAAGACATACTTACAGGTACTAGAAGACACATGCAAAACACCAGAACAGCAGCTCTGGCAATAAAGATTATCCATTACTGTTTGAGTGACTGGAATGGGTGGACGGATGGGAAGAGAGATACAGTTATATGAAAAAGTTTTGGCACCCCTATTAATCTTAAGCTTAATGTTTTATAAAAATTGTTTTTTTGCAACAGCTATTTCAGTTTCATATATCTAATAACTGTTGGACACAGTAATGTTTCTACCTTGAAATGAGGTTTATTGTACAAACAGAAAATGTGCAATCTGCATTCAAACAAAATTTGACAGGTGCATAAGTATGGGCCCCCCACCAGAAAAGTGACATTAATATTTAGGAGATCTTCCTTATGCAAAAATAACAGCCTCAAGTCGCTTCCTGTAGCTTTTAACCCCTTTCTGCCATTGGACGTAATATTCCGTCCATGTGGGGTGGGCCTTAATTCCCAAGGACGGAATATTACGTCCAGCGCGATCGGCCGCGCTCACGGGGGAGCGCCGCCGATCGCGGCCGGGTTTCAGCTGCTTATCGCAGCTGACATCCGGCACTATGTGCCAGGAGAAATCACGGACCGCCCCCGGCACATTAACCCCCGGCACACCGCGATCAAAGATGATCGCGATGTGCCGGCGGTGCAGGGAAGCATCGCGCAGGGAGGGGGCTCCCTGCGGGCTTCCCTGAGACCCCCGCAGCAACGCGATGTGATCGCGTTGCTCCGGGGGTCTCCTACCTCCCTCCCTGCAGTAAGTCCCGGATCCAAGATGGCCGCGGATCCGGGTCCTGCAGGGAGGGAGGTGGCTTACCAAGTGCCTGCTCAGAGCAGGCACTTGGTAACGCTGCACTGCTCTCAGACAGATCGGTGATCTGTCAGAGTGCTGTGCAAACTGGCAGATCACCGATCTGTATTGTCCCCCCCTGGGACAAAGTAAAAAAAAAAAAATTTCCAAGTGTGTAAAAAAAAAAAAAAAAAAAAAAAAATCCTAAATAAAAAAAAAAAAAAAAAAAAAAATATTATTCCCATAAATACATTTCTTTATCTAAATAAAAAAAAAACAATAAAAGTACACATATTTAGTATCGCCGCGTCCGTAACGACCCGACCTATAAAACTGGCCCACTAGTTAACCCCTTCAGTAAACACCGTAAGAAAAAAAAAAAAAAAAAAACGAGGCAAAAAACAACGCTTTATTATCATACCGCCAAACAAAAAGTGGAATAACACGCGATCAAAAAGACGGATATAAATAACCATGGTACCGCTGAAAGCGTCATCTTGTCCCGCAAAAAATGAGCCGCCATACAGCAACATCAGCAAAAAAATAAAAAAGTTATAGTCCTCAGAATAAAGCGATGCAAAAATAATTATTTTTTTCTATAAAATAGTTTTTATCGTATAAAAGCGCCAAAACATTAAAAAAATGATATAAATGAGGTGTCGCTGTAATCGTACTGACCCGAAGAATAAAACTGCTTTATCAATTTTACAAAACGCGGAACGGTATAAACGCCTCCCCCAAAAGAAATTCATGAATAGCTGGTTTTTGGTCATTCTGCCTCATCACAAAAATCGGAATAAAAAGCGATCAAAAAATGTCACGTGCCCGAAAATGTTACCAATAAAAACGTCAACTCGTCCCGCAAAAAACAAGACCTCACATGACTCTGTGGACTCAAATATGGAAAAATTATAGCTCTCAAAATGTGGTAACGCAAAAAATATTTTTTGCAATAAAAAGCGTCTTTCAGTGTGTGACGGCTGCCAATCATAAAAATCCGCTAAAAAACCCGCTATAAAAGTAAATGAAAAAAATGTATTTATTTCCATTTTCCCATTAGGGTTAGGGTTAGGGCTAGGGCTAGGGTTAGCATTAGGGCTAGGGCTAGGATTAGGGCTAGGGCTAGGGTTAGGGCTAAGGTTAGGGTTAGGGTTAGGGCTTGGGTTAGGGCTAGGGTTGGGGCTACAGTTAGGGTTGGGGCTAAAGTTAGGGTTAGGGTTTAGATTACATTTACAGTTGGGAATAGGGTTGGGATTAGGGTTAGGGGTGTGTCTGGGTTAGAGGTGTGGTTAGGGTTACCATTGGGATTAGGGTTAGGGGTGTGTTTGGATTAGGGTTTCAGTTATAATTGGGGGGTTTCCACTGTTTAGGCACATCAGGGGGATCTCCAAACGCGACATGGCGACCGATCTCAAATCCATCCAATTCTGCATTGAAAAAGTAAAACAGTGCTCCTTCCCTTCCGGGCTCTCCCGTGTGCCCAAACAGGAGTTTACCCCAACATATGGGGTATCAGCGTACTCAGGACAAATTGGGCAACAACTATTGGGGTCCAATTTCTCCTGTTACCCTTGGGAAAATACAAAACTGGGGGCTAAAAAATAATTTTTGTGGGAAAAAAAGAGATTTTTTATTTTCACGGCTCTGCGTTATAAACTGTAGTGAAATACTTGGGGGCTCAAAGTTCTCACAACACAACTAGATAAGTTCCTTGGGGGGTCTAGTTTCCAATATGGGGTCACTTGTCGGGGGTTTCTACTGTTTAGGTACATTAGGGGCTCTGCAAACACAATGTGACGCCTGCAGACCATTCCATCTAAGTCTGTATTCCAAATGGCGCTCCTTCCCTTCCGAGCCCTCCCATGCGCCCAAACGCTGGTTCTCCCCCACATATAGGGTATCAGCGCACTCAGGACAAATTGCACAACAACTTTTGGGGTCCAATTTCTCCTGTTACCCTCAGGAAAATACAAAACTGGGGGTTAAAAAATTATTTTTGTGGGAAAAAATTTTTGTTTTAGTTTTACGGCTCTGCATTATAAACTTCTGTGAAGCTCTTATTGGGTCAAAGTGCTCACCACACATCTAGATAAGTTCCTTAGGGGGTCTACTTTTCAAAATGGTGTCACTTGTGGGGGGTTTCAATGTTCAGGTACATCAGTGGCTCTCCAAACGCAACATGGCGTCCCATCTCAATTCCTGTCAATTTTGCATTGAAAGGTCAAACGGCGCTCCTTCCCTTCCGAGCTCTCCCATGCGCCCAAACAATGGTTTACCCCCACGTATGGGGTATCAGAGTACTCAGGACAAATTGTGCCACAACTTTTGTGGTCCAATTTCTTCTCTTACCATTGGGAAAATAAAAAATTGGGGGCGAAAAGATAATTTTTGTGAAAAAAAAATGATTTTTTATTTTTACGGTTCTGCATTATAAACTTCTGTGAAGCACTTGGTGGGTCAAAGTGCTCACCACACCTCTAGATAAGTTCATTAGGGGGTCTACTTTCCAAAATGGTGTCACTTGTGGGGGGTTTCAATGTTTAGGCACATCAGTGGCTCTCCAAACGCAACATGGCGTCCCATCTCAATTACAGTCAATTTTGCATTGAAAAGTCAAATGGCGCTCCTTCCCTTCCGAGCTCTGCCATGCGCCCAAACTGTGGTTAACCCCCACATATGGGGTATCAGCGTACTCAGGACAAATTGTACAACAACGTTTGGGGTCCATTTTCTCCTGTGACCCTTGGTAAAATAAAACAAATTGGAGCTGAAGTAACTTTTTTGTGAAAAAAAGTTAAATGTTAATTTTTATTTAAACATTCCAAAAATTCCTGTGAAGCACCTGAAGTGTTAATAAACTTCTTGAATGTGGTTTTGAGAACCTTGAGGGGTGCAGTTTTTAGAATGGTGTCACACTTGGGTATTTTCTATCATATAGACCCCTCAAAATGACTTCAAATGAGATGTGGTCCCTAAAATAAAATGGTGTTGTAAAAATGAGAAATTGCTGGTCAACTTTTAACCCTTATAACTCCCTAACAAAAAAAAGTTTTGGTTCCAAAATTGTGCTGATGTAAAGTAGACATGTGGGAAATGTTACTTATTAAGTATTTTGTGTGACATATCTCTGTGATTTAATTGCATAAAAATTCAAAGTTGGAAAATTGCGAAATTTTCAAAATTTTCGCCAAATTTCCATTTTTTTCACAAATAAACGCAGGTAATATCAAAGAAATTTTACCACTATCATGAAGTACAATATGTCACGAGAAAACAATGTCAGAATCACCGGGATCCGTTGAAGCGTTCCAGAGTTATAACCTCATAAAGGGACAGTGGTCAGAATTGTAAAAATTGGCCCGGTCCATAACGTGCAAACCACCCTTGGGGGTAAAGGGGTTAAAGGGACACTGTCACCTGAATTTGGAGGGAACAATTTTCAGCCATGGAGGCGGGGTTTTTGGGTGTTTGATTCACCCTTTCCTTACCCGCTGGCTGCATGCTGGCTGCAATATTGGATTGAAGTTCATTCTCTGTCCTCCATAGCGTAGTACATGCCTGCACAAGGCAATCTTGCCTTGCGCAGGCATGTACTACACTATGGAGGACAGAGAATGAACTTCAATCCAATATTGCAGCCAGCATGCAGCCAGCGGGTAAGGAAAGGGTGAATCAAACACCCAAAAACCCCGCCTCCATGGCTGAAGATTGTTCCCTCCAAATTCAGGTGACAGTGTCCCTTTAATGAGTTCCTGGATCCTGGATGAAGGTATTTTTGACAATTCCTCTTTACAAAACAATTCCAGTTCAGTTAAGTTTGATGGTCGCCGAGCATGGACAGCCCTCTTCAAATGATCCCACAGATGTTCAATGATATTCAGGTCTGGGGACTGGGATGGCCATTCCAGAACAGTGTAATTGTTCCTGAATGCCAGAGTAGATTTGGAGCGGTGTTTTGGATCATTGTCTTGCTGAAAGATCCATCCCCTGCGTAACTTCAACTTTGTCACTGATTCATGAACATTATTGTCAAGAATCTGCTGATACGGAGAGGAATCCATGCATCCTTCAACTTTAACAAGATTCCCGGTGCCGGCATTGGCCACACAGCCCCAAAGCATGATGGAACCTCCACCAAATTTTACTGTGGGTAGCAAGTGTTTTCTTGGAATGCTGTGTATTTTGGCCGCCATGCGTAACGCCTTTTTGTATGACCAAATAACTCAATCCTGGTTTCATCAGTCCACAGGACCTTCTTCCAAAAAGAAATTGGCTTCTTCAAATGTGCTTTTGCATACCTCAGCCGACTGTTTGTGGCGTGCTTGCAGAAACGGCTTCTTTCGCATCACTCTCCCATACAGCTTCTCCTTGTGCAAAGTGCGCTGTATAGTTGACCGATGCACAGTGACACCATCTGCAGCAAGTTGATGCTGCAGCTCTCTGGAGGTGGTCTGATGATTGTCCTTGACTGATCTCACCATTCTTCTTCCCTGCCTTTCTGATGTTTTTCTTGGCCTGCCACTTCTGGCCTTAACAAGAACTGTACCTGTGTTCTTCCATTTCCTTACTATGTTCCTCACAGTGGAAATTGACAGGTTAAATCTCTGAGACAGCTTTTTGTATCCTTCCCCTGAACAACTATGTTGAATAATCTTTGTTTTCAGATCATTAGACAGTTGTTTTGGGGAGCCCATGATGCCACTCTTCAGAGGAGAGTCAAACAGGAGAACAACTTGCAAGTGGCCACATTAAGTAGCTTTTCTCATGATTGCATACACCTGGCTATGAAGTTAAAAACTTAATGAGGTTAGAAAACCAAAAAAAGTGCTTTAGTAAGTCAGTAAAAAGTAGGTAGGTGTATTTAAAACAAGAAAATGATAATGGTGCCCATACTTATGCACCTGTCAAATTTTGTTTGAATGCAGATTGCACATTTTCTGTTAGTACAATAAACCTCGTTTCAAGGCAAAAACATTACTGTGTCCAACAGTTATTAGATATATGAAACTGAAATAGCTGTTGCAAAAAAAACAATTTTTATAAAACATTAAGCTTAAGATTAATAGGGGTGCCCAAACTTTTTCATATAACTGTATGAATGTATTCATATAATAGAGGGAATGCAGCAGGGTATATATACATTACACAGGGTGTATGCACATACAGACAGAAAGAGCTGGGTCTGCAACAGCATGCACAGGTACAGTGAGCTCTGCTGAATGAAGGTCTGCACACCAACATGCAAGCCACGCCCACCTGGCACTTTCCAAAGCTCTCAGGTACATGACATCCCAGAAGTCAGGATCCTCAGCCAGAGATCATGTGACCAGAGGAGTTGTTACAGCTGGATTTGAGAAGGCACAATATTTAGTAGAGGGGTTACCTCCGGCACTTTGCTCCCATGATAGGGGCTAGTAAAGCAGTGGCCTACCCCAAAAATGATCTGTGAGGCCCAAGTTATCAGACTGGGTCACACATTACAGTTACATCCATTAGTGTATGAAGTGATGACACCACTGCAATGTCATCACTTGCCCTTAGGCTTTATTCAAGCATCAGTGAGTTTTTTCACAGGCTGTTTTCCACCAGTGTGCTGAATCTTATTTTGGTCTGTGTCCATTATTGCCATCTGCACAAGACATATGTTTTTCTCATGTGAAAAATTAAATAATAACAACACTGACAGAACATGAAAGAAATACTGATGTGTGAATAGGGCCTGAATATAACAGACAATTCCTTCCATATCTATTACTTAAAGAACTTGTCCACTACTTGTACAACTTCTTGTCAAAGCTTATACTCCTCCCCTCCCGTGGCGGCACTGTTCTTGCGGTGTCAGCACTCGCTCTGCCCGGGCTTCCGTGTTGCTGTGACCGGTGACCCCGGCACCAATCAGCGTCACCGTCTCCACCTCCTGTCGAATTGAACATGAAGAGGAAATCAGGGATCAGCAGCTGCAGCCCAGACTTCCTCTTAATGTTCGATTTGTTTGAAGGTGGAGACAGTGACACCAACGCTGATTGAGTCACAACAACCGCACAGGAGCCCTGGGAGAGTGAGTGCCGACACCACGGACACAGCACCGGCCCGGGAGTGGAGTATAGACTATTGTTTTATGGGGGCCAAACATTTTGATCAAGACGGGGTTGTCCTAGTAGTGGACAACCCCTTTAAGTGTAAAGGTTGATAACGTTATGGTGATTTGGTCTAAATTCATCCCAAACATAATGCCCCGTTCTGTCCATACATTATCATTGTGAAAGACTGGTCAGCTTTGACATGGAAAAAATAATTTGCACGTTTGTTGCAGTCTACAATATCCATTCCTTCATTCACTTTCAGCCACCAGGTAAGCTGCTCTTCACACATTCAGTATTTGGTCAGTATTTTACATCAGTATTTGTAAGCCAAAATCAGGAGTGGAGCAATCAGATAAGAAAAGTAAAACCGAAACACATGCACCATTTTTCACTTACTCCTGATTTTGGCTTACAGATACTGATGTAAAATATCGATCGAGTCAATGTGGCCTTAGTCCCAGACTTTTCTCACGTGGATGTGTCCCTTCAGTAACACCTGCTGGATAGGAGGTCTGTGTGTACATGGTAATGCTACCTTCACTAGCTCTTGTGTATCAGCAGAGCTTCATTCTTGGGCTGATTTCCACAGCTCAGGAAAGATCTGGTCTCCATTGTGCCATCAGTCAATGTGCTAAGGAGTAGAGATGAGCGAACATCGTCGGCTCCCTCCTTATGACAGGCTATAGCGCTTACCGAAGAAGCTGCATCAGGAACTCTGATACCTGGAGCGCTCCCGATGATCAGATGTTTGGTGCCGCAGCTGCACGTGTCGCGGCTGTGTGACAATCTCAATGCATGCATGGAGAGCCTGTGTGTTATGACTGTCACACGGTGGCGTCACATGCAGCTACGGCACCGAACAGCTGATCATCGGGAGTGATCCACGTATCAGAGTTCCCGATGCAGCTTCTCCAGCTTGCCGAATAAGGAGGGAGCCGGCAATGTTCGCTCATCTCTACTGAGGAGTATAGGATTTCCCCCTTTCCTCACCGCAGTCTCCCAGAGATACTGTGTATGCATGTAAAGAGAAATGTGTGTGATTTACCTCCTCCTTGCAGACAGCCATGAGGCTGCTTTTCTTCCTATCTATGCTGTAATCTGCACTCCTAGGAAACCTACGGTAAATGCTTTCCCTACTCTCTAATCTGCCAAGTGCATCCTTCCCCTCAGCAGCTTCTCACTAGGAGCGTTCATTCACACTTATGGGTAGATCACCTTTCTAATAAATGGAGAAAAATCAGTTAACAGGAACATGCAGCTGAACTTCCGCTACAACATCATCCACAACATAAGCAAGTGTGCATTTTTTTCTCAGTCTTCGGCAAGTAATCAGATGTTTTCATACCTCTGAATGACGCTGCATCGCTGCCTCATAAGCCTGAAGATCTTGCATTTTCAGCGCCATGGCTGCTTTTGTTAGAGAAATCAGGGCTGAAGGTTCTGATGCCTCTAAGGTTTCCAAAAAGTCCAATGCTCTTTGGGGGCAAGCATTATCCATACAAGGACTGCACAAAGCATGAGGCAGCTGGCTTGGTTCTGTCGCAAAAAAAATCTGCAAGACTGTGTGCGCCACCGTCTGGGGGAAGAGAAACAGAGCAATCACCCATGCTAAAACGTCAAGCACTAAGATAAGGCGAGCGACAGATCATAAACACATCCGATTTCTTTTGCTGGATAAAAGCATAGAGTCAAAGTTATATGATCTTTTACAGCTAAAACTAGCGGTCTGTGACCTTTACATTTTCTGGATTACAGATTAGAGACTAATGGGAAGCAGAGGGTATATAATTCCAACAGGAAAATTAGCTACATTATTTTAGGAGTTAGCTTATAGGATCACTACTTTTAAGTAAACTTCAGAATAAACTGTCTTGTGCGTATATGAGGAATAACACTATATCTTGCCATTTTACTTCTTGTATCCTGCATTTTCATCATTTTTCCTATGCATGTTCCATTTTCAATTTGCTCTAAGCTTGTGGGAAGAGACAAGCTACTATGAATTTTCATTCCTCTATAGCAGAGGTCCCCAACTCCAGTCCTCAAGGCCCACCAACAGGTCATGTTTTCAGGATTTCCTTAGTCTTGCCCAGGTAATAATTGCATCACCTGTGCAATGCAAAGGAAATCCTGAAAACATGACCTGTTGGTGGGCCTTGAGGACTGGAGTTGGGGACCTCTGCTCTATAGCACCCATAGAGAAACAACAGAAGCTCCAACATTATACAGCAGTACTGAGGTGCCTGGATGCCAATCAGCTCTTGGGTGATGTAAAAGACTTGTTAGAAAGCTCAGTACAATCTTTCAATGTCTCCCTCTGCCTGTTTCCTCTTCCTGCTCCTCACTCCTCCTCCCCTCTTCTTAGAGTATAATAGCTGTGTCACATGACACCAAACTGAGCTGGCAGCTCTATTTTTCTGAGCAAAACAAATCTGAGCTGGATATTCAGAGAATATGACAAATTTAGGAGGCAGGGGAGAAAGAAGAGGTGCACTACAGTAAAGTTAGCGGTAAAAATGATATTCCAGGAAGACAGACCATGCCATGTCTGCTTCTTCCCATCTGTTAGTGCCAACTCCAGTACAAATTACCCATTATAAGAAAGTTTCTATAGTTTTCTTCTCAAACTACATCAACGCTATATATGGCTTGATTACAACCATTATTACAAAAGAAGTCAAATCACTATCAGGAAATTTTCTATTTTTTTTTTCAACACCAGGGATTCACCTTTTTGGGCAATTCTTTTCTTACTTGAATGCATGCAATTGGAAATTAAAAAAAATATTTTTTCCATTGGCTTTCATGAAAAATAATGCCCCATTTGCAGGGGCGGATACAGACTGCAGAGGGCCCCTGTGCAAGAAATCTTACCGGGCCCCCCGCCCCCTCCATAGGTTGTAATATTTATTATCAGTTTAGAACACAACTATCAACTCTAAATAATAAATTTAAGTTCCATACTTAATAACTGAATATAACACAAAGCAGTCATGCAATTGATGTCATATCTGCACAGAAGACACTCGCAGATCATCCTGTCAGCCAATCACAGATGTGCTTGTAAGGCTAGGTTCACACTGCGTTAACAGCAGCCCATTCAACACATGCGTTAAACGGGCTGCGTTAACACAAGTGCTGACATGCCATCGCGCTAGTGCAGATAGAGGACACAAAAGAGCACAATGAGGCCAAAAGTACTCTGTAATCACAGTAATCAGCAAGTGCTAGTCAAAAGATGGAGAAAAAAACAGGGTATTTAGTGGATACGTTTTTTTGCAAAAAAAAAAAATGTATACTAAGCTGCTCCACCAATCGTCAAGGTATACCCATATAGAGCAGTCCTAACTAATGTATATAATCCCTATCTGATATATTTAAAAACCTGATCATCTGTATAGTACCTGTATAAGCAGGGTTCAGAGAGGGAATACCATGTGGACAATTATAGAGCCAGAAACACATGGGCTACTTGCACATTGCACAAGTCTGTAGGAACACGTTCACACACTGTGCTCTTTTGGGTCTTCAAGTTTCTTGGTGGTGTGTGAACGAGTTCCTACAGACTTGTTCAATGTGCAAGTAGCCCATGTGTTTCTGCTTCTATAATTGTTTTCTTGTTTCTACAAGACTGAGGAGTCCACCACTCCTTATGGGTCAATTGCACTAAAGCTGTTCCATCCAGCATGTCCACATGGATATTCCCTCTCTGAACCCTGCTTATACAGGTACTATACAGATGATCAGGTTTTTAAATACATCACATCAGATAGAGATTATATACATTAGTTAGGACTGCTCTATATGGGTATACCTTGAAGATTGGTGAAGCAGCTTAGTACACATTTTTTTGCAAAAAAAGTATCAACTAAATACTCTGTTTTTTTTCATCTTTTGACTAGAACTTGCTTATTACTGTGATTTTTTTATAACAGTATTTTTGGCCTCACTGCTCTTTTGTGTCTTCAAGTTTGTTGGTGGTGTGTGAACGTGTTCCTACAGACTTGTTCAATGTGCAAGTAGTCCATGCGTTTCTCGTTCTAGTGCAGATAGAGCATCTGCTTGCTCTATCTACGCTAGCGGTGCCGAACCCAGAAACGCTGCAGCCCATGTCCCAGGGTCCGTCACTCAATGATGGCACATCGCTAGTGCACGCCCATTTTGGGCATGCGCTAGCGATGCTTCCAACATAGGGCTTAATGGCGGCGTTAACGGACTACTTTATGCCACGGTGTAACGCAGTCCGTCTAATGAACTACGGAAACGTAATGTGAACCCAGCCTAAGGCAGTGTGTGATTGTCTGAGAGGTAACCATGCACAAATGTCACTGTGCACTCCATATAACCTTAAACATGTACCAGACGCTCTGTAGATCTCTATCCCCATCCACCCCCTATATGGTGGATCGATCATTTTAATACATTTATTTAAGGGGGGGGGGGGAGGGCAGCCCTTCCCCTACCTAGACCAGTGATTAATTCATTCCTCCCCTCACCCCCCTATTTTCATGTTTAATGTAAAGACCCAGTCCCGTGGATCACTGAGGCTCTGGGAAGAGTGCACTGGGAGTACTGCACGTGCACAGCAACAGTGAGTCACAAGCAGAGCAAGCTTCAGTGACTCACTGTGACTGAGAGGCCCTCCCTCCTCTCTTCCTGGTCCAGCATCTGCTACCTGTCACCTCACCGCAGACCGCAGCAGTGACAGCCGGCAAGACAGCAGCATAATATATGCTAGCAGGTGAGGACGGGGGCCGCTTAACTGTCATTTCACGGGCAGCACGGTGGCGCAGTGGATAGCACAGCAGCCTTGCAGCGTTGGAGTCCTGGGTTCATGCCCCACTAAGGACAACATCTGCAAAGAGTTTGTATGTTCTCTCCGTGTTTGCGTGGGTTTCCTCCGGGGTACTCCGGTTTCCTCCCACATTCCAAAGACATACTGATAGGGAATTTAGATTGTGAGCCCCAATGGGGACAGCAACGATAATGTGTGCAACCTGTAAAGCGCTGCGGAATATGTTAGCCCTATATAAAAATAAAGATTATTATTATTATCACAGGCATGCAGCAGGGCGGGCCCCCTGCTTCTACTGCTAGCAGTAATACTGTCGCCGGTTGTCATTCACATTCATTGCTTTGTATGGGGGCCCCCTCCCGCTCTGGGCCCCTGTGCGGTTGCACAGGTTGAACAGTCTGTATGTCCACCCATGACCATTTGCATCCTATAGCCATTGTATTAAACAGTCTGTTGCTGGCTGCAGAATGAGGTGTTGGAATCGTCCACATCAATCGGATGTGTTGGGAACGAGATTCTGTGGCACAGAATATAGATGACAGGTTCTCCTCCTGCCCTTGTTAGTACAGATTTCCTCACAGACTGCACGGCTCTCCAGGTCATACAACGGCTGCCGGTGAAGGAGCATGTGACAAATATTTAATGAAATCCAATTGCAAAAAATATTTTTAGCTTCAATTGCATGCATTTAAGAAACAAAATTGCCACAAAGGTGGACAACCCCTTCAAATCAGCATACCGTATATACTCGAGTATAAGCCAAGATTATCAACCCATTTTTTAGGCTGAAAGTGCCCCTCTCGGCTTATACTCGAGTCATTGTCCCAGGGGGTCGGCGGGGGAGGGGGAGCAGCGGCTGTGACATACTCACCTGCTCCAGGCGCGGTCCCTGCACATCCCTGGTTCTCCGGGCGCTGACAGCTTCTTACAGCGTTGAGCGGTCACATGGTACCGCTCATTACAGTGATGAATATGGACCCAACTCCACTCCCATAGGGGTGGAGCCGCATATTCATTATTGTAATGAGCAGTAACGGTGACCGCTCAATGCTGGAAGCTGTCAGCGCCCGGAGAACCAGGGACGTGCAGGGACCGAGCCAGGAGCAGGTGAGTATAATGGGGAGGGGGAGCACTGTGCGATATTCACCTCTCCTCGCTCCGGCGCCGCTGTGTATTCCGCGTCCTCTGCAGTGACGCTCAGGTCAGAGGGCGCGATGACGTGGTTAGCCTGCGCCCTCTGCCTGAACATTAGTGCAGAGGATGCGGAAGACACACCGGCGCCAGAACGAGGACAGGTGAATATTGCAAGTGTCAGGGGCCTGAGCGATGAGAGGCGAGTATGTGATTTTTTTTCCTTATTAAATCGCAGCAACAGCATATGGGGCAAATATCTCTATGGAGCATCTTATGGGGCCATAATCAGCATTTGTGGAGCACTATATGGGGCAAATGTGTCTATGGAGCATCTTATGGGGCCATTATTAACCTTTGTGCAGCATTATATGGGTCATATTTTAATATGGAGCATCTTTTGGGGCCCATCATGAACTGTATGGAGCATTATATGGGGCTCCTGATTCAATATGGATATTGAAAAACACTTAACTTACTGATATCTCAATTAATTTTACTTTTATTGGTACCTATTTTTATTTTCGAAATTTACCAGTAGCTGTTGCATTTTTCCACCCTAGGCTTATACTCAAGTCATTAGGTTTTCCACGTTTTTGTGGCAAAATTAGGGGGGGGGGGGGGGTCGGCTTATACTCGAGTATATATGGTAGCTTTAGGGCCAAAGATCTTGTCCTATCTTGGATCTCCTCATACCTTGCCAACCGCACATTTAGCGTTTCCTATTCCCATACTACCTCTTCGTCTCGCCCCCTCTCTTTTGGAGTCCACCAAGGCTCTGTCCTAGGACCCTTACTCTTCTGAATCTATAAACTCGGCCTGGGACAACTCATAAGGTCCTATGGCTTCCAGTACCATCTATATGCCAATAACACTCAGATCTACCTCTCTGGCCCAGATGTCACCTCTCTGTTCTCCAGAATCCCAGAGTGTCTATCGGCCATATCCTCCTCCTCTTGCTTCCTCAAGCTCAATGTGGACAAATCTGAACTCATTATCTTTCCTCCATAACGCATATCTTCCCTACCTTATCCATCTATCAAAATAAATGAAATAACACTTTCCCCTGTCCCCAAAATCCGCTGCCTCGGAGTAACCCTTGACTCTGCCCTGTCCTTCAAACCGCACATCCAAGCTCTCGCCACCTCCTGTCGCCTCCAGCTCAAAAATATTTCCATAATCCGTCCTTTCCTCCACCCACACTCTACCAAAATGCTTGTGAATGCCCTAATCATCTCCCGCCTTGACTACTGCAACATACTCCTCTGTGGCCTACCTTCTAACACTCTCGCACCCCTCCAGTCCATCCTTAACTCTGCTGCCCGACTAATCTCTCTCCTCGCTACACTCCTGCTTCCCCTCTTTGCAAATCCCTTCACTGGCTCCCAATTTTTCAGCGTATCCAGTTTAAATTACCAACACTGACCTACAAAGCCATCCATAACCTTTCTCCTCCATATATTTCCACACTAATCTCTCAATATCTTCCCTCACGTAATCTCCGGTCCTCCCAAGACCTCCTTCTCTCCTCCACGCTTATTCGCTCCTCACCCAATCGCCTCCAAGAGTTCTCCCGAATATCACCCATCCTCTGGAATTCAGTGCCCCAACACATCCGGTTATCCACTACTTTTGGATCCTTCAAAAGAAACCTGAAAACCCACCTCTTCAAGGAAGCTTACAGCCTGTAAAGACTGCACGGCCACCTCAACACCATTGGAGCTACTGCAACCCGCAACCTACTGTCTCCTTCCCCATAATCCTGTAGGGTCCTTGCCCCTCTGTATCAGTCTGTCATTGTTAGCTTTGTTTACTGTACGTGATTTGTATTTTTATGTAACCCCTTCTCATGTACAGCATGATGGAATTAATGGTGCTATATAAATAAACAATAATAATAATAATAGCTTGTGACTCTACAGGACAAAAATAAAGGCATTCATACGTCACTAAGCTTCTCATCAAGTTCTTCATAAAGTGAATGTTTGAGGTAAAACATGAAGCCTTTCCCGTAGTCTTGCTGCGAGTCTTTAGACCGGACACGATCTATAACATCGGACATGGATAAGCAGGACATTTTGTAGTAAGGGAGAGCGAGGTGGGAATTCTTTGTGTCCAAGCTGAAGACCATAAAAGAATGGAAAAATACACATGAATTATTGAATATGTAAAATAATACACTATGTTATGAAACCAAATACATCCACAAAGACCTTCAAAATGATTGTTTCTCTCATGTCTTAAAGGGGTTGTCCTTTAAAAAAAAAATGTTGAAGACATCATTTAGGTGGGAGTCAGACTGCCACAACCAGCACAGATTCTTAGGATGAAGTTGTGCCGCCCTTATGCACCAGTTGCATGGAGAAATCAATCCGAACTTCGCTGGGCTCCATAGATCATCATTTATTTTATATATTGCAGTAAATGGTTCAAGCAATCAAGGCTCAAGAGATTGCAGATTTAGGTCATATATGTGGAGATTTGCTCTAGTCACCATACCTCCTGACATAAAACGCAGTGAAACATGATTAAATTATATGAACTAATTTTGGGGTGCCATAAAAACACGAGTTCCCCATGCAAAAAAACAAAAAAAGCCATCAAACCGTGTCATCAATGGAAAAATTAATGGATCTCTAAAAGTGACATCATAAAGCGCAATTTTTTTCTTCTCATTTTTACGAATACAGAGAAGAAAAATCAAAGCAAAAAAACGAAATCATCACGCCATAAGAGGGCTAAAAACTATACATAATACGCAGATTTAGTGACTTCATATGATTTCCAAATGCTCACCTACTGAAGCAATCTCCCAAGTAAGCACAGCTCTCTCTGAATGCCGCCATCAGTTCCTTCTGGTCTTCAGAATCCACCAAATTTGGGTTTAATAATGCCGCTCTCAGCAAGAGGTGGGCTTCACTCAGGAGGTGAATACTGCCATGGGTCTTCACAGTCTCATATATCTTGCTGTACTCTAACTAGTAAAGACAGAAGATAGAATGGATGATCAAGAAAATTAAGTACAATATGTAATTAAATCCTGGCCAAAAAGTATGGCAACACAACCAACGTGTTTTTCTCAAGGCTCCAAATGCAGTATCATTATAGGCATCCATCTACCAAGACTTACAGTTCCTGGATTTGGGCTTACTCTTTACCTTCTAATTGCTTTATAGGATGCCGTTGAATGTCTTATTTGCACAGCTACTTCTATTCCAACATTCCTCATTAACTAAGAGGATCAGACTGGACTTTTTCAATTAATAAGCTTCTGTAGCTTTAGTTATTAAAAGGGTCCATAGGTGTAAAACAGTGTAAGTTATTACTTCATTAATCTTACCGTTTTATTGTTGACCCTCTTTCTTGGGTCGTCTACACTGAATATAAAGTGAGGTGCCTGTTTTCCATCTACATGCCAATGGCGCTGTAAATGTGGCAGAGGAGAGACATTCTGGAGGATACTCCGCGTGCTACAAAGACCATGGCACAGCGCAATCTACTCCTGCAATCTTACGGAAGTGTTTGTGCGGCTTCTCTGCACTTTGCCAGCACCGCTCTCATTTTTACATCTGTACAGTGGGTTGTGCTTGACTATTTTTTTTAAATCAGTAGAATATCGAGAGAGACTTCACGCACGTTGAGGTGAAATAGCGTCGAATAGCAGGCGCCGTCACATGAACGAGAGGACATGGTGTATACTATATTCACAGAAGATGACTGCGAGGAGCCGTGGTGAAAGCTTTGCTGTGGTCGTATTGATACACCTTGTAAATGAACACTAGTACTGGGAGAAAGGAACGACACAAATCTGATGCCACCAGATTGCATTATATATAATGTGCTCAATGTAATGGAAGCAAACAAGTCACCTTCACATCTGCCACTACAGCCCATCACCATAGCTTAGGCATCATACCAATAAAGGGGCAAAAAGACACCAAAAGACGACTGGAAAGTCCAGAAGGAATATAAGATATCAAATCTTTATTATACAAATATCCAAACCGGTATGGAAAAATAGTGGGCAATACCACATAAAATGAAATGCACAATCGCCAAAGGACCCACAGGAACCAGTGATTTCATTAAAGGGAACCTGTCACCTCCAAAATCGAAGGTGAGCCAAGCCCACCGGCATCAGGGGCTTATCTACAGCATTCTGTAATGCTGTAGATAAGCCCCCGATGTATCCTAAAAGATGAGAAAAAGAGGCTAGATTATACTCACTTGGGCGGGCGGTCCGATGGGCGGAGTGATCCGGTCCGGGGCCTCCCATCTTCTTACGATGACGTCCTTTTTTTGTCTTCACGCTGCGGCTCCGGCGTACTTTGTCTGCCCTGTTGAGTACTGCAGTGCGCAGGTGCTGGGCCTCTCTGACCTTTCCCGGCGCCTGCGCACTGCAGTACTTGGCTCTGCCCTCAACAGGGCAGACAAAGTAGACCGGAGAAGATGGGAGGCCCCGGACCACGACGCCCATCGGCCAGAACAGAACCGCCCCTGGGTGAGTATAATATAACCTCTTTTTCTCATCTTTCAGGATACATCTGGGGCTTATCTACAGCATTACAGAATGCTGTAGATAAGCCCCTGATGCCGGTGGGCTTAGCTCACCTTCGATTTTGGGGGTGACAGGTTCCTTTTAACAACCTGGGTGCAATCATACACCCTTTAGGTGTCATATGAATAATACTAGGTTATGAGTATTAAAGGGAATCTGTCACCCCAAAATTGGCCTATAAATTAATGCCACCGGCATCAGGGGCTTATCTACAGCATTCTGTAATGCTGTAGATAAGCCCCCGATGTATCCTGAAAGATAAGAAAAACAGGTTATATTATACTCACCTAGGGGCAGTCCAGCTGCAGTCCGGTCCGATGGGCGTCGCGATCCGGGTCCGGCACCTCCCATCTTCATACGATGATGTCCTCTTCTTGTCTTCCTGCCACGGCTCCTGCGCAGTCGTACTTTGTCTGCCCTGTTGAAAGCAAAGAACTGCAGTGCGCAGGCGCTGGGCCTCTCTGACCTTTCCCGGCGCCTGCGCACTGCAGTACTTTGCTCTGCCCTCATCAGGGCAGACAAAGTATGCATGCGCAGGAGCCGCAGCAGGAAAAAAAAAAAAAAAAAAGAAGAGGACAACATCTTATGAAGATGGGAGGCGCCGCAACACCCATCGGATCGCACCGCACCGGGATTGCCCCTGGGTGAGTATAATCTAACCTCTTTCTCATCTTTCAGGATACATCGGGAGCTTATCTACAACATTACAGAATGCTGTTGATAAGCCCCTGATGCCGGTGGCCTTAGTTTATAGGCCAATCTTGGGGTGACAGAGTCCCTTTACTGCCTAGACTTTATCCACCATAATAAATAATTTTACCATGTATTTTCTTTACCTAAGAAAAAGTGCTGGTGGTATAGGGATAGAAAATAGGGATTTTTGTGTACTCACTGTAAAATCTGTTTCTCCGAGCCAATTATTGGGGGACACAGACCATGGGTGTATGAGGCTGCCACCAGAAGGCTGACACTAAGTATTGCAAAGAAAGTTAGCTCCTCCTCTGCAGTATACACCCTCCTGCTGGCTCTCAGCTAACCAGTTCAGTGCAAAAGCAGTAGGAGATCATTAACATCATATCAGAATACAACACATCAAATTAAATAAAGACAAGCGCAAGCCACAAGATTAACAGGGTGGGTGCTGTGTCCCCCAACGATTGGCTCGGAGAAAAGGATTTTACGGTGAGTACACAAAAATCCCTGTTTCTCCTTTGCCTCATTGGGGGACACAGACCATGGGATGTCCCAAAGCAGTCCCTGGGTGGAGAATCACATCACAGATCAAACCCCATGTATTAAACTGACTAAAGTCGCGCTACCGCCGCCTGAAGAAAATGTCTGCAAAGGGCCGCATGTGCAGAAGTCGGAGAGCGTGGGCTGTATCAAGTTGCAGCCTTGCAGACCTGTTCTGTCGATGCCTGATGCCAAATTGCACAAAAAGAACGTCCACCGACCGAGTAGAGTGTGCCTTAATCCCCACTGGGAAAGGCTTGTGTCTGATGCAGTAGGACTTCTGAAAAAAACAAGTGAATCCATTTGGTATTGTGGCCCTGAAGCGGCTAAACCCTGCCTGAGACTCTCAGGAAGCACAAATAGGGCGTCCGACCTTCTGAGGGGCGCCATCTTCGAGATGCACCTTCTGAGAGCCCTTAGTACATCCAGGGTGTGAAGAGCTCCTTTCACCCAATGTACCAGTGGTGGACAAAAAGAGAGTAGGACAAAGTCCTCGTTAAGGTGGAAAGACAAGACCACCTTGGAAAACAGAGAACGTAGACGATTCGATGGCCACCTTGTCCTGGGGGAAAATCAAGAAAGGAACTCGACCGGACAGAGTGACTAGCTCTGAAACTTGTGTGATGGACATCACTGCGACAAGAAAAAACGACTTTCAGGGACATTCTGAAACGGTTCGAAAGGCGTCTGCTAAAGAGCACCCGGGACCAATATAAGGTCCCAGGCCTCTAACGGCATACTATAGGGGAATACCACATGGGAGACTCCCTGGAAGAGAATGCTCCCTTACAGAATGGAAGTAATCCTGCGCTGGAACAAAAACAGATAAGACCAAGATCTGGCCTTTGAGAGAGATAAAGAGCTGAGCGCCAAACCTGATTCCAGACCAGTCTGGAGAAAATCCCCAAAATGGAAGGAACAGAGAAGACATGAGGACATCCGCGGTGCCTGCACCAAGCGAAAAAAGGTTATCAGGTGTGCTGATTGATGCAGGCTTCCCACACTAATCATAGTGGGAAACCCCTGACAAGAGAAGCCAGCTTGAGATCGCTCGTAGGCTTCAACGGCCAAGCTATTAAATACAGAGCCCCTGAGTTGTCATGACAAAAACGGACATTGGCAGAACAGATCTGGATGATCCAGCAGTCGCAACAGGACACCGGCGACTATCTGTACTAGACCTGCATATCACGCCTAGCGTGGCCAAGCCTGGGTGACAAGGATTACTGGAGTCCCTTCCGCTTAGATCTTCTTGATGACCCTAGGAAGTAAAGGAAGTGGGGAAAAAACACGTACGGAAAACGAACACTGAAGCCACGGACAGATCCGTGTATGCGCCTTGACGGTCTAGGGATCCTGAGACCGAGCTCTGAAGTGGAGTACCTTGGCGTTCAATCTTGAAGCCATCAGATCCACGTCCGGAGTCCTTAAACGAGACCCTGTCATCGGAGGAAGTCTGCCCCCCAGTATACTCCTGGGATGTGCCCTGTCAAGATCACCTGAGTGATCTCAGCCCCTCGGAGAAAACGAACTACCTGGGAAATGGCTGCTCGGCTGTGGTTACCTCCCTTGATGATTGATACACGCCACAGTCGTGGCAATATCTGATAGAATTAGGGTGGGAGAACCCGTCGAAGACTATGGAACTGTTGTAGGGCTTGCTGCACCGCTCGGATCTCCAGAACATGAATCTGGAGTCTGGATTCCCAAGTTGACCGGCAGCCTTGAGCAGTGTGGTGACGCTTCCTAGCCCAGAAAAGTAGCATTAGTAGTTATGACAAACCATTAACCTGGGGAAAGGGTCTCCCTTTGTTTGAGGGAGGAGCTCAAAGTCAACCATTTTAAAGCGTATCTGACCCGCAGACAAGCGAGGCGAAAAGGACTGCTTCCTTTGTCGCCACTTTTTCCCAGAATCCTCAAAAAACGGATGGAATGAGGACACGAGAGACAAATTGCACAAGCTCCAAATTGGAGGGCCAAAGCCTTGTCCCGAGGGAGAATCACCAAACCTCTGAAAGTGACAGGGACCATCCTCAAAGGGACATCTGTTGGGCTGGAAGTGGAGACTTACTTTAGCTCATCAGCCAGTCCAGGCGAGAAAGGGCATCGTGAGAGATACAGGCCGACTCAGCGTAGTCCTGGAAAGACAACCCTTTGACTAGGAAGTCGCCCAGGCTAGGCAGGACGACCCGCCCTGAGAATGCAAAAACAGACATGACAGCCACCATGGCTCTTGTGAACACTCTTGGAGTGGAAGCACGGACGAAGGTCAAAGCCGTGAACTGAAAACGCTGTTCGCAAATAGCGAAATGCAGGAATACTTGGTAAGGAGGAAAAACTGGAAAGTGGAGGTGAGCATCCTGAATGTCAATGGATGCCAATGGATATTGGAAAACTCCACCTTTCTCCATAGCGGTAATAACCGAACGGAGGGACTCCGTCTGCTGTGAGGGGAACGCCCTGACTGGAAAGAAGCATTGGCCCAGCCTGGATTGGTTCCAACCTCACGCCAAATAACTGACCACTCTGGTAATGGAGTGATGTCATAGGCTTGTTTGGACGCAAAGTCCGCTTTCCATTCTCTGAGCCATAATGCCCATCTGATTATAATGGTATTTGCTGCTGACCGCGCCTCAACTAGCCAGGAGACCATTGATATGGCTACCCTTGCGGTGGCTAAGAAAGGGTAGAGCGCTGAAAACCGAGGGATTTTTGATTGATGATCCATCCGGCAGGGACAGAAGGGTCTTTGGAAGTCAGTCGGGATACTGGTGGGTCCACTACTGGGAGATTCGGTCCAAACTTCTGCACGTACCCGGAGAAGCTACCGGGTGGTAGAATGCGAAGCTGTATCCAGCAGGTCAGAATAAACCATCTCTTGTTGTCACTGCTGCTTCGCTGTCTTTGGACAGCGTAAGTTTAAAGTGATGGAGCATCGATCCAGCATCCCTGTAACAGGGAGGTGAAGAGGGACCGTCCTCCACCCTGCATCATCTGTTGAACAATGGTGATGCAGTGGGGGCTGCACAGACACCAAAGGAGGTGCCTCTGTGCATCCACGAAGGTCAAGTCCCCGGGTGGACGGGGCTGGTTGTCCAGGATTAAACTCGGCTGCAGAATAGGATACTTGCATGCGACACTCCAAGTGCTCATCTGTTGATGGTGTGGGGAGATCGGTGTCCTTTACGGGGCCCGTCGCCCTAAAAATTCAGCCCAGGCATGGCATCCCACGTTGCCGAAGAGGATACATGGTGGCGACACTCCATGTGCTCGTCTGTTGATGGTGTGGGGAGATCTGTGTCCTTTACGGGGCCCATCGCCCTAAAAATTCAGCCCAGGCATGGCATCCCATGTCGCAGAAGAGGATACATGGAGGCGACACTCCATGTGCTCGTCTGTTGATGGTGTGGGGAGATCGGTGCCCTTTAACGGACCAGTCGCCCCTTTCGCTTGAGAGAGAAGCTTTGCCCTCGGATGTCAAGATATATGATTGGTTAGGAGACATATTCATCTGGATCCATTTCCAGACTCCTGCACTTTTCTAGTATGCTTGCATCTATTTACCTCCGTTGTGGGAGCTATCCGAGCCATGGGGGAATCAAACGCTTTGTTCCGAGAAGCTATGGATAGCGACAGTGACAGAACCCACTTAGAGAGGCTAGGCACACTGGACCCGATGATAGAGGAAGGGTGCTGAGCGCAATTGGGATCATGGGAAAGAACACAGGCTGGCAGGAGTTATAAAAAAAGTTCTGATAAGCCTTAGGCTGGGACACAAGCATGTGTTCCCTTTAATAGGGATTAACACGGAGAATGGTATACTCAAAAGAAATAGAGAAAAGGAGAGAGAGCATTGTTCTCTCCTGCAGCTCACTGTGGTCACCGATGAATATATCTTATATTTATGTAAAACGGTCACTTCCAGATGCAGAATAAGTCCGGAAACGACAGAAAAGCCGGAAGATGGCCGCCGAGATTTGCATGGGCGCTTCTCATTTCAGACGAGAAGCGCCAGAATAGTGGGCGGAGCCAGTGATGGCGCGTCATAGCGCAAGGCGGAGTCACCGGGTTGCGGCCTACCCAAGGCCGAAGCCGGGGGCTAAATTTAGACCCAGCGCCGAGCGATGCAACAGGAACAACGCCGGACGGTCGTTACCGCTGCCAGAGGTTCTCAAGAGCCTGTGCCACCTTAACTGACCCCCTGCGTGAGTCACCGGCTTCTCTGTGCCGGGCAGGGCTAAGGTTCCTGAGCAGCCCCAGTATCTCCTATTCGCCGGCGTATGGGCGGCTTTGCGTGACTGGGCGGACCTGAAAGACCGGACAACAGTGTACAGCGCTGTTCTTGGCACGTACAGAAAGCCTCCAGAGGTCTGGTATGGACGCCAGATGGACTCAGTCCCGACATGTGCAGAGGTGATGGCAGGGCTCAGAGACCCTAGACCCCGCTTACCTGGAGAGGCTGCCTGATGGTACTTCAGCTGATGCAGCAGGTGAGGAGTATTACCTCCAGCTGCCATACTCACAGTGTAAGGATACAAGGGGGAAAGGACCCATCCGCCTCCTTGTTGCGGTGGGGACTGCACGGGCGCCAAGAGGGCCACTGTATATCCACTGGGTTCAATCCCCTCCCGGTGGTCAGGGCTAGTAGTCCGGCATACGGCCTGGATGTAGAAGAGGGTACATAGAGGCGACAATCCATGTGCTCGTCTTTTGATGGTGCTGGGAGATCGGTGCCCTTCAAGGAACCCGTCGCACCTAAAAATCATGACAGGCATGGTGGCCCACGTCGCAGGAGAGGGTACGTGGAGGCGACACTCCACGTGCTCGCCTGTTGTTGGTTCGGGGAGATCGGAGCCTTGAAAGGATCCGTCGCCCCTTCGTCCGGGGAAAAAAAAACAAAAATCAAAAGCGTAAACATTTTAAAATAATTAAGAGTTTTGGGTCTGAATAGCAAAAACTGGTTCTCTGGGAGCCAGTAGGAGGGTGTATACTGCAGAGGAGGAGCTAACTTTCTTTGTAATACTTAGTGTCAGCCTCCTGGTGGCAGCAGCATACACCCATGGTGTGTGTCCCCCAATGAGGCGAAGGAGAAATGTACTGTCTCTCTCCACCCCGAGCGCGTTTCGCCTTGCTTCTTCCAGGGTAAATTAAATCAGTGAGCTTTTATTGTCCTATACACTCCTTATTAGGATAAAGTTACTCATTAAAAAAAAAAAAAAGACGCACTAACTAAAACCTATTTTAATTTTTGCATTATGGTAATTGACTATTGAAGATTTACATTTTATGCAAAATTCCTCTAGTGTTAACTTCTTTGGTCCTGGGATGCATTTTCTGGAGTCATGATGTTGTAATCTATGGGGTGAAGTGTAGCCCTCCTTGGTCTTAAGGTACTGTCACACTAGACGATATCGCTAGCGATCCGTGACGTTGCAGCGTCCTCGCTAGCGATATCGTCCAGTGTGACAGGCAGCAGCGATCAGGCCCCTGCTGGGAGATCGCTGGTCGGGGAAGAAAGTCCAGAACTTTATTTCGTCGCTGGACTCCCCGCAGACATCGCTGAATCGGCGTGTGTGACACCGATTCAGCGATGTCTTCACTGGTAACCAGGGTAAACATCGGGTAACTAAGCGCAGGGCCGCGCTTAGTAACCCGCTGTTTACCCTGGTTACCAGCGTAAAAAAACAAACACTACATACTTACATTCAGCTGTCTGTCCCTTGCCGTCTGGTTCCTGCCTTGACTGCTGGCCATAAAGTGAAAGCAGAGCACAGCCACAGCGGTGAGTCACCGCTGTGTGACTCACCGCTGTGCTGTGCTTTCACTTTCACTTTGCGGCCAGCAGTCAGTGCAGGAACCAGACGGCAAGGGACAGACAGCTGAATGTAAGTATGTACTGTTTGTTTTTTTACGCTGGTAACCAGGGTAAACATCGGGTTACTAAGCGCGGCCCTGCGCTTAGTTACCCGATGTTTACCCTGGTTACCGGGGACCTCGGGATCGTTGGTCGCTGGAGAGCTGTCTGTGTGACAGCTCTCCAGCGACCAAACAGCGACGCTGCAGCGATCCGGATCGTTGTCGGTATCGCTGCAGCGTCGCTAAGTGTGACGGTACCTTTAAGGTATGTTGGACAGTGTTATGTTAACAGATCATATTTTGCAGTTTGAAGAGACTTATTCATGTTGCAACCCAAAACTGGTATTTGGCTGCAGCGGTCACATGTGTAAAAGGCACACGCAGTATCTTTTTTTTTCACTAGGATTTGATAAAGGTCATGTGTGTCGGAAACGCAGCTGATTGCATTTTCCTTATATGTGACGTGATGAAATCCTGTGGAGAATTATTTAGGTGCCTTGGATAGGTCTCACATCAGCGTTACAATCAAGTAGATGACCAACAGTGGGAGCATAAGCGCTGGAATGAAGGAGGACTTATCAGGGAGCTACTGCACCTATTATTTTAACAACTTTTACTCTTGCCTATTTGTTTTCTTAAATGTACAAAATTAGAAAAATCTGGTCACTATTCAAACGCAGAAGCACACGTGTCTACGGCCTGTGTCTGGTGTTGCACCTCAGCCCCATTTACTTCAATGAAGCCAAGCTGCAGTATCAGACAAGGCCACAAATCAGCCATGTTCTTCTAATCTTGGACAGCCCTGGTAAGGTGAATACGCGTCCCTTGGAATACATTACATCATGCACACATACGTGTACTATAAAGTATGTAATAACAATGAATACCATTTCTTTGTAGAGCTGGAGAGTAGGTGTAGTGCTTACAACGTAGAGATTCCAGCCATGCTCGGACGCACTGGGGGTCTTCTTCACACTGCTCGCATTTCTTAGGCTGCAATGAAAAATAAGCTAGCATAAATAAATGTACACAGGGTGTGGTACTAGATAGCTATGGCAAAAAATGTGAATGTAGTAAAAACTGGCTGATTGTGCCCTGTTCTTGTGAAATGGGTTGTCCGGTGATTGGTGAGGGACCAACGGCTGGGACTGGCACCAATCGGCAGAATGGGAGCTTGTATTCCTGATGGAATGGAGCCCAAACACGACTGTAGCACCATTCATCCCCTATGGGACTGCTGAGTGCCACGCTCTGCTTTTCCCAGCAGTACCATAGAGAATGAATGGATCTGCGGTCGAGCATGCACACTACTGTTCCACTGAAACAGTGATAAAAGGTTCCTTTCTGCCAAGCAAAGTGGGTAACAGTGGTCGGACCCCCATTGATCTATACGTTACTAATTACCTATCCTATGGCTAGGAGAAAACTTGCCTTCACCGGACAACCCCTTTAAGGCATTTTCTCACCTATCTACAGGCTGGATAATAAATGTCCAATCACAAATGGCTTCTTACTTCAGGAAACACCAGACTCCAAGGTCCACCACACTGCAAGCCCTCAGATACAAGGCATTTTGGTGGAGCCCAGTGGCACGTAAGCGGTGTCGCGCAATTTAAACTTTTCCTGACATGTTGTTTAGTGTGGAAGAATAGGGGGATAGACCCTCGCCCATGTGATCAGTGCTGTATTTTATGTTTTTTTTTAGTACAGTGTTCTCCTTCCCAATACATAAGAAAACCGGTATAAAAGGCAAAACTTACCTCTTGACATTTTTCCTTTTCTTATTTGCCACGTCCTCAATATCTGCTCTTGTCAAGATGATTATGTAGTTATTAAAGTGCTGGATGGCTTTTAATCCAATAAATAGCTGCATCCTTAGTGTACAGACATTGAGGGATACCGGCGGGCACGTCTGGGAACGAATAAGGGTGAAGTTCAGAAACGCCACAGAGGAGAAGCTAAAACCAACTGGATCCAGGAAATAAAAACCTATATTAAAAATTAGTTTTTCAGAATTTTGATCAATCAAATCCGATTGATTGACGTCTGACTCCCAGGAGCACTGCTGATCTGCTAGGCTCAGCTGAGCACATTTAGTAGACACCATGCCTGGCATTGCAGCTCAGTCCCAGCACACCTGGTAAATAGAACCTCAATGGCCCACCACATATCTGATATTGATGGCCTATCCCATGAGTACACCATAAATATCAAAGTCACAAAACCCCTTTCAATGTTGTGACCCTTTCCACAGTGCTGCCAAATGTGAGTCACAAGGATCCTTCCTGCATTACCTGCATAGATCGTACAGCACAGAGTTTTTGATTTAAGGGAAGGTTTCTGCAACCCATCTGAGAGCAGCATGATATAGGGGCAGAGACCCCAACTCCAGCAATGTGTCTCTTACTTGGCTGCTTGGTGAAGTTTTTATGATATCGCTGTTTTTTGTTCTGCTGCAGATCTAGCAGTTCTCTGAATGCAGAGCTCTGTATAACTCCGCCCTCACCACTGATTGGCAGCTTTCTCTGTACACTGTGTATAGGCAGAAAGCTGCCAATCAGTGGTGGAGTTGGTGTTATTCAGAGCTCATGAATAAAGGAGGACTACATGACAACAGGTTTACTAGTCTCCTCCTGATAAAACGGTTTTATCAAAACTACAGCAAGGAGCCCAGTAAGGGATAGATCACCTCAATCAGGGTCTCAGTAATTACAGTATACAAAGAAAGGTTGCACTCTATCATTCCAAAACAAGTCAAATATGAAATACATGAAATATGAATAGCAAAATTGCTTTTTGAAAATTAGGAAAAAATGTTTTGAGACGCTTAGCACAGAATTTGGCCAAATAGTGTGAGCCCATCAACCATCGTCAAGGTGGTCTCATTAAAAAACTGATGGGTACCTGACCTCCCTGTCCAAATGTGCCAGTCTTTTTTCTGTCAGTTCTATGTTAGCTTACTGACTGCGCACTCCTCCCTCCACCATCTGGTTTTTAATTACATCTATTCACACTTGGTTCCGGCCAACCCATATGTGGGCTTTGCTGAGAGAGGTGTCCATATTCACCCAAGCATGCAGACATTAGCCTTCGGTAAGTGTTCACATATGGACAGGGAGGTCAGGTACCCATCAGTTTTTCAATGAGACCACCTTGACGATGGTTGATGGGCTCACACTATTTGGCCAAATTCTGTGCTAAGCGTCTCAAAAATTTTTTTCCTAATGTTCAAAAAGCAATTTTGCTATTCATATTTCATTTATTTCATATTTGACGTGTTTTGCCACGATAGAGTGCAACCTTTTTTTGTATATTATATATGGAGGTAGCTGCTCCTGGTATGCACCTATTCACACTAGTTTGGATGTGCCAGTCTTTTTTCTGTTAGTAATTACAGTAGACTGCTCACAATGAAACAGAACTGTACTTTTAACAAATGTTGCATGAATCAATAGTACAGGTGGTAAGAAACTTTGTAATGTATCTTATCAGAGAAATCAGCCTCCTCCTGCACTAACGATCCACACTGAAAAAATATCTGAAGTCAGTCTTGCTCAGAGGAGATGTACTACAAGTGTCATGTAACACAGGCCGTTCCCCTCTATAGACCGAGGCGGGCAGACACCATCGCTCAGAGCTCCATAACAAGTGTACAAACAGCTGAGCTCTGCTGTACAATGTCCTCCATGCTGCTGCCGCTTGTCTCTGAGGTCTGAGGTGACTGAAGAGCCGGCATTTCCCTCTCAGTATATGGGAGAAATCTGCAGCCCAGACACCAGGGCAAGTTACAGACGGAGCGCGGGGAGGGGAAAACTGCTGAGATTGCAGGACATAAGTCACGTAATAACCAGAGATGGGGTCATCACGTCTGCACACACACAATACATTACTGTAAATAGTTGCTTCAAAGAACACTTACCCCTTAAGTTTACTGTAATTAAAAAAAAAAAAAAAAGGGCCATCAGATACTGCATGCAAGTTGCATCCGTAGGTTACGTTCAGTATTTGGTCAGTATTTTACCTATTTGTAAGCAAAAACCAGGAGTGGGTGATAAATGCAGAAGTGGTGACGTGTGTCAATTATACTTTTCCTCTGATTGTTTCACTCCTGGTTTTGGCTTACAAATACTGATAGTGTGAACGTGGCCTTAGGGATACTTTACATACTTTTTTATGCATACTCTCCTCTAAAAGGAAATAGGGATTTGTGTGTGCTCACTGTAAAATCCTTTTCTCTTGCAGTCCGTCGGGACAAAAAAACATTGCTTGCAGCGTTTTTTTGTCCGTCGGGTACGCTTTTTCCGACCGCGCATGCGCGGACGGAACTCCGCCCCCTCCTCCCCGGACCTTACAATGGGGCAGCGGATGCGTTGTAAAACTGCATCCGCTGCCCCCGTTGTGCTTTTACTTCACAGCATGTGTCGCTACGTCAGCCCGACGCACTGCGACGGGCCCGTACCAACGCTAGTGTGAAAGTAGCCTAAGTGAAACAAAGAAAGTTAGCTCCTCCCCTGCAGTATACACCCTCCTGCTGGCTCTCAGCTAATCAGTTCGGTGCAAAAGCAGTAGGAGATCAATAACATATGAGCGCATAGCATGTCATATTATATATGAGAGTATAGCATGTCAAATTATAAAACAAGCACAAACTAATAACAGGGTGGGAGCTGTGTCCCCCAATGAATGGCTCGGAGAAAAGGATTTTACGGTAAGTACACAAAAATCCCTATTTCTCCTTCGCCTCATTGGGGGACACAGACTGTGGGACGTCCCAAAGCAGTCCCTGGGTGGGGACAACATCAGATCAGGCCCTGTGTAACCGCTATTTACAAGTGTGCCATCGCGGCCTGCAGAGTCCGCCTGCCCAAACTTACATCTGTGGAAGTGTGGGAATTATAGAGCTTCAAGAATGTGGGTTCATCCAGTCTGCATGCAAGATTGCAGCTGTGCTTGCCGACGTCTGGTGCCTAGAGCCCTCAGACAGGGAGATAGGCTGACATCTAGCACTGAAGGACGCCTGGATGGTGAAACGAATCCACCAGGCTAACATGGCCGATGAAACGGATAAACCCTTCCTGTGACCGTCAGGAAGCCCAAATAAAGTGTCCAACCTTCGGAAGGACACTGTGCTCGATACGTACCTACTCAGAGCTCGAAAGAGATGAGGGAAGGACGATGCCCCTATAACAGTGGGAATACAATACCACATTGGTAACAAGGGAAGGGGATGGCCTGAGGACAGCCTTGCCTTGATGGTAATAAGGAAAAAAAAGTCTGAAAGAACAGAGCGGCAAGCTCTGAAGACTCATCAGGATGACGAGACCGCAGAGAAACAAGGGGAGCGACCTTCCCAGATAGTAAAGTCTGTCCGGATCAAAAAAAAAAAAAAAAAAAAAAAAAAAAGGAGTCTACTGTAAGACCCCCATGACCATTAAGGTCCCAAAAATCTAACGGTATGTGATTGGGAAGAACACAGGTGAAGACTCCCTGCGAGGAAGTCCATATTTGCAGTTTTGTTGCAATAAGACGGAAAAATACTAGTACCGCAAACGGGAAATCCTGACATGGTCAGTGTTGATCTCCCAGGATCACTGGGGCCCTTCCTGCTTCCAAAAAGATCTCGGAAGTAGTGGAAGAGGGGTTGTGGAGATTGGTACCATGAAAGAACAAAGCATTCACTGCGATGACTCTCAGATCTTGAGGCCGAACCATGAACTCGAGTACATTCGCATTCAGTCTGGACGCCTTCCGACCTACATCTGGAGTGCCCCAGTGAAGACAGATCTGATGGAAGACTTCTGGGTGAAGTTCCCACACACTTGAGGAGAAACCCTGACGGCTGCATATGTCTGCGGCCCAGTGTTCTACTCCAGGGATATGTACTGCCGAGATCACCGAATGATAGATCGCGTCCCATCAGAGAATGTGAGGTACCTCGGCCATGGCGCTTGACTATGGGTACCTGCTAGATGGTTGACGTATGGCACAGCCGTGGCATTATCCAATTGAAGTCAGATGGGGTGACCTGCCTGAAGGCAGTGGACCTGCTGTAGGATTAGGCGAACCGTTAGGATCCCCAGAGCAATGATCGGGAGAAGAAGACAGGCATTGGTAATCACTAATAACCATTGGACCAGGAGAAGGCCCTGGATGGGGAAGGAGCTCAGAGACTACCCTTTGAAAGCCTGATTGACTTGCCGAAAACGAGCGGAGCGAAGGAAACGGCTTCCATTGTCGTCACCATGTTTCCTCAGAACCCTCCTAGCGAATCGAGTGAAACGAGGGGATGAGTGATGAAGTGCGCGAGCTCCCTGTTAAAGGGCCACGACCTTGACTCGAGAGAGAATTACCATCCTTCTGGAAGTGTGCAGGATCATCCTTGAAAAGGATCTGTTGGGCTGGAAATGAGGAAAACTTGTCTAAGTTTAGCTGCCAGCCCAGGTGAGAAGGTATCGCAAGTGATATAGACGACTCAGCGTAGTCCTGGAAGAGCGGCTAGAAAGTCGACCAAATAGGGCAGGATGACCTAGCTACTAGGGTGCCAGAGGAACATGACAACTGCCATGACCCTTGCGAACACTCTGGGTGGGGTAGCCAGGCCGAAGGGCAAGGTCGTGACTTGAAAATGCTGTTCGCGAATGGAAAGGCGAAGGAATTTTTTTAGAGGGGAAACATAGGAATGTGAGGGTAAGAATCCCGAATGTCGATGGATGCCAGAAACTCCACCTTTTTCTGTTGAAGTAAAGACTGAGCGGAGGAACTCCATCCGAAAAAGGAGGACCTTGTCAAAGGTTGTTAGAAGTTTGACGTCCAGGATCGGTCTTACTTATCATTCCCCCTTTTTGGAACCAAGATCCCTTAGAACTAGACTGTCCTGGACAACCACTGCTGGTTGGGTCTGTAGAAAAAATACGATCCCTTGTTGGTCTCCCGCTCAGAAGATTTGATTGGCCAGCTGTACTGTCTTCGGGGAAAGGTTACTTGTGTGAATCGAAGTAGTTAAGGTCTCCAACCAGGAGACCATTGCTCAAGCAACCCATGCGGCGGCTAAGGAAGGGTAGAGCGCTGAACCCGAAGCCGCAAGACGTAACGAACCAGATTTGCTATCTGACAGTCCGTGGTATTTTTAATTGATGATACATCGGGCAGGGATACTGGTAGGTATACCACAAGAGATTCTACCCGGTTAGTCTGCCAAGTGGCAGAATACGGGGCTGCATCCAGCAGGTCAGGAAAAAGCCGTCTCTTGTCATCGTCGCTTTCATTTGACGGTGCAGAGTATAAAATTAGGAACCTTTGATCCACCATCCTCTGAATAAGGAAGTGGAGAGGAATCGTCCGCCTTCTTGCATCATCTGCTAAATAGTGGTGATGCAAAGAGGGTGCTCGGACGCCAAAAAGGGTGCATCGGTACATCCCCAGAGTTCTGGTCTCCAGGTGGACAGGGCAGGTTAGGTCTGGATGCAGTAGAGGATACATGGAGGCGACACTCCATGTGCTCATCTGATGATGGTGTGGGGAGATCGGTGCCCATTAAAGGACCCGTCGCCGTTAAAAATCAGACCAGGCATGGCATCCCACGTAGAGGCTTCTGTCCAGTGAATCACTTATCCGGACTGAATGGCAAATGTAGATGGTATAAATAGGCGAGTCCATCCTTATCTGAAGCTCTGGCAAGTCCAGGTCCTAGGCAATATCCGATCCATATTCAGAGCCTTGTTGTCATCAAATCATTGGTGAGGGATCAGGAAATGAAAACTTCCGTTTTCTAGACGCCTGTACGTTTCTAGAATACTTGCGGCCCCTGCTAGCCAACGGCTCCCATGTAGGATAGGGACCATGTATATCGATCCTGCGAGCACTCCGAGCCACAGAGGGTACACGGAGGGATTCAATCTCTTGGTCAGAGAACCATGGATAGCGGTCAGAGACGAAGTCCACTGAGGGGAACTAGGTACTCTGGGATAAGTTGGGATCAGCGGCGGAGGGCTCCTGAGCTCATTTAGGTGACCGGCTTCAGATTGATCATGTGCCCTTAAGACCAGGGAATACTGGTCATGTGCCTTTAGGACCAGGAATACTGGTTATGTGCCTTTAAGACCAGGTAATACTGGTCATGCGCCTTTAAGACCGGGTAATACTGGTCATGTGCCTTTAAGGCCTGGGAATGCTGGTCATATGCCTTTAAGGCCAGGAATACTGGTCATGTGCCTTTAAGACCAGGAATACTGGTCATGCGCCTTTAAGACCGGGTAATACTGGTCATGTGCCTTTAAGGCCAGGGAATACTGGTCATGCGCCTTAAAGACCAGGGAATAATGGTCATGCGCCTTTAAGACGAGGAAATACTGGTCGTGTGCCTTTAAGACAAACTGGTCAGGTACTTCCTTACCCAGGTACTGATGTAGAGTCGTTGTGCCCCTTTAATGCAAAAATTGTCGCACCCTGTGTGAGCCGGCCGGGTGGACCAAGATGGCCACTGGGAGTTGCAGGGTTGATAAAATCTCGCAGAGAACGAGAAGCGCCAATTTGGGGGGCGGAGCCATGGACACAATGTGGGCGGAGCCTCAAGACTTCCGTAACTAGGCCCAAGCCGGGGCCTAAATTTCCGCAGCCGGCGGGCGACACTAGCGGCAGAAATGAGGGGCGTTGTTGCCATGCAAGAAGCGCCACAAAAGCGTGCAGAGCCGCCTTAGTGCGGGTGCTGCTTCCGGGATGCGGCCTGCACATCGGCCGAAGCCGGGGGCTAAGTTTTTGCAGCCGGCCGGAGCGTTACCTCAGGGAGGTGGGCCTCAGGGAGGTGGGCCACAGGGAGGTGGCTGAGGTTGCCTGTCAGCATGTGGATATCCCGCTGCAGATGGATCCACTCACCATCGGTGCGCGTCCCGGCATGGAGCCGCCGCGGATGACTGCAGGTCAGGTATTGCAGCGTGGACGGTGCAGGGATAGAGGGGTAAACCTCAATCCATCATCCCTTTGTTAGGGAGGTGGAGAGGAACCGTCCGCCTCCTTGCGCCATCCGCTTTAACAGTGGTGGGACAGTGGGGGCTGCTCGGACGCCATAGAGAGGGGCCTCTGTACATCCTCGGAGTTCAGCCCCCCCGTGGACAGGGCCAGTTGTGCGGCATAAGGCCTGGCTGGGGAAGAGGGTACGTGGAGGCGACACTCCATGTGGTCGCCTAGTGATGGTGCGGGGAGATCGGTGCCCTTGAAGGGGCCCGTCGCCGCTAAGAATCAGCCCAGGCAGTGGCATCCCACGTCGCAGGAGAGGATACGGAGAGGCGACACTCTCCGTGCTCGCCTGTTGATGGTTCGGGGAAATCAAAACCTTGAAAGGATCCGTTGCCCCATTCGTCCGTGGAAAAAAATGAAATAAAAAATGTAAAAGGTAAAAATAAAATATTAAAGAGCTTTGGGTCTGAATAGCAGACCCGTCCGTGTGCCTCCTACAGAAACTAAGCAAGAACTGGTTAGCTGAGAGCCAGCAGGAGGGTGTACACTGCAGGAGAGGAGCTGAGAGCCAGCAGGAGGGCATATACTGCAGGAGAGGAGCCGAGAGCCAGCAGGAGGGTGTACACTGCAGGGGAGGAGCCGAGAGCCAGCAGGGTGTACACTGCAGGGGAGGAGCCGAGAGCCAGCAGGAGGGTGTACACTGCAGGGGAGGAGCCGAGAGCCAGCAGGAGGGTGTACACTGCAGGGGAGGAGCCGAGAGCCAGCAGGAGGGTGTACACTGCAGGGGAGGAGCCGAGAGCCAGCAGGAGGGTGTACACTGCAGGGGAGGAGCCGAGAGCCAGCAGGAGGGTGTACACTGCAGGGGAGGAGCCGAGAGCCAGCAGGAGGGTGTACACTGCAGGGGAGGAGCCGAGAGCCAGCAGGAGGGTGTACACTGCAGGGGAGGAGCCGAGAGCCAGCAGGAGGGTGTACACTGCAGGGGAGGAGCCGAGAGCCAGCAGGAGGGTGTACACTGCAGGGGAGGAGCCGAGAGCCAGCAGGAGGGTGTACACTGCAGGGGAGGAGCCGAGAGCCAGCAGGAGGGTGTACACTGCAGGGGAGGAGCCGAGAGCCAGCAGGAGGGTGTACACTGCAGGGGAGGAGCCGAGAGCCAGCAGGAGGGTGTACACTGCAGGGGAGGAGCCGAGAGCCAGCAGGAGGGTGTACACTGCAGGGGAGGAGCCGAGAGCCAGCAGGAGGGTGTACACTGCAGGGGAGGAGCCGAGAGCCAGCAGGAGGGTGTACACTGCAGGGGAGGAGCCGAGAGCCAGCAGGAGGGTGTACACTGCAGGGGAGGAGCCGAGAGCCAGCAGGAGGGTGTACACTGCAGGGGAGGAGCCGAGAGCCAGCAGGAGGGTGTACACTGCAGGGGAGGAGCCGAGAGCCAGCAGGAGGGTGTACACTGCAGGGGAGGAGCCGAGAGCCAGCAGGAGGGTGTACACTGCAGGGGAGGAGCCGAGAGCCAGCAGGAGGGTGTACACTGCAGGGGAGGAGCCGAGAGCCAGCAGGAGGGTGTACACTGCAGGGGAAGAGCCGAGAGCCAGCAGGAGGATGTAAACTGCAGGGGAGGAGCCGAGAGCCAGCAGGAGGGTCTATACTGCAGGGGAGGAGCTGAGAGCCAGCAGCAGGGTGTACACTGCAGCGGAGGAGCTGAGAGCCAGCAGGAGGGTGTACACTGCAGGGGAGGAGCTGAGAGCCAGCAGGAGGGTGTACACTGCAGGGGAGGAGCTGAGAGCCAGCAGAAGGGTGTATACTGCAGGGGAGGAGCTGAGAGCCAGCAGGAGGGTGTACACTGCAGGGGAGGAGCTGAGAGCCAGCAGGAGGGTGTACACTGCAGGGGAGGAGCTGAGAGCCAGCAGGAGGGTGTATACTGCAGGGGAGGAGCTGAGAGCCAGCAGGAGGGTCTATACTGCAGGGGAGGAGCTGAGAGCCAGCAGGAGGGTGTATACTGCAGGGGAGGAGCTGAGAGCCAGCAGGAGGGTGTATACTGCAGGGGAGGAGCTGAGAGCCAGCAGGAGGGTGTACACTGCAGGGGAGGAGCTGAGAGCCAGCAGGAGGGTGTATACTGCAGGGGAGGAGCTGAGAGCCAGCAGGAGGGTCTATACTGCAGGGGAGGAGCGAACTGTCCTTATATCACTTAGTGTCAGCCTCCTAGTGGCAGCAGCATACACCCACGGCTGTGTCCCCCAATGAGGCGAAGGAGAAATGGACACTAAATTACATTGCAAAATATCATGGTCATGACTTCAGAGTCCATGAAATGCGAGGTGCAATGTGGCCACCTACCTTCATCGTTGTATCGATATAGGGGTCTTCTTCCCGAGCTGCGGCTGCGCTGCACCTGACTGTGAAACACTGCAAATTGTTACTGCAAAGGGAACATTGGAAAAACTATTATTAGTGACTTCTATGCAGACAATCTGTCAATTCTTATGGTACAGTGTATGATCGCTGTAATTGCACTGTGCAAGTAATGGCTGAATAATACATTCTCCGTCTGCAGAACATCCTAAGCACAGAACATCTCTGGAAGTAGGAATGGTTTTGCATGATAAATTAGCTTTACTATTTTTGGTCTAATTGTCAGTCATTTCACATTTTATGATAGTACATTGCGCTGCATATGAAAAAGATCCTAATACATCTGAAGCGCGATATTACAAACATATCCCTCAGTGAAATTCATGGCTCTTCACCTTCTGGTCTTCATTATTTCTGGCTTTGTAGGTAACCTCTAACATAAAAAATATCAAAGACAGAAACATACTAAGTAAATCAGCAATAGTGCATGGAAATTACACAGGGAACTTGGTTACCAATTTTGATAAAAAAAAAAAAAATGCAAAAGCCATCCCACCACTTCACGGTGACCCTAATAGGGATTGTCCTAACTCGAATATTAAAAACCTTATCGTTTATCAAGTGACATACATGTGGATTAGGGCTGAGAAGGACGGAACCCAGCTAGTAGACACACAGCCATGGGAGACCACATCAATAATGCCCAGCTCAAAACAAAGGCAGGCCACACCTTCATATGCACATGGTGCAACCAGACTGAAAAAACCCGCATGCTGCATGCACACCAGTTTATATCCCAGTTCATTTCTTTTATGTCAAACGGTAAGGTTTTAGTTAGGACCATAACAAGGGTCACCGTGAAATGGTTGAATGGCTTTTGTATTTCTTTTTTTTAATCAAAATTATGTTAACCAAGTACTCTAAAATTTTCATGCACCATTGCTGATCTTTTATTTATTTACTGCAGGGTATTTACTTATTACGTTTCTGTTTTTTTTATGTTCAGTGGCTAGTGTGAACGTGCGCTTACATGATGCATGCACACCAGTTTATATCGCAGTCCATTTCTTTAGTTTTTTTTTTTTTTTTAGTAACCTCTAACATAGCATCAACCACCCTAATCATGGCTGCTCTCCAAAACTGGCTAACCATATGTTATCGCTCTTATTCTTACACTAGATGGTAGCCCGATTCTAACGCATCGGGTATTCTAGAATATGTATGTAATTTATTTATCAAGATTTTAGAATAATACATGATTCGGCCGGCCACGACCAATTAGCGAAGCGTGGTTCAAATCCCACGCCAATTCGCGGCCGGACTGCGCCTGTCGCTGATTGTTCGCGGCCGGCCATGTAGTATTTAGCACAGCCACGTAGTATATAACAGCCCATGTAGTACATCGCACAGCCCACGGAATATATAACAGCCCACATAGTATATAACACAGCCCACGGAGTATATAGCACAGCCCACAGAGAGAACAGCCCACATAGCGTATAACACAGCCACGTAGTTTATAACAGCCCACGAACGCAGTGTATAACACAGCCCACGTAGTGTATAACACAGCCCGCGTAGTGTATAACACAGCCCGCGTAGTATACTGCCCACCCCGCATAGTATACTGCCCACCCCGCATAGTATACTGCCCACCCCGCATAGTATACTGCCCACCCCGCATAGTATACTGCCCACCCCGCATAGTATACTGCACACCCCGCATAGTATACTGCACACCCCGCATAGTATACTGCACACCCCGCATAGTATACTGCACACCCCGCATAGTATACTGCACACCCCGCATAGTATACTGCACACCCCGCATAGTATACTGCACACCCCGCATAGTATACTGCACACCCCGCATAGTATACTGCACACCCCGCATAGTATACTGCACACCCCGCATAGTATACTGCACACCCCGCATAGTATATTGCACACCCCGCATAGTATATTGCACACCCCGCATAGTATATTGCACACCCCGCATAGTATATTGCACACCCCGCATAGTATATTGCACACCCCGCATAGTATATTGCACACCCCGCATAGTATATTGCACACCCCGCATAGTATATTGCACACCCCGCATAGTATATAGCAATGTGGGCACCTTATCCCTGTTAAAAAAAAACAATTAAAATAAAAAATAGTTATATACTAACCTTCAGTTGGCCCCCGGATCCAGGCGAAGCATTTACCGATGCTCCTCGCGTGCTCCGGTCCCAAGAGTGCATTGCGGTCTCGCGAGATGATGATGTAGTGGTATCACGAGACCGCTACGTCATCATCTCGCGAGATCGCAATGCATGGAGCGGTCACCGGAGCGTCGTGAGGAGCGGTAAAGGCCTGTTCTGGATCCGAGGGGCCGACGGACGGTGAGTATATAACTATTTTTTATCTTTTTTAATTAATTTTAACATTAGATCTTTTTACTATTGATGCTGCATAGAAAGCATCAATAGTAAAAAGTTGGTCACACAGGGTTAATAGCAGTGTTAACGGACTGCGTTACACCGCGGCATAACGCGGTCCGTTAACGCTGCCATTAACCCTGTGTGAGCGCTGACTGGAGGGGAGCATGGAGCAGGCACTGACTGCGAAGAGTAAGGAGCGGCCATTTTGCCACCGGACTGTGCCCGTCGCTGATTGGTCGTGGCTGTTTTGCAACAACCAATCAGCGACTTGGGATTTCCGTGGCAGAAAGAAAGACAGACAGAAAGACGGAAGTGACCCTTAGACAATTATATAGTAGATGGAGCATTTTCAATAATGATAAGTTATTATTAGATAATTGTTGAATAAATCAACACCAGGGATAATTTACCCAAAATTGGGCAACAATTATAAGGCTTATCCCATAATAAAGAGTAACTTGGAAAGTTGCCTATATGCCATCATAGAGATAGGGTTAATCACCCTTTAAACTTTATACACCTTAGATAGCTGTTAACTTTGTTAGGCCAGCCATGAAGGTATTTTGTAGGGAGAGGGAAATAAGGAAATAAGGCTACGTTCACATTTGCTTTGTGCGCCGCTGCGTCGGCGAAGCAACGCACAACGCAAATAAAAACGCACCAAAACGCACGCAAAAACGCTGAGTTTTGCGACGCATGCGTCGTTTTTTGCCGAAATTTCGACGCAAAAAAATTGCAACTTGTTGCGTTCTTTGCCCGACGCTTGCGGCAAAAAAAACCCATGCGTCGCCCAACGCAGCACAACGCATGTCCATGCGTCCCCCATGTTAAATATAGGGGCGCATGACGCATGCGACGCCGCTGCGTTTCCCGACGCTGCGTCGGGAAACGCTAATGTGAACGTAGCCTAATCTGCTGCAAAACTGATCTTCCCGGAGAACAAAGGATCAGGCATATCAAAATTCAACATACATGACCTTTCTTTCCCTGGATATCAGGTCTTTTTAAACAATGAGTATAATTGTTTAGATTTTCTTATTAAAACTATTACTGTAGTGCTCTATGGAAAACTACAAACGGCTCATCCAAAACTGAGAAACATTTTAAAGGGAACCTGTCACCCCGTTTTTTGAGATTGAGATATAAATACTGTTAAATAGGGCCTGTGCTGTGCGTTACTATGGTGTATGTAGTGTACCCTGATTCCCCATGTATGCCGAGAAATACATTACCAAAGTCGGCGTTTTCGCCTGTCAATCAGGCTGGTCTGGTCAGGTGGGCGTGTTCACAGCGTTCTTTTCTTCCCCAGGTTTCCGTTGGTGGCGTAGTGGTGTGCGCATGTCCAAGGTCCGGATTCCCTGTGCCCACGTGAAGACACAGCGCGCGATCTGCGCTGTCATTCCTTTCATCGGTGCGGGCGGCCATCTTCCTGGGGCCGCGCGTGCGCAGATGTAGTGCTCTGCTGCACGGGGCTTCAGGAAAATGGCCGCGGGATGCCGCGCGTGCGCAGAAGAGATCGCGGCGGCCATTTTCCCAAAGCCGAGATGCAAACTCGGCTTTCGGAAAATGGCCGCCGCGATCTCTTCTGCGCACGCGCGGCATCCCGCGGCCATTTTCCTGAAGCCCCGTGCAGCAGAGCACTACATCTGCGCACGCGCGGCCCCAGGAAGATGGCCGCCCGCACCGATGAAAGGAATGACAGCGCAGATCGCGCGCTGTGTCTTCACGTGGGCACAGGGAATCCGGACCTTGGACATGCGCACACCACTACGCCACCAACGGAAACCTGGGGAAGAAAAGAACGCTGTGAACACGCCCACCTGACCAGACCAGCCTGATTGACAGGCGAAAACGCCGACTTTGGTAATGTATTTCTCGGCATACATGGGGAATCAGGGTACACTACATACACTATAGTAACGCACAGCGCAGGCCCTATTTAACAGTATTTATATCTCAATCTCAAAAAACGGGGTGACAGGTTCCCTTTAATAAAAGGAATACCTTGTAAGGACGTGTAGGAACTGGGGAGTGAGCACCGCCTGCTGTGACCTCTCTGGATACTGGTAGACCGATATCAGCTCTACAGCACTGACGAGAGTGTACAGGTAGCCAGTGTGTGGCATGGAGAAGAAGCAAAAAAGGCTTGAAACCTCTTTCCAAGAGACTGTGCTTTTGGATTCATTCTTGAGAACACGATTTTCTAGGAGGAAAAAGGGAAAACTCAAATTATTGTCAAAACGGAGGAACCGTGCCATTCACAAATCACTAGAGATCAAATCTAACTACAGGGCTGCCCGGGTATTAATTATAGAACATGACCAAAAGGCCACTAACAAAAAGGTGTTACCTATAGCTCATGAAATAGGTTTTCTTTCTTTTTTTGATGAACACAGAGACCACAAAAATGCACCCAAACTAGCAGGGTTTGGTATCAACTTGGATTAACATCTTTTATATTTTTATTTATATATTTTTTTTACCTGTTTAAAAAAAAATGTAAATATTGAAACGTCTTTATTTTTATCTTGTTTCCCTTGTAACTTTGGTTGGTATATTAGCCCCAGTTACAGGGGAAATGCAACCTGCAGGCCTTGCACATCAGAGCTGTCTGGGTCTCCTGTCCTCCTCTCCAAGCAGCACCTGCTTCTTCTCTATACAGTCACAGTGCGCATGGAGGAAGCTTCATCAGCCCGATCTAAGGCCGGGTTCACACTGCGTTAGCAGCAGCCCGTTCAGCACATACGCTAACGGGCTGCTGTAACGCAAGTGCCGACGTTTACATCGCGCTAGTGCAGATAGAGCTAGCAGATGCTCTATCTGCGCTAGCAGTGACGAACCCGGAAACACTGCAGCCCGCGTCTCAGGGTCCGTCACACAATGACAGCACATCCATAGCGCACGCCCATTGTGGGCGTGCGCTAGCGATGCGTCCGACATTGCTTTCATTGGCGGCGTTAACGGACTACGTTACACCGCGTTGAGCCGCAGTGTAACGTAGTCCATTTAACGGACCACCATAACGCAATGTGAACCTGGCCTAATACTGAATACTCCGCGCATGATAGGAAACTTGCATGCAGCGCTAAAGAGCAAATAGACAATAAGAAACCAATTGTGCCTTCTCTATGGGTCTCTGACAGCTGGATCCCTGCTTTCTTTTAGATGCACTCAGTCTATGGGCGGTCCTGAAGCAGTTTAAAAAAAAAAAAAAAAAAATCAGATGATACCATACTATGTAAGAAAAGAGGGATTTTTGGTTCTTACCGTAAAATCTCTGCCTTCATTGGGGGGACACAGGTAACCATGGGTGTATGCTGCTGTCGCTAGGAGGCTGACACAATGCAAATAAAGAAAAATAACTCCTCCCCGGCAGAATACACCCTCCAACAGGTACTAGGCAACTCAGTTCATGCAAAAGCAAAAGTAGGAACAAGTATAAACAACTCAACCTATGTACCAACCCACAACAACGACACGTTGGCCAATATGGTACAACATAAAGGGAGGGTGCTGTGTCCCCCAATGAAGGCTCCAAGAAAGATTTTACAGTAAGAACCAAAAATCCCTCTTTCTTTCTCGCTTCATTGGGGGACACCGGTAACCATGGGACATCCAAAAGCAGTCCCCAGGGCGGGATAATAAGAATAGAGAACTAGGTCGATCAGTGCGATACCGCCGCCTGCAGTATCTTCCTACCCAGGCCTGTATCCGCAGAAGCCCAAGTATGCACCTTGTAGAATTTCACAAAGGTGTGGATGGACGACCAAGTTGCGGCTTTGCAAACCTGCGAGGCCTTAGCTTGGTGACGAACTGCCCAAGAAGCTCCCACAGCCCGGGTAGAGAGCCCTCACCCCCGGGGGAGGCTGTTTATCTTGAACACGGTATGCCTCCAGGACCGCCGAACGGATCCACCAAGCAATTGTAGACTTAGAGGAGGGGAGCCCCTTCTGACGACCTTTTGAGATGACAAAGGGTCGGACTGACGAAAAGGAGCAATTCTGGCAAGGTAGACTCGGATAGCCCTGACCACATCCAAATTGTGGAGAGATTTCTCCAAAGGATGGACTGGGGAAGGGCACAAAGAAGAAAGGACGATGTCTTCATTGATGTGAAAAGCCGAAATCACCTTTGGCAGAAAAGAAGGAACAGGCCAAAGGACAACTTTGTCCTGATGAAGGACCAGAAAGGGAGAACGACAGGACAACGCCGCCAACTCGGAAAATCTCCTGATCGAGGTGATGGCGACCAAAAAATCTACTTTCCAGAAAAGAAGCGAAAAAGAGATGTCCCGAATCAGTTCAAAAGGCGTCCACAGGAGGGCGCCGAGCACAAGGTTGAGGTCCCAAGGAGCGACCGGAGGATGGTAAGGAGGTGCAACCTGAGCAACCCCCTGAAGGAAGGTTCTCACCTGGGGGAGAGAAGCAAGGTCTCTTTGAAAGAGAATTGACAAGGCAGAAACCTGACCCTTTAACGTGCTCAGGGAGAGGTTCGAATCTAGACCCAACTGAAGAAATCCGCAAAGAGAAGGAAGGGAAAAAACGATAGGGGATAGACCACTGACGTCACACCATCGGAAAAAGGCCTTCAAACATCTATGGTAGATACGGGAAGATGCCGGTTTCCTAGCTCTGATCATGGTTTGTATGACACGTTGAGAAAAACCTGCGTCCTTCAGGATTGCGGCCTCAACGGCCATACCATTAAATTCAGAGACTGAGAACTCGGGTGGAAGAGGGGACCCTGCGATAGAAGATCTGGATGGTCTGGGAGCCTCCAAGGTATGTCCGATAACATGTTCACTAGCTCAGCGTACCAAGCCCTGCAGGGCCAATCTGGAGCTACTAAGAGAACGGGAACCCCCTTTGACTTTATCTTTTTTACGACCCTTGGAAGCAAGGGAAGAGGCGGGAACAGGTAAGGCATCGGAAACTGGGCCCACGAGATCACAAGAGCGTCGCAGCCGACGGACCTCAGATCCCGGGATCTAGCTATGTACTGGGGAACATTGTTGTTTGCTCGGGAGGCCATTAGGTCGATGTCCGGCACGCCAAACATTGGGCAAATCTGGTTAAAGACAGCGGGGAGAAGAGCCCACTCGCCTGACATGAGCCCCTGACAGCTGAGAAAGTCGGCTTCCCAATTGTCCACCCCTGGGATGTGGACAGCTGATATGAAGGGAACGTGGTTCTCCGCCCACCGCAGAATTTTTGCCACCTCCGTCATGACTTGCTTGCTGCGAGTCCCTCCCTGATGGTTTGTAAGCCACAGCTCTGACGTTGTCCGACTGAATGCGGACCGGTTTTCCCGAGAGGAGGGGCTGCCAGCGAAGGAGGGCTAGAAAAATAGCCCTGATTTCCAAGAGATTGATCGGGAGGCGTGCCTCGAGCAGTCCAGCGCCCGTGGGCTGTGAGGTGGAGAAAGACCGCACCCCACCCCTGGAGACTGGCATCGGTGCCACCCCTGGAGACTGGCATCGGTGGTGATGACCTGACAGCGGAGGGGGAGAAACGATCTCCCGCGCAGAATGGAAGTGGATAGCGCCCACCAAGTGAGAGACTGTCTCGAGAGGGAGGCGAAGTGGGCAGTCTAAGGAGAGTGGATTCCTGTCCCAAACTGACAGAAGGGCCAGCTGGAGAGGGCGAGAGTGGAACTGAACATAAGGGACCACTTCCATGGATCAGAACACAAATCAGAATGTGCAGATACGCATCCCGAATGTCCACAGAGCACAGAAATTCTCCCGGTTCCATGGAGGCCATCACCGAGCGCAAGGACTCCATCTTGAAGTGCCGAATCCGGAGGTGGCGGTTCAACTGTTTGAGGTCCAAAATCGGGCGAAGAGAGCCGTCTTTTTTCGGAACTACAAATAGAGGCGAGAAGGGAAGGGAATTGACCGCCTGAAAAAGCCCTGGGACATGGGAGGGCTGTTTGGGAGGGCGGGAGAGGGAAAAAAACGTCTTCCTGGGGGCGACGAAAATTCTATTTTGTAACCTGATGTGCCAATCTCCCTGACCCAGGCGTCGTCGACCACCGATAGCAAAGACTCTGAACAGAAGAAGCCTGCCTCCCACCCTGGAAAGATTTCCAGGTGGGGGTGACCCGTCATTTGGAAGAAAATCTGTGGTCGCGAGAACTGGAAGATTTGGAGGAGCGGCCTTTAGCTCTCCAGTGAGGAGTAGGCCTGAAAGAAGGCTTCCTTCGGTCCTTTTGAGTGGAAGACCGGTCATGCTGAGAGGCACCACCTGAGGAGGTGAAGGAGCAAAAGGAATAGGGTCCCTATCTATTGAAGGGACACCTAGGCTTAGATTGTGGAAGAGAAGTGCTCTTACTGCCCGTGGCGTCCGAGATCATTTGGTCTAGCTGCGGTGCAAAGAGCCTGGATCCCTGGGAAGGCAAACGTGTAAGGGATTTTTTGGAAGCGGGATCTACGTTCCACACCTTCAGCCAGAGGACTCAGCGAATGGCGATAATATTGCTGTTTGCCCTTGCAGAGCAAGCAGCCGCATACAGAGAAGCATTCAGAAGGTACTTTCTAGCCAGTGAAATCTGATCTGCTAAATCCGTTAGCTCCTGTGCGGGAGCCGAAGCTACAATGCCTCTGCGTAGGGTTTTGGCCCAGGATGACACCACTTTCGCCACCCAGGTAGAGGTGAAATTGGGGCAGAGAGAGGTTCCAGAAGCTTCAAAAGCTGATTTGGTTAGAGCCTCAATTTGTCTGTCCGTGGGGTCCTTTAGAGACGCCATGTCAGGAATGGACAGCACGGTCTGGGAGGATAATCTAGACAGGTGGATCTAGTTTAGGAGATTCAGACAATTTGCTAACAAGGTCTGCAGCAAACGGGTAAAAAATGTCTAAACGTTTCCTCCCTGAAAAACGTTTACCAGGGTGTTCCCAGTGTCTAGACGTAGCCTTATCAAATTTCTTAAGAATGGAAAAAACTCTAGAAGGACGCTTCATCCGTTTGAAAGAAACTGAGATGTCCTGAGAGGTTGCCTCTTCCTCCTTAAGCTCAAGCGTTTGAATAATGGCTGAGATAAGGCTGTCAACCATATCCTGTGTTGCGGAAGTCTGATCTGCATCTGAGTCAGAATCTGACTGAGAGGATACATCTGACCCGACGTCCGCCTGCGAAGAGGGCGAACGGGTAGAGAGCAGTATTCCAGCTGACGCAGTTGGATCCGGAGAAGTGGATAAAGAACTAGACAGAAAACGCTTTCTGGTTCTTTTCTCAAGTCTGCCCCTGTGAGGGTCTTGGACAGGTGCGAGCGAATCGCTGTGAGAAGCGTTCGTAGCACTGGTGGCAGAAGTCAGCAGTGGAATACATTCTAGTACCTGAACCAGGGACCGAGTCTGACAGACATTGCAAATGCCCACTCTGGGGGAGGGGGGAGTGTGTTATGACCTGGTGGTTAGGAGCACCCGGAACGACCTGATAGTTAAACTCACACAGGACAAGCTCTGGGATGTGGGAGCTCTGCTGACCGCAGGCCCTAATCCTATCACAACAACTAAAAATAGCCGTGGAGCGTTCCTGACTCTCCCTAGACGCCTCTTCACAGCCTAAGAGCTAACTAGCCCTAGAGATAGAAAATAAAGCCTACCTTGCCTCAGAGAAATTCCCCAAAGGAAAAGGCAGCCCCCCACATATATTGACTGTGAGTAAAGATGAAAGTCACAAACGCAGAAATGAAACAGGTTTCAGCAAAGGGAGGCCAGACTTACTAAACAGACAGAGGATAGGAAAGGTATCTTTGCGGTCAGCACAAAAACTACAAAAGACCACGCAGAGTGTGCAAAAAGACCTCCGCACCGACTAACGGTGCGGAGATGCCACTCTGCATCCCAGAGCTTCCAGCTAGCAAGACAAAATCATGATAACCAGCTGGACAAGGAAACAATCAACAAATAATAACTATCAGGAACTTAGCTTCTGCTGAAGAAGACAGGTCACCAGAAAGATCCAAGAGCGAACTGAACTAATGCAGGAACATTGACAGCTGGCATGGAGTAATGATCTGAGTGGAGTTAAATAGAGCAGCCAACCAAAGGATAAACCACTTCACCTGTGTAAGGAACCTCAGAAGCAGCAGCTTCACTCACAGCCACCAGAGGGAGTCCATAGACAGAACTCACCGAAGTACCATTCAAGACCACAGGAGGGAGTTCGACAACAGAATTCAAAACAGGAGTGCACTCCAAAGTTCGCGATGCACAGGAGGCAGCTGGCCGGGAAAGCGCAGGCTACGAGCGTCTGCTCGTGCAGAGAACGCGCCAAACAATGGGGCGTGGCCGGCTGAAGAGAAACCAAGCGCCCGATAGGCCGGCAGGGAATAGGGGGGTGTGACCCTGAAGATGAGGAACGCATCAGGATCCCTTGATGGCAGAAAGGGTCCTGGGAGATGTGGTCCTCCTTCCCGCACTAGGGGCGAGGTCACCGCAGGTGACCACCGTCTTCCTCTCAGCCCACTCCGAGGAGAGGGTTTGGGGGGGGGGGGGAAAGGCAAGGACTGGCCACTTAAAATAAACATGAACGCCCCAGGGTGACATGAAACAAAGTCCTGCCCAGCGGATCAGAGAGGGTGCGATGTGGGTTACCACACTGCTCTCTCGGTCGCTTTTAAGCGGGTAATCAGTGTGAGAAGAACTGCACCCTGTAACCCCAGAAGTGTATCTGAAACGAAAGGGAAAAAGATTAATAAACACACACAATCCCTGAAAGAAAAAGAAATGCGGATCTGGTGTTAGATCCAGGTCCGCCTCCTACGGACACTAAGCAAAAACTGAGTTGCCTGTCGGAGGGTGTATACTGCCGGGGAAGAGTTACTCCTTTATTTGCATGGTGTCAGCCTCCTAGTGACAGCAGCATACACCCATAGTTACCTGTATTCCCCAATGAAGCAAGAAAGAAAGTTATGTCTTCATTGCATGAAAATTGCAAATTACTATTTTCATGACCTATGCAGAGAATGTGAAATATATATATATATATATATATATATATATATATATATATATATATATATATATATATTTATATATATATATGTTTATGATTTTGTTCTATCCCTCCCCTACTTCCAAGAGTGATACTTTTTTTCTTTCAAAATAGACGTATGGGGACTTATTTTTTATGGGACGAGTTGTAATTTTTGAAGGATTTTACCATATAACACACTGTAAACGGGAAAAAAAATTCCAGTTCCAGCCAGAGGGCTGTCATTTAACTGCATTGGAGAGGATTTGGAGCGGTGTATCAGAAAAACCACTTCTAGTCCCTATGAACATAAGTCTATATAAAATAATACATTATATAAAAAGGAAATGGTGTTAAAATGGTTGAGGTGGTCCGTGATTGGGACAAAAAAAGCAAATGTAGCACTCTTCTAAAACGGTCTCCAGTACTGCAAATCATCCGCACGTTAGGATGATACAACAGTGAACAATGGTCTAAGAGTATGGATTAGCTGGTAGTATGTATGGGCAGTGGTGGCAGGCACAACGTACCCTACTTTAGTTCCAGACTTTGGTCATTGAGGTTTTAAGAGCCTAAAATCCCTGAATGTAACAAACATTTTGGATATCGCATTTTCCAGCAGAGTATTTTATACCTGTCCTATACATAGGAAGCAGCTGTAGAGAATGCAATCTTGTGCTTTCCACACTGAAGCCATCGGCAAAATCTGGTGCAAACCTCCTAAATAACGACAAAGCACAAGATTAGAAATATACACAAACATGTACCCTCAAACTATACGCTGGACCACTATCACAGATTTACTGTTTACAAAGGTAAGAGTATGGTACGTTCTATACAGTAACAACTACAAACCAGACAGGTTATTTAGTGATACTTGGCTGCGGACAATCAGATATCTATTCTATTACCTGTACAGCATATACTTCACATGGCAATGACTGGGGGCATCTAGTCCTGTTGACTCTGGTGTCACCACTATGTTACAAGATTCGCAGTCTTCTCCAATAAGTTCCACAGGCCTTTGACACACAACAAAGTCCTCGCACTCCAACGGGTGGGACGCGGTCACAACCAGACTAGTCTTACCACCTGGGAAAAGCAAATAGTTAGCAAGTGCCTGTTAGATGACATTACTTAAATTCGCAACGGATTGTGTACTTTTGGGTTGTTTGCTACTATTGCCGAGTGTATACAATATTGTGACCATATGTGGAGGAACGCAATAGCAATGGCTGGTCAATAGCCGTGTTATGTAACACAACCATTTCATAGTGCTTTTTCAGGAGATCGCAACACTAAGCATTGGATATCAATGATCAGGCTATTGTTAATAGTCTTGGGCATCAGGCACTGAACGGCAACAATTAGAGATGGACATCAATAGGTTAAATAGTTTACTCCCTTAAATGCCACGGACATAGTGATCATAGGATCTAAGGCGACTTACAGAAGGCAGGGGCTCACTCATTGTGCCAATCGGCCCCACCTAATACAATCTCAGGGGGGGTTCATCTTTTCCTAGGACACCGTAGCGAGTGTTACTGCCGAGAAAAGGACAGGCTTGGTTTTTTCAGGTGTGATCAGGGTTGCTTCTATTTTTTCACATTTTTTCTTTTACTGAACCAGGTAGACTTTCTAAACTTTTTCTTTTTTTATCTATTACCCCTTAATGTATTAGTTAAAAAGAGAAGCTCAGATGTAACTCTGAAGTACTAAGTTTGTTGATCAGTGTTTCATCCATTTTACACGGTTCCCCGCAGACTTTAATGGCAAAACGGAAGAGAATAGGACGTGCCCCAAGTCTCATGGACTGGGCACACAAATCTGTTTTTAAAAACTGCTGCATTTCGGATATCAATGAAACTATGGGTCAGTAATGAGTCTACAGACAGCGCTAGGCCGTGTCACAGATGCCTTAGCCACACCAGAGGTGTCTGGCAGCTGCTCCTCCTTGTCCCCATTCAGAAACTAGCGCGCCGGTGTGTGGAGGCGAGAGATCGGGTGGAAGAGCTAACGGAAGTGCAAGCTTTCTGATGATAGTCATCTGATAAATAAGACCAGCTTAAGCAAAGGATGGTCAAGGATTTATTTTTTTAAGACCCATCAAGAGAGCCGGCAGGGACATGAAGAAAAGTAGTAGGAGATATCCTTACATCTCACAACAAACCTTAAGGTGTCATTCACAAAATCGCAATGTAGTCTTTATAATGTACACATTTATGTGGCCAATACATCCCATTTTTACATCTGCCTGTTTTGAACATATCACCCCCTTAAGGACACCGCTCTCCATTTAACCTATAGTTGTCAGTGGAATCATCATATAGTAATTCCAGTTCATGGTCAACCATGTGCAGTGCAGTCTCTCAGAGGGTATCCTGCCAACATACAAGTGCTTCTCACTAAATTAAAAATATCAAAAAGATAATTTATTTAGTTCTTCAATACAAAAAGTGAAACTCATATAGTCATTACAAACAGAGTGATCTATTACAAGTGTTTGTTTCTGTTAATGTTGATGATTATGGCTTACAGCCAATGAAAACCCAAAAGTCAGTATCTCAGTAAATTAGACTAATTAACACAAATCACCTGCAAAGGCTTTCTAAGCGCTTAAAAAGGTCCCTTTAGTCTGTTTCAGTAGGCTCCAAGATCATGGGGAAGACTGCTGACTTGACAGATGTCCAGAAGGCAGTCAGTGACACTCCACGAGGAGGGTAAGCCACAAAAGGCCATTGCTAAAGAAGCACTAATGCAGTAATTGATGCAAAAGGAGCCCCGACCAAGTACTTTCTACATTTACTGGACATACATTTCAGTAGGCCAACATTTCGGATTTTATAATCATTTTTTAAGCTGGTGTTATGAAGTAGAACATACAAGAATATTGGAGGATAGCGGCGCTGTAACGTTTGACAGGACGGACCGCAGCAGGTGGACCCCTATATCACTTCTAGGGTTAAAGGCTATGAACAATAATAAAAAAATATACACAATAAGTGTATACACACCTGCGCTGTTAGATATATATTAGAATAATCTATAGGTGCATGAACATATACACACATTGATAGCGTTGTTCTGTAATCAGGAGCTGGATTGCTCGAACTCAGGGCGTTTGTTATGTAGAATAATGCACTCTGAAAGAAAAGAACACCTGTATATACTTCTCAGTAAATATCACATCCTTACACCATTATAAAGTTTGAAGGTTACTTAATACCTGTACTTAATATGCGCTAATGCACACAGCGCGGGTGTGTATACACTTATTGTGTATATTTTTTATTGGTGTTATGAAGTATTCTAATTTACTGAGATACTGAATTTGGGGTTTTCACTGGCTGTAAGCCATAATCATCAACATTAACAGAAATAAACACTTGAAATAGGTCACAATGTAATGACTACGGTATATAATATAGAGTTTCACTTTTTGTATTGAAGAACTTAAATCAACTTTTGATGATATTCTAGTTTAGTGAGAAGCACTTGTAGCTCTGGGACGTGTCTACAACAGTTTCTTCAGCGAGGAAAGATTTCATGTAAAGGGTAGGAGCATCTTCCATACTGCGCAGAGCTCATACCAATCAGCAATGGTTTGTGTGTTGGATGGATGAACTGCAGGATGGTAGTGTATACAACTGGCTGACAGAGACAGGGGCGGACATATACCGAATGTGCAGGGAAATGTAGTTTTAGGAGTTAGTACCACCCATTCGGCTATGTGAAGCTAGATGCCCAAAGGAGCAGACAGATGAACAGGGTACAAGAATTAAACTTTATGGTGGGATTAGTCTGTACAATAAGAATGCATTTACTGTGATTTTGAAAAATAATGCAGTTCTGGGCATAACCATTTAGACTGCTAATGAAAAATGAAGAAACACTCAAGAATTGTTCTAGACTCGCAATTGAAAAAACTAACTTCATACCTTTCTCTGGCAATGTTTCATCATCCACAGTCTTCACAAAAGCTCCAGTTCCTTTTGGGGGCTCTGAGCTCACACTGAACACCAAAACTTCCAGATCATTTGAGATGCCAATATGCCAGGAACAGAAGCTCAGCTGACTAGGTACAATGCCACTTATGTGTAAAACCAAGGATCTGTCAAAATCCAGCACTGTTGTATCACGAGCGGCAATATACTTCAGACTGAAGACCATTAGTTTACTTTTGCTGCTGACCAGAAGATCTCCTCGTACAGGACAACAAGAGAGGCATAGGGGGTTTTCAGAGAGAGGAATCTCTATGATTTCCATCTGGTCCTTCGATATTCCACTTTGTAGAGATTCTTCTTGGAGGCCAACCATCCGCACACTGATCCGGTTTCCTGTAGTCTGACATCTCCAATTCACATAGGCTCTCAGGGACAAAATATTGTTTTTCTCTTCAATAGTAACCAGATAGTCTCCTAGGAGGACAGGTTATAATAGATCACATGCAACCAAAACTGGAAGACGCAAGTTATTGAATGTTTAGTGGTTTGGGATGTAGGCATGATTGCCAAGATTACTATCAGGTGATTGCACCCGGGATTCTTTTCCACTGTGTTTTGACCCCTCTGAAAATTGTATTTTCATTGAGGAAAAGGACTAGAAGTCCAGCGCCACCTATTGGAGGCCGCAATCCTAAAAGTCAATATCGACTATCTAACCAGCTGTGCCAAATGACTTAGGATAAAAGCCAAACCAGAATCTCAAGTTGCAGATTTTGGTTTTGATCCTAAGTCATGCGGCACATGTCGTTAGAGAGTCGATATTGACTTAGAATTGCAACCTCCAATAGGTGGCACCAGAGTTCTAGTCCTCTTCCTCTATGAAGAGACAATTTGCATATTTCCCAGAGGAACATTAAAGGACTTAAAAGTCTCCTCACCCTGGCTTGTCAGGACTGACATGTCACTTTCCACAAGGAGAAACGTTACCCCTTTGACCCATGTGTAACACATATACTGTGAATGCTCCCCACTTATGAATTTATTGAAAACCTGCAATGAATGCAATATTGTGACATAAGTAACTTATGGGATGACACAAACAAAAAACATACGGGGTGCAAAGGGGGGTTTATGGCTGCACGAACAAAACCTTTACATCTATAGCATTTTATTTAGTTGCACATTTTCACTCATTTTAATGTGGAGGGTAAAACCCATTGTAAATGCCAATAACACATTTGCAGACATTATATCCGGCTTTGCTCTGCCCTTAGTCGGGCAGATAGAAGTACACGTGCGGGAACACGATGGAGGACACTATGTGGACTATGTACCAACTGGATTGGGGCAGACATACAGCACTCCAGTGTTCTGTAAAATGGCTCTAATGCTGCTGGTTGTACTTTATATGGGGAAAACCTGGTGACTGGTTCCCTTTATAGGGTAATATTCTCACAATATCAAATAGCATAATGGCTTCAAATCCTAAAATAAAGTTGTGAAATGTAATCATTTTCTACATCTGACGTCTCTTCAGGAGGCGATATCTGGAGCAGTGAGAACTTTTAGAAAAGGATATCTGCATGCTGGAGGCTTTAGCCCACGAATACGTCCTGTAGTTCTAGGACAGGTCGCCCACGCACAGTAGATACCGACTATTCTTCAGTAGAGGTATCCGTCTTACTTTACAGGGAGATGGCAAAAGTACAGTTGGGCCGTTCCCATTACATAGGGTGGACATAGGCACTGTGTGTCTGCTCCTATCTTTCCCTCCGACAGAGCAACCCAGCTCTGCACTATGCGGACTCCAGGGACTATTTTATTATAAAAATGGAGCTTTATTAGACAAGTAACACTGGACAGTAGAACTGAACTTTGTTTTACAACAAACACATCAGTGGCTGCAGGTCTCTCAGCTCTGCTGCTTTGTAACAATATTGCAGCCCTGTAGGCCTGTGAGATGGAATCTGAATCCGAGAGGAACCTGCAGATGTGTCCTGCCCCATGATTTGGGAATAAAACAGTATTGTATTTTAGTGCTATACTGTGCCGTTTTGCTGCTATGCAATAAGGGTTGCTCTCTTTAGAAGTTTGTCTTTCCTCTCTCCCTGTCTCTTTGATGTAGCTCTGATGTCAGTAACTCCTCTCATCCTCCCCATTTACTGTCAATCAGCCATCGTAGAAGCCCATGTGTTTGAAGCTCTAGTCAGAAAAGTCTACCTACTGTATGTGAGCAGAGCTACAAGATTTCAGCTGGAAAATAAATGACGGGATCTTCTGGAATCTTCATACGTGCCTCCTGCAGTAGAGTTCAAGCTGATGATACCCGTATCTACTTGTGAATACTGGTTTCAGGAGATGGCTTAGAAACAGTGTCTCATGTGTCCTATACTCTCAGATTAGTTATGGACTCAGAATAAGTTGTGTCGGGTATAATCACACACAGTACTGCAGAGGGTGGCCATTACATGTCACACTGGTAAGTCCACCTTCATGAAAAAAAAAAAAAAAAAATCTCAGCAGGCAGATTCTCATGCAGATCAGTGTCTGGGCCATAGATCTTAACAGCTCATTTACATATACAGTTATATAAAAAGGTGTGTCCCCTTCCTGATTTCCTATTCTTTTGCATGTTTGTTACACTTAAATGTTTCAGATCACTAAGCAAATTTAAATATTACACAAAGATAACAAGAAAAACAAAATGCAGTTTTTAAAAGAAGGTCTTTATTATTAAAGGCCAAAGAGTGCAGCAATGACTCATTCAAGAGGTCACAAAACACCCCACAACAACTTCCAAAGAATCACATGCCTCACTTAAGGTCAGTGTTCATGACTCCACCATAAGAAAGAGACTGGGTAAAAATGTCCTGTATGGCAAAGTTCCAAGAAAAAAAACCATTGCTGAGCAATAAAAAAAAAGGCTTGTCTCAGTTTTGCCAGAAAACATCTTGATAATCCCCAAGACCTTTGGGAGAATATTCTATGTACTGACGAGACAAAACGTAACTTTTTTTGGAAGGTGTAGGTCTCATTACATGTGTTGTAGAAGTAACAGCATTTCAGAAACATCATACCAACAGTAAAATACGGTGGTGGTAGTAGTGTGATGGTTTGGGGCTGTTTTTCTGATTCAGGACCTGGAAGACTTGCTAAGGTAAATGGAACAATGAATTCTGCTGTCTACCAAAAACTCCTGAAGGAGAAAGTCAGGCCTATTTGTGACCTCAAGCTGAGGTGCACTTGGGTTATGCAGCAGAACAATGATCCAAAACACACCAGCAAGTGCACCTCTGAATGGCTTAAGAAAAGCAAAATTATGACTTTGGAGTGGCCAAGTCAAAGTGCGGACCTTAATCCAATTGAGATGTTATGGCTCGTCCTTAAAAATTTTTTGGAAATCCTCCAATGTGGCTAAATTACATCAATTCTGCAAAAATGAGAGGGACAAAATTCCTCCAGAGCATTGGAAAAGACTCATTGCCAGTTATTGCAAATGCTTGATTGCAGCTGTTGATGCGAAGGGTGCCCCAACCAGTTGTTAGGTTTAGGGGGCAATCACTTTTTCACACATGGTCCTGTAGGTTTGGATTTCTTTTTCCCTTAATAATAAAGGCCTTCATTAAAAAACTGCATGTTGTGTTTTCTTGTGTTATCTTTGTCTAATATTTACATTTGTGATCTGAAACATATACAGTACAGACCAAAAGTTTGGGCACACCTCATTTAAAGATTTTTCTGTATTTTCATGACTATGAAAATTGTATATGCACACTGAAGGCATCAAAACTATGAATTAACACATGTGGAATTATTATACTTAACAAAAGTGTGAAACAACTGAAATTATGTCTTATATTCTAGGTTCTTAAAAATAGCCACCTTTTGCTTTGATGACTGCTTTGCACACTCTTGGCATTCTCTTGATAAGCTTCAAGAGGTAGTCACCAGGAATGGCCTTCAACACTCTTGAAGGAGTTCCCAGAGATGCTTAGCACTTGTTGGCCCTTTTGCCTTCACTCTGCGGTCCAGCTCACCCCAAACCATCTCGATTGGGTTCAGGTCTGTTGACTGTGGAGGCCAGGTCATCTGGCGTAGCACCCCATCACTCTCCTTATTGGTCAAATAGCCCTTACACAGCCTGGAGGTGTGTTTGGGGTCATTGTCCTGTTGAAAAAAAAATGATGGTCAAACTAAACGCAAACCGGATGGAACAGCATGCCACTGCAAGATTCTGTGGTAGCCATGCTGGTTCAGTATGCCTTCAATTTTGAATAAATCCCCAACAGTGTCACCAGCAAAACACCCCCACACCTCCATGCTTCACGGTGGGAACCAGGCATGAAGAGTCCATCCGTTCACCTTTTCTGCGTCGCACAAAGACACGGTGGTTGGAACCAAGGTTCTCAAATTTGGACTCATCAGACCAAAGCACAGATTACCACTGGTCTAATGTCCATTCCTTGTGTTCTTTAGCCCAAACAAGTCTCTTCTGCTTGTTGCCTGTCCATGCCCCCCTGTGCTGCTGGCAGACACATGAAACCCCCCCCCCCCCCTGTGCTGCTGGCAGACACATGAACCCCCCCCCCCGTGCTGCTGGCAGACACATGAACCCCCCCCCCCCCCCGTGCTGCTGGCAGACACATGAAGCCCCCCCCCCCTGTGCTGCTGGCAGACACATGAACCCCCCCTGTGCTGCTGGCAGACACATGAACCCCCCCCCCCCCCGTGCTGCTGGCAGACACATGAAACCCCCCCCTGTGCTGCTGGCAGACACATGAAACCCCCCCTGTGCTGCTGGCAGACACATGAAACCCCCCCCCCCCTGTGCTGCTGGCAGACACATGAAACCCCCCCCCCCCTGTGCTGCTGGCAGACACATGAAACCCCCCCCTGTGCTGCTGGCAGACACATGAACCCCCCCCCCCCCCCGTGCTGCTGGCAGACACATGAAACCCCCCCCCCCGTGCTGCTGGCAGACACATGAAACCCCCCTGTGCAGCTGGCAGACACATGCCCCCTGTGGGGGGGGAGAGGGGAAGGAGGGGGGAAGATGCAGGCACATGTAATATTCGCTGCCCCCCTGTGAATCAACTTGGGCAGCTTCAGCACAGAGGTGATGGACAGCAGGTGCAGTGAATATTACATACAAAGCGAGGAGCCAGTACACCGAGGAAATGCAGGAAGCCCGGAACTCCGTCCTGACGTGACGTAAGGGATATCCAAGAAAAGGAAGAAAATGTTCCAGCTTCCAATTAATCACAGCTGTAATAAAGACCGCTTGGTCGAAACGCATCGCTCGCTTTACTATGTGTATGATGCCGTCCCAGGAGTTGTCTCCTCATTTTAATATGTTGGATTAAACTTGTATATTTTAATTGGAAACTGGAACATTTTCTTCCTTTTCTTGCAGTGAATATTACATGAGGCTAATGAGCGGAAGCACAGGACCTCCTGCTGTCTCTGCAGCCAGCCCACTGACACCACTGCAGAGCCGCCCCCCTCCTCTACAGCACAGCACACAGATTCGGATTATAAAACACCCCCCCCCCACAAAAAGTATCTTATAATCCGAAAAAAAGGTTTTTTTCTTGCCATAATACAAATTCTAACAATCTATTCAGTAGGACTATGAGCTGTGTATCCACCAGACTTCTGCACAACACAACTGATGGTCCCAACCCCATTTATAAGGCAAGAAATCCCACTTATTAAACCTGACAGGGCACACCTGTGAAAACCATTTCCAGTGACTACCTCTTGAAGCTCATCAAGAGAATGCCAAGAGTGTGCAAAGCAGTCATCAAAGCAAATGGTGGCTACTTTGAAGAACCTAGAATAGAAGACATATTTTCAGTTGTTTCACACTTTTTTGTTAAGTATAGAATTCCACGTGTTAATTCATAGTTTTGATCATAGTCATGAAAATACAGAAAAATCTTAAAATGAGAAGGTGTCCAAACTTTTGGTCTGTACTGTAAGTGTGACAAACATGCAAAAGAATAGGAAACCGAGAATGGGGAAACACTTTCACACAACTGTAAGAAAAATGTGGATTTCTCTGGTGCCCCCTCATAGGACGACAAGTTTCATCAGTGTATGCAGAGCTTTTAAGGCCACAACATCAAGTGCTATCAGGCCCACCAGTGGTGGCAGCACCCTCACCCCCTCGGGGAGAGCAGCACCATCTCACACAACCACCCACCCTCCCCTCAAGGGCTGTCACCTCCCTCACGACCCACCCCCGAGCAGCCGGCAGCACCATCTCACACACACCCTCCCCTGAAGGGCTGTCACCTCCCTCACACCCCCGAGTGGTCGCCAGCGCTCTCCCCAACATCCTCACACCCCCCAGAGGCCGGCAGCCCCCTCACAACCCCCAGCCAGCTCACACCCCCCAGAGGCTGCCAGCCCCCTCACACCCCCCAACCCCCCTCACAACCCCCAGAGGCTGCCAGCCCCCTCACAACCGCCAGCCCCCTCACAACCCCCAGAGGCTGCCAGCCCCCTCACAACCGCCAGCCCCCTCACACCCCCCAGCCCCCTCACACCCCCCAGCCCCCTCACACCCCCCAGCCCCCTCACAACCCCCAGAGGCTGCCAGCCCCCTCACAACCGCCAGCCCCCTCACACCCGCCAGCCCCCTCACACCCCCCAGCCCCCTCACACCCCCCAGCCCCCTCACACCCCCCAGCCCCCTCACAACCCCCAGAGGCTGCCAGCCCCCTCACAACCGCCAGCCCCCTCACACCCCCCAGCCCCCTCACACCCCCCAGAGGCTGCCAGCCCCCTCACACCCCCCAGAGGCTGCCAGCCCCCTCACACCCCCCAGAGGCTGCCAGCCCCCTCACACCCCCCAGAGGCTGCCAGCCCCCTCACACCCCCCAGAGGCTGCCAGCCCCCTCACACCCCCCAACCCCCCTCACAACCCCCAGAGGCTGCCAGCCCCCTCACAACCGCCAGCCCCCTCACAACCCCCAGAGGCTGCCAGCCCCCTCACAACCGCCAGCCCCCTCACACCCCCCAGCCCCCTCACACCCCCCAGCCCCCTCACACCCCCCAGCCCCCTCACAACCCCCAGAGGCTGCCAGCCCCCTCACAACCGCCAGCCCCCTCACACCCGCCAGCCCCCTCACACCCCCCAGCCCCCTCACAACCGCCAGCCCCCTCACAACCGCCAGCCCCCTCACAACCCCCAGAGGCTGCCAGCCCCCTCACAACCGCCAGCCCCCTCACACCCCCCAGCCCCCTCACACCCCCCAGAGGCTGCCAGCCCCCTCACACCCCCCAGAGGCTGCCAGCCCCCTCACACCCCCCAGAGGCTGCCAGCCCCCTCACACCCCCCAGAGGCTGCCAGCCCCCTCACACCCCCCAGAGGCTGCCAGCCCCCTCACACCCCCCAGAGGCTGCCAGCCCCCTCACACCCCCCAGAGGCTGCCAGCCCCCTCACACCCCCCAGAGGCTGCCAGCCCCCTCACACCCCCCAGAGGCTGCCAGCCCCCTCACACCCCCCAGAGGCTGCCAGCCCCCTCACACCCCCCAGAGGCTGCCAGCCCCCTCACACCCCCCAGAGGCTGCCAGCCCCCTCACACCCCCCAGAGGCTGCCAGCCCCCTCACACCCCCCAGAGGCTGCCAGCCCCCTCACACCCCCCAGAGGCTGCCAGCCCCCTCACACCCCCCAGAGGCTGCCAGCCAACTCACCACCCCCCCCACGAGAAGCCGGCAGCGCCCTCAACAATGGCCGGCAGCCCCCTCACAACCCCCAGAGGCTGCCAGCCCCCTCACACCCCCCAGAGGCCGGCAGCGCCCTCACACCCCCCAGAGGCTGCCAGCCCTCTCACAACCCCCAGCCCCCCCCCCCCGAGAAGCCGGCAGCGCCCTCAACAATGGCCGGCAGCCCCCTCACGCCCCCGGCAGCGCCAGGTCCTCACCCACGTCGCTGTAGCTCATGTGCACCACTCTCCCCAGCGTGCTGAAGCTGCAGAGCGGGTCGCACAGCTCGGGGCCCACGCTGAACACTTCCACCTTACAGCCGCCGGCGCTGGTCACGAACACGCTGTCCCGCCCACAGGAGAACAGCTCCGGCGCCTGCCGGGTGGGCACGATCCTCTGCGAGCCGAAGGGATGGCAGTTGTAGAGCTGCACCATGGTGTCACCGTGTGGGGCACACGACCCTCATGTCCGGGTGCAGAGGGGGTTATTTAGGTCCATGGAGATGATGAGACGCGTAGTCCCCCGCACACCTGGACATGGACACAAGCAGTGTAGCGCTGCGGCTCCCGGGGCCCGTGTGACAGGACACTGCCTGCCCCAGCACAGCACACAGCGGCCGAGCCTCCCCTTCCTCCCAGCAGACATGTGACGCCCATTACCACATCACATGCACAGGGGACTGGGCGCGTCCATTACAGATGGATAGAGGGGGTGTAGCGGTGTACAACTGAATAGTCAGGCTGGACTGCGAGCATCCGAACGTCCGGCAGAAAGATACTGCGCAAGTGCCGGCTGTGTACGGGGTCATGTGCCGCCAGTGTATGTGCTTATTATAGCGCTCTAGTCATGTGACAGTAGCGGCTGCGGCTCAGGGTCACGTGACAGGGAGGGGTGGGCAAATAATCTGACAGGTGGGCTGCACGTGCACTGCTTGTAGGGGCCACTGTACGGTGCGCTGCTGGGGCCACACTAGTGTTGTATTAGGAGGCTCAGTCAGTTGCATCATATTTATTGGAAAGACGGGAGTAACATTGTTCCGTTAAGTAGACCCCCCTACAGAAAGAAAGCCCCCTGACTGTAGTGACTACTGCCGTGTGACCGCTCCGTCAGTCCCTACACTGCAGCAGAAGACCCCGCCCCTGTGTGACCCCGCTGGGCACTGATAGGCCCTCAGGTGCTAGACCCGCATTGGTTTCCATCAGCCATAGCTGGAGGGTAAATGCTAGACTGTATGGGCTCCTTCCAGGTGTGACGTCATTTCCGGGGGCGTGTCCTATCGGGGGCGTGTTCTCTATTGGTTAAGCCTAGACTGTATGGGCTCCTTCCAGGTCCTGACTGCTGCCCATACAGTGTAGCCAGCTCCCTACTGAAGATGCTAGACTGTATGGCCCATGATGTGAACTCAGAACACGCCCACTCCCGATAGGACACGCCCCGGAAATGACGTCATACCTGGGAGGAGCCCATTTAGTCTAGCATTTACCGTCCCTCTACACTTGCCTTCCGTCTATCCCTACCCTGTAAGTGCGGTCACGTGACATATAGACCACGTGATTTACGTAAACAAGTCCCTGCTGGCGTGTGTCTAGTCTGTGTAATGAGAGACGCCCTCAGGCCGTCACCCTCCGCTGTCAGTCACACGGGCGGAGGCGGATACATTTGTAGGCGGATACATTTGTACCGAGACGTGACGAGGACACAAATAACACCGGCCTGCTCTGGTTGTGAACACTGCTCGCATCACCCCGGCTTCAATCATGGCTCCGCCCCCGCCCGTTTCTTATTGGATAACATTGCATTCCTGTGACTTTAATTGGGTGTCGGGATCTTTGCTGCGCGCTCATTGGCTGTGACTTGAGGTGTGTACTGGGACTGTGAGAGCGGGAAGGCGGCCTGTACCGCTGCGTCTGTCGCCATGTCGGGGTTCATGAGGTAACGCTGTGTGATTGTGCAGTGTGCACTGCGGCGGAGAGTTGTAGCTTTGAATGGCGTTAGTGACTTTACCGCACAGTGTGCACGAAGTGAAAAGCTTAAAAAAGACGCAAAGCGGCCATTTTTTTGTTTTTATGGCGTTCATTGTACTGTAAAAATGACCCAGATAGTTGATTCTCCAGGACTGTACGGTTGTGGCGATGACAAACTTTATTGTGCAATTAACCAGAATCCCTCAATGTCTGTCCGCTATCATCCTTCTACTCCGCTAGATTTCTAAAACTGAACATGGACAAAACAGAATTCATCATCTTCCCCAATCTCACGCGATCCCCCCATTACAGTAAATGGCTGCCCACTCTCCCCAGTCCCACAAGCCCGCTGCCTCAGGGTAATCCTTGACACTGATCTCTCCTTCAAACCACATATCCAAGCCCTTTCCACTTCCTGCCGCCTTCAACTCAAAAATATTTCACAAATCCGTACATTCCTCAACCAAGAATCTGCAAAAACCCCTCGTCCATGCCCTCATCATCTCCCGCCTTGACTACTGCAGCCTCCTGCTCTGTGGCCTCCCCTCTGTGGCCTCACACTATCAGTATTTGGTCAGTATTTTACATCAGTATTTGTAAACCAAAACCAGGAGTGGGTGATAAATGCAGAAGTGGTGACATGTTTCTATTATACTTTTCCTCTGATTGTTCCACTCCTGGTTTTGGCTTACAAATACTGAGGTCAAATACTGACCAAATACTGCTAGTGTGACGGCAGCCTAAGACTCTCGCACCCCTCCAATCTATCTTAAACTCTGCTGCCCGACTAATCCACCTGTCCCCCCGTTATTCCCCGGCCTCTCCCCTCTGTCAATCCCTGCTCTGGCTCCCCATTAGGCTACTCTCACACTAGCGTCGGTACGGGCCCGTCGCAGTGCGTCGGGCCAACATACCGACGCATACTGTGAAATAAAATCACAACGGGGGCAGCGGATGCAGATTTACAACGCATCCGCTGCCCCATTGTAAGGTCCGGGGAGGAGGGGGCGGAGTTCCGGCCGCACATGCGCGTTTGGAAAAAGCAGAACCGATGGACAAAAAAACGTTGCATGGAACGTTTTTTTGTCCCAACGGACTGCAAAAACATGGCACATCCGTCGCACGACGCATGCGACGTGTGGCAATCTGTCGCAATGCGTTGCTAATGAAAGTCTATGGAGAAAAAAACGCATCCTGCAGGCAACTTTGCAGGATGCGGTTTTTCTCCAAAACGACGCATTGTGACGTGCGTCGAACGACGCAAGTGGGAAAGTAGCCTTACCCAGAGACTCCAGTACAAAACCCTAACCATGACATACAAAGCCATCAACAACCTGTCCCCTCCATACATCTGTGACCTCGTCTCCCAGTACTTTCCTGCACACAACCTCCGATCCTCACAAGATCTCCTTCTCTACTCCCCTCTTATCTCCTCTTCCCACAATCTGAATATACGTTAGGAAAGAATCAACCACAACAACTATACCATGGAAAGCCAAAGGAGTGAACCCACACAGAGGATAAATGTCAAATAGCCTTTATTAAGGTAAAGTGGCAACAATGTATAAAAAATCAGGATTTAAAAAAAAAAAAAAAATATATATATATATATATATATATATATATATATATTAAACGTCGCGAGATGTGGGTCTGAAATAAACTTCACAGCCTTTTTTCACCTTCATTTGTAGTTGGAGTGCTGCCTTCTTTTTCTGCTTGGTATAATATATATATATATATATATATATATTTAAACAAGTACGTAAATTTTATGACAGGATAATTAGAAAAATATTATACAGTTGTCATAATAGATATAAGTTGGTGACCTCCAATATTAGCCGATGCAGATTATAAAAGTTATTAAAAAATATATAAAAAAAAAAAAAAAAAATATACTAATAATTAATGTGCAAAAAAGCCCTACCAATGATTGATAAAAATTTTTTACTTGTGCAAAAAAAGCAGGAACGAAGGAAGTGATTCCGAAATGCGCGTCGGGGTGCGCGGTGACGGGACTTGGTGACCCTCCACACAGGTATTTTGCAGATATAATTTCCACTTTCGGACACTTGTCCTTTGCACTTCGCACTTTATTGGTGTGTCTTTTGAGCCTGCAGCAGTGTGCTGTTCTAATTTGTGGCTCTGCACTTATATATTGCCCATTTCTTTTGTACTCTGCACTTTATTGGTTTTTTTGAGCCTGCAGCTGTGTGCTTTTCAATTCTGTGGCTCTGCACATAGATATTTTGGCACAAGGAATATTTTTTGTACTTTGCACTTTATTGATGTTTTTTGAGCCCGCAACTGTGTGTTGATCTATTCTGTGGCTTTGCACATATACATTGCTTTTTTTGCACAAGTAAAAATTTTTTATCAATCATTGGTAGGGCTTTTTTGCACATTAATTATTCGTATATTTTTTTACACACTGTTTTTTATATTAATAACTTTTTTAATCTGCATCGGCTAATATTGGAGGTCACCAACTTATATCTATTATGACAACTGTATAATATTTTTCTAATTATCCTGTCATAAAATTTGCGTACTTGTTTATATATATATATATATATATATATATATATATATATATATATATATATATATATATATATATATATATATATATATTTTAATCCTGATTTTTTTTTTTTTTTTTTATACATTGTTGCCACTTTACCTTAATAAAGGATATTTGACATTTATCCTCTGTGTGGGTTCACTCCTTTGGCTTTCCATGGTATAGTTGTTGTGGTTGATTCTTCCCACAATCGTATACAAGATTTCTCCCATTCATCACCCCTACTCCGAAACTCTCTACCACAACATATCAAACTCTCGCCTACCATCGAAACCTTCAAAAAGAATCTGAAGACCTACCTCTTCTGGCAAGCCTACAACCTGCAGTAACCACCAATACAGCATTCTATAATGCTCTATATCTGCCCCAAGCCGACCTGCAAGAAAAGAAAAATAACTTTTGTTATACTCACCTGCGGGCGGTCCGGTCCGAGGGGCGTCGCTGGTCTTGGTCTGGCGTCTCCCTTCTTTTTGCGGTGCCGCCCTCTTGCTTGCTTCGCGTGGATCCCTTCGGCTCTTTGCCCTTTCCCAGCGCACTGGAGTACTTTATTCTGCCCTCGACAGTGTAGAGAAATACGCCTGTGCAGGAGCACGGTGCCGAGGAGACGTCATCCACACAAACCGGGAAGAAGGACGGCACCGGACCAAGACCAACGACGCCCATCGGACCGGACCGCCCCACAGGTGAGTATAATAAGGCTATGTGCACACTTTGCAGATTGGTGTGTGGATTTTTTCGCACTGTTTTTGCAAAATCCGCAGGTAAACCGCACGGCGGATTACCCGCAGATTTACCGCAGTTTATGTGCGGATGCCACCTGCGGTTTTACATCTGCGGATTCCTATTGAGGAGCAGGTGTAAACCTCTGCGGAATCCACACAAAGAATTGACATGCTGCGGGAAAAACAATGCTGCGTTTCTGCGTGTTTTTTTTCCGCAGCATGTGCATTGTGGATTTTGTTTTCCGTACTTTTACATGGTACTGTACACTGCATGGAAAACGGCTGTGGATCCGTAGCAAAATCCGCAACGTGTGCACATAGCCTAAAAGTTATTTTTCTTCTCTTAGGCTCTTAGACATTGTAATGATTGGTCCAACAACATAAAAATGACTTTTGAATATATATTTTTACTTATATCAAATGCCTTTTTTACTCTGTCGCCTCATTGGGGGACACAGGACCATGGGTGTTATGCTGCTGTCCACTAGGAGGCGACACTATACATAATCTGAAAAAGATTAACCGTGGCCCCTCCTCTGCCGTATACACCCCTGGACGGCGTCGGCCTTCTCCAGTTTTTGCTTAGTGTCGCATAGGAGGCACACCTAAGATTTATTACTCCTTTTCTCCAGTCACCTTCCACGACAGCAGTACTGGAGGATGTCTCCCCGCCCTAATGGGGGACAGGAAACACAAAGAGGTTAAATACCCTCCCCTTCCTGCCATCTCCAGTGTTTTTCCTGTCCCCTATTGGGGCATGAAGAGGTCCTGCGGTAGTGCTGCCGTGGCCGGCGATCGGAGCACTCAGGTCTTACCTAGCTGGGCAGCCTGGGTCGGGATGTCTCCTCCCTGCGGCGCTGCTCCCGTCTCCCCACATGGTGCGGACTCGGGACCCTTTCTCCGCTCCTCCCGCGCTCCTTCGGGAGTAAAGCGGAGCGGTGTGGTGCGGCCGGGGTCCCCGCGCGGCTCCCCGGCATTTCCTCCTCTCCTCATGGCCGGAAACAGTGGACGCGCGAACCGGAAGTACCCGAACTTCCGGTTCTCTGCATGTGCGTTCCAGCGGTGGAACGCACGCGCGTCGGACTGCAGTTTCTGTTGGCGGCATAGCGGTCTTTCCCCTACGCCTGGGACCGGGAGGAGGAGCACAACATGGGACGCAACTTCCACGGTATTTAACCCTGGTAGTCACCTCCAGGTAAGGCCCCCTGTCTGACTGACTGGACTACAGTGCTGACTGACCATGGAGGGTGACAGATCTATCTCTGCTTCTGCCGAGCCCTGCGTCCTCCCTCCTACTGTGAGTAGTGGGTTAAGGTCCCTTTATCCCTGTATTCCTTAGGGTGCCATATACTTAGTCCCCTTCTCTCTCTTTTTTAGGGAGACAAGGCCTCTGCCCCTAGGAAGGACAGATCGTCCAAGACAAAATCGGAAGATCGTAAATGTGGTGTTTGTGCATCAAAACTACCTTCTTCTTACAAGAAGAGACTATGCCAGCCCTGCACCGATGAAATAATTCGCTCAGAACAGCCATCCTTGTTTGAGAGCATTAAATCCCTCATTAAACAGGAAGTGCAATCCTCGGTATCGGCCCTTTCCCAGTCTCTTACCTCCGCCACCTCCTCCTAAAAAAAGGAAGACGGCGGCGGTTAATTCTGATTCAGATTCTGGTGAAGTTCATTCCTCCGGCTCGGAGGATTTGTGGGAGAATGAGGGCTCCACTTCCACCCCCAGAGAGGAGAGTAAAAAATATTATTTTTCCTCAGAGGACATACAGGAGTTAATCAGTATGGTCAGGGGGACAATGGGTGTTGAGGAGGAGGAGGAGAAGCCATCGGTGCAGGATGAGATGTTCGGTGGGTTGAAACCTAAAAAATTAAAAGGGTTCCCTATACATGAGAATGTACAGAGTCTCATCCTTCATGAATGGGAATCACCTGAAAAAGGTATTTCTGTTCCCTCTGAACTTAAAAATCGTTTTTCTCTCGATGGAGATGTCTCTCTGTGGGATACCCGTAAGGTAGACGTGCAGGTCTCTAGAGTGTCAAAAAAGACAACCCTCCCTTTCGAGGATTCTTCCCAACTCAGAGACCCTATGGACCGCAAAATGGAGAGTTTACTAAGAAGATCGTGGGAGACTTCTACCAATCTCCTTAAAACAAACATTGCGTCCACCTGCGTGGCTAGATCCCTATTTCGTTGGCTCCGCACGCTGGAAGACCACCTTACCCAGGGAACATCTAGGGAAATAATCTTAGATTCTCTCCCGCTTCTCCAGAAAGCTACGGGCTTCCTGGCCGATGCTTCGGCAGAGTCCGTAAGAGTGGCTGCCAAATCAGCAGTTCTCTCTAACTCAGCCAGAAGAGCTCTATGGCTCAAGTCTTGGAGTGGGGATATAACGTCCAAAACAAAACTATGTGCCATTCCCTTTCAGGGCCGCTATCTGTTCGGGCAGGCCCTGGATGATATTCTGGATAAAGCAACGGACAAAAAGAAAGCGCTTCCGGAACAGAGAAATCCGAAGAAACGTTTTTTTCGTCCCTCAAAAGAGCAACCCTTCCAACGGGAATTCAAAGGGAAAGGCAAATCAGGACGCTGGAGCTATCCTAAAGGGGGGAAAGGTAGGAACATCCTGGTTCCCCAGTCCCAGCAGACCCCAGAAAAGCAGTGACTACGCCCAGAGCGTTGGGGGGCGTCTCTCGAACTTTATCAACCAGTGGAGGTCCATTTCGTCGAACCAGTGGGTACTCGACACTATTCAGAATGGACTAAAATTAGAGTTCGAGAGCCCTCCCCCTCATCACATGAGGATAACCTCATTACAGAGTCTCAGCCCTCAGGGCGCATTCCTTTCCGGCCTACAGAACTTACTCCAGGAAGGAGTAATTTCCCCAGTACCTCAGCAAGAAATTGGCAGAGGACACTATTCCCATCTGTTTCTGATCAAGAAGCCTTCGGGGAAGCACCGAATAATAATCAACTTGAAGCCCCTGAATCAAGTAATAACCTACAGAAGGTTCAAGATGGAGTCGGTCAAGACAGCGATCCCTCTGATAGAACAGGACTGGGTGATGGCTACAGTAGATCTGAGGGACGCTTATTACCACGTCCCAATCCATCCAGAATTCCGGAAGTTCCTAAGATTTGCAATATCTCAGGATCGGGAGATAGTACACTATCAGTTCAACTCCCTTCCCTTCGGAATCGCCTCAGCACCCAGAGTCTTTACAAAAATCATGACAGAAGCCATTATATTCATCCGTCTTCAGGGGATCTGCATAGTACCCTATCTAGACGATCTTCTCATTGTCGCTCCCTCAGTCTCCCGCCTCAGTGCCGACTTAACAAGGTCTCTAGAAATCCTAAAATCATTGGGTTGGATCCCAAATCTAGAAAAATCGGACCTTCATCCCTCCAGGAGGAAGAAGTTCCTAGGAGTCCTTCTGGACTCGGAGGCGAGGAGATCCTTTCTGCCCAGAGAACGTCAACTCGATCTGGTACAGAAGATAACGGCATTCAGAACCCTGAAGGCTCCTACTCTACGACATTCCATGTCTGTGCTGGGATCTCTAACATCTTGTATCCAGATGGTACCTTGGGCACAAGCCCACACGAGAATCCTCCAAACCCATGTCCTATCATCCTGGGACGGTCAGCAGAGTTCTCTCTCCAAGAGAGTTTGCCTTCCCAATCATGTCAAGGCATCCCTGGCATGGTTGTTACGGGTTCGAAACCTCCAAAAGGGGGTCAGTTGGGATCAGATCCCACTAAAGACACTAACATCGGATGCCAGTCAAAGGGGATGGGGAGCTATAGTCGAGGGAACCCATTTCCAGGGCACCTGGGGCCCAGACATCAGAGCAAGCTCTTCAAACTTCAGAGAACTGAAAGCAGTAGAAGATGCATTAAGAGCTGCATCCTCCCTTGTTCAAGGACACCATGTCAGAATATATTCCGACAACATGACCACGGTAGCATACCTTCGTCATCAAGGAGGCACAAGATTCAGGAAACTAAAGACCTTAGCCTCAAACATTTTTTTCTGGGCAGAGAGACACGTTCTCTCTATCTCAGCAATTCACCTGAAGGGGTCAGCCAATACCCAGGCAGATTTCTTGAGCAGAAGGGATGTGCATCCAGGAGAATGGTGTCTGGACCAGGAGGTCTTTCTCTCCCTGATTTCCAGATGGGGGATCCCAGAGGTGGACCTTTTTGCCAACAGTCAGAATGCCAAGCTGCGAATTTATTTCTCCTTAAATATGACAGACAGAGCACTGGGCATGGATGCGTTCTCTCACCCATGGAGGTTCGACCTTGTTTATGCATTCCCTCCGATCCCATTAATATCGAAAACTCTACAGAAGATCCGATCGGAACGAGTTACGGCGATTTTGATAGCGCCAACATGGCCAGGGAGGAGTTGGTACAGCGCCCTGTTAGACATGGCCCAGGAAGGTCCAGTGTGTCTACCACAGAAGGAAAATCTTCTTCGTCAGGGTCCATTGCTGCATCCAAACCTTCAGATTGAATCTTTCAGCATGGCTTCTGAGGCCGAGATACTAAAGGCAAGAGGTCTCTCAGATGGAGTAATTCATACTCTCCAGAACAGTAGAAAACCCATAACAAATGCCATTCATGCCAAAATCTGGGAGAGGTTTTCATCGTGGTATCTTCCAGACATTCCTGATCCATTTCATCCAAATATTGCCAAAATTCTGGACTTCTTGCAAAAGGGTCTAGAGTTGGGTCTTAAGCCTAACACCTTAAAGGTACAAATTTCAGCACTTAGCTCCTATTTCGATCAGGATCTAGCCAAACATCGGTGGATCAGGCGCTTTGTTACTTCAGCAACTAGAATCCGTCCCAGAGTTCTCAACAATACTCCTCCTTGGGACCTTAATCTGGTCCTTAAGAGTCTAACTCGAGATCCTTTTGAGCCTTTATCTCATATTTCATTAAAGGTTCTTACCCTAAAAACGGTCTTTTTAGTGGCTATTACCTCGGCCAGACGGATAGGAGAACTGCATGCCCTATCCATACAAGAGCCTTACTTAAGGGTAACATCTGATAGTATAATCCTGCGTCTAGATCCTACCTTCCTACCTAAAGTAACATCAGACTTTCATAGAGGTCAGGACATAGTGTTGCCCTCGTTCTACCCAGATCCTTCTAATGTGAAGGAAGAGTCCTTCCACACTCTGGATGTCCGCAGAGTGGTGTTACATTATCTTTCACAAACAGAGAGTTGGAGGATTGACCAAAATCTCTTCATTCAACTCTCCGGGAAGAACAAAGGCAGAAAGGCTACGAAAAATACTATCGCCAACTGGATTAAACAAGCCATATCTCTGGCATACTCATCCCAGAATCTACCACCTCCTCCATCACTGAAGGCCCATTCTACACGGTCGGTGTCAACATCATGGGCAGAGAGGGGTGACGCTTCTACGGAGCAGATTTGCAGAGCTGCCACCTGGTCATCAGTACATACGTTCACCAGGCACTACAGGCTTGATTTCAACCGGGATTTAACTTTCGGCAGAACAGTTCTGCAGGCGGTTGTCCCCCCCCTAGAAATTATTTGTTGGTACTACTCCAGTACCGCTGTCGTGGAAGGTGACTAGAGAAAATAGAATTATTCTTACCGTTAATTCGGTTTCTAGGAACCTTCCACGACAGCACTAATTTCCCTCCCTATCTGATGATTTTATCTGATGATTCCTGCACTTAAGTGGTAACTATACATACTACTGTGTCCAGAAAAAACACTGGAGATGGCAGGAAGGGGAGGGTATTTAACCTCTTTGTGTTTCCTGTCCCCCATTAGGGCGGGGAGACATCCTCCAGTACCGCTGTCGTGGAAGGTTCCTAGAAACCGAATTAACGGTAAGAATAATTCTATTTTTTTCCCCCGACGGATTACAGATGAAGAAAAGTTGGTCTCCTGTGAGACTCCCGGCATGGCTCCTTCCTCGGCCCCCTATTATGGGGTGCCCGGTTGAAGTCGAGATGGCTATTCCCCATGTCGCTTTTCCCCAGTCCCTCGGGTGCCCCATTCCCCATGTCGCTCCTTCCCCAATTCCTTTTGGTTCCTTGGTTGAGGTCGAGGCGAGGATAAAGCCCCTGAAGGTGATAGCCGCAACCTCCCTAATCCCCCTCTGGGGGCATTAGGTTGAGACGCCTCAGGTAGGGCCTGTACAGGCAGCACTGTGCAGCTCCCAGCAATGGGCCAGCACACTGCGCCTGCATCCAGGGACCCCAGCCCAGCTGTGGGCTCCTGTCAGGGCCGGGGGAGTGCAGGCAGGCATGCCACAATAGAGACACAGGGCTCCCTGCACCCCTGTCTCTGCGGCAGCACCAGCTCTGTACTGCCTCAGGGGGACCCCTTACAGGGCCCCCCTTTCGCTTATAGCCCCACCGCTATCCTGCTTTTAAATCTGGGGGGAGGTCCGGTTCAGATCCGACCCCTCCTGGACTTCCGCGCCGGCCTGGAGCCTTTCTGGGCATCAGGCATCTAATTTAGGCCGCGGCTTCGGCCTAGCTGAAGCCGCCACCTCCTCTCCGCCCCCGGCCCGCCCCCCCGGATGACAAATATGACACTCTACAGTGTCAGAGGGGTCGGATCGAGACAGAAAGAGCGCGTTGTTTTGCCGCCTTTTTTCTCAGCTTTCCGCCCCCTTCTCCCCCTGCCTCTTCTCCTCGGCGGCCATTTCTACTGCAGGAGGGATTAACCCTGCATCTCCCGGTCAGCAGGACCAGGCCAGCCAGTCTCCGGGGGGCACAGGACTGTGGTTCTTCGGCGCTGGACCTAGGGGCAAACTGGTGGAGTAAGATCACAGTTGGGTTGTTTTACTCGGCTGTGAATCCATATTCCCTATAAGGCTCCCCTATAGGTTCCTCTGCATAGCTACCCCTGTAAGGTCCTCTGCATAGCCAGCCCTTCTGCACTCTGTGCACTATGCCGGGCTCAAGGTCCAAGAGAACCAGGCAGGACTGCTATTATGCATTCTGCACAGCCTGCAGGACCGCTCTCCCCAGTGGCAGCACGTACCCGCACTGCCAGGACTGCTCTGGCTACTGTGTCAGAGCCCCAAGAAGCTCCTGCCAATGCTTCGGTGTCTAATGCCACGCCAGAATGGGTCACTCAGATGTCGCAATGTATGATGCAGTCTATAGATAACCTAACCTCCACATTGCTTCAGGATCTGCAGAGTCACGCCTCGGCTATGACCGTTACGCAGCAAAGGGAGAGCTTGAATCCAGGTCATCTAGACCATCCCCTTCCAGGGGCAGACAATGCAGATCTCCGCAATCCCCGACCAGAGAAGGCCTCCGCCCCAGCTCACCCAGCAGGGGACGCCTCAGTGATACACAGGATTCGGAAGGCATCTGTGACTCCGACTCAGACAAGGAAACGGAGGGGTCCCTGATCCCAATCCACCCTAGCAATGCAGCGCTAGTTGAGGACTTAATCTCTTCCATCCATCGGGTGCTGGACATTTCTGATCCGCCACCTGAGGCCCCAGAACACAAGATTTCTTTTGAATGACCTCTGAAGCCGCCTAAGGTTTTCTCTAAGGCTACGTTCAGACTAGCGTTGCGCGCCGCTGCGTCGGCGACGCAACGCACGACGCACACAAAAACGCGGCAAAACGCACGCAAAAACGCTGCGTTTTGCGACGCGTGCGTCGTTTTTTGCCGAAAATCGGACGCAAGAAAAATGCAACTTGTTGCGTTTTCATGGTCCGACGCTAGCGGCAAAAAAGACGCAAGTGTTGCAAAACGCAACACACAAAAACGCATGCGTCCCCCATGTTAAACATAGGGGCGCATGACGCGTGCGTCGCCGCTGCGTCGCCCGACGCTAAGGCGACGCACACTAGCAGAACGCTAGTGTGAACGTAGCCTAACCACCCAGAGTTTAAGGCGATCCTTAAAAAGAAGCTCTCACAGCCTGAGAAAAAATTTGCTAATCGCAAATATCTGGAGGCGAGGTACCCCTTCCCGCAGAAAGATACCAAGGAATGGACAGACCCACCCAAAGTGGATCCCCCAGTCTCTAGACTAGCAGCACATATCCTCCTTTCACTGCCAGATAGCTCAACCCTCAGGGACGGAGCAGACCGGCAGGTAGAAAGCATGGCTCGCTCAATTTTCGAGGCTACAGGGGCATCCCTGGCTCCCGCGTTCGCTTCAGTTTGGGCTGCCAAGGCCATTCTGGCCTGGGCCAAAAATTTACAAGCTGGCCACCAAGCATCCGCTCCTGAGTGGTCGGACCAAGCGGTTCAAATAGCAGTTGTAGCAGATTACATGCTTCATGTAGCTCTGGATTCAGCAAGGGGCGTAGCGGGGATAGCATCAAACGCCATCACAATTCGGCGTATCCTCTGGCTGCGGAAATGGAAAGCGGACGCAGCCTCAAAGAAGTCCCTCACGCACCTCCCCTACCTCAGTGGGCGACTTTTCGGTGAACAGTTGGACACGATATCCAACGCCACCGGTGGTAAGGGTACCTCTCTTCCCCAACTGAAACCTAAGTGCACTTACAAGAAGCGTAACCAAACTCGATTCCAATCGTTTCGGAATTCTTCGGGCTGGTCCATCTCATGTTCAGCACAAAATCGTAACCGTTCCCCACGCAGGGACAACTCACGTTCGACGCAAAGTTCGGACAAGACCTGGCAGTCAAAAGCAGCCCAGTCTAAGCCCAGAGGAGGAAAATCTCAGACTTTCTCCTCATCATGACTCACGGACTCTGGAAGACACCACACCCGTAGGTGGCCGACTTTTGCTCTTTCACCATGTCTGGCTGCCTATTACAGAAGACAGGTGGGTCAGGGAACTAGTGTCTTCCGGATACAAGATAGAGTTCACCTCCAACCCACCGGACCGATTCTTCTTCTCTGTCCCCCCAAAACCACCAGCCAAGGCTCGTGCCTTCCAACAAGCGTTCTCGCTTTTTCAAGCAGGAGTCATAGTACCGGTCCCCACGGCTGAGCGCTTCCGAGGGTTCTACTCCAATCTATTCGTAATCCCCAAGAAAGGAGGCAGCGTGCGGCCCATACTGGACCTAAAACAGCTCAACAAATATGTATGGTCCGTCACCTCCGCATGGAGTCCCTTCGGTCCATCATTGCGTCCATAGAGAAGGGAGAATATCGCGCCTCCATAGACATACAAGACTCATACCTGCCTATACTGATTGCACCTGCCCATCAGAGACTTCTCATGTTCGCAATCGACCGGGACCTCTACCTGTTCGTGGCTCTCCCATTCGGACTTGCCACGGCTCCCAGAGTGTTTACCAAAGTCATGGCAGCCACCATGGACATCCTGCACTCCAGAGGCATAGTAGTCGTTCCATACTTGGACGATCTACTCATCAAATCTCCCACCTTCAAGGACTGCGAGCTCAGAGTCTCAATCACAATCGACACTCTGAGTCACATGGGCTGGTTAGTCAACCTACAAAAGTCATCACCAACCCCGAGTCTGTCTTTGACCTTCCTGGGAATGCTATTCAACACCTCCAGGGGTCTAGTTCTCCTTCCTAAGGACAAGGCACTGGTTCTCCACCTAGGAGTTCGCACCTTCTTGCGCAAACCCTCTCGATCTTTCCGGTTTGCCATGAGAGTCCTCGGCAGGATGGGTGCAGCAATAGAAGTTGTCCCATTTAGCCAGTTTCGCCTCAGGCCTCTCCAACTAGCCATTCTCAAGTCCTGGGACAAGAACCCTTTCTCTCTCGACAGGGAGTTCCGGCTAACGTCGTCAACCAAGAGGTCCCTGCACTCGTGGCTCAAACCAACCTCGCTAGCAAAGGGGAAATCCTTTCTCACAGGTCAATGGAAGGTTCTGACCACCGATGCGAGCCTGACGGGTTGGGGTGCAGTGCACCTACACCACAAGGCACAGGGCAAGTGGTCCCCAGTGGAAGCGACCATGCCCATCAACATCCTGGAAATTCGTGCCATCCTCCTGGCATTGAGGGCCTTGAATCACTTACTGGCCTCTCACATCAGAATACAGTCAGACAATGCCACGGCTGTGGCATATGTGAATCACCAAGGGGGGACCCGCAGTACCCAGGCATAGTAACATAGTTAGTAAGGCCGAAAAAAGACATCTGTCCATCCAGTTCAGCCTATATTCCATCATAATAAATCCCCAGATCTACGTCCTTCTACAGAACCTAATAATTGTAGGCGATGCAAGAAGTGTCACATATCCTCAACTGGGCGGAGGGTACAGGGTCGGTTCTCTCGGCGGACCACATTCTGGGTGTGGACAACTGGGAAGCAGACTTCCTCAGCCGACAAGGAATAGGCTCGGGAGAGTGGTCTCTCCATCCTGAAATTTTTTGCCAGATCTGCCATCGCTGGGGGACCCCGGATGTGGACCTAATGGCATCCCACTTCAATGCCAAGGTCTCCAAATTTATGGCCAGAACACACGATCCGTGGTCGCTCGGAGCAGACGCTCTGGTTCAGGACTGGACCCAGTTCCAGCTTCTGTACATTTTTCCACCTCTCCCCCTGATATCCAGAGTGGTGAGGAAGATCAAGCAAGTGGGAGTTCCAACCATCCTAATCGCGCCGGACTGGCCCAGACGTACATGCTACGCCGACATCGTACAACTTACAGCAGATGCCCCCTGGCGTCTCCCCGACCGCCCCGATCTTCTATCACAAGGCCCGTTCTACCACCAGAACTCAGGGGCTCTCAATTTGACGGTGTGGCCCTTGAGACCTGGGTTCTAACCCAGGCAGGGCTCTCGCCGGACGTCATTGGAACCATGATCAGGGCACGGAAGGCAGCCTCTGGCAAGATTTATTACCGTACCTGGAAAGCTTTCTTTACCTGGTGCGAATCTCGTGGCCTGACCCCACTCCCTTATTTCCTCCCCAAAGTACTTAGTTTTCTCCAATCGGGTCTGGAGGCCAGGCTGTCCCTGGGCTCGCTTAAGAGCCAGGTGTCAGCCCTCTCAGTGCTTTTTCAAAGGCGCATTGCTACCAAGCCGCAAGTAAGGACTTTTCTTCAGGGGGTTTCCCGATTTGGTCCCCCCCCTACAGACGACCACTAGAAACGTGGGACCTCAACCTGGTCCTGACAGCATTGCAGGAACCACCCTTCGAACCCCTTAAGGAGGTCCTGCTCCGCCTTCTCTCCCAGAAGGTGGTTTTCCTGGTGGAAATCACCTCGCTACGCAGGGTGTCTGAACTGACAGCACTCTCCTGCAGACGGCCCTTCCTGGCCTTTCACCAGGGCAAGGTAGTTCTCCGTACGGTCACATCCTTCTTTCCGAAGGTTGTGTCCAACTTCCACCTCAATGAGGAAATTTCACTGCCATCCCTTTGTCTGGTCCCGGTTCACAGAGTGGAGAAGGCTCTGCATACGCTTGATCTTGTCAGGGCATTGCGTATATGTGTCTAGGACTGCGTCCTTCCGGAGGTCTGATTCCCCCAATGAGGCGACAGAGTAAAGGAGATTTTTGTGTACTCATCGTAAAATCTTTCTCTTAGCCTCTAATTGGGGGACACAGCTTCCACCCTGTTGCCCTTCCGGGCCGTTGTTACTGTTGAGTTCTCATATTTTTTGCTTGAGCTCGTACATAGTTGCCTTCTTATAGGCATGGTTATGTTATTCATGTTACGTTCCTCCTAATGCTTTTGCACAAAACTGGAGAAGGCTGACGCCGTCCAGGGGTGTATACTGCAGAGGAGGAGCCACGGTTAATCTTTTTCAGATTATGCATAGTGTCGCCTCCTAGTGGACAGCAGCATAACACCCATGGTCAAGTGTCCCCCAATTAGAGGCTAAGAGAAAGATTTTACGGTGAGTACACAAAAATCTCCTTTTTTGGGGGAAAACACCATATTGATATCATATGGTTTTATATCTAAATGTAAGCATAAAAAAAAAAAACATTTGTAAACAAAAACATACCAAACTGCTATCACAGCAGAATAAAATAAAAAAAAATTCTTACAGCAAAATATAAAACCAAGCCTCATAAACCAATATACATTACAGATTTCTGTAAGTTGATGGAGGTGATGGCGGAAGCTCAGGGTCCTGGTCAGGTGGCCTTTGTTGGGCCAATTGTACATCATCCTGGGAGTATGATGTCTGACCCTGCTCTAAATGATGCCCTTGCTCATATTGGCCATTTGTGTGTTGGCTCAAATAATAAGGGTTTTGACTATGGCTCTCATGATGTTGTAAATAAGGCCTTGCCTCATAACCCCCACCAATATGGCCATGTCGTCCAAACCCAGGTTGGGACCAGCCTCCAGCACTGGGTCTGGACAAGTGGCCATATTGGGAAGGTTGATGGTATGATGGCATATGGTAATGTGCTGGCCTTGGTGGGTTTTGGGTGGGAAGGGGTAGAGGTGTAGGCACACGTGGAGGGGGTGCTTCAAATACTTGTTGAGTATGCACCTGTTGAGATGATGGAAGGCACAGGATGTTACGTGCTGACAGCTGCCATCTCTCAATGAACTGAAACAATTCATAAGGTTCATTTGGTGTGGTACATGCATCAATAAATCAATAAGTATTTGAAAACACCCTCTCACACGTAGCCTCACCTCACGGGGTATGGTACGGAGGTACCGGGCCAGGCTCCTCACATAGGCCCCCTCACCATCATCCTGTGCCGCCCTGGCCAAATAATTAAGGACCCCAATGTCCACATTCCTGCGATAGTCTTGCAGCTCTCTCCTTCTGCTCCTTCTGCGTCCGCGGCGGGAAATGACCGCAGGCTGTGGGGATGTCTCCAGTGGAACAGTAGGGCTGCTGTTTCCAGGATTATCCTGGCTTACTGGAACTGGTGATGCTGTGGGTGGTGGTGCAGCTCCTTGGCCAATTGTTGCCGGATCTTGTGATGCAAACGAAGAAGTTCTATGAGGGATGTCCCTGGGAGGATCCGAAGATGGGCCAGCCACCTCTTCTCCTTCCCCAACCGGATCTATCAGGGCCTCCGAGTCTGAGCCAGTCTCCCTCTCAGTGAGGTTGGACTGTGTTCTGTTTGTAAAGTTTATGAATATTTTTGTTAAATTAACAATTTTACCTTTATTAAAGATATGTGTTATGTTTTATGATGTTTTTACTTACGGTCTCAGATGTATACTGGGGTCCAAAAAAGAAAGTTGGTCTTAATATATTTTCTTTTTTTGGAAGGCACTGCTGACCCACTCCTGGCTCTCTGCTGTCTTTCGCGCCTATATTGGTCGCGTATGCTGCGCCATCGTCTCATAACATCTTCCACTCCAATGAAAGGGCAAAAAAAAAAATGTATAAGGCCATTGTGCACAGTTGTACCATAATGTGTCATTGATATTACAGATTTTAATGTGGCCTAGTAACCTGCATTTTTCAAAAAAGATCAACATAAATATTGTAACCTTTAACAGCACAATATGATATAATGTAAAGTACATAGATTTTCCTGCCATAAGGACAGGGCCCTCTCCCCTCTGTAGCAGTATGTGATTGTAAATTTGGAAAATGTAAACGACATGTAAACAAGTATAAACGGAACCCCTTTCTCATGTCCAGAACCATGTAATTAATGGTGCTATATACGGTAAATAGGTAAATTAGATTAATCTTAATTTAAACAACATTATGGCCATATTCCTGTTGGTAATGCAGTTTGTAATCTTCTTCAGAGTGTGAGAAACATGAGTGTACTTACTTATCTGCCTCTGGACCTCATGTGGCCGCTGCTCATATTCTGGGAAAAGGATCCCACATATGCTCCTCCATGCCGCCTCTTTTCTGGCCCGGTTGGAGTAATGGGCATCTCTCTGGTCCCAAATTTCGGGCCTCTCTTGCACCAGGACCAGCAGCATTTCCACATTTATAATATTGGCCATGACGCTGAAGACTCCGTGGAGGCATGCGGTAGACTTCCGGGATGTCTGTCTGGGTTTTTCAGCTAATTAGCATGTCTGAGCTTCCTGCTTGAGGGCTTCAAGAAAAGCACATCCAGCCCATGAATGGCAGCGCTTCCCAGGACTCACATTCAAAGATGATATTTCATATTTTTTTATTTCATAACTTTTATCCCAGTCTCAGAAACTTGATTAGGGGTGTGGACCAAGTTCAGGAAAACACCCACTGATTGAGGATACACGATCTAAAGCCATTTTAGTCTTTTATCAGGTGAGTGCATAAAGTTGTGCACCCTTTAAAGACTATAATATTGTGTTTACGCACTTAGGGCGCCGCGATTTGTCTGTTCTTCTCTCCCAAACAGGGTTTTTTTGTATGCTTGAGGGCTTGGAAGATTTCCTGTCACCTGCTGTACTCTTGCGTATTTTACGCTAGTCACACTGTTGGTCCGTGTGTAATCCGTATTTTTCTCGCCCCCATAGACTTTCATTGGCGTATTTTTTGCACAATACGCTGACAAACGCAGCATGCTGCGATTTTGTACGGCCGTAAAATACGATTGCGTAATATACACCAGATAGAAGCTGCCCCATAATCATTGGTCCGTTTGCAATGCGTTGTTTTTGCGCCTCTCATACGTCCGTAAAACTCTCTAGTGTGACCCCGGCCTAAGAGTAAAGTCTTTTAATGAAATAATTAAACCGGTTTAAACATCTTTATTGCACGCTCAATCCAGGCGAAGCCCTCCTTCTTTTGTTTAAAAAAATCCAAAATAAAAAACCTACAATATCCCATACCTGTGCGCCGTACAGTCACGTCCCACGCTGTAAATCCATCTCAAGAGGTTAGTTTACAACCCGGAGCGCTGCTAATGCTTCCGGCCGAGCTCTAAACCACGGAGGAATGAATGAAAAGCTTCTTGCGCAGCCTCCCCGCCTGACCGGACATGAACTCATTAGCGTGGGAAAGTTTCTGAACATTTTCCCACGCTGTCAGTTCACCGTGTCAGGCAGGGAGTCAGCGCATGCTCAGTGACTACCGCTGACGTCACTTAGGCTGCGCTGACTCCCCGCCTGACGTGGTGAACTTGACAGTGTGGGAAAATGTTCAGAAACTTTCCCATGCTACAGAGTTCATGTTCGGTCAGGCGGGGAGGCTGCGCAAGCAGCTTTTCATTCATTCCTCCATAGTGTACAGCTCAGCCGGTAGCATTAGCAGCGCTCCGGGTTGTAAACTAATTAACCCTTGGGATGGATTACAGCGTGGGACTTGACTGTACGGTGGACAGGTTTGGGATATTGTTGTTTTTTTTATTTTGAAATTTTTTACAGAAGAACGAGGGCTTTGCTTGGATTGAGTGTGCAATAAATGTGTTAAACCTGTGTGTTTAATTATTTGATTAAAAGACTTGATTCTCAATGTGTGTTTAATTTTAACCCTTTCATACTATTGGATTAATAATGGGATAGGTGTCTTATTGACATCTCTCCATTATTAACCAGGCTTAATGTCACCTTACAATAGCAAGGTGACATTAACCCCTTATGACCCCATATGTCACCGCTACAGGGCAGTGGGACGAGAGAGGCTAAGTGGCTGAATTGGCTCATCTTACAGATGTTTTTTAGCTTGGGGGGCAATAACCATGGTCCCTCTCTATGCTATTAATATCTGCCTTCAGTAACTGGCTTTCCCTCTCTGTCAGAGAAAATTGGGCGGTAGCCCACGCCATTATTTTCTGTGAATTAACCATTTAATTTAACACCGCTCCAAAATTTTACACACACACACACACACACACACACACACACACACACACACACACACACACACACACACACACACTACTAGCATTATTAGTGAGGGACATATAAAAATCTAACAGATATGCAATGGTTTACTGAATGAATGTAAACCATGTCTCATATCCTATCGGCTTCTGCAATGATTTTACAGAACCTGATAATTCAATTATCGGCTATTCTGCTATCCAGCTCTCTATGAAATATATACACACCTATACTATGTGTAGACATTTATTTTATCTATTCTATTTTAACCTGTCAGTGTTATTTTACTGTACACCGCACTGAATTGCCGGCTTTTCTATAGGACACCGATGCGTATTTCTCGCAAGTCACACTGATGGTCCGTGTGGTGTGACAGTTTTTCTCGCAGCCATAGACTTTTATTGGCATATTTCGGGCGTAATATGGTGACAATCGCAGCATGCTGGGATTTCCTATGCACGTATAATACGGCCGAGAAAATTCTGCCTGATGCGAGCTGCCCCATAGAATAACATTGGTCTGAGTGCTATGGGAATTTTTTATCGCATAGCACTCGTCCGTATTATGCTCTAGTGTGACTCCGGCCTTAGGCCACAGCTTTAAGCGTAGCTCATCAGTCCTGCACAACCCAATTAACTGTTTGTTCCTCTTGCAAATTCACCAGGGGCTCAGCTTGGAAGTTCCTGCAGTCTCCGCAGTATAACAGAAGAGGTAGCCATGTGGTGCACGCTTCTCCCAATATATTTTTTGATGAAGTACAAGACATTACATCTTCAGCGGATGATTCTGCATCTGGAGAGGAAGATCTGGACTCTCTGCTGTTATTCGGTGTGCTGAGAGGCAGTGTGGTTGGACTGCGTTACTATACAGGAGTGGTAGGTATAATTATGTAAAGAAAAATTACAAATCAGCATAAGCTTCTTTATATTGGGTAAATCCAGAAGATGAACAATATTGAAGATACATTTGATATTTGTAATTCTTAGTATCCATCTGTGCACTTAGCTGAAAGTATTCTTTGAGATCGGTTTAGTGGAGGGCAGGACGGCATGGAAATGCTGGAATAAACAACACTTACCGTACACTTTTACTCAGATTCCTCACAATACAGAGAGGATTCTGTCAGACTAAGCAGAAATGCCCTGTCCGGCTGAAGACCGTGAACTCCAGCAGCTCCTGTCAGGCTCAGTGAATAGAGGAATACGCGCTCAGGATACATGACAGGACGCTGCTCTCACCCAACGTCTGTCTGGAGCAGATGTTTTTTACCCAGTCCGTCCTGGTACCTGTTAGCTGGGAAACTGCTATGGCATATGACATTTAAAATCCCAAAAGAGCACAGGTACAGGTGCTTCTCACAAATAATGGAATATCGAAAAGTTAATTTATTTCAGTTATTCAATACAAAATGTGAAACATTATATTGAGTCATTACAAACAGAGTGATCCATTTCAAGTGTTTATTTCTGTTAATGTTGATGATTATGTTATGATCATCTGTGTGTGGTGGCTCTTGAAGCAATGACTCCAGCAGCAGTCCACTCCTTGTGAATCTCCCGCAAATTTTTGACTGGCCTTTTCTTAACAATCCTTTCAAGGCTGCTGTTATCCCGCTTGCTTGTGCACCTTTTTCTACAGCACTTTATCCTTACTTCAACTTTCCATTAATATGCTTGGATACAGCACTCTGTGAACAGCCAGCTGCTTTAGCAATGGCCTTTTGTGGCTTACCCTCCTTGTGGAGTGTGTCAGTGACTGCCTTCTGGACATCTGTCAAGTCAGCAGTCTTCCCCATGATTGTGGAGCCTACTGAAACAGACTAAGGGACCTTTTTAAACGCTTAGGATTCCTTTGCAGGTGATTTTTGTTAAAGGGAACCTGTCACCCCCGTTTTTTCAGATTGAGATAAAAATACCATTAAATAGGGCCTGAGCTGTGCGTTACAATAGTGTATTTTGTGTACCCTGATTCCCCACCTATGCTGCCGAAATACCTTACCAAAGTCGCCGTTTTCGCCTGTCAATCAGGCTGGTCTGGTCGAATGGGCGTGGTGACATCGCTGTTTCTTCCCCCAGATCTTGCTCATCTTTCCGTTGGTGGCGTAGTGGTTTGCGCATGCCCAACTGCCGAATCCACTGTGCAGGTGAAGAAAAAGAGCGCGATCTGCGCTATTCCCCTGGTTATCGGTGGGGGCGGCCATAATCCACCAACGGAAAGATGAGCAAGATCTGGGGGAAGAAACAGCGATGTCACCACGCCCATTCGACCAGACCAGCCTGATTGACAGGCGAGAACGGGGTCTTTGGTAAGGTATTTCGGCAGCATAGGTGGGGAATCAGGGTACACAAAATACACTAACGCACAGCTCAGGCCCTATTTAACAGTATTTTTTATCTCAATCTGAAAAAACGGGGTGACAGGTTCCCTTTAATTATTCTGAGAAAATGACTTTTGGGTTTTCATTGGCTGTAAGCCATAATCATCAACATTAACAGAAATAAACACTTGAAATAGATCACTCTGTTTGTAATGACTCTATATTATTATTATTATTATTATTATTATTATGCATTTTTTATAGCGCCATTTATTCCATGGCGCTTTACATGTGAAAAGGGGGCAAATATAAACAAATACTATAAACATGAGCAAAAAACAAGGCACTGACAGGTACAGAAGGAGGGAGGACCCTGCCCCGAGGGCTCACAGTCTGCATATGAGTTTCACTTTTTGTATTGAAGAACTGAAATAAATTAACTTTTTGATATTCTAATTTTGTGAGAAGCACTTGTATTTAGTAAAATGTTTGATATTTAGATATATTTAATTTATTTTGTTAAAATTCTCAGAGAAACCCTTTTAAAGACCATAAAAATAGCACTAAATGAACAGGCCAATATTTTGGGAACAGTATGGTGGATTTAATAAAGCAGAATACTCAGGAGATCAGCGGGAATAATATAAGAGCAGAAGCTGTCCACTTTTGGTCTGGAGAGAGGTCATCTCTACATTGGCTGATTTGGCTCAGTGTGTGTGTACTGGTTACTCATCATTCATCTCGTTATAGGGGTGCTTTAGTTGCTCATAGTTTATAATAAGTCTGACTGTAATAAACGATAATTTGGCTATCTATGTGCCAAGGATGGGGATCTTCTGCTGACCTTGTATTTTGCATAGCAGCCTACAATGTGAAGCTAAGTGGAGAGGGGCAATTTTTAATTCAAATACATTTTTATTAAGATTAACATTGCATTTTACATATTAAATTCTTGTATTCAAGTATACAAAGTTTTCCCAGATTTAAAACTCCACCATTCCCAACTAATCCCTCCACCCCCATAAGACTGCTCACCTCTTTTAGTAACACCTCTATCAATCGTACTTAGAGGATTTTATCCCACTTAGGACCGCGTACGCCATGCTTGGTTTTCACCAAGTCAGGCCCTTGACTTTCCCAACCCCTTCACCTGTCCTATCCCATTTCAAGCCATGAAGACCACAGTTTATCAAACATTTCTATTTTCCCTCGTTTCTTGTAAATTCCATTTTCCAATGTCAGACCCTGCTTTACATATTGAAGGAATTCTCTTCTTGTGGGCGGTTCCTCCTTAATCCGGTTTCATGCTATCAACTTCCGGGCCATATACAATAAGCCGGCAATTGCTATCTTCCAGGAGCTATCTACTCCAATCTCATCTACATACCCCAGTAAGCACACCATCGGATCCCTAGGTACCGTGCATCTATACGCTCCTTCCACACGACTCAAAACAACCAACCAAAATGCAGCCAGTCTCGGACACGTCCACATCATATGAAATATTCCAGCATTTATAGTCTTACACCTCGGGCACTCAGAATCAGCACGCAAGCCTGCGTTATACAGTACTTCTGGAGATTTGTAAACTCTGTGTATTATATAGAGCTGTGACAGCCTATACGGTTCTCTCGCATTTATCGGAAATCCCAAAAGGTATATATGCAGTATCTTTATATAGGGTTGAGATAACCCCCCCCCCCTCATAGTCCCTTCACACACATATTCCAATACTATATCTCCTTGGATTCTAATACATTCGCCCCTGTTTTGAGCTCAAAAAGTGTGCCTCATCTGCGCATATTGATATTCTCCCAAGGGCCTGAGACCAAACTCCACCTGCAATTGGGGAAAGGATTTCAGCTCTCGCTGCTCAATGATCTGATACACGAAATGAATTCCCTTGGCCTGCCACTCTGGTAATACCCCCAGTGCCACAAACTCTGGTAAATTATTATTATGCCATAACTGTGAGAATCTAGTCTGACCCGTAACCCCACGGATTTGTTTCAATCTGCCCCACAGCTTGCATATCAAAAATATAGTTGGATACAATTTTCCCAATGTCCCCAGGGAACCGAACCATCTTCCAGACACCGTATTACTGGACATCTTTTCGTCACCGTTTCCATCAAATGCTGTACCGCACTGGACGACACCTCATGCGCCCAGACCTTTAAATGTTAACTCTGGCCAGCAAGAAAATATACTTCAGGGTTGGGCAGAGCCAAGCCACCATCTTCCTTTGGTCGCTGAAGCGTCTCCAGTCTGATGCGTGGATATTGTCTCCCCCACACCAGACTCCTAAACAGGGAGTTAATCTGCCGAAATTTCCCGAGCAGTATCCAAACTGGTGCATTATGAAGAATATATAGTATTTTAGTCATTAAAATAATTTTAATGAGATTAACCCTGCCCACCACCGATAAATGTAACAATCCAAGCATCCACTTTTGCCTTAAGTACACCTAAAACCGGAGTCAGGTTCCTATGTAGGAAATCCGTGACTGGTAGACAGATCCATATCCCCAAGTATTTAAATTGATTTACCACCTTAAGTCGCCCATCCTCCAGAGGCTCACTCCCATCCTCTCCCACGTCATCCACTTTAAAAAAGAACAGAATTGACTTACTCCAATTTATCGCCAGTTCCGACAACGAGCCAAATCTTTCAATGAGCCCAATGGCACCCCCCAAGGAAGCGGCCGGGTCAGCCAGAAATAGTAGATTATCGTCTCTTCAATTATCCCGTACTTAAACCCAGACACCTCACCAGACCTTCGAATTTTGGCAGCCAATGGTTCCACAGCCAGAGCAAACAAGAGGAGAGAGCGGCCATCCCTGCCTTGTCCCTCTAGCTAGTTTTATAGACTGAGATAACTCCCCATTCACTCTGACTCTAGCCAACGGCTGTGAATACAGCAGCTGAATCCAGGACACAAACGGCGAGCCAAAACCCATTCACTTCAGCACCTGCCAGATATATCCCCATTCCACACTATCAAACGCCTTATGGGCACCTAAGGATGCGATAACTCTCTGGCCACAGTTGTCAGACCTAAGCTGCAAATTCATAAACAGCCTCCGCAGGTTGACCACTGTAGATCTGTCAGGCATAAAGCCATATTGATCTGGGTGCACCAGGTTAGTGATGATACTCGACAAGCGGGTCGCTAACACCTTGGCCAGAAGCTTGACATCCATAGTGAGCAAAGAGATTGGCCGATATGACTCAGGTTTCCCCAAATCTTTATCCTCCTTTGGAATTACCACTATTATGGCTTCTCTCATGGAAGCTGGCAGATACCCTCTACACTTAGCCTCGCCTAGAACCACCTTTAATCTGGGAACTAACACCTCCCCCATATTTTTATAAATTTCAGCGGGTAACCCATCCACTCCAGGCGCCTTCCCATTAGCCTTAGACTTTAGTGCCCGACCCAGTTCCTCTTCTCTATCTGCCTCACTCAATCTCGGCAGCCCCAGTCCCTCCAGGAAAGCCACTGTGTCTCCCGCCGACGCATCCACCCGAGAGGAATATAGGCCCGCGTAAAAGTCCGCGAAGACCTTCAAAATCTCAGAGGTTTCAGAGACTCTATTACCACTCCCAGAAAACAGCGAATGGACAAACTAAGTACTCCTCTGGGCAGAAGCCACCAGCGACAGCATGTGACCAACAGTCTCTCCCTCCTGATAATAAGTCAGCCTCTGGCTGAGACATATACGGGGGGTCACGGATTTGACTAGATTCTCACCGCTATGGCATAACAGCAACTTACAGGAGTTTGAGGCACTGGGGGTACTGACAGAATGGCAAGTCAAAGGGATTCAATACGTGTATCAAATAATTGAGCGAGGTGAATTGAAATCATTTTCCCAATTACAGGCGGAATTTGGTCTTGGGACTGTGGGGGAATTTCAGTATTTGCGGATGAGGCATGCTTTTGGAGCTCAGAGTAGAAACGGAGGTATTGGAATTCAGAGGGATATAGTACTGGAGTATGTGTGTAATGAAGGGACTACTGGGGGAGTCATATTTACTTTGTATAAAGATCTGTTGCATACTTTCCTATTGCGGTTTCCAATAATGGCGAGAGCTAAATGGGAGAAGGATCTAGGTCCAATGGAGAATGAGACTTGGGAGTCTGTGCTAGAATGGGTCCCACGATTGTCACTGAGCGAACCGTATAGACTGCCACAGCTCTATGTGATACACAGGGTTTATAAGTCACCGATGGTGCTATATAAGGCTGGTTTGCGTGATGATTCTGAATGCCCGAGGTGTAAAACTGCAGATGCTGATATACTCCATATGATGTGGACGTGTCCGAGACTGGCTGCTTTTTGGGTGGTAGTTTTGAGTCGTATGGAAGGTTCGTATGGATGTAAGGTGCCAAGGGATCGTATAGTGTGCTTGTTGGGATGTGTGGATGAGATTAGAGTGGATAACAACCTAAGGATAGCTATTGCCAGATTGTTATACATGGCTAGGAAGGTAATAGCTCGAAATTGGATTAGGGAAGAACCGCCGTCAAGAGGAGAGTTCCTCCAGTATGTGAAGCAGGGCCTGACACTGGAAAAGGGGTTTTATAAAAAAAGAGGGAAAATCAAAATGTTCAATAAAATGTGGTCTCCGTGGATTGCTATGGGATAGGGGTATAATAGAGGGAGAGTTAATTAAGGTTCTTAATTAATGGTAATGTTAAATGTGGCTTATATTATTGGCCGAGGGATTAGATAGTATATTGGTCTAATGATGGAAGTGCTAAGCAAGGTGAGCTGCTTTGTTGGGTGGGGTTGGGGGGTGGTGGGATTGAAGGGGAATGTTTGAAGGGGGGGAAGCTTTGTATTGAAAATGAGAATGTAACATGTCATTTATCTTGTTATTCTTAATAAAAATTTATTTGAATCAAAAAAAAGAAAAAAGAAAAATTCAGCCTCTGAAATTCCCGCTTCCTTTCAGCCTTTCCCAACAAAATTGTCTCCATATGATTTTGCGCTGTTTTTAATCTGTTCCCAGCCTCATGAGTTCCCATTATTACCATATCGTCTTCCGCTGCCCTCAGCTCATCAGCCGCTACCTTCTCTGCCTCCCTCGTCTTCTGCTTACACCTACTAATATCCCTAAACAGCAGCCCTCTTAAGTACGCCTTCATGGCATCCCAAACAGGGAGAGCATCTGTACTCCCATCATTCAGCTCAAAGAATTTCGCCACCTCCTGTTTTATATTATCTAAATCAATACTGTGCAGCCAGTTAGGGTGGATCTTCCACTCTCTCCTGCTCTCAGCCTGTGTCCCCAGCAATCGAAACTCTACCTCAATTGGACTATGGTCTGAGAGGGCCCTCGGTAAGTTCCGCACGTCTCCCACCATCGTGTGCAACAGACGATTACCTAAAGCCATATCAATTCTGAACAAAGTACTATGAGCCGGTGAATAAGATGAATACCCCCTCTCCCCAACATGTCTAACTCTCCATAGGTCAATCATGCCCATTTCACGAACATAGGTACCAAACGTAGTAGTATGCCCCCCGTCCTATTCTGGATGTTTTTATTTTTGTCCCAAAAGTCATCGCATATATTGTTAAGATCAGCAATAATTAGAAATGGTGTCGGGCCCCATCGTTCCACCTGCTCCAACACTTTTCTAATTTTCTTACTTGAGTAAGGAGGTGGAATATACGTTGCTATACACATCAACACTCCATTTATTTTACATTGTACCACCACGTACTGACCATCCACATCCACATGTACCTTCACCTCTTCATAATGCACTCCCACGGGTACCAGCACTGACACACCCCTTGAATACGTAGAGAAGGTAGAGTGGTATGCCCTCTGTATTCATTGCCTATTTAGTACATCCACCCTCTCGCGCACCAAATGCGTCTCCAGCAGGCATATCATTGAAGCCCTTTGATCTCGAGCATACTGCAGACTCGCTGCTCGCCTAGACTTATCCGCAAGGCCTCTTACATTCCAGCTCAGTATCTTAGTGCGGCCTCCCATCATGTAACTCATCATCCTTCATTGTATCTTTACTCCCAAGTATGAGCTGTCTAACCTCCCACCCCCCCCCCCCTACCAAAACCTAGCTTACCCCCCTAACCCTTTCAATGCTACACTTTCTACCTCTTATCAAGAGTGGGGCTCCACCGCCCATTGCAAACACTCTCCCTTGCTTTACCCTCTCCACTCACCTCCCGCTATCGTAAAAAAAACAAAATTTCTTACAGTTCTTTAAACAAATCAAAACATTTCAACGTGTTTGAACATGTAAAGAAAGAACAATTCAAACTTGCAGTACACCGCATAACCCTCCTCTCCCGTACTTAGTAACCATTAGTGCACCCTCTGGCCATTCCCTCAATATGGCTCAGCTCAGCCCCCAACATTTGCCAATCCCTTTAGCAATTATGCTATCAATCACAGATCCCAGCGACAGCGAAATATCTCCCATCCGGATCTCCCCAGTAGTCCAGTCTCCTTTTCCCTTGAGTTGTTTAGCATTGGTGTCTATTCACTGGGTAACGTCCTCCGGTGTCAGAAAAAAGTGGGTTTTATCAAAAGCCACCAGTCTTAACTTTGCAGGAAACATAGAGTATTGCACTCCCAGTTCCCTCAGTCGTCTCTTGACACCGGTGAACTTCATCCGTTGTTTCTGAACCGCAGCAGAATAATCTGGGTAAATAGCAATTCTTTGACCTCCAGCCGTCAGATCCTCCATTTAACCAGACAACTATTTTTAGCAAGCCAGGAAGATTAGACTGTTATCTATATGATGACTTTTGAATTTAAGTGTGAATTTCAGGTTGGTCAAGAAAACAGACTATTGCATGTGGACTATTGACTTGTAAGGTGATATTTGATATAACATAGTGTGCTCTTTTCCTTGATGACTAGTTATGTTTACTGACATGCTAATTATGTATTGTGTAGGCCAGATAGTTTTGACTTTGAAAACAGAGGAGGAAAAACTATGCAAATAGATTAAATAATCAAGTAACACTGGATCTCCTCTCCATTCTTTTTTTTTTTTCCAAATCTGTTTATTAAATTTTTCAATATAACCATCAAACAATTGGTAATGACAAAATGAAATAGCAGTCATAAACTCAACCCAAACCCTCCCCCTCCCAGGAACCCCAATCTCTGCATGTGCATATCCGTCAAAGCTAGTTACGGGACTGGTGAGCTGCCGCCTATCGTCTGTAACCATTGTGTGTTTTCAAACTGCGCTTTCAGTTTCTCCCTAGTCTCCAAAGGCAGAGATGGGATGAGAGTAGACCATGTAGTCAAAAATCTGCCTGCCATTTTCTCCTTGTTAGACAAAGCATCCATCCATTCCATTTTAAATATGAACTGGATTTTTGTACGAATAACAGAAAGCGATGGAGCTGCCGGGTTTAACCATTGATGTAGTATGCTCTTCCTGGTCGCCGAGGCCCATATCACGAGTGTAGCTTTGATATATTTAGATAATTTGTGTTGTGCCTCATCAAGAATGTTAAAAATCGCCCATTGAGGGGTAAGCGCAAAACTGACTCCACATAACTTTTGTAGCTCATCATGAACACTACCCCACAACTCCTGAATTTTCGGGCAGCTCCACAGATGGTGATAGATATCCGTGTTGCGGGATTTTCATTTAGAACACAAATAGACTGAGACAGGAGACATCCTAGACTGCAGATAAGGCGTGATGTAGGCTCTATGTAATATTAGTAGAGCCATGTCAGTGTAGCTACTATATGATAGTACTTTTCTTTGCGCTAGTGTAGCGTCAAGAAGATCCTCCACCTTGAAACCTGGGAGGTCCCTTAACCATCTAGCCACTCCCGTAGTTTTCCCTTCCCACGTCCATTTTTTGCGTATTACCGAGTAGATGTTACTTATGGATGCCAGTTGTGTTCTTGCATTTCTAATAAATCCATCTAGGTTTGTCCTCCCCTCTCCTGCCCCTCCAATCGGCTGACACTTCTGTACTAGGCTGCGCGCCTGAAAGAAATGGAAAGGATTGTTACTAAATAGTGGGAAGCGTTGCGATGCCGCCTCAAAGGTTAATACCGAAAAGTTAAGATCCAATAGATCGATTGCTTGCCTGCAACCCTGAGAAGCCAGACCTCTATAGAAAGATGGTGCGGAGCCCCTTAAGAACCCCGGATTATCCAAGAAAGGCTGATATGGGGACAAACCTGCCCTCAGTTTACAAATTTTTCTACAACGTCTCCAGGTCAGTACTGTTTGCCATATAGTTGGATGATCCCGTATCTCTGCCGGGAGAACCTCCCCTTTCAAATGTAACAAAGCCGACAATGAGATATGCGGGTAAAATTGTTGTTCTAGGTCAACGTTAGCGTAATGAGAGACACCCCTTATCCAGTCAATGGCATATCTAAAATTAGCTGCTAAATTGTATCTACCCAGGTCAGGAAAATTTATACCACTTTCTGTCTTTATCGCCTGCAATTTAAAGAGACCTATACGCGTTCTGCCTCCCACCCCCCCATATGAATTTACGAAAATTTGAGTTTAGTATACTAAGGTCTGCCCTAGTCAGGAGCAGTGGTAACGTCTGAAAGGCATATGACAATTTAGGGAATACTATCATCTTAATTAGATGACATCTACCTGAGAATGATAACGTGAAATGTTTCCACGAATGGAGAAGGCTAATTATGGAGGAAATCAAAGGTTTATAATTTACTCTATACAAGATGGAGGGGTCTGCAGGCAATCTTATCCCCAGATATTTAATAGATTCCTGGCTCCAGTGAAATGGAAACAAGGGATCGTTCGACCTCCCAGATCTGAAAACCGCCAGAGCCTCAGACTTACTATAATTAACCTTAAAACCAGAACATTTACCAAATTTCTCCAAGACTTTCATGATAGCCGGAATTGCCGGAGTTGAGTTAGCTATAAATAAAAGGATGTCGTCAGCGAAAGCCGAGATCTTTATAGATGCAGTTCCCACTTTCACCCCCTCAAATGTCGCCTCATTCTGTAATGTCCTCAAGAATGGGTCTAGTGCCAAATTAAACAAAAGGGGAGACAAAGGGCAACCCTGGCGTGTCCCTCGCTGGATTTCAAAGGGCTTAGATATTGTGTTATTTACTGACATCCTAGACAACGGGTTTTTATAGATAGATTTAATTGCCTCACAGAACCATGAGCCAAACCCTCTAAATGATAACAGATCAAACAGGTAGCCCCACGCCACCCTATCGTACGCCTTATCGGCGTCTAGGCTAACCACAATAGATTTCATATGTCGTTTCACTCTACAGTAGGATATGGCTCCCAGGGCTGTTCTGATGTTGTATGTGATGGATTTCCCATGTACAAACCCGGTCTGCTGCGGTGAGATCAGATTAGGGATAATTCTTTGCAATCTGTCAGCCAAAATTTTTGTGAATATTTTGAAATCTGAGTTAAGTAACGATATTGGTCTATATCCTTCAACTTGCAAGTGATCCTTGCCTGGCTTTGGAAGAATAATGACAACCGCCTCATTGAACCGGTCAGGAAGGCGGCCAAACTTAACCATGTTATTATAGAACTCACACAGATGTGGAGTCAGGCTGGTTCCCAGGATTTTATAGTGCTCGTTGCTGAACCCATCTGGGCCTGGTGCCTTAAATAATTTCAGTTTAGTTATAACTTGTAGAATCTCCGAGGGCGTTATAGGGGAATTGATGGCCTCCCTTTCTTCTTCTGTGAGTGTCGGTGCTAGGTGATCTCTAAGAAACTCCCTACTCGCCTCTTCCCCTCCCGACTCCGAACTGTATAACTCGCTATAGAATGCTCTAAATTCATCTACTATTTCCTCATTGTTTGCCAAGGTGTGACCATCACGTCGTTTGATTTTATGTATTTTCGTCGCTTTCCTATATGGACGTGTAAGGGACGCCAACACCCTTCCTGGTCTATTGCCCCATTTAAAATATTTATGTTTTTGGTAGTCTAAGTTGAACATGGCCTTCTCTTGTGCCAACGCGTCCGCCTCTTCCCTAGCCCTTAAGAATTTTTCTTTTGTCGTTGGTGTATTGTTTAGTTTGAAGTCCTTGTATGCCTGGGTCAATGATTTTTGTATATCCACCATAAGTTTCATCACTTCTTTTTTTTTTTTGTGACTAACATAAGAAATAATCTGGCCCCTCAATACGGCTTTAGAGGCCATCCAGAACAAATGAGCGTCTTCGCAATGAGCGCGGTTGTCACCCTTATAGACCTCCCATGACATCTGTAAATACTTTTTAAAATCGTCCGACTGATAGAGGTACGAGGGAAAACGCCACTTCCTCTCCTGATGTATTGGGGTTGTTAGATTAGATTTGAATGTTACTGGGGCATGATCCGATATATGGATATTTTGTATGTTTGACTGTGTAATTAAGGGTATTAATGACGAGTGCACCAACCAGCAATCAATCCTAGCGTGGGAATCGTGTACGTGAGAGTAGTGGGAGTAGTCCCTATCCAGGGGGTGCTGTATTCTCCACACGTCAACCAGGTCTAGGTGGTCTAAGAGTGATTGGATGCCATTCCCTCGTCCCTGTCCGTGAGTGACCCCAGGACCGGATCTATCCATAGTCACGTCTGCTACATCGTTAAAGTCTCCGCCCACCACTATCCGAGACGTCTCCCACCCCGCCAAATTCTCCAACAGTCTAGTCTGGATTTGTGCTTCAGGTGTATTAGGGGCATAGATATTAACCAGGCTAAACTGCATACCCTCGATTACGATTCTGACCAAAAGAAATCTACCTTGTGGATCCTCCAGTGTATCAGTTATCTCGTATTTAAGATCATTATGTATTAATATGGCTACACCTCGCTGTTTTTTGGAATATGAAGCTTCAGCACAGAGCGTATACTTCCTACTTAGCAAAGAAGGGTGATTATTTTTAATCCAGTGTGTTTCCTGTAGGAAGATGATGTGGAAATTTTGTTTTTGTAAAAAATGTAAAACCTTTTTTCTCTTAATTGGGGTATTTAACCCGTTCACATTCCATGAGCACCATTGTAAAGCGCGGACTGCGGCATCTTCAATGCTAGATTGATCCGCCATTAACCAATACCTTTGCGATCAGCTCTGTGACCTATGTATAGATATTGTGTGTGAGACCCCCACCCATCCCAGCGAGTAAGTGTAAGATCTCCCAGAACCTGAACATTATGTTTGCGCATGCAGAGATCCCTCCCCCCTCCCATAACCCCACCCCATTCAAACTTTTTAACTGTAACCAAGGTGCTCACCCACAGAGTGAGCACTACGTGAAAAAATAACATGCCTATTAAAGACAAAAGGGTATTAACATTAAGCGCGATATCACTTAAAAATGACAAATTATAACAGCTCTACTTGTTCAGGTTTTGTCAGAGCTAACAAGTGCCCGAGACTCCTCTTGCAGAAATTTCAAAGCCTTCTCTGGATCACTGAAGGACCAATTTTTCCCCCCATAGTCAAAGCGTAAAATTGAAGGATACTGCAAGCCAAACCGGATATTCTTATCCACCAAGAGTTTGCATGCGGGGTTGAAGGCTTTACGTCTGGCAGCCAAGGCGGCCGAGTAGTCCTGGAACAGGAGTAGTTTGTGATTCTCATATAACAGGGAACGTTGTTTTCTAAATGCTGCTAAGATGCGGATTTTGTCCTGAAAATCCAATACTTTAAAGATGACTGGTCTTGGTCTGTCGCTGCCTCCTCCCCTCGGAGATCCTAGCCTGTGTGCTCTCTCAATGGCTATTGCACCTGACGTTGGTAAAACTCCAAGGGATTTTGGCAGCCATATTGATGTTATTTGGACCAAATCCGAGGGGGGAACAGATTCTGGAAGGCCTATGAGCCTCAAGTTATTGCGTCGGGATCTATTTTCAAGATCGTCCACCTTGTCCACAAGGTCTGAGATGTCCTTATCCTTGCTATCTAGTTTGTCCTTAAGGGCTTTAGCAGAGTTCTCCAGATCTGAAATTCTTTGTTCCGCTTCTGCTATTCGCGCTCCCTGAGAATTGACTTGTGAGACAATTGTGTCCAATGAGGTTTGAAAAGCTGCTAGTCTGTTATCAATGTCAGGCATCAACCGTTCAATAATAGCATTTGCAATGGACTGCGGGTTCTGAGCCTCAACTTCAACGTTTTGTGACGTAGGAGATGTGCCTGCCTGGCTACGTGTGGAGCCTCTGCCAGGTTTAACATTTTTACCCACAAATTTATCCATGGTGAAATTGATGTCTGAGGATTAAGAAAAGTTGTCAGTGATATCGCTGAATGTGCTTATTACATTTTATGATAAATTGAAAAGTCTAATGAACTGCTGCAGCCCTGCTACCAAGCTCCTCTCTGCGTGAGCCCTTCCCAGCGTTCCACAATCTCTGTGCCAGGAGGAGTCACAGTGCCCTCCTGTAAGTAATCAGTGATTTTGCTCAATAAGAAACAATGTCTGTGGGGCTCAATAATCCTCCTGGCGGAGACCCACTAGAGCCCAGTATCTTTTACCTGAGCAATGGCTCCCGCCCATTCTCTGCTCCCACACTTCCTTTCACAGTTACCTCCTCTGGCACAGTTAACTGGTGCCAGAGACGCTGCAGCTCTCCTCCAGCGATGCCCCTCTCACTTCCTCAGTTGCAGCTGCAGGACGGCTTTTCTCCTGTGCTCGTCCGCTGCTGTGATCTGGTGCGGCCGGTAGTGTGGTGACTGGCGCGCTTTCAGCAAGATGGCGCCTGGTGCCCAGCCACCTCCTCCCCCACGCCGTCTCCTTCTTCTTCCCCTTCAACACCTGCGTGCCGGGGACACCGCGATTCTATACCGCTTCTCTCCTCTTCTTACGTTGAGTCTGCTTAGCTCAGCTGCTCTGTCGGATGAAGCGATCTGTTCGCTCTCCCTCAGCAGCTTCTTCTCCAGCCGCTTGTCTCCAGCCACGAGGGGGGATGCTTCAGTGCTTGCGGCGCTATCTGCGCCTTGGAGATCCGGGGAAACAAGAGAGCCGGGTCTGCTTCCACTGACCCTTGTCCAGTCCTTATCCTGGCCTTTAGGGTGGTTTTTATAGGTTATTTTCAGATTTATGTCCCCTTCAGGTCAGGAGCTCAAGTAAGATGCGGCCATCTTCAGGCACCGCCTCCCGGAAACTCCCTCCTCTCCATTCTTACCCTTTATATAAATACTGAATGAACGACATTTGTTAAGTATAAAAATAGGTTACATACTTCTGTATATTTCAAAAAACCTGATCTGCACATCCAAACATAGACACAGTGTGAACAGGTGCTGAACCCAGAGTCGCCAACTCGTATATATTTAAGTAAATAGGGCAGCACACTGCAGCGCCAAAACATGCAAACTTGAAAACACAAAATTTGAACTGCATTACTGCACTGAAAATATGAAAAATGAGAGCTTTTAGCGCATAAAAATGGCCAATTTTATGTGTACCTCGTAGCCACGATAAGGCATCTCTCTTATACGAGGCCCTACGCTTGACCTACCTCTCTGAGAATAAACGTCTCCATCTGAATGGGTACATGTGAAACCTCTCCTTGGACTCAAATTCTCTCTCACTGTGGAGGGGTGTTGGACCTATTATAATTAAAACACCTGAAGCTAGGAGGCGGGGAGTGCACGATCAGAAGGCTAGAGAATACATTTCAAAAAACCTGATCTGCACATCCAAACATAGACACAGTGTGAACAGGTGCTGAACCCAGAGTCGCCAACTCGTATATATTTAAGTAAATAGGGCAGCACACTGCAGCGCCAAAACATGCAAACTTGAAAACACAAAATTTGAACTGCATTACTGCACTGAAAATATGAAAAATGAGAGCTTTTAGCACATAAAAATGGCCAATTTTATGTGTACCTCGTAGCCACGATAAGGCATCTCTCTTATACGAGGCCCTACGCTTGACCTACCTCTCTGAGAATAAACGTCTCCATCTGAATGGGTACATGTGAAACCTCTCCTTGGACTCAAATTCTCTCTCACTGTGGAGGGGTATTGGACCTATTATAATTAAAACACCTGAAGCTAGGAGGCGGGGAGTGCACGATCAGAAGGCTAGAGAATACATTTCAAAAAACCTGATCTGCACATCCAAACATAGACACAGTGTGAACAGGTGCTGAACCCAGAGTCGCCAACTCGTATATATTTAAGTAAATAGGGCAGCACACTGCAGCGCCAAAACATGCAAACTTGAAAACACAAAATTTGAACTGCATTACTGCACTGAAAATATGAAAAATGAGAGCTTTTAGCGCATAAAAATGGCCAATTTTATGTGTACCTCGTAGCCACGATAAGGCATCTCTCTTATACGAGGCCCTACGCTTGACCTACCTCTCTGAGAATAAACGTCTCCATCTGAATGGGTACATGTGAAACCTCTCCTTGGACTCAAATTCTCTCTCACTGTGGAGGGGTATTGGACCTATTATAATTAAAACACCTGAAGCTAGGAGGCGGGGAGTGCACGATCAGAAGGCTAGAGAATACATTTCAAAAAAAAATTGGCCATTTTTATGCGCTAAAAGCTCTCATTTTTCATATTTTCAGTGCAGTAATGCAGTTCAAATTTTGTGTTTTCAAGTTTGCATGTTTTGGCGCTGCAGTGTGCTGCCCTATTTACTTAAATATATACGAGTTGGCGACTCTGGGTTCAGCACCTGTTCACACTGTGTCTATGTTTGGATGTGCAGATCAGGTTTTTTGAAATGTATTCTCTAGCCTTCTGATCGTGCACTCCCCGCCTCCTAGCTTCAGGTGTTTTAATTATAATAGGTCCAATACCCCTCCACAGTGAGAGAGAATTTGAGTCCAAGGAGAGGTTTCACATGTACCCATTCAGATGGAGACGTTTATTCTCAGAGAGGTAGGTCAAGCGTAGGGCCTCGTATAAGAGAGATGCCTTATCGTGGCTACGAGGTACACATAAAATTGGCCATTTTTATGCGCTAAAAGCTCTCATTTTTCATATTTTCAGTGCAGTAATGCAGTTCAAATTTTGTGTTTTCAAGTTTGCATGTTTTGGCGCTGCAGTGTGCTGCCCTATTTACTTAAATATATACGAGTTGGCGACTCTGGGTTCAGCACCTGTTCACACTGTGTCTATGTTTGGATGTGCAGATCAGGTTTTTTGAAATGTATTCTCTAGCCTTCTGATCGTGCACTCCCCGCCTCCTAGCTTCAGGTGTTTTAATTATAATAGGTCCAATACCCCTCCACAGTGAGAGAGAATTTGAGTCCAAGGAGAGGTTTCACATGTACCCATTCAGATGGAGACGTTTATTCTCAGAGAGGTAGGTCAAGCGTAGGGCCTCGTATAAGAGAGATGCCTTATCGTGGCTACGAGGTACACATAAAATTGGCCATTTTTATGCGCTAAAAGCTCTCATTTTTCATATTTTCAGTGCAGTAATGCAGTTCAAATTTTGTGTTTTCAAGTTTGCATGTTTTGGCGCTGCAGTGTGCTGCCCTATTTACTTAAATATATACGAGTTGGCGACTCTGGGTTCAGCACCTGTTCACACTGTGTCTATGTTTGGATGTGCAGATCAGGTTTTTTGAAATGTATTCTCTAGCCTTCTGATCGTGCACTCCCCGCCTCCTAGCTTCAGGTGTTTTAATTATAATAGGTCCAATACCCCTCCACAGTGAGAGAGAATTTGAGTCCAAGGAGAGGTTTCACATGTACCCATTCAGATGGAGACGTTTATTCTCAGAGAGGTAGGTCAAGCGTAGGGCCTCGTATAAGAGAGATGCCTTATCGTGGCTACGAGGTACACATAAAATTGGCCATTTTTATGCGCTAAAAGCTCTCATTTTTCATATTTTCAGTGCAGTAATGCAGTTCAAATTTTGTGTTTTCAAGTTTGCATGTTTTGGCGCTGCAGTGTGCTGCCCTATTTACTTAAATATATACGAGTTGGCGACTCTGGGTTCAGCACCTGTTCACACTGTGTCTATGTTTGGATGTGCAGATCAGGTTTTTTGAAATGTATTCTCTAGCCTTCTGATCGTGCACTCCCCGCCTCCTAGCTTCAGGTGTTTTAATTATAATAGGTCCAATACCCCTCCACAGTGAGAGAGAATTTGAGTCCAAGGAGAGGTTTCACATGTACCCATTCAGATGGAGACGTTTATTCTCAGAGAGGTAGGTCAAGCGTAGGGCCTCGTATAAGAGAGATGCCTTATCGTGGCTACGAGGTACACATAAAATTGGCCATTTTTATGCGCTAAAAGCTCTCATTTTTCATATTTTCAGTGCAGTAATGCAGTTCAAATTTTGTGTTTTCAAGTTTGCATGTTTTGGCGCTGCAGTGTGCTGCCCTATTTACATACTTCTGTATAGACTTGAGAGACAGAGAGAGACAGCCAGAGATTCTGCCAAGACATCCAGGGACTCTACAGGACTGCAGCCAATATATCATGACTCCATCACGAAGGACACAGATCTATCACTCTACAAGAAACAACCTAGGGGACCTCGGACCTGGTTGAGAGAATACAGATCTGCTCAATTGACCATCGCTGAACCATGGATACGTTTGGAGAGGCCAGGTTTTGACCATCGGGTCAACTGGCCTTATACCTCAGTGGACTGTCATCTTCCTACACTTGTCGTTACCTCCTCTGTGTATGTGCCACAGGTGGGGTAGTCGACCCTGGAAGCTCTGAAGTAACAGCTGCCATTATCCCTACGAGTCAGCGAACGGGTGAGACTCTGTAATGTGCACCATCTTGGGGTATTTTGCTGGGACTGTTCTATGTGTTATCTGCCTGTTTTGTTGTTCAATAAAGCATTGCCACACTGTTAACCCTCAACCTGTGATGTCTGAGTAGTGTTATGCCTAAGTTAAAGGGAGAGCGGGCATGCTGTGGGGGGATCCCTGGTCCATGCGGTTTTGGCTAGCGGACCGGGGCCCCCTCCTTCCCCGTTTCTCCACACACTGTTTTACTTGCCCTTCCTGGGTCCAGCGTGAGTCTATGCCAGTTTCTCCCGCTTCTCCTAGTGTTTGTTGAGGTAGGTTCACACGAGCGTATAAAAACTTGTTCAGTTTTATCTACAAAAAAAAATTAAAAAAAATGTTTTTTCCTACTTGTCATCTGTATACATCCGCCTTCATTGTGTACAGCCAATAAGTGAGTGAATTGCTGTGCCCTGGTATACTGGATAAGTGTCTCTGAGCCGCCAGGTCACTGGCTCCCGCTCTGTCATCGCATCGTCTGCACGGCAAGCAAAAATAGACACCGGCTCAGTGCTGGACCTGGGGAGGGTGATAAATACAGTGTCTTCGTTTTGAGTTTCAGAAGCCGGAAAACCCCTTTAAGAACATTTTAAAGCTGGACATACATATTTTTTAAATAATACATTATGTCAATGTTTGCAGGTAAACAATAATGAAATGGTAGCCCTCCAGCGAGAGCCGAGCAATCCGTATGACAAGAACGCCGTGAAAGTGAATAATGTTAATGGGGAACAAGTTGGTCACATCAGGAAAGAACTTGCTGCAGCTTTAGCACAAATTATGGACCAGAAGATGGTGAGAATTGAAGGGTAAGTTACAGCTTCACAGAATGCAAGGCTTGTGTTTGTAGCATCTCATATGGTTTATAGCCCTAGTATCATCTGTGCATTTAGCTGGTAATGCTTCTAATTTGACAATTCAGTTATTAAATTTGACACTCTCGCGTGGCCAAATTGGTTCAAATGCATAGCTGAATTAGTGTGTGTGATTAGCCATTACAGTCATGACCATTTGTTTCCATATATATTATCAATAATTGATTAAGCTAGTTGGCCCGTGTGAAATTCTCACACATTGGTCGTCAGGGGCACAGGCAATTTCCAAAAAAGTAAGCTGGTCAAATGTAAATGTATTTAATGACATGATGAACACAGTCAGGTATTTATATATAAAACATATATAGATTTGTCACCTGCGCTGTTGAGTAATGCTCCTATAACTGTGCTCTAGAGGCATATGCAAGGGCAACACTGTGTGCAAAAAAGCCGTTTAACCATATACTCGTGCACTTACTGGTTGTTGAAGTAAAGGTAGCTTAAGATGTCAGGATGTGTTAGTCCTCATAGATAAGTGTAACTGGCTCCGTACTGCAGGACCGTGAAGCTGGGGGGTGAAGGTAATGGCTTGCTTCCCCCAGAGAGGCCTTACTTGCCGGACGCCGGGAGTAGGCAGGAACCGCCAACTTCTAGCGTGCCCCGGCCAGAAGCGACGCCGAAGCGTTGGCGGAGTGTGGAAGGGGCGTGGCGGGTAATGTGACATCACACAGCTAGTGGGCGGGTGCGTATAGGGATTAACAAATCCAACGCGTTTCGAAGGATACAATCCCTCTTCGTCAGGGCTGGAGTTCCCCATGGAGCCCTAACCTTATATAGCGGTTGTCCACCCGCCCCCTTCAGTGAAAGCCTGCCTAGATAACCTGAATAGTGTGACTTATAGATAGTATGTTAGTTTGAATGTGGAGTACCAAATGCATTAAATAACGGTGAAAAACCTCAGTTGGAGCGCATAGAGCTATATAGGGAATAATGGAGAAGGGCCATACATATAATACATTAAGGGCTGCGTGGTCAAATAATAAAATAACTGGTGCCATGATCGCGTATGCAGTGAGTAAGAATTATTGCCCATGGATGGATAGAAAAAAGAGAAGGGGTGATAACTTAGGGAGATATGGATTAAATAGATTAAAACTAAAAAATTTTTATTATTATAGTAGACTAAAATACATGCATATCTAAAAGGTCAGGTTGCATATACCTGATGCAGTATTAAGATAAATATAGATATAAAGATAAAATCATATAATTTTAATTCAGATAAAAGGTAAAATTGCAATAAATTATCACAAGAAGACTAAAGCTTTAAACTATAGTATGGGATCCCGCCTAGATCCCTAACCCAAAGGTCACTTATAGATGGATGACTGGATATGTATGGGTTTATTTAAAAGGCAAATACCGTTATTGGTTTAGAAATTAAAAAGCACACAACTCTATTTCATGATTAAGTCATTTTGGGGGCCAGGCTATCCAACATGAAGATCCATTTGGATTCTACCCTGGACATTGATCTTAGAGAATCCCCACCCCTAGGGTTTTGCTGGACTATTTGAATTCCGCAAAAAAGGACATCTGCATATGATTGATTATGCTTTTCTAAAAAAATATGGCAGGATAAGGGGTGTCCTTTGAAACCCTTCTGGATGTTGTCTAGGTGTTCTTATATTCTGACCCTTAGGGGCCTCTTGGTTCGGCCCACGTACAATTTATTACAAGGACACTTCAGTATATAGATTACCCCTGTCGTTTCACAGGATATGCAATTTTTAATGTGAAACTTTCTAGTGGCACTTGAATCCGTGAATGTAGTTTTAACCGATTTCTTGAGGGATGTGCGTTTGCAGCATGAACATTTACCACATGACCTGAATCCCAATTGATGGGGGTCTACTATTTTTACGGGTACCCCTGTCCTTGAGAAAACCGGTTTCGTTGTTGGCGCTAGGAGAAGGCCCAGATTTTGTGCCTTTGTGTGGACAAATCTGGGATTATTGGGCAGTAGGTCCCCACTGTTTTTGTCACCTTGTAGGATTGTCCAATGTTTATTAACTATATTTATAAATGTTTTGTATCCTGAATGAAACTGTGACTATAGGTACATTTTTTTTATTTGTTGATGGATATCTGGGGCATTGTTTGCCGTTTTCGCTTTGTGTATCAGGCTTTCTCTCGGTATGTGGCCTACTAGCTGCCTAGCCATATCGAGGGTTTGTACCTTATAACCCTTTGCTTCAAATTGTTTGGTGATATGTGTAGTCTCATTATTATAATCCTCCAAATCTGTACAGTTTCTTCTGATGCGAGTACATTGTCCTTTAGGGATATTTGTAAGCCAGATTGGGAGGTGACAGCTTGTAATATGTATAAAGCTGTTTGAGTCTACCTCTTTGCAGAAACACTTCATTTTTAATGTGTTTGTTTTCCACATAAATAGTCAGATCTAGAAAATTGACCTCGGTATTACTAATAGTAGGAGTGAATTCTAGACCAAATTGATTGTTATTTAAATTTGAAATAAAGTGATTAAGTTCTGTTGTACTTCCTTCCCAAATAAGCAGGATGTCGTCGATAAAGCGACGCCAAAGTTTTAATCCTGTATGTAATGAACCCTCCTTGAAGATGTGTTGTTGCTTCCAGTTCCTACATACAGATTAGCGTAACTGGGCGTGAAGCATGTGCCCATTGCGGTGCCCCACGTTTGCAAATAGTACTGCTTCTCGTATTGGAAATAATTATGTTTTAACTAGATGGTGGCCCGATTCTAATGCATCGGGTATTCTAGAATATGCATGTCCACGTAGTATATTGCACAGCCACGAAGTATATTGCTCATCGACGTAGTATATTGCCCAGCCACGTAGTATATTGCCCAGCCACGTAGTATATTGCCCAGCCTGTCATGATCCCAATGGCAGGGGATCACAAAAGGACAAGCACAAAAACAAAACAAGCTCTAGGGTGATGGAACCTGAGCTGACCGCGATCCTGAACCTAAACACACAACTAGCAGTAGCCGGGGAAGAAACACAGACCTCACTTGCCTCCAGAGAAACACCCCACAGAAATAGCAGCCCCCCACATGTAATAACGGTGAAATGAGAGGAAAGCACATACGTAGTTATGAAAATAGAATCAGCAAAAATGAGGCCCGCTAAAGCTAGATAGCAGAGGATACAAAAGTGAACTGCGCGGTCAGCGAAAAACCCTTCAAAAAACCATCCTGAAATTACTTGAACTCATGTGCCAACTCATGGAACATGAGGAGTAATTTCAGCCCACTAGAGCAACCAGCAGCAAGGAATCACATATCTGCAAGCTGGACTAAGACAAAAAGTAAGCAAAACGTGGAACAGGAAAATCAAAACTTAGCTTGTCCTGAAGATAACAGACGCAGGGAGCAGAGGTAAAAAGACACGCTGATTACATTGATAGCCGGCGAGGAAATGACAAAAAAGCCAGGTTAAATAGGAAACACCCATAACCTGATGGAACAGGTGGACACCAGAGACCGCAGAGAACACAAGTCACCCAGTACCATCAGTAACCACCAGAGGGAGCCCAAAAACAGAACTCACAACACCAGCCACGTAGTATATTGCCCAGCCACGTAGTATATTGCTCAATGACGTAGTATATTGCCCATTTACGTAGTATATTGCCCAGCCACGTAGTATACAGCACAGAGCCACATGGTATATTGCAGAGTGAGGTAGTATATTGTTCAGCCACGTAGTATATTGTCCAGCCACGTAGTATATTGCACAGCGACGTAGTATATTGCCCAGCCTTGTAGTATACAGCACAGAGCCACGTAGGATATTGCACAGTGACGTACTATATTACCGAGCCACGTATGTCACAGGTTCAAAAAACAAAAAATAAACATACTCCCTAACGATCCGAGTGCCCCTTGTAGTTGAACATACTCACCATTCTCGTCGCTGCTCCTCAGCGTCCCGTCTCCCCGCTTCCTGGATCCAACGGCGCTGTGCAGATGAGCGTGCGGCTGCTGCCATCTTGCATTCCCAGGATGCGGTCTCGCGACACCGCTAGGTCTTATGGGTAATTTCGCAAAGCATCAGTTGTAAAGGAAGATGGCGGCGGGCGCCAGTGGCTCAGCGGACAACGGAGGGTGAGTATAGCAGTTTTTTTGTTTTTGTACTATTTTTAACATTACTTTCTTTTACTATTGATGCCGCATAGGCAGCATCAATAGTAAAAGGTTGGGGACACACAGGGTTAATAGCGGCGGTAACGGAATGCGTTACCGCCGGCATTAACCCTGTGTTAGCGGTGACCGGAGGGGAGTATGGAGCGTGCGGGGAGCGGAGCGCCGGGGACATGGTGCGGGGAGCGGAGCGCCGGGGACACGGTGCGGGGAGCGGAGCGCCGGGGACACTGACTACGGGGAGCGGAGCGCCGGGGACACAGTGCGGGGAGTGGGCGCCGGCCACTGACTGCGGGGAGCGGAGCGCCGGGGACAGTGAGTGCGGGGAGCGGGCGCCGGCCACTTACTGCGGGGAGTATGGAGTGGCCATTTTCTTCCGGACTGTGCCCATCGCTGATTGGTCGTGGCTGTTTTGCGGCGACCAATCAGCGACTTGGATTTCCATGATAGACAGAGGCCAGGACCAATGAATATCCGTGACAGAAGGACAGACAGACAGACGGAAGTACCCCTTAGACAATTATATAGTAGATATGAACTCATTTATTGCAATTTTACCTTTTATCTGAATTAAAAGTTTATGATTTTATCTTTATATCTATATTTATCTTAACCCCTTAGCGACCGCCGATACGCCTTTTAACGGCGGCCGCTAAGGGTACTTAAACCACAGCGCCGTTAATTAACGGCGCTGTGGAAAAAGTCAATAGCGCCCCCCTGAGGCCGATTTTCTCCGGGGTCTCGGCTGCCGGGGGTAGCCGAGACCCCAGAGAACATGATTCGGGGGTTTTTTAACCCACCCCGCATTTGCGATCGCCGGTAATTAACCGTTTACCGGCGATTGCAAAAAAAAAAAAAAAACGCGATCTCTTTTTAATTTCTCTGTCCTCCGATGTGATCGCACATCGGAGGACAGAGAAAGGGGGTCCCAGGTGGCCCCCCAATACTCACCTAGCTCCCCCGATGCTCCTCGTGTCTCCCGGTGGGCGCCGCCATCTTCAAAATGGCGGGCGCATGCGCAGTGCGCCCGCCGGCCGGCACCGGGAGAATCTTTGGGGTCTCGGCTGCCGGGGGTAGCCGAGACCCTAAAGAGCATGATCGGGGTCGGTATTACCGACCCCTGTTTTGCGATCGCCGGTAATTAACTGTTTACCGGCGACCGCAAAAAAAAAAAAAAAAGTAAAGTGTGATTCTCTGTCCTCTGATGTGATCGCACATCAGAGGACAGAGAAATAGGGGGATTCGGGGACCCTAGCATACTCACCTAGGTCCCTGGATCCTCTTGCTGCTCCTCCTGGCCGCCGGCAGAAGAAAATGGCGGGCGCATGCCCAGTGCGCCCGCCATCTGTCTCCATCTGCCGGCCGGCATGAGAACAGCAGTTGGGGCTAAAATTAGGGTTAGGGGTAGGGGCAGGGTTAGGGGTAGGGTTAGGGGTAGGGTTAGGGGTAGGGTTAGGGGTAGGGTTGGGGCTAGGGTTAGGGCTAGGGTTAGGGCTAGGGTTGGGGCTAAATTTAGGGTTAGGGTTGGGGCTAAATTTAGGGTTAGGTTTGGGGCTAAATTTAGGGTTAGGCTTCTTTCACACTTACGTCGGTACGGGGCCGTCGCAATGCGTCGGCCCGACATACCGACGCACGTTGTGAAAATTGTGCACAACGTGGGCAGCAGCTGTAGTTTTTCAACGCATCCGCTGCCCAATCTATGTCCTGGGGAGGAGGGGGCGGAGTTACGGCCACGCATGCGCGGTCAGAAATGGCGGATGCGACGTACAAAAAAACGTTTCATTGAACGTTTTTTTGTGCCGACGCTCCGCCAAAACACAACTGATCCAGTGCACGACGGACGCGACGTGTGGCCATCCGTCACGAACCGTCGGCAATACAAGTCTATGGGCAAAAAACGCATCCTGCGGGCACATTTGCAGGATCCGTTTCTTGTCCAAAACGACGGATTGCGACGGAATGCCAAACGACGCAAGTGTGAAAGTAGCCTTAGGGTTGGGGCTAAAATTAGGGCTAGGGTTGGGGCTAAAGTTAGGGTTAGAGCTGGGATTAGGGTTAGGGTTTGGATTAGGGTTGGTATTAGGGTTGGCATTAGGGTTACGCTTGGGATTAGGGTTAGGTTTGGGATTAGGGTTAAGGTTAGGGTTGTGATTAGGGGTGTATTGGGATTAGGGTTAGGTTTGAGGTTAGGGTTGAGATTAGGATTAGGGGTGTGTTGGATTTAGGGTTTTGATTAGGCTTATGGTTAGGGTTGACATTAGGGTTGTTTTGGGGTAAGGGTTGTGATTATGGTTAGGGTTAGTGATTAGGATTATGGATCAGGTTGGGATTAGGGTTAGGGGTGTGTTGGGGTTAGGGTTGGCGCTAGAATTGGGGGGTTTCCACTGTTTAGGTACATCAGGGGGTCTCCAAACACGACAGCCAATTTTGCGCTCAAAAAGTCAAATGGTGCTCCCTCCCTTCTGAGCTCTGCCGTGCGCCCAAACAGTGGGTTACCCCCACATATGGGGCATCAGCGTACTCGGGATAAATTGGACAACAACTTCTGGGGTCCAATTTCTCTTGTTACCCTTGTGAAAATAAAAACTTTGGGGCTACAATATCTTTTTTGTGAAAAAATAAAATATTTTTTATTTTCACGACTCTGCATTCTAAACATCTGTGAAGCACTTGGGCATTCAAAGTTCTCACCACACATCTAGATAAGTTCCTTGGGGGGTCTAGTTTCCAAAATGGGGTCACTTGTGGGGGGTTACTGCAGTTTAGGTATATCAGGGGCTCTGCAATCGCAACATAATGCCCACAGACCATTCTATCAAAGTCTGCATTCCAAAAAGGCGCTCCTTCCCTTCCGAGCTCTGCCGTGCGCCCAAACAGTGGTTTACCCCCACATATGGCGCATCAGCGTACTCGGGATAAATTGGACAACAACTTTTGCAGTCCAATTTCTCCTGTTACCCTTGTGAAAATAAAAACTTGGGGGCTAAAAAATCTTTTTTGTGGAAAAAAAAATATTTTATTTTCACGGCTCTGCATTATAAACTTCTGTGAAGCACTTGGGCATTCAAGGTTCTCACCACACATCTAGATAAGTTCCATGGGGGTCTAGTTTCCAAAATGGGGTCACTTGTGGGGGATTTCTACTGTTTAGGCACATCAGGGGCTCTCCAAACGCGACATGGCGTCCGATCTCAATTCCAGCCAATTCTACATTGAAAAAGTAAAACGGCACCCTTTCTCTTCCAAGCTCTGCGGTGCGCCCAAACAGTGGTTTACCCCCACATATTGGTTATCGACGTACTCAGGAGAAATTGCACAACAACTTTAGTGGTCTAATTTCTCCTGTTACCCTTGTGAAAATAAAAATTTGTGGGCAAAAAGATCATTTTTGTGTAAACAAAAGCGATTTTTTTATTTTCACGGCTCTACGTTATAAACTTCTGTGAAGCACTTGGGGGTTCAAAGTGCTCACCACACATCTAGATAAGTTCCTTAACCCCTTTCTGCCATTAGACGTACTATTGCGTCCATGTGGGGTGGGCCTTACTTCCCAAGGACGCAATAGTACGTCATATGCGATCGGCAGCGCTCACAGGGGGAGCGCCGCCGATCGCGGCCGGGTGTCAGCTGTTTATCGCAGCTGACATCCGGCACTATGTGCCAGGAGCGGTCACGGACCGCCCCCGGCACATTAACCCCCGGCACACCGCGATCAAAGATGATCGCGATGTGCCGGCGGTACAGGGAAGCACCGCGCAGGGAGGGGGCTCCCTGCGGGCTTCCCTGAGCCCCCCGCAGCAACGCGATGTGATCGCGTTGCTGCGAGGGTCTCACCTCCCTCCCTGCTCCCTCCAGCCCCGGATCCAAGATGGCCGCGGATCCGGGTCCTGCAGGGAGGGAGGTGGCTTCACAGAGCCTGCTCAGAGCAGGCACTGTGAAGGCTGCAGCGCTGCATGTCAGATCAGTGATCTGACAGAGTGCTGTGCAAACTGTCAGATCACTGATCTGTGATGTCCCCCCCTGGGACAAAGTAAAAAAGTAAAAAAAAAAAATTTCAAATGTGTAAAAAAAAAAAAATAAAAAAAAATATTCCAAAATAATGAAAAAAAAAAAAATATTATTCCCATAAATACATTTCTTTATCTAAATAAAAAAATAAAAATAAAAGTACACATATTTAGTATCGCCGCGTCCGTAACGGCCCGACCTATAAAACTGGCCCACTAGTTAACCCCTTCAGTAAACACCGTAAGAAAAAAAAAAAAAAACGAGGCAAAAAACAACGCTTTATTATCATACCGCCGAACAAAAAGTGGAATAACACGCGATCAAAAAGACAGATATAACTAACCATGGTACCGCTGAAAACGTCATCTTGTCCCGCAAAAAACGAGCCGCCATACAGCATCATCAGCAAAAAAATAAAAAAGTTATAGTCCTGAGAATAAAGCGATGCAAAAATAATTATTTTTTCTATAAAATAGTTTTTATCGTATAAAAGCGCCAAAACATAAAAAAATGATATAAATGAGGTGTCGCTGTAATCGTACTGACCCGAAGAATAAAACTGCTTCATCAATTTTACCAAACGCGGAACGGTATAAACGCCTCCCCCAAAAGAAATTCACGAATAGCTGGTTTTTGGTCATTCTGCCTCACAAAAATCGGAATAAAAAGCGATCAAAAAATGTCACGTGCCCGAAAATGTTACCAATAAAAACATCAACTCGTCCCGCAAAAAACAAGACCTCACATGACTCTGTGGACCAAAATATAGAAAAATTATAGCTCTCAAAATGTGGTAACGCAAAAAATATTTTTTGCAATAAAAAGCGTCTTTCAGTGTGTGACGGCTGCCAATCATAAAAATCCGCTAAAAAACCCGCTATAAAAGTAAATCAAACCCCCCTTCATCACCCCCTTAGTTAGGGAAAAATTAAAAAAATGTATTTATTTCCATTTTCCCATTAGGGCTAGGGTTAGAGTTAGGGCTAGGGTTAGGGCTAGGGTTAGGGTTAGGGTTAGGGCTAGGGCTAGGGTTAGGGCTAGGGTTAGGGCTAGGGTTAGGGCTAGGGCTAGGGTTAGGGCTAGGGTTAGGGCTAGGGTTAGGGCTAGGGCTACAGTTTGGGTTGGGGCTAAAGTTACAGTTAGGGTTTAGATTACATTTACGGTTGGGAATAGGGTTGGGATTAGGGTTAGGGGTGTGTCAGGGTTAGAGGTGTGGTTAGGGTTACTGTTGGGATTAGGGTTAGGGATGTGTTTGGATTAGGGTTTCAGTTATAATTGGGGGGTTTCCACTGTTTAGGCACATCAGGGGCTCTCCAAACGCGACATGGCGTCCGATCTCAATTCCAGCCAATTCTGCGTTGAAAAAGTAAAACAGTGCTTCTTCCCTTCCGAGCTCTCCCGTGTGCCAACATATGGGGTATCAGCGTACTCAGGACAAATAGGACAACAACTTTTGGGGTCCAATTTCTCCTGTTACCCTTGGGAAAATACAAAACTCGGGGCTAAAACATATTTTTAGTGGGAAAAAAAAAGATTTTTTATTTTCACGGCTCTGCGTTATAAACTGTAGTGAAACACTTGGGGGTTCAAAGTTCTCACAACACATCTAGATTAGTTCCCTGGGGGGTCTAGTTTCCAATATGGGGTCACTTGTGGGGGGTTTCTACTGTTTAGGTACATTAGGGGTTCTGCAAACGCAATGTGACGTCTGCAGACCATTCCATCTAAGTCTGCATTCCAAATGGCGCTCCTTCCCTTCCGAGCTCTGCCATGCGCTCAAACGGTGGTTTCCCCCAACATTCGGGGTATCAGCGTACTCAGGACAAATTGGACAACAACTTTTGGGGTCGAATTTCTCCTCTTACCCTCGGGAAAATACAAAACTGGGGGCTAAAAAATAATTTTGGGGGGAAAGATTTTTTTTTTTAATTTTCACGGCCCTGCGTTACAAACTGTAGTGAAACACTTGGGGGTTCAAAGCTATCACAACACATCTAGATGAGTTCCTTAGGGGGTCTAGTTTCCAAAATGGTGTCACTTGTGGGAGGTTTCTACTGTTTAGGTACATTAGGGGCTCTGCAAATGCAATGTGACACCTGCAGACCATTCCATCTAAGTCCTCATTCCAAATGGAGCTCCTTCCCTTCCGAGCCCTCCCATGCGCCCAAACAGTGGTTCCCCCCCATATATGAGGTATCAGCGCACTCAGGACAAATTGGGCAACAAATTTTGGGGTCCAATTTCTCCTGTTACCCTCAGGAAAATACAAAACTGGGGGCTATAAAAATAATTTTTGTGGGAAAATATGATTTTTTATTTTTAAGGTTCTACATTATAAACTTCTGTGAAGCACTTGTTGGGTCAAAGTGCTCACCACACCTCTAGATAAGTTCCTTAGGGGGTCTACTTTCCAAAATGGTGTCACTTGTGGGGGGTTTCAATGTTTAGCCACGTCAGGGGCTCTCCAAACGAAACATGGCGTCCCATCTCAATTCCAGTCAATTTTGCATTGAAAAGTCAAATGGCACTCCTTCGCTTCCGAGCTCTGCCATGCGCCCAAACAGTGGTTTACCCCCACATGTGGGGTATTGGCATACTCAGGACAAATTGTACAACAATGTTTGGGGTCCATTTTCTCCTGTTACCCTTGGTAAAATAAAACAAATTGGAGCTGAATTAAATTTTTTGTGAAAAAAAGTTAAATGTTCATTTTTATTTAAACATTCAAAAAATTCCTGTGAAGCACCAGAAGGGTTAATAAACTTCTTGAATATGGTTTTGAGCACCTTGAGGGGTGTAGTTTTTAGAATGGTGTCACACTTGGGTATTTTCTATCATATAGACCCCTCAAAATGACTTCAAATGAGATGTGGTCCCTAAAATAAAATGGTGTTGTAGAAATGAGAAATTGCTGGTCAACTTTTAACCCTTATAACTCCCTAACAAAAAAAAATTTTGTTTCCAAAATTGTGCTGATGTAAAGTAGACATGTGGGAAATGTTACTTATTAAGTATTTTGTGTGACATATCTCTGTGATTTAATTGCATAAAAATTCAAAGTTGGAAAATTGCGAAATTTTCATAATTTTTGCCAAATTTCCGTTTTTTTCACAAATAAACTCAGGTACTATCAAATAATTTTTACCATTGTCATGAAGTACAATATGTCACAAGAAAACAATGTCAGAATCATCAGGATCCATTGAAGCGTTCCAGAGTTATAACCTCATAAAGGGACAGTGGTCAGAATTGTAAAAATTGGCCCGGTCATTAACGTGCAAACCACCCTTGGGGGTAAAGGGGTTAAGGGGTCTAGTTTCCAAAATGGTGTCACTTGTGGGGAGTTTCCACTGTTTAGGTACATCAGGGGCTCTCTAAACATGACATGGCGTCCGATCTCAATTCCAGCCAATTCTGCATTGAAAAAGTCATACGGCGCTCCTTCACTTCTAAGTTCTGCGGTGCGCCCAAAGAGTGGTTTACCCCCACATATGGGGTATTGGCGTATTCAGGAGAAATTGCATAACAAAATTTATGGTTACATTTCTGTTTTTACACTTGTGAAAATAAAAAAAATGGTTCTGAATTGAGATGTTTGCAAAAAAAAGTTAAATGTTCATTTTTTCCTTCCACATTGTTTCAGTTCCTGTGAAGCACGTAAAGGGTTAATAAACTTCTTGAATGTGGTTTTGAGAACCTTGAGGGGGTGTAGTTTTTAGAATGGTGTCACACTTCATTATTTTCTATCATATAGACCCCTCAAAATGACTTCAAATGTGATGTGGTCCCTAAAAAAAAATGGTGTTGTAAAAATGAGAAATTGCTGGTCAACTTTTAACCCTTATAACTCCCTAACAAAAAAAAAATTTTGTTTCCAAAATTGTGCTGATGTAAAGTAGACATGTGGGAAATGTTATTTATTAACTATTTTTCGTGACATATCTCTCTAATTTTAAGAGCATAAAAATACAAAGTTTGAAAATTGCAAAATTTTAAAAATTTTCGCCATATTTCCGTTTTTTTCATAAATAATCGCAAGTAATATCGAAGAAATGTTACCACTAACATGAAGTACAATATGTCACGAAAAAACAGTCTCAGAATCAGCGGGATCCATTGAAGCGTTCCAGAGTTATAACCTCATAAAGTGACAGTGGTCAGAATTGCAAAAATTGGCCTGGTCATTAAGTACTAAATTGGCTCTGTCACTAAGGGGTTAATATTGCATCAGGTATACGCAACCTGACCTTTTAGATATGCATGTATTTTAGTCTACCATAATAATAAACATTTTTAGTTTTAATCTATTTAATTCATATGTATTTATTTATTTTCTTGTAAAGCTGTGTTGAAGCTGTCTGGTTCTTTATTCTCACTGTTGAGGGGCTCCTTTACTATAATGTTCACTCCCTGTAAAATGCTTCTGCAGAGAGCAACTACAAAACAGCCAAATGTTCCCAAACCAGTGGCTCCGGAGCCACATATGGCACTGTCAGGGCGCCTCCATGAGGACTGTGTTGTGGTGCCCCACTTACTAACCTTACGTTGTTGTTGTTTTTATTCAATTTTATAGCGCCATATATTCCATGGCACGTTACACGTGGATTGGGCAATTATAGACCAGTACAATAAACATGAGCAAAACAAGGCACACACAAGAACAGAAGGAGAGAGGACCCTGCCTGCGAGTGCTCACTGTCTACGTTATCTTGAAGTCCGATTCTAAAAATCCACTCCTTATCCTCCTGCCTGAATGTAGCCTGAAACTCTACACAGTTGTAAAGATGATAGAAATAAGTGATACATGTCTGTGGCATCAGTCTACAGGGTTTATAGTGAATCAGGTAGGGTGTGCTTCTTGCCGACAAGATAAAGGGGGTCCTTCTGCAGTCCGGTCCTACAACTACAGAGCTGCAATATGGGTGCCATTGCCCTAATGTCAGCACGATGCAGTGATCTTTTTTTCCTCTCTGTCTTGCACAGTATATAAAGCAGACCTGTAATATTAATATTAAGAGATTTCTGTGTGAAATAACATAATTTTTCCTGCTTACACAGTGTAGTTCCATATGGTTCACACAATACTTTCACAATGCCGGTCACCCTGAGTTTTTGGGGAAGGGAAGAAAACGAGCAACATGTTGTGGACCATATGAAGAAAAAGGGTTATAAGCTTGAGCCGGTTTCCAAAAGTAAGTAGTAGCTGCCTTACTGTCTATTTTGTATTCAAGAAAAAGATGAGTAATGTATATATGACTTGATGGATGAACAAGTGTGGAGATGACGAGGAACCAGCGCTAAGAGTAAGTTGCCCAGGAGAGCATGAGTCAGAGTTGTTCTCCGCGTTCTGCCGGAGCGCACAGCTTCTGCCCTCCTGACTAACAACCCGAACTGTGTGCGCTCTGACACTGCAGGCAAGGAAGCTCTACCCCTGCAGCATTTAAGGAGTGCCCCCCCTGCTGTCCTGCCTGTATACCCTTTTTCTTCACAGGAGCTGTGGTTTGATCAGACCATGTTCTTGTACAGTAAGACACAGCCATTACAAAGTACACATCAAGGAGGGACACATAAGATTATTTCATCACAGGAACATTGTATTTTAACACATCCAATTGTGGAACTTAATACTGTATATACTCGTGTATAAGCCGAGATTTTTGCTGAACGTCCCTGCATCTCCATTTTCCCGATGGCAGCTCTTCCTGTGCTGAGCAGTCATGTGGTACTGCTCATTAATTTGATTTGTATAGTTAACTTTTTTTGTTCACCATATCAGAACCTGCCATTTACTTACTTTATACTTCCAATACAATATGATGGTCTGGGTCTCCAATCAAATATTGTGTATAGGCCATTTTACCATACACTAACTGCTAGACCAGGCCCATCACCCTATTTTGGCGATTGTGTGTACAGACATGTGTTTGACATATAATTGTTTTTAATTGTTGCTAGTAGTCTGCATTAATAAAATCATTTTGTACATTTCCTTCTGGTGATCCCTTTTTGTATGGCATGATCTTTCTCCTTTGTTTTTTGCATTCAAGTGATCACAATGGCAGCAGCTGCTGGAACTATTACTCCCATCAGCCGACGCCTGCTGCAGCTAATAACAGTGAGTGCAGGATCTGCTGATGGGAGTATTCATCACCCGCCGCCTGCGCTATAAATAAAAAAAATAGTTTGGTGTGGGTTTCCCTGTATTTTCTTTAACCACCAGTCAAAACTCATGGATAGAATTTCTCACGGTGATCTGCTGTGAAGTCACTGAGCTTGGACTGCAGTGACCTCATCACTGACTTTTTCCAACGGTGCTGAGGTCACCGCAGTTCAACCCTGTTGGGCACGCAGCCTCAGTGACCAGAGGTAACCACGATGATGTCACCCCTGGTCACTGATGCTGCGCACACAGCATCTCATTCACCAGTGGTTCTCAGCCTGGATGGTTGCATCTTGGCACCATCCAGGTTGAAAACTATTTATCCCCCAGACATGGATTACGGCGTGGGATAGAACGACGGACAGGTGAGGGATATTGTATTTTTATTTTAGTTTTTTTTTACCGGAGACGAGGGATTTTGCGGAATTAGGCGTTAGGTGAGTATAACTATGTTTATTTTTAACCCCTTCCCGACCTTTGATGCAGCGAATGCGTCATGAAAACCTGTGCCAATCCGACCTGTGACGCAGCATATGCATCATGGTAGGATCGCGCTCCTGCAGGTCGGGTGAAAGGGTTAACTGTAATTTCACCCGACCTGCAAGGACAGGGAGAGTGGTACTTGATCCCGGGAGGGTGGCTTCGCCCCCCCCATGGCTACGATCGCTCTGATTAGTTGTTGAAAGTGACTTTTCACTTTCAATCAGAGCAATCGTAATATTTCAGCATTGAAAATTGGTGAAATATTACAATCCAGCCATGGCCGATGATCCATTATTATCGGCCATGGCTGGAGACTGGGATCTGCCCCCGCCACCGATCCACTGCCCCCATCCTGTGCTCCGCTCCCCTCTGTCCTCCTGTCTGCTCCCCCCCCAGTGCTCTGATCGCAACCCCCCCCCCCCCCCCCATACTTACCAACCTCCGGTGTCCCTCCTGGTGTCCATCCGTCTTCTCCATGAGCGCCGCCATCTTCCAAAAGGCAGATTCATTCCAGGTACATTTTGATCGCTGTGATAGTCTCTATCACGGCGATCAAAATAAAAAAAATAACAAATAAACCCCCCCTTTATCACCCCCATAGGTAGGGAACATAATAAAATAAAGAAAATATATTTACTTTTATTTTCCACTAGGGTTAGGGTTAGAACTATGGTTAGGGTTAGAACTATGGTTAGGGTTAGAACTATGGTTAGGGTTAGAACTATGGTTAGGGTTAGAACTATGGTTAGGGTTAGAACTATGGTTAGGGTTAGAACTATGGTTTAGGGTTAGAACTAGGGATAGGGTTAGAACTAGGATTAGGGTTAGAACTAGGGTTAGGATTAGGGTTAGGATTAGGGTTAGGGTTGCAATTAGGGTTAGGGGTAGAATTAGGGTTAGGGTTGCAATTAGGGTTAGAATTAGGGTTATGGTTAGAATTGGGCTATGTGCACATGGTGCAGATTTGGCTGCGGATCCGCAGCAGATTGGCCGCTGCGGATTCGTAGCAGTTTTCCATTACGTTTACAGTACCATGTAAACCTATGGAAAACCAAATCCGCTATGCCCATGGTGCGGAAAATACCGTGCGGAAACGCTGTGTTGTATTTTCCGCAGCATGTCAATTCTTTGTGCGGATTCCGCAGCGTTTTACACCTGTTCCTTAATAGAAATCCGCAGGTGAAATCCGCACAAAAACACTGGAAATCCACGGTAAATCCGCCGGTAAAACGCAATGCGTTTTGCCTGCGGATTTTTCAAAAACTGCGTAAAAATCCTCACACGAATCTGCAACTTGGGCACATAGCCTTAGGGTTACGGTTAGAATTAGAGTTAGGGTTGGAATTAGGGTTAAGATTAGGGTTAGGCTTGTGGTTAGGGTTATAGTTAGGGTTGGGATTAGGGTTAGGGGTGTGTTGGGGTTAAGGATGTGGTTAGGGGTGTGTTGGGGTTAGGGTTGAGATTAGGGTTATGGCTAGACTTGGGATTAGGGTAGGTGTGTGTTGGGGTTAGTGTTGGAGTTAGAATTGAGGGGTTTCCACTGTTTAGGTACATCAGGGGTCTCCAAGCGCGACATGGCGCCACCATTGATTCCAGCCAATCTTGCGTTCAAAAAGTCAATTAGTACTCCCTCCCTTCTGAGCCCCGACGTGTGCCCAAACAGTGGTTTACCCAAACATACGGGGCACAAGCGTACTCAGGAAAAATTGCACAACAACTTTTGGAGTCTAATTTCTCCTGTTACCCTTGGGAAAATAAAAAAATGGGGGCTAAAAACTTATTTTTGTGAGGAAAGAAATTATTCTTTATTTTCACGGCTCTGCGTTATAAACTTTTGTGAAGCACTTGGGGGTTCAAAGTACTCACCACACATCTAGATAAGTTCCTTGGGGGGGTCTAGTTTCCAAAATGGGGTCATTTGTGGTGGGTTTCTACTGTTTAGGCACGTCAGGGGCTCTGCAAACCCAACGTGACGCCCGCAGACCATTCCATCAAAGTCTGCATTTCAAAAGTCACTACTTCCCTTCTGAGCCCCGAAGTGTGCCCAAACAGTGGTTCCTCACCACATATGGGGTATCAGCGTACTCAGGACAAACTGGACAACAACTTTTGGGGTCCAATTTCTCCTGTTACTTTTGTGAAAATAAAAAATTGTGGGCGAAAAAATAATTTTTGAGGAAAGAAAAATGATTATTTATTTTCACGGCTCTGCGTTATAAACTTCTGTGAAGCACTTGGGGGTTCAAAGTGCTCATCGCACATCTATATTAGTTCCTTGGGAGGTCTAGTTTCCAAAATGGGGTCACTTGTGGGGGAACTCCAATGATCAGGCACACAGGGGCTCTGCAAACGCGACATGGTGTCTGCTAAAGATTGGAGCTAATTTTTCATTCAAAAAGTCAAATGGCGCTCCTTTCCTTCCGAGCTGTGCTGTGCGCCCAAACAGTGGTTTCTGGCCACATATTTAGGATCCATTTTATTCTGTTGCCCTTGTAAAAATGAAAAAAATTGACGCTAAAAGAATATTTTTGTGAAAAAAGTACTTTTTCATTTTTACAGATTAATTTGTGAAGCACCTGGGGGTTCAAAGTGCTCACTATGGATTTAGATAAGTTCCTTGGGGGGTCTAGTTTCCAAAATGGGGTCACTTGTGGGGGAGCTCCAATCTTTAGTCACACAGGGGCTCTGCAACGCGACATGGTGTCCACTAAAGATTGGAGCCAATTTTTCATTCAAAAAGTCAAATGGCGCTCCTTCCCTTCCGAACCCTGTCGTGCGCCAAACAGTGGTTTACCCCTACATATGAGGTATCGGCGTACTCAGGACAAATTGTACAATAACATTCGGGGTCCAGTTTCTCCTTTTACCTTTGGGAAAATAAAAAAAATTGTTACTGAAAGATAATTTTTGTGACTAAAAAGTGAAATGTTCATTTTTTCCTTCCATGCTGCTTTTGCTGCTGTGAAGCACCTGAGGGGTTAATAAACTTGAGTGTGGTTTTGAGCACCTTGGAGGGTGCAGTTTTTAGAATGGTGTCACTTTTGGGTATTTTCTCCTTCGCCTCATTGGGGGACACAGACCGTGGGTGTATGCTGCTGCCACTAGGAGGCTGACACTAAGTGATACAAAGAAAGTTAGCTCCTCCCCTGCAGTGTACACCCTCCTGCTGGCTCTGAGCTCCTCCCCTGCAGTATACACCCTCCTGCTAGCTCTGAGCTCCTCCCCTGCAGTATACACCCTCCTGCTGGCTCTCAGCTCCTCCCCTGCAGTGTACACCCTCCTGCTGGCTCTCGGCTCCTCCCCTGCAGTGTACACCCTCCTGCTAGCTCTCGGCTCCTCCCCTGCAGTGTACACCCTCCTGCTGGCTCTCGGCTCCTCCCCTGCAGTATACACCCTCCTGCTGGCTCTGAGCTCCTCCCCTGCAGTATACACCCTCCTGCTGGCTCTCAGCTCCTCCCCTGCAGTATACACCCTCCTGCTGGCTCTCAGCTCCTCCCCTGCAGTATACACCCTCCTGCTGGCTCTCAGCTCCTCCCCTGCAGTATACACCCTCCTGCTGGCTCTCGGCTCCTCCCCTGCAGTATACACCCTCCTGCTGGCTCTCGGCTCCTCCCCTGCAGTATACACCCTCCTGCTGGCTCTCAGCTCCTCTCCTGCAGTGTACACCCTCCTGCTGGCTCTCAGCTCCTCCCCTGCAGTGTACACCCTCCTGCTGGCTCTCAGCTCCTCCCCTGCAGTCTACACCCTCCTGCTGGCTCTCAGCTCCTCTCCTGCAGTATACACCCTCCTGCTGGCTCTCGGCTCCTCCCCTGCAGTATACACCCTCCTGCTGGCTCTCAGCTCCTCCCCTGCAGTATACACCCTCCTGCTGGCTCTCGGCTCCTCCCCTGCAGTATACACCCCCCTGCTGGCTCTCAGCTCCTCCCCTGCAGTATACACCCTCCTGCCGGCTCTCAGCTCCTCCCCTGCAGTATATACCCTCCTGCTGGCTCTCAGCTCCTCCCCTGCAGTATACACCCTCCTGCTGGCTCTCAGCTCCTCCCCTGCAGTATACACCCTCCTGCTGGCTCTCAGCTCCTCCCCTGCAGTATACGCCCTCCTGCTGGCTCTCAGCTAACCAGTTCTTGCTTAGTGTCTGTAGGAGGCACATGGGTCTGTTTCAGACCCCAACATTTTTATTTTATTTTTTACTTTTCTGTAAATTTTTATTTTTTAATTAACGGAGTGAAGGGGGCGACGGTTCCTTTCAAGGTTCCGATCTCCCCCGAACCATCAACAGGCGAGCACGGCGAGTATACCTCCCCGTACCCTCTGCTGCAACGTGGGAAGCCATGCCTGAGCTCACTTCAGGGGCGACGGTTCCTTTCATGGTCCCGATCTCCCCACACCAGCAGCAGGCGACCACATGGAGTGTCGCCTCCATGTATCCTCTCCTGGAGCCAGGCCTAATGCCGGACAACTGGCCCTGTCCACCCGGACTGAACTCCGTGGCTGTACAGAGGCCCCTCTCTATGGCGTCCGAGCAGCCCCCACTGTCCCACCACTGTGAAAGCGGATGGCACAAGGAGGCGGACGGGTCCTCTCCACCTCCCTAACAAATGGATGATGGATTGAGGCTTATCCCTGCACCGTCCACGCTGCACAGAACAGCGCTGAAACCCACATCCGCGGCGGCTCCATGCCGGGACGTGCATCAATGGTGAGTGGATCCATCTTCAGAGGGATATCCACATGCTGACAGGCAGCCTCAGCCACTTCCCTGTGGCCCACCTCTCTGAGGTAACGCTCTGGATGGCTGCAAAAATTTAGCCCCTGGCTTTGGCCGATTTCCTGGAAGTCTTGCCTGGAATGACCCACTGGTGACGTCCACCGGCTACAGAAATTTAGGCCCCGGCTTGGGCCTATTCAACATCGTGTCTGTGGCTCCGCCCCCCAAATTGGCGCTTCTCGCTCTCTGCGAGATTTTATCAACTCTGCAACTCTCGGTGGCCATCTTGGTCCACCCGGCCAGCTCACACTGGGGTGACAGTTTTTTTGCATTAAAGGGGCACATCGACTACATCAGTACCCGGGTAAGGAAGTACCTGGTCTTAAAGGCACATGGCCAGTATTTCCTGGTCTTAAAAGCACATGACCAGTATTCCCTGGTCTTAAAGGCATATGGCCAGTATTCCCAGTCTTAAAGGTGTATGACATGTATTCCTTGATCTTTTAAAGCGCATGTCCAGTATTCTCTGGTCTTAAAGGCGCGTGACCAGTATTCCCTGGACTTAAAGGCGCATGACCAGTATTTCCTGGTATTAAAGGCGCATGACCAGTATTCCCTGTTCTTAAAGGTGCATGACCAGTATTCTCTGTTCTTAAAGGCGCATGACCAGTATTCCCTGGTCTTAAAGGCGCGTTACCAGTATTCCCTGGTCTTAAAGGTGCATGACCAGTATTCTCTGGTCTTAAAGGCGCATGACCAGTATTCTCTGGTCTTAAAGGCGCATGACCAGTATTCTCTGGTCTTAAAGGCGTATGACCAGTATTCTCTGGTCTTAAAGGCGCATGACCAGTATTCTCTGGTCTTAAAGGCGCATGACCAGTATTCTCTGGTCTTAAAGGCGCATGACCAGTATTCTCTGGTCTTAAAGGCGCATGACCAGTATTCTCTGGTCTTAAAGGCGCATGACAGTATTCTCTGGTCTTAAAGGCGCATGACCAGTATTCCCTAGTCTTAAAGGCGTATGACCAGTACTCCCTGGTCTTAAAGGCGCTTGATCAATCCGAGGAGCCCTCCGCCGCCGACCCCAGCTTTATCCTCTAGTTCCCCTCAGTGGACTTCTTCACTGACCACAATCCATGGTTCTCTGACCAAGAGATTGAATCCCTCTGTGTACCCTCTGTGTTTGGAGTGCTCGCAGGACCAATATACATGATCCCTATCCTACATGGGAGCCGTCGGCTAGCAGGGGCCGCAAGTATTCTAGAAACGTGCAGGTGTCTAGAAACATACAGGCATCTAGAAAACGGAAGTTTTTCGTTTCCTGCTCCCTCACCAATGATTTGATGACAACAAGGCTCTGAATATGGATTGGATATTGCCTGAACTTGCCAGAGCTTCAGAGACTAAACTCCCTCGAGAGCATTTGCCATTCAATTCGGATAAGCGATTCACTGGACAGAAGCCTCTACGTGGGATGCCATGCCTGGCCTGTTTTTTTAAGGGCGACTGGTCCTTTAAAGGGAACCTTTCACCTCGTTTTTTCAGATTGAGATATAAATACTGTTAAATAGGGCCTGCGCTGTGCGTTACTATAGTGTATGTAGTGTACACTGATTCCCCACCTATGCTGAGAAATACATTACCAAAGTCGCCGTTTTCGCCTGTCAATCAGGCTGGTCAGGTCAGGTGGGCGTGGTGACATCGCTCTTTTCTTCCCCAGCTTTCCGTTCAGATGGCCGCCCCCACCGATGAAAGGGATAATAGCGCAGATCGCGCGCTGTTTCTTCACGTGCGCGCAGGGAATTCGGAACTTGGGCATGCGCACACCACTACGCCACCAACGGAAAGCTGGGGAAGAAAAGAGCGATGTCACCACGCCCACCTGACCTGACCAGCCTGATTGACAGGCGAAAACGGCGACTTTGGTAATGTATTTCTCAGCATAGGTGGGGAATCAGGGTACACTACATACACCATAGTAACGCACAGCGCAGGCCCTATTTAACAGTATTTATATCTCAATCTGAAAAAACGGGGTGACAGGTTCCCGGCACCGATCTCCCCACACCATCAACAGACGAGCACACGGAGTGTCGCCTCCATGTTTCCTCTTCTGCATCCAGGCCTAACGCCAGACAACCTGTCCTGTCCATCCGGAGACCTGAACTCTGTGGACATACAGAGGCACCCTTTTTGGCGTACGAGCACCCCCCTCTGCATCACCACTATTTACCGGAAGATGCAAGAAGGCGGACAATTCCTCTCCACTTCCCTGTTAAGAGGTTGATGGATCGAGGGTTCCTAATTTTTATCTCTGCACCGTGAAAAGAGAGCGGCGATGGCAAGAGACTGACCTGTTGGATGCAGCCGCACATTCTGCCATGGGGCAGATTAACCCGGTAGAATCTCCTGTGGTATACCTACCAGTATCCCTACCCGATGGGTCATCAATTAAAAATACCACGGACTGTCAGATAGCAAATCTGGTTCGTTCTGTCTTCGGGTTCGGCGCTCTATCCTCCCTAGCGGCCGCATGGATTGCTAGAGCAGTGGTCTCCTGGCTGGAGACCTTAACTACCTTGATTCACACCAGTAACAACTGGCCAATCAAATCCTGTGAGCGGGAGACTGACAAAGGATTGTATAAGGATTGTCCAGCACAGTCTAGATCTAAGGGATCTTGGTTCCAAACAGGGGAACGAAAAGTAAGATCGACCCTGGACCTCAAACTTCTAACAACGTTTGACATGGTCCTCTGTCACGAGATGGTATGGAATATCAAATAAGTAGTAGTTTCTCTGCCTTTTAGCACCATAGCTGAGGGAATTCTGCACTCATAACCATGATGCTGAGAAACACATGGTCGCTGTGACCCCCCCTTCTCTTTCTGGCTCTCTTTGTTTCAAGGTGTGAATGGAGCTTTCTTCCAATGCTCTACCCCTCCCCCAAGCCAGGAAGGTCTATCACGCTGTGGCAGCCCAAAGCACCCTCCAGTTGTAACTGGTTTGATAAGACATGCGCTCTTTGTTCTGTTATAGCAAGATACTGGGCCAACAATTTAGGATAGGAAGATAAAAAGTACCTATTGCTAACCTGCTCGGCAGATCTATCGGCCCCTATAAGCACTAGCTTCTAACTCCATCTGGTAAAGAAGTAGGGTTTTCTCTGTAAATATGTATCCCAGATAGGACATATTTGATATCATTAGAATGCCCACGTTAACCCGAGATGAATGATGGGTTTGGTATGACTATGACATGTTTTGTAGCGGAGTTATCGAAAGTAGATATAGATTAGGATAAAATGAGTTATCTGAAGAGGTAGGAGGGACGAGGTGATCCAACCCCTTCCTGGGATGTTACAGGCGTGAAAATAAAAAATCATTTTTCTTTCCTCAAAAATGATGTTTTAGCAAGCAATTTTTTATTTTCACAAGGGTAACAGGAGAAATTGGACCCTAACGTAAACGTCTGTGAAGCACTTGGGGGTTCAAAGTGCTCACCACATATCTAGATAAGTTCCTTGGGGGGTCTAGTTTCTAAAATGGGGTCACTTGTGGGGGGTTTCTACTGTTTAGCCACATCAGGGTCTCTGTAAACGCAACGTAACGCCCGCAGAGCATTCCATCAAAGTCTGCATTTCAAAACGTCACTACTTCACTTCCGAGCCCCGGCATGTGCCCAAACAGTAGTTTACCCCACATATGGGGTATCACCGTACTCAGGAGAAACTGGACAACAAATATTGGGGTCAAATTTCTCCTGTTACCCTTGGGAAAATTAAAAAATTGGGCTAAATAATTATTTTTGAGAAAAGAATTTTTTTTTTTTCATGGCTCTGCGTTATAAACTTCTGTGAAGCACTTGGGGGTTCAAAGTGCTCACCACACATCTAGATTAGCTCCTTTGGGGGTCTAGTTTCCAAAATGGGGTCATTTGTGGGGGATCTCCAATGTTTAGGCACACAGGGGTTCTCCAAACGTGACATGGTGTCCGCTAATGATTGGAGCTAATTTTTCATTTAAAAAGCCAAATGGCGTGCCTTCCCTTCCGAGCCCTGCCGTGCGCCCAAACAGTGGTTTACCCCCACATATGGGGTATCGGCGTACTCAGGACAAACTGGACAACAACATTTGGCATCCAATTTCTCTTATTACCCTTGGCAAAATAGGAAATTCCAGGCTAAAAAAATCATTTTTGAGGAAAGAAAAATTATTTTTTATTTTCATAGCTCTGCGTTATAAACTTCTGTGAAGCACCTGGGGGTTTAAAGTGCTCACTAGGCATCTAGATAAGTTCCTTGGGGGGTCCAGTTTCCAAAATGGGGTCACTTGTGGGGGAGCTCCAATGTTTAAGCACACAGGGGCTCTCCAAACGCGACATGGTGTCCGCTAACGATGGAGATAATTTTTCATTCAAAAAGTCAAATGGCGCTCCTTCCTTTCCGAGCCTTACCATGTGCCCAAACAGTGGTTTACCCCCACATATGAGGTATCGGTGTACTCAGGAGAAATTGCCCAACAAATTTTAGGATCCATTTTATCCTGTTGCCCATGTGAAAATGAAAAAATTGAGGCTAAAATAATTTTTTTGTGAAAAAAAAAAAAAGTACTTTTTCATTTTTACGGATCAATTTGTGAAGCACCTGGGGGTTTAAAGTGCTCACTATGCATCTAGATAAGTTCCTTGGGGCGTCTAGTTTCCAAAATGGGGTCACTTGTGGGGGAGCTCTAATTTTTAGGCACACGGGGGCTCTCCAAACGTGACATGGTGTCCGCTAAAGAGTGGAGCCAATTTTTGATTCAAAAAGTCAAATGGCGCTCCTTCCCTTCCAAACCCTGCCGTGCGCCCAAACAGTGGTTTACCCCCACATATGAGGTATCAGCGTACTCAGGACAAATTGGACAACAACTTTCGTGGTTCAGTTTCTCCTTTTACCATTGGGAAAATAAAAAAATTGTTGCTAAAAGATCATTTTTGTGACTAAAAAGTTAAATGTTCATTTTTTCCTTCCATGTTGCTTCTGCTGCTGTGAAGCACCTGAAGGGTTAATAAACTTCTTGAATGTGGTTTTGTGCACCTTGAGGGGTGCAGTTTTTAGAATGGTGTCACTTTTGGGTATTTTCAGCCATATAGACCCCTCAAATTGACTTCAAATGTGAGGTGGTCCCTAAAAAAAATGGTTTTGTAAATTTCGTTGTAAAAATGAGAAATCACTGGTCAAATTTTAATCCTTATAACTTCCTAGCAAAAAAATTTTGTTTCCAAAATTGTGCTGATGTAAAGTAGACATGTGGGAAATGTTATTTATTAACTATTTTGTGTCACATAACTCTCTGGTTTAATAGAATAAAAATTCAAAATGTGAAAATTGCGAAATTTTCAAAATTTTCGCCAAATTTCCGTTTTTATCACATATAAACGCAGAATTTATTGACCTAAATTTACCACTAACATGAAGCCCAATATGTCACGAAAAAACCGTCTCAGAACCGTTAGGATCCGTTGAAGCGTTCCTGAGTTATTACCTCATAAAGGGACACTGGTCAGAATTGCAATAAACAGCCAGGTCATTAACCCCTTTCTGCCATTAGACGTACTATTGCGTCCATGTGGGGTGGGCTTTACTTCCCAAGGACGCAATAGTACGTCATATGCGATCGGCAGCGCTCACGGGGGGAGCGCCGCCGATCGCGGCCGGGTGTCAGCTGTTTATCGCAGCTGACATCCGGCACTATGTGCCAGGAGCGGTCACGGACCGCCCCCGGCACATTAACCCCCGGCACACCGCGATCAAAGATGATCGCGATGTGCCGGCGGTACAGGGAAGCACCGCGCAGGGAGGGGGCTCCCTGCGGGCTTCCCTGAGCCCCCCGCAGCAACGCGATGTGATCGCGTTGCTGCGAGGGTCTCACCTCCCTCCCTGCTCCCTCCAGCCCCGGATCCAAGATGGCCGCGGATCCGGGTCCTGCAGGGAGGGAGGTGGCTTCACAGAGCCTGCTCAGAGCAGGCACTGTGAAGGCTGCAGCGCTGCATGTCAGATCAGTGATCTGACAGAGTGCTGTGCAAACTGTCAGATCACTGATCTGTGATGTCCCCCCCGGGACAAAGTAAAAAAGTAAAAAAAAAAAATTTCAAATGTGTAAAAAAAATAAAAAAAAATATTCCAAAATAATGAAAAAAAAAAAAATATTATTCCCATAAATACATTTCTTTATCTAAATTAAAAAAAAAACAATAAAAGTACACATATTTAGTATCGCCGCGTCCGTAACGACCCGACCTATAAAACTGTCCCACTAGTTAACCCCTTCAGTAAACACCGTAAGAAAAAAAAAAAAGAGGCAAAAAACAACGCTTTATTATCATACCGCCGAACAAAAAGTGGAATAACACGCGATCAAAAAGACAGATATAACTAACCATGGTACCGCTGAAAACGTCATCTTGTCCCGCAAAAAACGAGCCGCCATACAGCATCATCAGCAAAAAAATAAAAAAGTTATAGTCCTGAGAATAAAGTGATGCAAAAATAATTATTTTTTCTATAAAATAGTTTTTATCGTATAAAAGCGCCAAAACATAAAAAAATGATATAAATGAGGTGTCGCTGTAATCGTACTGACCCGAAGAATAAAACTGCTTCATCAATTTTACCAAACGCGGAACGGTATAAACGCCTCCCCCAAAAGAAATTCACGAATAGCTGGTTTTTAGTCATTCTGCCTCACAAAAATCGGAATAAAAAGCGATCAAAAAATGTCACGTGCCCGAAAATGTTACCAATAAAAACATCAACTCGTCCCGCAAAAAACAAGACCTCACATGACTCTGTGGACCAAAATATAGAAAAATTATAGCTCTCAAAATGTGGTAACGTAAAAAATATTTTTTGCAATAAAAAGCGTCTTTCAGTGTGTGACGGCTGCCAATCATAAAAATCCGCTAAAAAACCCGCTATAAAAGTAAATCAAACCCCCCTTCATCACCCCCTTAGTTAGGGAAAAATTTAAAAAAATGTATTTATTTCCATTTTCCCATTAGGGCTAGGGCTAGGGCTAGGGTTAGGGCTAGGGTTAGGGTTAGGGCTAGGGTTAGGGTTAGGGCTAGGGCTAGGGTTAGGGCTAGGGTTAGGGCTAGGGTTAGGATTAGGGCTAGGGTTAGGGCTAGGGCTACAGTTTGGGTTGGGGCTAAAGTTACAGTTAGGGTTTAGATTACATTTACGGTTGGGTTTAGGGTTAGAGGTGTGTCAGGGTTAGAGGTGTGGTTAGGGTTACTGTTGGGATTAGGGTTAGGGATGTTTTTGGATTAGGGTTTCAGTTATAATTGGGGGGTTTCCACTGTTTAGGCACATCAGGGGCTCTCCAAACGCGACATGGCGTCCGATCTCAATTCCAGCCAATTCTGCGTTGAAAAAGTAAAACAGTGCTTCTTCCCTTCCGAGCTCTCCCGTGTGCCCAAACAGGGGTTTACCCCAACATATGGGGTATCAGCGTACTCAGGACAAATAGGACAACAACTTTTGCGGTCCAATTTCTCCTGCTACCCTTGGGAAAATACAAAACTCGGGGCTAAAACATATTTTTTGTGGGAAAAAAAAGATTTTTTATTTTCACGGCTCTGCGTTATAAACTGTAGTGAAACACTTGGGGGTTCAAAGTTCTCACAACACATCTAGATTAGTTCCCTGGGGGGTCTAGTTTCCAATATGGGGTCACTTGTGGGGGGTTTCTACTGTTTAGGTACATTAGGGGTTCTGCAAACGCAATGTGACGTCTGCAGACCATTCCATCTAAGTCTGCATTCCAAATGGCGCTCCTTCCCTTCCGAGCTCTGCCATGCGCTCAAACGGTGGTTTCCCCCAACATACGGGGTATCAGCGTACTCAGGACAAATTGGACAACAACTTTTGGGGTCGAATTTCTCCTCTTACCCTCGGGAAAATACAAAACTGGGGGCTAAAAAATAATTTTGGGGGGAAAGATTTTTTTTTTTAATTTTCACTGCTCTGCGTTACAAACTGTAGTGAAACACTTGGGGGTTTAAAGCTATCACAACACATCTAGATGAGTTCCTTAGGGGGTCTAGTTTCCAAAATGGTGTCACTTGTGGGAGGTTTCTACTGTTTAGGTACATTAGGGGCTCTGCAAATGCAATGTGACACCTGCAGACCATTCCATCTAAGTCCTCATTCCAAATGGAGCTCCTTCCCTTCCGAGCCCTCCCATGCGCCCAAACAGTGGTTCCCCCCCACATATGGGGTATCAGCGCACTCAGGACAAATTGGACAACAAATTGTGGGGTCGAATTTCTCCTGTTACCCTCGGGAAAATACAAAACTGGGGGCTAAAAAATAATTTTTGTGGGAATAAATTTTTGTTTTATTTTTACGGCTCTCCATTATAAACTTCTGTGAAGCCCTTGGTGGGTCAAAGCGCTCAGCACACATCTAGATAAGTTCCTAAGGGGGTCTACTTTCCAAAATGGTGTCACTTGTGGGGGGTTTCTACTGTTTAGGTACATTAGGGGCTCTGCAAACGCAATGTGACACCTGCAGACCATTCCATCTAAGTCTGCATTCAAATGGCACTCCTTCCCTTCTGAGCCCTCCCATGTGCCCAAACAGTGGTTCCCCCCACATATGGTGTATCATCGCACTCAGGACAAATTGGGCAACAAATTTTGGGGTCCAATTTCTCCTGTTACCCTCAGGAAAATACAAAACTGGGGGCTAAAAAAATAATTTTTGTGGGAAAAAAATTTTGTTTTATTTTTACGGCTCTGCATTATAAACTTCTGTGAAGCACTTGGTGGGTCAAAGTGCTCACCACACCTCTAGATAAGTTCCTTAGGGGGTCTACTTTCCAAAATGGTGTCATTTGTGGGGGGTTTCAATGTTTAGGCACATCAGTGGCTCTTCAAACGCAACATGGCGTCCCATCTCAATTCCTGTCAATTTTGCTTTGAAAAGTCAAACGGCGCTCCTTCCCTTCCGAGCTCTCCCATCCACCCAAACAGTGGTTTACCCCCACATATGGGGTATCAGCGTACTCAGGACAAATTGTACAACAACTTTTGGGGTCCAATTTCTTCTCTTACCCTTGGGAAAATAAAAAATTGGGGGCAAAAAGATAATTTTTGTGAAAAAATATGATTTTTTATTTTTACGGTTCTACATTATAAACTTCTGTGAAGCACTTGGTGGGTCAAAGTGCTCACCACACCTCTAGATAAGTTCCTTAGGGGGTCTACTTTCCAAAATGGTGTCACTTGTGGGGGGTTTCAATGTTTAGGCACATCAGTGGCTCTTCAAACGCAACATGAGGTCCCATCTCAATTCCTGTCAATTTTGCATTGAAAAGTCAAACGGCGCTCCTTCCCTTCCGAGCTCTCCCATCCGCCCAAACATTGGTTTACCCCCACATATGGGCTATCAGCGTACTCAGGACAAATTGTACAATAACTTTTGGGGTCCAATTTCTTCTCTTACCCTTGGGAAAATAAAAAATTGGGGGCGAAAAGATAATTTTTGTGAAAAAATATGATTTTTTATTTTTAAGGTTCTACATTATAAACTTCTGTGAAGCACTTGTTGGGTCAAAGTGCTCACCACACCTCTAGATAAGTTCCTTAGGGGGTCTACTTTCCAAAATGGTGTCACTTGTGGGGGGTTTCAATGTTTAGCCACGTCAGGGGCTCTCCAAACGAAACATGGCGTCCCATCTCAATTCCAGTCAATTTTGCATTGAAAAGTCAAATGGCACTCCTTCGCTTCCGAGCTCTGCCATGCGCCCAAACAGTGGTTTACCCCCACATGTGGGGTATTGGCATACTCAGGACAAATTGTACAACAATGTTTGGGGTCCATTTTCTCCTGTTACCCTTGGTAAAATAAAACAAATTGGAGCTGAATTAAATTTTTTGTGAAAAAAAGTTAAATGTTCATTTTTATTTAAACATTCAAAAAATTCCTGTGAAGCACCAGAAGGGTTAATAAACTTCTTGAATATGGTTTTGAGCACCTTGAGGGGTGTAGTTTTTAGAATGGTGTCACACTTGGGTATTTTCTATCATATAGACCCCTCAAAATGACTTCAAATGAGATGTGGTCCCTAAAATAAAATGGTGTTGTAGAAATGAGAAATTGCTGGTCAACTTTTAACCCTTATAACTCCCTAACAAAAAAAAATTTTGTTTCCAAAATTGTGCTGATGTAAAGTAGACATGTGGGAAATGTTACTTATTAAGTATTTTGTGTGACATATCTCTGTGATTTAATTGCATAAAAATTCAAAGTTGGAAAATTGCGAAATTTTCATAATTTTCGCCAAATTTCCGTTTTTTTCACAAATAAACGCAGGTACTATCAAATAATTTTTACCATTGTCATGAAGTACAATATGTCACGAGAAAACAGTGTCAGAATCACCAGGATCCATTGAAGCGTTCCAGAGTTATAACCTCATAAAGGGACAGTGGTCAGAAATTGTAAAAATTGGCCCGGTCATTAACGTGCAAACCACCCTTGGGGGTAAAGGGGTTAAGGTCAAAATAGGCTGGGTCATGAAGGGGTTAATGATACCATTTTGGTGTAGATATGTTCTTTTGATCGCCCGTTATTGCTTTTTAATTCAATGTCTCGGCGACCAAAAAACCGTAAGTTTGGCGTTTTGATTTTTTTTTCTCACTACGCCATTTAGCGGTCAGGTTAATCCTTTGTTTTTATTGATAGATCGGGCGATTCTAAACGCGGCGATACCAAATATGTGTATTTTTTTTTTTTTTACTGTTTTATTTTGATTGGGGGCGAAAGGGGGGCGATTTGAACTTTTATATATTTTTTATTTTTTTTATATTTTTAAACACTTTTTTTTTTTTTAAATTTTGGCATGCACTGGTCTCCGGTGTATAAGAAAGACATAGCTGAACTAGAGCGGGTGCAGAGAAGAGCGACCAAGGTTATTAGGACTGGGGGGTCTGCAATACCAAGATAGGTTATTACACTTGGGGCTATTTAGTTTGGAAAAACGAAGACTAAGGGGTGATCTTATGTTAATGTATAATTATATGAGGGGACAGTACAAAGACCTTTCTGATGATCTTTTTAATCATAGACCTGAAACCAGGACAAGGGGGCATCCTCTGCGTTTGGAGGAAAAAAGGTTTAAGCATAATAACAGACGCGGATTCTTTACTGTAAGAGCAGTGAGACTATGGAACTCTCTGCCTTATGATGTTGGGCAGAGGGGACTGGATACCTTTCTGGAAAAGTATAATGTTACAGGATATATATACTAGATTCCTTGATAGGGCGTTGATCCAGGGAACTAGTCTGATTGCGGTATGTGGAGTCGGGAAGGAATTTTTTTCCCCAATGTGGAGCTTACTCTTGCCACATGGTTTTTTTTTGCCTTCCTCTGGATCAACATGTTAGGGCATGTTAGGTTAGGCTATGGGTTGAACTAGATGGACTTATAGTCTTCCTTAAACCTTAATAACTATGTAACTGTGCTTCAATAGCCTCCATAGGAGGCTAGAAGCATGCACTACACGATCGCCTCTGCTACATAGAGGTGAAGTACAGATCACCTGTATGTAGCAGAAATGCAGGTGTACTTTGAACGCCAACCACAGGGTGGCGCTCAAAGCAATCGGCCATCAACAACCATAGAGGTCTCAATGAGACCTCTGGTTGTTATGGCAATGCACCGCTGACCCCTGATCATGTGACGGGGGTCAGCAGTGCAAGCACTTCCGGCCGCGTGGCCGGGAACGCTAGTTAAATGCCGCTGAAGGTTTCAGCCCCCAGCTGAGAGTTTTGCCTGGCTGGTTATAGAAAATACAGGATTCGGTTGTTTGTAAAATTTGCTCTAAGGAATGTGTTGAAAAATAAGTGTTGAAGTAATACCTCCCCCCAGCAGTCTCATGCTGCAGCAATGACACCCCAGCACTGGGACTGCAGTCAATTACATGTATGATGATCTGTCTGAATGCACATATCGTCATGTCTCTTACATGGCTTCATGTTTCCTTTTTTTTCTCTTCTTAATTAGGTAAAGCTGCTGGATCCAGTTTCAGTGCTTCTCTTCCAGCTGTGCAGATGACAGTCGAGCAGGTCTGTATTGCATGCTTTCCATTCAAAGCTCTTGTCCCAAGATTATAACTTATCACCTTTTCACATATATTCACATATATATTCAAGGGAAATATGTCTGAGCAGGAGGTAGGTAAACAAATAACTGGTAGGTAACATCCATGTGCAGACCGGTCTTGGTGGTGTATGGGAAGGGATGTGGAGGGCAGGATGCAGACGGGCCCCAGTGGTGTATGGGAAGGGATGTGGAGGGCAGGATGCAGACAGGCCCCAGTGGTGTATGGGAAGGGATGTGGAGGGCAGGATGCAGACGGGCCCCAGTGGTGTATGGGAAGGGATGTGGAGGGCAGGATGCAGACGGGCCCCAGTGGTGTATGGGAAGGGATGTGGAGGGCAGGATGCAGACGGGCCCCAGTGGTGTATGGGAAGGGATGTGGAGGGCAGGATGCAGACGGGCCCCAGTGGTGTATGGGAAGGGATGTGGAGGGCAGGATGCAGACGGGCCCCAGTGGTGTATGGGAAGGGATGTGGAGGGCAGGATGCAGACGGGCCCCAGTGGTGTATGGGAAGGGATGTGGAGGGCAGGATGCAGACGGGCCCCAGTGGTGTATGGGAAGGGATGTGGAGGGCAGGATGCAGACGGGCCCCAGTGGTGTATGGGGAGGGATGTGGAGGGCAGGATGCAGACGGGCCCCAGTGGTGTATGGGAAGGGATGTGGAGGGCAGGATGCAGACGGGCCCCAGTGGTGTATGGGAAGGGATGTGGAGGGCAGGATGCAGACGGGCCCCAGTGGTGTATGGGAAGGGATGTGGAGGGCAGGATGCAGACGGGCCCCAGTGGTGTATGGGAAGGGATGTGGAGGGCAGGATGCAGACGGGCCCCAGTGGTGTATGGGAGGGGATGTGGAGGGCAGGATGCAGACGGGCCCCAGTGGTGTATGGGGAGGGATGTGGAGGGCAGGATGCAGACAGGCCCCAGTGGTGTATGGGGAGAGATGTGGAGGACAGGATGCCTATTATTTCGGGCTGGTTTTCAGGTGTAATAGGAAGCTCCAGGTCCTGTTTATCAATTTATCATTAGGGATTTTTTATATGTATGTATGTGTGTTTGTCATGTTATAGCCAAGAGGTTTATTAGATATTACTTTAATTCAAAGTTATGTTTTATTAATCTACCTATGCTATAGAGCAGGGGTCCCCAACCTTTCTTACCTTGAGAGCCACATTCCACTATGAAAGTTGGTCGAGAGCCACAATGCAGATAGTCATAGAAAAACCTAGAGAAGGCACAAATAATAACATGTAGATTTTCGCTTTCACTCTATCCTTATGTTTTTTTACATTTATGTTCTGCAAATTGAACTCTAGTGTCACCTATTGGAAGTAGCAATCTTAAAAGTCAATACCCTTTAACAGTCCCATAAGATGCTTCATATATTATTGGCCCCATATACTGCTCCATATGGAATTGGCCCCATAAGATGCTCCCTATAGAATTGGCCCCATAAGATGCTTCCTATTAAATTGGTCCCATAAGATACTCTCTATACAATTGGCCCCATACGATGCTCCCTATTAAATTGGCCCCATACGATGCTCCCTATTAAATTGGCCCCATAAGATGCTCCCTATTAAATTGGCCCCATAAGATGCTCCCTATAGAATTGGCCCCATAAGATGCTCCATATTAAATTGGCCCCATAAGATGTTCCATATTAAATTGGCCCCATAAGATGCTCTCTATATTACTGGCCCCATAGGATGCTCCCTATATTACTGGCCCCATAAGATGCTCCCTATATCACTGGCCCCATAGGATGCTCCCTATATCACTGGCCCCATAGGATGCTCCCTATATCACTGGCCACATAGGATGCTCCCTATATCACTGGCCACATAGGATGCTCCCTATATTACTGGCCCCTTAAGATGCTCTCTATATCACTGGCCCCATAAGATGCTCCCTATATCACTGGCCCCATAAGATGCTCCCTATGTTACTGGCCCATAAGATGCTCCCTATATCACTGGCCCCATAGGATGCTCCCTATATCACTGGTCCCATAGGATGCTCCCTATATCACTGGCCACATAGGATGCTCCCTATATTACTGGCCCCTTAAGATGCTCTCTATATCACTGGCCCCATAAGATGCTCCCTATATCACTGGCCCCATAAGATGCTCCCTATGTTACTGGCCCATAAGATGCTCCCTATATCACTGGCCACATAGGATGCTCCCTATATTACTGGCCCCTTAAGATGCTCTCTATATCACTGGCCCCATAAGATGCTCCCTATATCACTGGCCCCATAAGATGCTCCCTATGTTACTGGCCCATAAGATGCTCCCTATATTACTGGCCCCATAAGATGCTCCCTATATTACTGGCCCCATAGGATGCTCCCTATATTACTGGCCCCATAAGATGCTCCCTATATTACTGGCCCCATAAGATGCTCCCTATATCACTGGCCCCATAGGATGCTCCCTATATTACTGGCCCCATAAGGTGCTCCCTATATTACTGGCCCCATAGGATGCTCCCTATATTACTGGCCCCATAAGATGCTCCCTATATTACTGGCCCCATAAGATGCTCCCTATATTACTGGCCCCATAAGATGCTCCCTATATCACTGGCCCCATAAGATGCTCCCTATATTACTGGCCCCATAGGATGCTCCCTATATTACTGGCCCCATATATTGCTCCAAATATAAAAAAAATGAAATACTCACCTCTCGTTGCTCGTCGCTGCTCTGGGCTCTTTGCCATCGGCGTCTTCCTGCTCTGCGCTGTGACTGCTCAGGCAGAGGGCGCACACTGGTGACTTCATCGCGCCCTCTGACCTGAACGTCACAGTCAGAGGATGGAAGACGCTGCAGCGCTGGAACCGGGAGAGGTAAGTATCACAAGTGCCGGGGCCCGGAGCAGGCGGGGGGTACACTCGTGGGGGCCGGCACTATAGCGCTCCAGTGTCCCCGACGGCGAGGGGGCCCCTGCCTGCTCAGGACCCCGCCACTTGCCCGGGTGCTGACGCCCGCCCTGGGTGGGTATTACAGGCAGCGGGGCGGCTCCCTAGGGACTTTTTTTCTCTGATCATCGGCGAGCCACATGTCAGGGGTAGGCGAGCCACATGTGGCTCGCGAGCTTCGGGTTGGGGACGCCTGCTATACAGAGACTTTACCTTTTTGTAGATAATTTATCCTTTATCATTGGATGCTCTTTAAATTTATGCTTAACATGTTTTCTGCGCTCTTTTGTGGTCGTAATAAAAAGTGAAGAATAGAGACCTATTTCCTATTTTTCTTGTCTTATTTTTCCAATATTGAGGGGAAAATGTAATCATTAAGGCCCCTTTCAGACATCAGTTTTTTGTCGTCAGTCGCAATCTGTCGATTTTTGAAAAAAAAAAACAGATCCGTTTTTTGTCATAGACTTGTATTAGCGACGGATGCGTCCAGAGACAACTGACAAAGTAACGTGTTTTTTTTTTTTTGTGTACGTCGAAAAAACGGACAGCGACGGATCCGTCGCCGTCCGTCGTTGGCTCGAATGGAAGCCTATGGTGCCGATCCGTCAAATGACGGAATCCGGCGACGGGTTCTGTGTTTTTTTTTTTAACTGAGCATGCCAGATCTGCTAGTCGGATCCGTCCAAAAAACGGATCCGTCACATCAGTTTTTCACAATCTGCGACCGATCCGTCGAGCCAACTGCATTGTGACTGACGGCAAAAATCTGATGTGTGAAAGGGGCCTTAGTGACATTTCTGGCAAAATAGAAAAGACAAAAATTTACTTGAATATCTGAACAAGAAAATTGTTTAGAGCTGTTAAAAGCGCGTGTACGATTATTCTTGAAACTGTGCCTGGACAGAAAGGGGAGGGGTTGGACCAATCATGAACTGGTTAATGAAGCAGTTGTGAAGGTTTGGCACTTGATGACTAAAATGCACACATGTAGCAAGATGTTACTTTGGTGAGTGCAATAGTCAGAAAAATACAGTAGTTAGCAAAGAAAACACTTTTTTTTTTTTTGTAGAAACTGATCTGCTATTTGTTTCTCTATTGCCATTTTATAGATCTACCGTAATTATCATGGATATATTGTACTTTATTTTTTTTAAAATTTCATTAGGTTTCATGAAATCAGATTTTTCCTTTTTTGTGTGTGTGTAAACTGGATCAATAAAGAGGTTGTTTTCTTGTTCTCTGATCTATGTTTTCACTTGTTTCATTTTAGTTGAAATCTGAATTTGATAAATTATTTGAAGATTTGAAAGAAGATGACAAAACACAAGAATTAGAGCCTGCAAAGGTGAATTTCTGTTTGTGAATTATCTATTTAGTACCCTTTTTGTTTCTCATATGAAAAAGCCAAAAAATTGTACAGCTTCTCCTATCCATTACAAAGTTAATCATGGACTGCGACCTCTTTCACACAATAACTTTTTTTTTACAATCAGTCACAATCCGTCAAACTGTTGAAAAGACGGATCCTATGCTGATTGTAAAAAACTGATGCACTGGATCCTTTTTTTTTTTTTTTTACAGATCCGTCGAAGCAGGTGCTGCCTGAATTTAAAGGAACAAAATTCTGAGAGAGAGAGATGTGTAATTCTGCTGCATAGGGGTGATCTGTGCATCACCTCTATGTAGCAGAGGCGATCGAGTAGTGGATGCTTCTAGCCTCCCATGAAGGCTATTGAAGCATGCCAAAAAATATAAAAGTTGAAATCGCCCTCCTTTTGCCCCAATCATAATAAAACAATAAAAAAAATTCAAACCTACACATATTTGGTATCGCCGCATTCAGAATCGCCCGATCTATCAATTACAAAAAAAAGATTAACCTGATCGCTAAACGGCGTAGCGAGAAAAAAAAAATCAAAACGCCAAAATTACTTTTTTTTGGGTTGCGGCGATATTGCATTAAAATGCAATAACGGGTGATCACAAGAATATATCTGGACAAAAGTGGTATCATTGAAAACGTCAGCTCGACACGCAAAAAATAAGTCCTCAGCCAACCCGAGATCACGAAAAATAGAGACGCTACGGGGATCACAATTTTTTTTTTTTTAGCAAACTTGGAACTTTTTTTTTTCCACTTAGATAAAAGAGAACCTAGACATGTCTGGTGTCTATGAACTCGTAATGACCTGGAGAATCATAATGGCAGGTCAGTTTTAACATTTAGTGAACCGAGCAAAAAAGCCAATCAAAGTATGGGATTGCACTTTTTTTGCAATTTCATCGCACTTGGAATTTTTTTCCCGTTTTCTGTTACAAGACATGGTAAAACCAATGGTGTTGTTCAAAAGTACAACTCGTCCCGCAAAAAAAAAATTCCCTGACATGGCCATATTGATGGAAAAATAGAAAAGTTATGGTTCTGGAAAAAGGGGAACGAAAACGAAAAAAGCTCCAGGGGTTCAGGGGTTAATGAACATGGTTGTGAAAAGTAGGTTATGTAGTAAGTGTTTAACTAGAATTGCTCTTCATCTCTTCTCCCCCATTTCTTCCTTCTGTGTCCTGCCAATTATTATCTATTTTTAATTGTAAGATGTGCACTCCTCAGTGTTGAGTTTACTTATCATTACTGATTGGGCAGCACGGTGGCGCAGTGGTTAGCACAGCAGCCTTGCAGCGCTGGAGTCCTGGGTTCAAATCTCACCAAGGACAACATCTGCAAGGAGTTTATATGTTCTCTCCGTGTTTGCGTGGGTTTCCTCCGGGTTCTCTGGTTTCCTCCCACATTCCAAAGACATACTGTTAGGGAATTTAGATTGTGAGCCCCAACGGGACAGTGATGATAATGTGTGCAAACTGTAAAGCGCTGCGGAATATGTTAGCGCTATATAAAAATAAAGATGAGATAATTATGAAGTCAAACTATGCAATATTATTTACTAATATTTAGAATTTTATGATCTCACTCTGCAATTTCACTTTTTGATAAGTGTGTGTGTATATATATGTATGTGTGTGTGTGTGTGTGTGTGTGTGTGTGTGTGTGTGTATATATATATATATCACGGGCATGGCACAAAACAAGTCATTTCACATTGCAACTTTCTGGCTTTAAGAAACACTAAAAAAGAAATCAAGAACAAAAAATGTGGTAGTCAGTAATGGTTACTTTTTTAACCCAGCATAGGGGAAAAATTATGGAATCACTCAATTCTGAGGAAGAAATTATGAAATCACTCAATTCTGAGGAAGAAATGCATGCCATCATACATCCATTACTTAAAGGGAACCTGTCACCCCCGTTTTTTGAGATTGAGCTATAAATACTGTTAAATAGGGCCTGCGCTGTGTGTTCCTATAGTGTATGTAGTGTACCCCGATTCCCTATGTATGCTGAGAAATAACTTACCAAAGTCGCCGTTTTCGCCTGTCAATCAGGCTGGTCAGGTCGGGAGGGCGTGGTGACATCGGTGGTTCTTCCTCAGCTTTACGTTGGTGGCGTAGTGGTGTAGTGGTGAAGACACAGCGCGCGATCTGCGCTGTAATCCCTTGCATCGGTGGGGGCGGCCATCTTCCTGGGGCCGCGCGTGCGCAGATCGAGTGCTCTGCTGCACGGGGCTTCAGGAAAATGGCCGCGGGATGCCGCGCGTGCGCATTAGAGATCGCGGCGGCCATTTTCCCAAAGCCGAGATGCAAACTCGGCTTTGGGAAAATGGCCGCCGCGATCTCTAATGCGCACGCGCGGCATCCCGCGGCCATTTTCCTGAAGCCCCGTGCAGCAGAGCACTCGATCTGCGCACGCGCGGCCCCAGGAAGATGGCCGCCCCCACCGATGCAAGGGATTACAGCGCAGATCGCGCGCTGTGTCTTCACCACTACACCACTACGCCACCAACGTAAAGCTGAGGAAGAACCACCGATGTCACCACGCCCTCCCGACCTGACCAGCCTGATTGACAGGCGAAAACGGCGACTTTGGTAAGTTATTTCTCAGCATACATAGGGAATCGGGGTACACTACATACACTATAGGAACACACAGCGCAGGCCCTATTTAACAGTATTTATAGCTCAATCTCAAAAAACGGGGTGACAGGTTCCCTTTAAAAAACCATCCCTCGATCAAAACTGTGCCGCTAATTATAGACCTGTCTCTAATCTTCCCTTCATCTCTAAACTCCTCGTACGCCTGGTCCACTCCCGTCTTACCCGCTATCTCTCAGATAACTCTCTTCTCGACCCTCTTCAATCTGGCTTCCGCTCTTTACACTCTACTGAAACTGCCCTCACTAAAGTCTCTAATGACCTACTAACAGCTAAATCTAATGGTCACTACTCCATGCTAATTCTCTTGGATCTCTCTGCAGCATTCGACACTGTGGATCATCAGCTCCTCCTCACTATGCTCCGCTCCATCGGCCTCAAGGACACCGTTCTCACCTGGTTCTCCTCCTATCTCTCTGACCGATCCTTCACTGTATGTTTTGCTGGTTCCTCCTCCTCTCACCTTCCCCTTACTGTTGGGGTTCCTCAAGGATCAGTCCTAGGCCCCCTCCTCTTCTCGTTGTATACTGCCCCTATTGGACAAACAATCAGTAGATTTGGTTTCCAGTACCATCTCTATGCTGACGACACCCAATTATACACTTCTTCTCCTGATATCACACCGACCTTTTTAGAAAACACCAGTGATTGTCTTACCGCTGTCTCTAACATCATGTCCTCCCTCTATCTGAAACTAAACCTGTCAAAAACTGAACTCCTCGTGTTCTCTCCCTCTACTAACCTATCTTTGCCTGACATTGCCATCTCCGTGTGCGGTTCCACCATTACTCCAAAGCAACATGCCCGCTGCCTTGGGGTAATCCTTGATTCTGACCTTTCATTCACCCCCTACATCCGATCACTGGCTCGCTCTTCTTACCTGCATCTCAAAAACATTTCTAGAATTCGCCCTTTTCTTACTTTCGACTCTGCAAAAACTCTGACTGTTTCACTTATTCATTCTCGTCTGGACTATTGTAACTCTCTACTAATCGGCCTCCCTCTTGCAAAACTCTCCCCGCTCCAATCTGTCCTGAATGCTGCAGCCAGGATCATATTCCTCACCAACCGTTACACCGATGCCTCTACCCTGTGCCAGTCATTACACTGGCTACCCATCCACTCCAGAATCCAGTACAAAACTACTACCCTCATCCACAAAGCACTCCATGGCTCAGCACCACCCTACATCTCCTCCCTGGTCTCAGTCTACCACCCTACCCGTGCCCTCCGCTCCGCTAATGACCTCAGGTTAGCATCCTCAATAATCAGAACCTCCCACTCCCGTCTCCAAGACTTTACATGTGCTGCGCCGATTCTTTGGAATGCACTACCTAGGTTAATACGATTAATCCCCAATCCCCACAGTTTTAAGCGTACCCTAAAAACTCATTTGTTCAGACTGGCCTACCGCCTCAATGCATTAACCTAACGATCCCTGTGTGGCCTATTTATAATAAAAAAAAAAAAAAAAAAAGGTTCCTCGCATCATGTTCTCATACACTTTATGCAGTATTAGCCCTCTGTGTCTGTACTGCTACATACTGGTTCATGCAGCTTTACATGAACACCTGAGCCTTACACTATAGCTGGTCCGAATAACTAAAGCAATTGTTACCATCCACCTCTCGTGTCTCCCCTTTTCCTCATAGTTTGTAAGCTTGCGAGCAGGGCCCTCACTCCTCCTGGTATCTGTTTTGAACTGTATTTCTGTTATGCTGTAATGTCTATTGTCTGTACAAGTCCCCTCTATAATTTGTAAAGCGCTGCGGAATATGTTGGCGCTATATAAATAAAAATTATTATTATTATTATAAGAAATTATGGAATCACCCTATAAATTTTCATACCCAAAATAACACCTGCATCAAATTAGATCTGCTTGTTAGTCTGCATCTAAAAAGGAGTGAAAACACCTTGGAGAGCTGTTGCACCAAGTGGACTGACATGAATCATGGCTCCAACACGAGAGATGTCAATTGAAACAAAGGAGAGGATTATCAAACTCTTAAAAGAGGGTAAATCATCACGCAATCTTGCAAAAGATGTTGGTTGTTCACAGTCAGCTGTGTCTAAAATCTGGACCAAATACAAACAACATGGGAAGGTTGTTAAAGGCAAACATACTGGTAGACCAAGGAAGACATCAAAGCGTCAAGACCGAAAACTTAAAGCAATATGTCTCCAAAACAGGAAATGCACAACAAAACAAATGAGGAACGAATGGGTGGAAGCTGGAGTCAATGTCTGTGACTGAACTGTAAGAATTCGCCTAAAGGAAATGGGATTTACATACAGAAAAGCTAAACGAAAGCCATCATTAACACCTAAACAGAAAAAAACAAGGTTACAATGGGCTAAGGAAAAGCAATCGTGGACTGTGGATGACTGGATGTAAGTCATATTCAGTGAATCACGAATCTGTATTGGGCAAGGTGATGATGCTGGAACTTTTGTTTGGTGCCGTTCCAATGAGATTTATAAAGATGACTGCCTGAAGAGAACATGCAAATTTCCACAATCATTGATGATATGGGGCTGCATGTCAGGTAAAGGCACTGGGGAGATGGCTGTCATTACATCTTCAATAAATGCACAAGTTTACGTTGATATTTTGGACACTTTTCTTATCCCATCAATTGAAAGGATGTTTGGGGATGATGAAATCATTTTTCAAGATGATAATGCATCCTGCCATAGAGCAAAAACTGTGCAAACATTCCTGGAAAAAAGACACATAAGGTCAATGTCATGGCCTGCAAATAGTCCGGATCTCAATCCAATTGAAAATCTTTGGTGGAAATTGAAGAAAATGGTCCATGACCAGGGTCCAACCTGCAAAGCTGATCTGGCAACAGCAATCAGAGAAGGTTGGAGCCAGATAGATAAAGAGTCCTGCTTGACACTCATTAGGTCCATGCCTCAGAGACTGCAAGCTGTTATAAAAGCAGTTTTTTATGATTCCATAATTTTTTTTTTCCTTCAGAATTTTTTTTTTTTTGTTCTTGATTTCTTTTACTGTTTTTGTTGATCGGCTGACCTCCCTTCATGTCACCATGATTGGCTGGATTGGATCTGGATTTTCAGGGGGTTGCACATATTGTGATAATGGCTTTCTCTTTATGACGTTAAAACGTTAGATGTCTAGTTGTTCTTCAGTCAATGGACATGTAGGTCTTGTATCCATCCAGAGTTTCCTCATACGCTTTGTATATCCTCTCTCATTTGGTCTGCTGTTATAGTAGCATTTCATCAGATCCAAGTCCTCATATATGACGTGGACCTTGTTAACTCGGGCGACGTCCGAGCCGTCGTGACTCTTTGTTCGTGACACTCTCTCATGTTTATTGATGTAGGCACTATAGTGTTAGTAGTCTTGCCCAAGGACCACTACTGGAATATTATTTCCAAGAAATAATTTGAACCCCAGTCTCTCATGTCATAGGCTGTGCACTTAACCATTACACTATACCAGCCACTATATATGCCTATAGACAGGCATAGGCCAATCCTCTATATAATGATATGCCTGGAAGACTTGGCACCCATATCCCATTTACTGTTTGCTAGTTCTGCTTTTTTTTTTTTTTTTTTAAATGGTCCGCACATGAATGCCGACCCTGTGCTGTATGTGTGGTTTTTTTTAATGGACCCAAAGACTTTTATGGGTAATTTCAATCCATGACTTGGGTCATTCCTCCTTGTTTATTTTTGCAAATAAATTGGTATTGAAAAAGATCACTGACATGTAAATAGCACAATAGAATACAGTGTATACATGTTTTACCCATGAAAACCCAGAACACGTATGTTATTCATGGACGTCTGAATGAGGCCTAGGAAATAATTGTACGGATCTTGCACTTCACTTGCCCTCAGTCTTGAATTTGCTTGTAGCACTCTCAGCTGGCGCTTGTTTCCTGTCGCTGGGTGGTTGAATTTTATTGATTTGCAGAAATTATCCCATGATCTTGTGCTATAATCCAAAATGGGCATGCAAATTGTAGGGTAACATGACTATTGCTGGCCTCCACGGCAAGGGTCACGATGGAAGGGTTCGCTTGCTGCTGACAGATTCAACCTGTGTATCTCATTTCTGGGTTTTGTGTTGTTTGATATCTGTAATTGTAAGAGCTTTCAAGGCAGTAAATGTTGTCTGTGTTTGCTGGCTTTGCGCCCGTGCATGATATTGTTGCTGGGCACAGAAGAGAAGACGCAGTGAGTCCGGAGGATGTCCATCATGTCCGAAGGATCGTGACTGCAGCCTGTACAACCAGACTGCTTTTAGTAAAGAAATTGTTCCCTAGTTAGTTTTCCTATGCCAACCACAACATTAAAAGTTATTTTTTTCTTCTGTTGTCTCGGGTATTGGAGACATTAATTGAGAAACTGCATGTACAATCTAAATTTTACTGGGGGCTGTTTAGGTAAAGTGATATGTTAATGCTTCTCACTTTATGATCACTGTAAGGTTCAGGGGCGTCTGGCGATGTCAGGCACTCCGAATTTGGAATATAAGGCTTGGGCATTTTTTTTGTCCTTCCAAAAAGTGTCTTGTTTTCTATAGAATGTAGTGTATTATCTTTAAGGCATAAGAGAAGTAAATGTAAGAAAGCTGACACAATGCCACTTTCGGCATCGTAATAAAATCGCTTTTCTTTTCTGTATAGGCCGTACAAACTGTGTTGCTTCCACATCAGAAGCAGGCTTTGGCATGGATGGTTTCACGAGAGAACAATAAAGAGCTGCCGCCTTTTTGGGAGCAGAGAAGCAGCCTATACTACAACACTCTTACAAACTTTGCTGAGAAAGAAAGACCTGAAAGTGTCAGAGGAGGGATTTTGGCAGATGACATGGGCCTGGTATGTATGATATTCTTTAGTTTTGATTAGTATGACTAGTAACACATAATTTTATTAGTAATGTGCAGCCTAAATATTGCTGTTATTATACAAACTTTTTTTTTTTTTTTTTTTATTTAAATAGATTTTTATTAACAATATAAAGAAGAACATCAGAATGCCATTTACATTGCATTATATCACATACACATTTTCTTGTTTTAATAAACCCCAACATTACCCCAACTACCCCCCTCCCCCCTATGACAGCTCAGTCTCAATCTTCACCCCACTGAGGCCTTCTCTGCCTCGTGTAATTTATCCTCATCCAGGTCTTAGGAAACTCGACGACTATACTCCTCAATCCAAATCAAGCCAAGGAGACCATATTTTATTAAACATTTCTATTTTCCCCCTTTTTTTGTACACCCCCTTTTCCAATTTTAGACCATATTGAACATATTGGAGAAATTCCCTTCTCACAGGTGGTTCCGCATTTATCCAATTTCGTGCTATTACTTTCCTGGCCATGTAGAGTAGCCTAGCGATTGCAATCTTCCAAGTATTGTCAACTCCAATTTCTTCCACATATCCCAGCACGCATACTATCGGGTCTCTAAGAACTCTGCACTTATACGCTGCTTCAACTCGGCTCAAAACCACCACCCAATAGGCAGCCAGTCTCGGACACGTCCACATCATGTGATATATTCCTGCATTCTCACTCGCACACCTCGGACACTCAGAATTGGCACGCAATCCCGCTTTGTATAGCACTTCTGGAGATTTATATACCCTATGCAGAATGTATAGCTGCGAGAGCCTATATGGTTCACTCAAGGATAGTCGCGGAACCCAGTCCATCACCGATTCCCAGGTTTCATTTTCCATCGGTCCCACTTCTCTCTCCCACTTAGCTCTCGCCTTTATAGGGAAATCTAGCAGGAACGTGTGCATAAGGTCCTTATACAGAGTGGAAATAACTCCCCTTGTAGTTCCGTCACCACACACATACTCCAACACTATATCATCTTGAACCCTGATATCAGCCTTCTTATTCTGAGCTCTGAAGGCATGTCACATCTGCGCATACTGATATTCCCCTGTGGATCGCAAACCAAATTCTTCCTGCAATTGGGAGAAGGACTTCAGTTCCTGTCGCTGGATTATCTGGTGAACAAAGCAAATTCCCTTATTCTGCCATTCCAATATTCCTCCCAAGGCCTCAAATTCCTTTAAATTGTGGTTAGACCATATCGGTGTGAATTTAGTCAGCCCTTTAACCCCACGAATCTGCCTTAGTCCATTCCACAATTTACGAATCAGGAACAGGGTTGGGTATACTTTCCCCAGAGCGCTCAAAGAGCCATCTTCCAAACACCTGGCCATCGGTCGTCGGTCCGTCACCTCTTCCATTAGCTGTTGTACTGCACTGGATGACGCCCCTCGCGCCCAGCCCTTCAAATGCTGGCTCTGGGCCGCAAGGAAGTATATTTCCGGGTTGGGCAAAGCCAAACCACCATCTTCCTTGGGTCGCTGAAGCGTCTCCAGGCTAATACGTGGATATTGTCTTCCCCATATCAAACTTCTAAAAAGGGCGTTAATCTGCCTGAACTTCCCCCGCGGGATCCAAATTGGTGCGTTATGTAGAACATAAAGAATTTTAGGCATCAGGACCATTTTAATAAGATTTACCCTACCGACGACCGATAGATGTAGCTTATTCCAGGCATCTACCTTTGCCTTGAGTACCCCCATAACAGGAGTCAAATTTCTTTGCAGGAACTCCGCAATTGGCACCGAAATCCATATTCCGAGGTATTTAAATTGGGAAACCACCTTCAGCCTCTCATCCCCAACATCCTCACTCACATTCTCTCCTATGTCATCCACTCTAAAAAGAACCGTCTTATCCCAATTAATTGTTAGTCCCGACACAGTACCAAATCTCTCAACGATTTCAACGGCCCCTCTTAGTGAATCGTCTGGATCCGCCAGGAACAGCAAAACATCATCCGCGTATAACGCTATTTTTTCCTCTACTTTCCCATACCTAAACCCAGGGACCCCATCCGCCTGCCGAATCTTAGCAGCAAGAGGTTCTACAGCCAACGCGAACAGGAGGGGTGAAAGCGGGCATCCCTGCCTAGTCCCCCTAGCCAGGCCTTTAGGTCGAGATAGCTCCCCGTTTACTCTAATTCTAGCGGACGGTAATGAGTACAACAGCTGTATCCAGGCCACAAACTGCGGACCAAACCCCATACATTCCAGCACCTGCCAGAGGTACCCCCATTCGACACTGTCAAACGCCTTATGTGCATCCAGCAATACAATCACTCTTCGACCACAATTGTCAGACTCTACCTGCAAATTTACATATAACCTCCGCAAATTGATCGCCGTTGATCTATCCGGCATAAAGCCAGATTGGTCCGAATGCACCAGACTCGCAATAACACTAGAGAGGCAGAGAGCCAACACCTTGGCCAGAAGCTTGACATCAATAGTTAGTAAAGAAATTGGGCGGTACGACTCCGGATTATACAAACTTTACCTTTTGAAATTGCTGTTTAAATGAGACTTAAAGACAAATCCTGTGATGATGATTATGATGATGCTTTGTATCATCCTTAAAACCATAGGTGGCATATTCCACTGGTGAAAAATGGCAGTAGTAAGAAAAAAGGGAATATCGGCACATCCACTGGTAAAATAATTAATCAATCTTTATTGTAGACCCATTAAAAAAGTAATACCATATGGAAAGAAAAACTACCAGTGGATGTGCTAATAACCCCTTCTTTCCCACTTCTGAGCTGCATCCTGTACTGTTGCCACTCTTGCACTCTTTTCTCGCCTACATACTGCATGATTTAATGCAGAGGCTGCTGTGATCACAGGACCAGGTTTTCTACCTTTATTACCCCCGTGCTTTGTCTGAGCAAAGCCATGCATGGTAACATAGGCACACACAGAATGATTTTCTCCTTTTAAAAAAATGCAACAACCTAATTAGTAATTCTGAGGTGTATGGTGAGTAAACTTTTCAGTGTGTGTGTGTTGTGTTCACAGTCTCTTTGGTCATTGTTTGTTTTTCTACAGGGAAAAACACTGTCAGTTATTGCATTAATTCTTACGAACTTTCATGATGGAAAACCTTTGCCAACTGTGAAACTCCAATCAGGAAAGCAGGTTAAGTTTGTGTTTATTATCATGTGAATATTATGGCTATTTTTGATTATTAATAGTGGAAGATGTCATGATTTCCCTTATTTTTTTTTATCCAGAATACTAACTTAGCTGTCAGATCAAGAAATAGCGAGTCACAGGGACCGTACGGGGGTAAGGTTATCAAGATATAATCATTTTTTTGTGTCTATAATGGGTAAAACAGAGGATTTATCGCTGTATTACAAATCCTAGGTTGTGTCCTTATTTTAGTAGAGGACAGTCTTAATCATATGTATTCTGGGGTGCTAGCTACCGTATATACTCGAGTATAAGCCGACCCGAGTATAAGCCGACCCCCCTAATTTTGCCACAAAAAACTGGGAAAACTTATTGACTCGAGTATAAGCCTAGGGTGGAAATGCAGCATTTACCGGTGAATTTCAAAAATAAAAATAGATCATTATTTCCCCATAGCTGTGCCATACAGTGCTCTGCACCGTTCATATTTCCCCATAGCTGTGCCATATACGGTGCTCTTCACCGTTCATTGTGCCCCATAGCTGTGCCCCATATAGTGCTCTGCACCGTTCATATTTCCCCATAGCTGTGCCATATACGGTGCTCTGCACCGTTCACTGTGCCCCATAGATGTGCCATATACGGTGCTCCGCACCGTTCACTGTGCCCCATAGATGTGCCATATACGGTGCTCTGCACCGTTCACTGTGCCCCATAGATGTGCCATATACGGTGCTCCGCACCGTTCACTGTGCCCCATAGATGTGCCATATACGGTGCTCTGCACCGTTCACTGTGCCCCATAGATGTGCCATATACGGTGCTCTGCACCGTTCACTGTGCCCCATAGATGTGCCATATACGGTGCCCTGCACCGTTCACTGTGCCCCATAGATGTGCCATATACGGTGCTCTGCACCGTTCACTGTGCCCCATAGATGTGCCATATACGGTGCTCTGCACCGTTCACTGTGCCCCATAGATGTGCCATATACGGTGCTCTGCACCGTTCATTGTGCCCCATAGATGTGCCATATACGGTGCTCTGCACCGTTCACTGTGCCCCATAGATGTGCCATATACGGTGCCCTGCACCGTTCACTGTGCCCCATAGATGTGCCATATACGGTGCTCTGCACCGTTCACTGTGCCCCATAGATGTGCCATATACGGTGCCCTGCACCGTTCACTGTGCCCCATAGATCTGCCATATACGGTGCTCTGCACCGTTCACTGTGCCCCATAGATGTGCCATATACGGTGCTCTGCACCGTTCACTGTGCCCCATAGATGTGCCATATACGGTGCTCTACACCGTTCACTGTGCCCCATAGATGTGCCATATACGGTGCTCTGCACCGTTCACTGTGCCCCATAGATGTGCCATATACGGTGCCCTGCACCGTTCACTGTGCCCCATAGATGTGCCATATACGGTGCTCTGCACCGTTCACTGTGCCCCATAGATGTGCCATATACGGTGCTCTGCACCGTTCACTGTGCCCCATAGATGCTCCACATAAATCTCTGCCGCCGCTGCTGCTGCTGCAATAAAAAAAAAAAAACACATACTCACCTCCCTTGATTGCAGCTCCCGGCGTCTCGTTCCGGCGCCTCCATCTTCCCGGCGTCTCTCCTCTGACTGATCAGGCAGAGGGCGCCGCGCACACTATATGCGTCATCGCGCCCTCTGCCTGAACAGTCAGAGCGCAGACGCCAGGAAGATGGAGGCGCCGGCCGGGAAGATGGAGCGACGCTCGGCGGCTGGAACGAGGACAGGTGAATATGCTATACTTACCTAGTCCTGGCGATCCTCGCGCTGTCCCTCTGCCTGGTCTTCGGTGCCGCAGCTTCTTCCTCTATCAGTGGTCACCGGCACCGCTGATTAGAGGAATGAATAGGCGGCTCCACCCCTATGGGAGGTGGAGCCGCTTATTCATTTCTGTAATGAGCGGTCCCACGTGACTGCTGAAGAGGGGAAGAAGCTGCAGCACAGAAGACCGTGGGACGGCAGGGACAGCGCGAGGATCGCTGGGATTAGGTAAGTATACCTCAGCGCCCTCACCCGCCGACCCTGCCACCCACCTTGACTCGAGTATAAGCCGAGAGGGGCACTTTCAGCCCAAAATTTTGGGCTGAAAATCTCGGCTTATACTCGAGTATATACGGTAGGTTGATTGGTCAGAAAAGCAGCACGGTGGCTCAGTGGTTAGCACTGTAACCTTGTAGCACTAGGGTCCTGGGTTCATATACCATCAAGAACCACATCTGTAAGGAGTTTGTATGTTCTCGCTGTGTTTGCGTGCTTCTGGTTTCTCCGGTTTCCTTCCACACTCCAAAGACATACTGATGGGGAATTAAGGTTGTGCACCCCATTCTACCTTCCCACAAACATGTGTGAGTGTGGCTAAGTAATGGCCTCCTTCCTCTGCCCTAAATGCTGAGCCCCCTTTCCTCAGCTTGGCTCCAGCACACAATGATATTGATCAGCAGGACATTAACTCCTATGGTCTACAGGACTCTTTCAGAGACATGCAGAGTATTTGGCAGGGCTGAGCAGGTGGGACTTCATGGGGAAAACGTTGTTTTCCCAATAGAACATAGTTCTGTAAATTAAAAGGAATCTATCAGCAGCTTTTTGCTATGTAACCTGAGGACTGCATGATGTAGGGGTTAAAACACAGAATTCAATCATGTGTCACGCTGTGTGCTGCTGTTTAGTAACATTGAAGGTTTTATCACTAGGACATTATCATTGCTGTGACAGGCTGGCAAGCACTTACCGGTCTGACTGTGCCCATCCTATGATAAGCTCCTCACTGTCTATAGACAATGTATATACAGAGCCATGGACAGGGTTAATTTTATTAGCTCTGCTGCATCCTACAGCTAAAACTCTTGATTGTGTCAGAACTGCTCAATATCGATTTTTATTTTTTTTCCAGCTTCGCTCATCTTCTGGTCCATGTGACTTTGCAGCTTTGTCCACTCACACAGGGACTACATGGAGGGGCAGCTTCTACTTTCCTAATGTGAGCTTAAGAGGCTGGGAACCAGGCTGCACAGACTTGCAGGTGCTTCTCACTAAATTAGGATATCATCAAAAAGTTAATTTATTTCAGTTCTTCAATACAAAAAGTGAAACTCATACATTATATAGAGTCATTACAATCATAGTGATCTATTTCAAGGGTTTATTTCTGTTAATGTTAATGATTATGGCTTACAGCCAATGAAAACCCAAAAGTCATCTCAATAAATTAGAATACTTTATAACACCGGCTTGAAAAATGATTTTAAAATCCAAAATGTTGGCCTACTAAAATGCATGTTTAGTAAATGCACTCAATACTTGGTTGGGGCTTCTTTTACATCATTTACTGCATCAGTGCATTGTGGTATGAAGGCGATCAGTCTGTGGCACTGCTGAGGTGTTATGGAAGCCCAGGTTGCTTTGATAGCAGCCTTCAGCTCGTCCGCATTGTTGGGTCTGGCGTCTCTCATCTGCCTCTTGACAATATCCCATAGATTCTCTATGGGGTTAAGGTCAGGCCAGTTTGCTAGCCAATCAAGCACAGTGATACTGTTTTAAAACCAGGTATTGGTAATTTGGCAGTGTGGACAGGGGCCAAGTCATGCTGGATAATGGAATTTCCATCTCCAAAAAGCTTGTTGGCAGAGAGAAGCATGAATTTCTGTAAAATTTCCTGGTAGACAGCTGCGCTGACTTTGGTCTTGATTAATCACAGTGGACCTACACCAGAGGATGACATGGCTCCCCAAACCATCACTGATTGTGCAAACTTCACACTTGACCTCAAGCAGCTTGGCTTGTGGCCTCTCAACTCTTCCTCCAGACTCCGAGACCTTAATTTCCAAATGAAATGCAAAATTTACTTTCATGTGAAAACAACACCTTGGACCACTGAGCAACAGTCCAGTTCTTTTTCTCCTTGGCCCAGGTAAGATGCTTCTGGCATTGTCTATTGGTCGTGAGTGGCTTGACACAAGGAATGCAACACTTGTAGCCCATGTCCTGGATACGTCTGTGTGTGGTGGCTCTTGAAGCAATGACTCCAGCAGCAGTCCACTCCTTGTGAATCGCCCCCAAATTTTTTGACTGGACTTTTCTTAACAATCCTTCCAAGGCTGCGGTTATCTCGGTTGCTTGTGCACCTATTTCTACCACACTTTTTCCTTTCACTCAACTTTCCATTAATATGCTTGGATACAGCACTCTGAACAGCCATCTTCTTTAGCAATGACCTTTTGTTCCTTACCCTCCTTATGGAGTGTGTCAATGACTGCCTTCTGGACATCTGTCAAGTCAGCAGTCTTCCCCATGTTTGTGGAGGCTACTGAAACAGACTAAGGGACCTTTTTAAACGCTTAGGAAGCCTTTGCAGGTGATTTTTGTTAATTGCTCGAATTTACTGAGATAATGACTTTTGGGTTTTCATTGGCTGTAAGCCATAATCATCAACATTAACAGAAATAAACACTTGAAATACATCACTTTGTTTGTAATGATTATATCTAATATATGAGTTTCACTTTTTGTATTGAAGACCTGAATTAATTAACTTTTTGATGATATTGTAATTTTGGGAGAAGCACCTGTACATTATGAAAGCGACTTTTAGACATATTTTTGCAAATCGGCTAGTCTGATTTTTTTTTTAGGTCACGTGGTCCGGAAGATGAATGGGGCAGCGCTGGAAACCAGGGAATAATGTGATTGCTAAGTATTTTATTACACTTACAATGCATTATATACATATTTAGAGATGAGATTTACTGGGAGAGCTTCTGTAACACTACATCTTTAACCTGCATAATTTCCTTTTTGTCAAATTGTTGCTCTGTCTTCACCACGCAGCAAGTGTGGACTTGGCTTCAACAGCAGGCTTTCTACACAGATGACTTTGGTTCACATCTTGCATTTGTGGCTCCAGTGGCCCCTGAGCTCCTTTGTCCCAGACTTGGCTTATTACGAGCTCAGAGGGCTGGAGATGTGATAGAAACACTCATTCTTGTGATAAAACAGGCAGAAAAATGTTTTACCTAAGAAACCGGCAGCTGTGAAACCTTGCTTTTTTTTGTCTATATACTCACGTGTTATAAGCGATTTATTCTCTCCCCACCACCACCCTCCCTGACCTGGAGCTGTGGAATGTGCCGACCAATACACCGCCCATAGCAGGGGCACAGCTATAAGGTTATTTCCGCGCAGTAACATTATTTGTATTTTTTCTGTGTTGACGTGAAGCAGCAGAATTGCTGGTACACAAGCCTTGTAAAACAGGCATATAGTTGGAAACGTCCTGCCTGTTAGTTCTTAGGCCCATATTATTAAATATGTTTATAAAGTGCATTACAGTTATCCAACAACCCCCCTTTTTTTTTTCTTTTTTTCTAAACTAAAGAAATGTCTACGAGTGGTAGCAGCCAAGTTACAAAGGCAAATCTTAAAAGGTATGTATTAAATAAGTATTATAAATATTATTTACATTTTTTTCCCATCAATTGATAGTACAAGTGAAAATAAGATTGCCACAATAGTTTATTAGCATAATCAAAACACAGAAATATGCTACTTTCTCTACTCTATCATTTTTTATTATCTCCTGCACTGCTCATTTACCGTATATACTCGAGTGTAAGCCGAGACCCCTAACCTTGCCACAAAAAACTGGGAAAACTTAATGACTCAAGTATAAGCCTAGGGTGGAAAATGCAGCAGCTACCGGTAAATGTGAAAAGTAAAAATAGATACCAATAAAAGTAAAATTAATTGAGATATCAGTAGGTTGTATTTTTGAATATCCATATTGAATCAGGAGCCCCATATTATGCTCCATACAGTTCATGATGGGCCACATAAGATGCTCCATACAAAATACGCCCCATACAATGCTCCATACAGTTTATGATGGGCCACATAAGATGCTCCATATTAAAATATGCCCCATGTAATGCGAAATCGCGTCGAAAATGCATACACAACACAGCCCATTGAATTCAATGGAATTCCGCAATGCTAAGCTAATGCTGCGTATTTTTCCGTGGCAGAATCGCATGGCGGAAAAATACACAGCATGCTCATTCTTTGCGGGATCGCGGCGATTCCGCACACATAGGAATGCATTGATCCGCTTACTTCCCACATGGAGCTATGCCCACCATGCAGGAAGTAAGCGGATCATCTGCAGATGGTACCCAGGGTGGAGGCCCTGGGAACCATATACCTGTAAAAAAAGAAAGAATTAAAATAAAAAAGTTATATTCCGGCGTCCCTGGCAGCCTTCCTGCTCCTTGCGATGCTCCCGTTCCCAGTGATGCTTTGCGACAATGACCTGTGATGACATAGCGGTCTCGCGTTATGCTACATCATCTGGGGTCATTGTAACGAGGCATCACTGGGAACGGGAGCATCGAGAGGAGCAGGATGGCTGCGGGGCCGCCGGAAGGTGAGAATATCACAATTTTTTTTTTTTTATTATTATTATTTTTAACATTTTATCTTTTTACTATTTGATGCTGCATAGGCAGCATCAATAGTAAAAAGTAGGTCACACTTGGCAAGCACTATGTTTGACAAGTGTGACCAGCCTGTCAATCAGTTTTCCAAGCGATGCTACAGATCGCTTGGAAAACGCTAGCATTCTGCAAGCTAATTACGCTTGTAAAACCCTTGTGTTTGGTGGGAATATGCATGCCAATTCTGCAAAGTGTGCACATAGCCTTAGAATAATTATCATTTTTGAAAATATGCTTGACATATACAGGTCATCCGTCAGTGAACTCTCGAGTGGACTACATAATTTCTGTAGAATATGGCCTGCAGTTTTTCTAATCGCTCATATGGCTAGAAGAACTTTGCTAAAGCCTGACGATATTTTTGCTGTTTTACATTCTATATACATTCTATAAATTAAAGTTACGACAATACCAGGAGCAAGAAACTCTAAAAATAAACGAAAACAAGCCAGGAGTCAAAATGACTCCACTCAGTAGTTCTAGGGCTGGTCACCAGTCCGTTAGTCCTAGTGTTACACTATCCCACTAGTTTACCCCTTTATTGAACACCATAAAAAAAATAAATAAATTGAAAAAAAAGACAAAAACAATGCTTTATCATACCGCCGAACAAAAAGTGGAATAACTCGCGATCAAAAAGATGGATATAAATAAACATGGTACAGCTAAAAATGTCATCTTGTCCCTCAAAAGACGAGCCCCCATACAGCGTCATCAACGAAAAAATTAGAATAGCTGTCAGAATAAAGTGATGCAAAAACAATTATTTTTTCTATAAAATAGTTTTTATTATATAAAAACAGTGAAAACACCCCTCCCCCCCAAAAAAAAAAGAAATTCATGAATTGCTGGTTTTTGTTCATTCTGTCACCCATAAATCGGAGTAGAAAGTGATAGAAAAGAGTCATATGCCCGAAAATGGTAACAATAAAAACGTTTACTCATCCCACCAAAAACAAGACCTCACATGGCTCTGTGGGCCAAAATATGGAAAAAGTATAGCTCTCAAAATGTGCTGATGCAAAAACTAGTTTTTGCAATAAAAAGCGTCTTTTAGCATGTGACAGCTGCCAAACCTTAAAACCCGCTATAAGGCCTCTTTCACACGTTTCCGTGTGTAATACTTGCTGCACATGTTTGGCATGTGTGTGCTGCATCAGTAACACAAGGACGGGCGCCAGGGAAGAAGCGTTGCAGTAAACGCTGTTCCCTGGCGCCGGGTGCTGAACATGGCTCTCATAATTCTCCCCTGCTCTGCCGGTGATCGGCGTGAGCAGGGGAGAATGAAGAACGTTATATTTAACCCCTTAACGACCGCCAATACTCTTTTTAATGGCGGCAGTTAACCCCTTAAGCCCCGAGGGTGGTTTGCACGTTAATGACCGGGCCAATTTCTACAATTCTGACCACTGTCCCTTTATGAGGTTATAACTCTGGAACGCTTCAACGGATCTTGGCAATTCTGACATTGTTTTCTCGTGACGTATTGTACTTCATGGTAGTGGTAAAATTTGTTCGATATAACTTGCGTTTATTTGTGAAAAAAACGGAAATTTGGCGAAAATTTTGAAAATTTAGCAATTTTCCAACTTTGAATTTTTATACCCTTAAATCACAGAGATATGTCATGCAAAATACTTAATAAGTAACATTTCCCACATGTCTACTTTACATCAGCACAATTTTGGAACCAAAATTTTTTTTGTTAGGGAGTTATAAGGGTTAAAAGTTGACCAGCAATTTCTCATTTTTACAACACCATTTTTTTTAGGGACCACATCACATTTGAAGTCATTTTGAGGGGTCTATATGATAGAAAATACCCAAGTGTGACACCATTCTAAAAACTGCACCCCTCAAGGTGCTCAAAACCACATTCAAGAAGTTTATTAACCCTTCAGGTGTTTTACAGGAATTTTTGTAATGTTTAAATAAAAATGAACATTTAACTTTTTTTCACACAACATTTATTTCAGCTCCAATTTTTTTTTTTAAATTCGTTTATTAATTGCAGAATAAATCATACAATACACACATTTGCATTTGATTCTATCATTATCCATTATGACATACAATGTGAATCGTTACAATGTATAGTATTACAAAAGTAATAAACAGTGCATGTCAATCACAAGTATCTTATTGTAAAACCTTAACTACCTCAACTACTAAAAGAACGAAAAGAACTAAAAAAAAAAAAAACGCCGCCAAAAGAAAGTTCCGTATAGATTTCACCCTGTAAGTAATGTCTCCAAAACCACAGGCCTCACTTCCTATGTATATATTAGAGTATTATAGGTTATAGAGTAAGATGAGAGGAGTTCCATTTACCCCATATTTTCTCAAATTTATCTGGACATCCTCTATTCTGATATAGTGTCCGTTCATACGGGATAATTGAGTTCACTAAATCCACCCAAGCTCTAAGAGATGGGCAAGAACCACCCATCCATCTCAGCGCCAGTACTTTTGGCGCCAGGAACAGTGTCTCTCGCAAAAAAATCCCAGTGTGGTGGTCCCAAACTCCTGCATCCCACACCCCAAATAAGCAGGTCAATGGCTCAAGTGGGACAGGGATCAACAGCAAGGATGTCAACAATGTTGTCACCTCTTTCCAATAATGAGAGATAATGGGACATCTCCATATCATATGAATAAAATCCGCATCACTTAAGTGACATCTCAGACAATCTGACGAATGGAGACGTCCCATCTTGAAAAGACGAGTCGGGGTCAGATAGGATTGATATATTATGTACAGCTGAGTCATCCTATTGTTAATTGATGGGGAAACCTTAGTTGGAGATTCCAAAATGTCTTCCCATTCTTCCCCCAGCGTATCCGGAAGAAGCCCCTCCCACCTTTTCTTAATAGAATCTATAGTAGACCCCTCTCCTATGGATAATAGATAAGTGTATAAAGAGGAGATAAGTCCTTGAGGGCCTTGTGAATTGAGAATACCTATCAGTGGAAGAGATGAAATGGCTCGACCCGTACCCACATTTCGCATGTGTGATTGAAAGGCTGATCTCAACTGCAGATAGCGGAAAAACTGGGATCTTGGGATGTTATAAGTATTTTGTAATTGTTCAAAGGAGGTAAAAAAACCCTGGTTGTGTACATTTCCTACTGAGAGAACACCGTGTGATATCCAAAATTCCGTGGATGGGTGGCCTAATAATCCCGGGAGATAACTGTTATTCCACAGTGGCATTTCAGCCACTATATCAACAAATTTGGTTATTTTTTTTATTTGACTCCATATTGATCTTGCCAACCGAAGCAAAGGAAGCAAACGGGGAACACCGACCCTCTCCATCTCCAAAAACCCCAGTGGACAATCGATCCTAGCAGAGTAAAGCAGATGACTCTCTGAATTAGGAAGAGGATTAGAATTATTGGGCATCCACTTATTTATCATTTTAACCTGCCCGGCTAGATAATATAAGTAGAAGTCTGGCAAAGCCGCTCCTCCCCCCCCGTCTCGGTCTCTGTAGAGTAGATAACCTAAGTTTAGGCCTACTTTTCCCCCATATAAAGGACGTGGTTAGGGAATTTAGAGTCGCAAAGAGGGATTTAGGTATTGGGACAGCACTATGTTGAAGGCAGTAGTTTAACTTGGGAAGCAGTATCATTTTGATCAAATTAATGCGGCCAGCCACAGAGAGAGGGAGTTTATCCCAAGTATTAAATTTAGATTTTACCAGATCAATTAATGGGTAAATGTTAAATTGTAAATCAAATCTACTATGTTGAGACATATGTATTCCTAGATATTTGAAATTAGAGACAATGGGTAACGCCGAGAGAGTCCCGAGACGCAACATTGGGACATGAGAAAGAGGCATCAGGGCAGACTTATCCCAATTTATATAAAGACCAGAGAATTTGCTAAATTTGTCTATAATTGTTATTACTTTTGGTAGCGTATCCTCTGTTTGATCCATAAATACCACCATATCATCAGCATAGAGGCCAATAATATCTACCCGATCTGCAATGCGTATCCCCTTGATGTCGCTGGAGGATCTCATCTGTATTGCCAGAGCCTCTATTGCCAATGCAAATAGAGCAGGGGAGAGAGGGCACCCCTGGCGAGTCCCTCTATGTAAAGAAAAAGGCTCGGATATTGAGCCATTCACTATCATACGCGCCCTAGGTTTCGTATATAATGTTCCTATCCCTTTCAGAAATCTGTCCCCAAAACCATACTTCCGCAAACATGCAAACAGAAAGGACCACTCGAGGGAGTCAAAAGCTTTGGCTGCATCCAGCGATGCCAATGCCCACTTATTATCTGGCTCCAAAGAGCTATATTGAATAACCGATTGGACCCGTCTAATATTGATGGAAGTACTTTTCCCAGGCATAAAGCCTGTTTGATCTGGGTGTTTGAGATCTAATATAATCGTATTCAGTCTGGTAGCCAGAATTTTAGTAAAAATCTTGTAATCTACGTTCACCAGGGATATAGGTCGGTACGATCCACAATCGAGAGGATCCTTCCCCTCTTTCCTGTGTACTATAATATTGGCATCATAAAACGTTTCAGGGACAGACTCTCCCCTCCATATTCCCCCGAGTACCTTCAATAGAAGTGGTGCCAACTTGTCCCTGTATTTCCTATATAGCTCAATGGGGAACCCATCAGGACCCGGGGCCTTCCCTGTAGCCATGTCCGCTATAGCCTGCTCCACTTCCTCCAAAGTAAACTCCGCATCCATAAAGGCCTGTTGGGATGGGCTCAACGAGGGAAACGTTATATCCGATAAATAATCCAAACATTCATTAATATCAAAACCGCTACCAGATTTATATAACAGATTATAATAATCGTGAAAATCTTGAAGTACCTCATCAGTAGAGGATACTGATGTACCATCAGGCATACGGATTTGTAATATTGTGTTGGATGTATTGTGTTGGCGTACTAAGAAAGCCAAGAGCGTACTGGCCTGGTTCCCCAGCTCAAAATAGGACTGGCGGGTAAAGAATAATTTACGTTTCGATTTAACGTCTATATGTTGGGCATATAATCTCTGGGAGGTGAGCCACTCAGCCCTGTTACTGCTGGTCTGATTTGCTATATATGTAGCCTCTGAATCCTTTAATCGTTGCTCCATCTCGTCATCCTCCCCCGCCGTCACCCTTTTAATGTAAGAGATTGTAGAGGACAAGCATCCCCTTAAATATGCCTTCAGAGTGTCCCAAAATAAACCAAGATTCTGGGGTTCTGGATGTGCTAAAATAAAACTATTTAATTGTTCGACTGTCCTGTCACTTGAATCTATCAATTTCAACCAGAAAGGGTTTAATTTCCAGGATCTATTGTTATTGGATTGACCATATTTAAGTTTAAGAATTACTGGACTGTGGTCCGAGATCCCCCTGTTACCATGTTCAATATTATCCACCTGCAGTGCCACGCCACTAGATCCAAATATATAATCTATACGAGATAAAGATTGTTTAGTGGATGAGTGGCAGGTATACCCTCTATCCTCTGGATGACTCATTCTCCACAAGTCCAATCAACCGCTGCCATCCATAAACAGCGCCAGCTGGGAGGGCGATTGAGGCAAAGACTCCCCGGATACTGTGTTATCCAACCTCACTCTGTCCTTAGAATGGTCCATTACTAGGTTGAAGTCACCCATGCAGATAACATTGGCATCTGGATATTTTAAGGAGAAACCCAATGCCATAGGGAGAACCGACATATTAGCAGGGGGAGGGTTATAAACACAAAGTATCACATATTCACATGAATTGAGAATTGCATGTACAAAAACAAAGCGGCCCTCCGGATCCCGCCGTGCCTCCCACCTAACCCCCCTGTGTATCAATAAGGAGACCCCTCTTGAGTAGCTAGTATGGAATGCATGGAGCGACCACTGTACCCATGGCTTTTGTATACATCGAACCGTATCCCTAGTCAGGTGTGTCTCCATCAATGCCACGACATGAGGATTGTGTTTTTTGATCTGTGAAAATACTTTAACTTTCTTCCGAGGAGTCTTAATACCCCGTATGTTCCAGGTCATACATATAATTTCAGATCCCATATTTATATAAAAAGAGAAAAATAATATATGTCAACAATATTATACGGGCGTGATCCAGAGACACCCCACAGAGCAAAAAAAAAATCAATATTGGCGGCAACCATATACATCAAACAGTCAGAACTAGTGCATAAACTCAAACCCAACATAACTTGAACAATAGAGGAGCATGCTTCCATACTCCCACAGTCAAATAGAAACGGGGATACCCTCACTGAATTCAGTGTCCGGTATTGTTGACTTCTTTCGCACCTATGTAAAGAGCTCTATTTATATTGCCATTTGATAAAGAACCCAAATTAGGAGTTTTTTTGGGCTTTGGACCCTCCGTGAGACCGCAACCATTCGGCCACTTCTGCTGGGTCTGTAAAAAATAAAGAGGATCCATCATGGACAATGCGGAGCCGGGCTGGATAGAGCATGGAATAAATTATATTCTTGTCTCGAAGTAGCTTTTTGACTTCCATAAATCGTGCCCGCTGTTTCTGGAGCTCCATGGAGAAATCCGGAAAAATCGATATGATGGTATTGTTGAGTTTAATGGGGCCCTTCTGCCTTGCCAAGCGAAGAATAGCATCTCTATCTCTGCAATTAAGGAGGCGTGCCAGAAACGGTCGAGGTGGAGTTCCAGGGGGCAGAGGTCTCGTTGGGACCCTATGGGCTCTTTCCACTGAGAATGTTGAGGAGAATCCATCTCCCAGGGTGGACTTAAGCCAGTCTTCCAGGAATTGCTCAGGCTGCTGACCCTCCGATCGCTCCGGGAGACCAATAATTCGAATATTATTGCGACGCAGTCTGTTTTCCAAATCATCCGCCTTTTGTTTCCATGCGTTTACGGAGCCAGCAGCTTTTGTCAGTTTAGCTTCCATGGGAGTAATAGTATCTTCTATATGTGACACTCTTGTTTCCACCTCCGAAATACGTCCTCTCATAGCTTGCATGTCATGTCGCAAACGACCCACCTCAGTATGCACATCCTCTATTTTTTCCGTAAGAGATGATCTAGTGAGGGAGATAGCCTGCATTAACTGCTCGGATGCTTGTTTAAGAGTCAGTTCGTCTTGTTCTCCCTCCTCGTTACTATCAGAAGGACGGCCCTTACGCTGGGTAAGTGCAGGATTATTTCTGAGAGTGCGCACATTGTCCGAGGAATCATCTCTGGCAAATTTCCTCAGTTTATCAGCCGCCCCTGCTCCCCTAGGGTGTTGCATGGTGGGCAAGCAGAGGAACTCCACAAAGTAATCCTGATTGTGATTGCAGATAAACCAAGCTCTAGCTTCAGGTCCTGTATAATATTATACTGTACGTCAAAGGGGGTCAGGGCTGGCAGACAGTAATAATGAGGGTCACAGGGTGGTTGTTCAGATGTTTACTCAGGCTCTATATAACTGAACGGGCTCTCAGTCCGCACACAGGGAGGTCAGCAGGAAGGGGGTTAATTCCCAGTTTTATGGTGCTGCTAAACGAAGCGGCTGTATGACAGGGGAGGCACAGGGCCCAATATTTCAGGGCACACACCGCACCACCCCCCCAGTTCCTTATTTGCGTGTTCTCCTTCCAAGCAGCACCGCAGGTATATGAGGCACTGCTCCCTTTGCTGTTAGGGAGCGTGCTATGCTAATGTCCGCCACTCCCGTGGGCACCGCTGTCCCCCTCAGGTCTCCCAACCTCCGTGCACAAGCACAGCTCTCACCGCTGCGATCCTGCTTCCGTTCGCCCCGACGAGAAGAGAGCCCGGCTTCAGCAGGAGACGGCGCCGCGTCCTGTGTCCTGGAGCGCGCGCACCGAAGATGGCCGCCACTGCACGTGGATCCTCTCTGCCTCTCTGTCCCTGCAGCTCCCGCCGCCTCAGATCACTACGGCAGCCGTCCGGAGGGCTCACAAGGTTCCTCTAAGTGTGGGGTCTCAGCCCCTGTCGGTTCTGTTTGCGGGGATGAGATATATGTGGCAGGATTGAATCAGGATGTATGGAGCTCTTACTCAGTGCGTCCTTCTTCTCCGGCTACATAGCCACGCCCCCCTTTCAGCTCCAATTTGTTTTATTTTACCAAGGGTAACAGGAGAAAATGGACCCCAAAAGTTGTTGTACAATTTGTCCTGAGTACGTTGATACCCCATATGTGGGGATAAACCACTGTTTGGGCGCATGGCAGAGCTCGGAAGGAAAGGAGCGCCATTTGACTTTTCAATGCAAAATTGACTGGAATTGAGATGGGACGCCATGTTGCGTTTGGAGAGCCCCTGATGTGCCTAAACATTGAAACCCCTCACAAGTGACACCATTTTGGAAAGTAGACCCCCTAAGGAACTTATCTAGATGTGTTTTGAGAGCTTTGAGCCCCCAAGTGTTTCACTACAGTTTATAACGCAGAGCCGTAAAAATAAAAATTCTTTTTTTTATTTCACAAAAATGATTTTTTTAGTCCCCAGTTTTGTATTTTCACAAGGGTAACAGGATAAATTGGACCCCAAAAGTTGTTGTCCAATTTGTCCTGAGTACGCTGATATCCCATATGTGGGGGGAAGCACTGTTTGGGTGCATGGCAGAGCTCGGAAGGGAAGGAGCGCCATTTGGAATACAGACTTAGATGGATTGGTCTGCAGGCGTCACGTTGCATTTGCAGAGCCCCTGATGTACCCAAACAGTAGAAACCCCCCACAAGTGACCCCATATTGGAAACTAGACCTCCCAAGGAACCTATCTAGATGTGTTGTGAGAACTTTGAACCCCCAAGTGTTTCACTGCAGTTTACAACGCAGAGCCGCGAAAATAAAAACATTTTTTATTTTTCCCACAAAAATGATTTTTAGCCCCCCACATTTTTATTTTCCCAAGGATAACAAGAGAACTTGGACCCCAAAAGTTGTTGTCCAATTTGTCCTGAGTACGCTGATACCCCATATGTTGTGGTAAACCCCTGTTTGGGCGCACCGGAGAGCTCGGAAGGGAAGGAGCACTGTTTTACTTTTTCAACGCAGAATTGGCTGGAATTGAGATCGGATGCCATGTCGCGTTTGGAGAGCCCCTGATGTGCCTGAACAGTGGAAACCCCCCAATTCTACCTGAAACCCTAACACACCCCTAACCCTAATCCCAACGGTAACCCTAACCACACCACTAACCCTGACACACCCCTAATTCTAATCCCAACCCTAATCCCAACCGTAAATATAATCCAAACCCTAACCCTAACATTAGCCCCAACCCTAACCCTAACTTTAGCCCCAACCCTAACTTTAGCCCCAACCCTAACCCTAACTTTAGCCCCAACCTTAACCCTAACTTTAGCCCCAACCTTAACCCTAACTTTAGCCCCAACCTTAACCCTAACTTTAGCCCCAACCTTAACCCTAACTTTAGCCCCAACCCTAACCCTAACGTTAGCTCCAACCCCAACCCTAGCCCCAACCCTAACCCTAGCCCCAACCCTAACCCGAGCCCTAGCCCTAACTTTAGCCCTGATGGGAAAATGGAAATAAATACATTTTTTTAATTTTATTATTTTTCCCTAACTAAGGGGGTGATGAAGGGAGTTTGATTTACTTTTATAGCGATTTTTATATCGGATTTTTATGATTGGCAGCCGTCACACACTAAAATACGCTTTTTTTATAGCAAAAAAGTTTTTGCGTCTCCACATTTTGAGACCTATAATTTTTCCATATTTTGGTCCACAGAGTCATGTGAGGTCTTGTTTTTTGCGGGACGAGTTGACGTTTTTATTGGTAACATTTTTGGGCACGTGACAGTTTTTGATCACTTTTTATTCCAATTTTTGTGAGGCAGAATGACCAAAAACCAGCTATTCATGAATTTCTTTTGGGGGAGGCGTTTATACCGTTCCGCGTTTGGTAAAGTGGATGAAGCAGTTTTATTCGTCGGGTCAGTACGATTACAGCGATACCTCATTTATATCATTTTTTTATGTTTTGGCGCTTTTATACGATAAAAGCTATTTTATAGAAAAAATAATTATTTTGGCATCGCTTTATTCTCAGGACTATAACTTTTTTATTTTTTTGCTTATTATGCTTTGTGGCGGCTCGTTTTTTGCGGGACAAGATGACGTTTTCAGCAGTATCATGGTTATTTATATCCGTCTTTTTGATCGCGTGTTATTTCACTTTTTGTTCGGCGGTATGATAATAAAGCGTTGTTTTTTGGCTCGTTTTTTTCTTTTTTCTTACGGTGTTCACTGAAGGGGTTAACTAGTGGGACAGTTTTATAGGTCGGGTCGTTACGGACGCGGCGATACTAAATATGTGTACATTTATTGTTTTTTTTGTTTGTTTTTTTAGATAAAGAAATGTATGTATGGGAATAATATTTTTTTATTTATTTAGTAATTTTTTTTTTTTTTTTTACCACTTGTGGAAATTTTTTTTTTTTACTTTGTCCCGGGGGGGGGACATCACAGATCGCCGATCTTACAGTTTTCACAGCACTCTGTAAGATCGGCGATCTCACTGACATCGCTGCAGGCTTACAGAGCTGCAGGCGACCCGGAAGTACTCCCTGCAGGACCCGGATGCAGCCCCGCGGCCATTTTGGATCCGGGGACTGCAGGGAGAAGACGCTCGGTACACGGTGAGTAGATCACCGTGTACCGATCGTCTCAGGGAAGCACGCAGGGAGCCCCCTCCCTGCGCGATGCTTCCCTGTACCGCCGGCACATCACGATCATGTTTGATCGCGGTGTGCCGGGGGTTAATGTGCCGGGAGCGGTCCGTGACCGCTCCTGGCACATAGTGCCGGATGTCAGCTGCGATAGTTGGCTGACACCCGGCCGCGCTCCCCCCGTGAGCGCAGCCGATCGCATATGACGTACTATCCCGTCACTGGGAATTAAGTCCCAGGTCACCTGGATGGGATAGTACGTCATATGGGATTAAGGGGTTAAGGGTACTTAAACCACAACGCCGCTTTGTAACAGCGCTGAGGTTTAAGGTTATAGCGCCCCCCAGCGTCGGAATTTCTCCGGGATATCATCTGCCAGGGGTAGCCAAGTCCCCAGAGAACATAAATTGGGTCGTTTTTTACTGACCCTGATGTTGCAGTAAATCAAATTCCCCTTTTTCACCCCTTTAGTTAGCGAAAAACAATAAAATTAAAAAATATATATTTATTTACATTTTACCATTTGGGTTAGGGTTGGGACTAAAGTTAGGGTTGGGGCTTACCGTAATTTAGTGTTGGGGCTAGAGTTGGTGTTAGGGTTTGTATTACGGTTAGAGTTGGGGTTAGGGTTAAGGTTGGGATTAGGGTTAGGGGTGTGTGCCCAAACAGTGATTTACCCCCACATATGGGGTATCGGCGTACTCGGGACAAATTGGACAACAACTTTTGTGCTCCAATTTCTCCTGTTACACTTGGGGAAAAAAAAACATTGCAGGCGAAAAGATCATTTTTGTGAAAAAATTATTATTTTTTTATTTTTACGGCTCTACATTATAAACTTCTGTGAAGCCCTTGGGGTTCAAAGTGCTCACCACCATCTAGATAAGTTCCTTAGGGGGTCTAGTTTCCAAAATGGTGTCACTTGGGGGGTTTCCACTGTTTAGGCACATCAGGGGCTCTCGAAACACGACATGGCGTCTGATCTTAATTCCAGCCAATTTTGCGTTGAAAAAGTAAAAACGGCGCTCCTTCCCTTCTGAGCTCTGCCATGCGCCCAAACAGTGGTTTATCTGCGTACTCAGGACAAATTGTACAACTTTTGGGGTCCAATTTCTTCTGTTACCCTTGGTAAAATAAAAAAAATTGGATCTTAAGTTAATTTTTTGTGAAAAAAAGTCAAATGTTCATTTAAAAAAAAAAATTCCTGTGAAGCACCTCAAGGGTTAATAAACTTCTTAACCCCTTAGCGACCGCCGATACGCCTTTTAACGGCGGCCGCTAAGGGTACTTAAACCACTGCGCCGTTAATTAACGGCGCTGTGGAAAAAGTAAATGGCGCCCCCCAGAGGCCGATTTTCTCCGGGGTCTCGGCTGCCGGGGGTAGCCGAGACCCCAGAGAACATGATTCGGGGGGATTTTAACCCACCCCGCATTTGCGATCGCCGGTAATTAACCGCTTACCGGCGATCGCAAAAAAAAAAAAAGCGATCTCTTTTTAATTTCTCTGTCCTCCGATGTGATCGCACATCGGAGGACAGAGAAAAGGGGTCCCAGGTGGCCCCCCCAATACTCGCCTAGCTCCCCCGATGCTCCTCGTGGCTCCCGGTGGGCGCCGCCATCTTAAAAATGGCGGGCGCATGCGCAGTGCGCCCGCCGGCCGGCCCCGCGAGAATCTTTGGGGTCTTGGCTGCCGGGGGTAGCCGAGACCCCAAAGAGCATGATCGGGGTCGGCTTTACCGACCCCTGTTTTGCGATCGCCGGTAATTAACTGTTTACCGGCGACCGCAAAAAAAAAAAAAAAAGTAAAGTGTAATTCTCTGTCCTCTGATGTGATGTTAGGGTTAGGGGTAAGGGTAGGGTCAGGGTTAGGGCTAGGGTTGGGGCTAAATTTAGGGTTAGGGTTGGGGCTAAATTTAGGGTTAGGGTTGGGGCTAAATTTAGGGTTAGGCTTCTTTCACACTTACGTCGGTACGGGGCCGTCGCAATGCGTCGGCCCGACATACCGACGCACGTTGTGAAAATTGTGCACAACGTGGGCAGCAGCTGTAGTTTTTCAACGCATCTGCTGCCCAATCTATGTCCTGGGGAGGAGGGGGCGGAGTTACGGCCACGCATGTGCGGTCAGAAATGGCGGATGCGACGTACAAAAAAACGTTTCATTGAACGTTTTTTTGTGCCGACGGTCGGCCAAAACACAAATGATCCAGTGCACGACGGACGCGACGTGTGGCCATCCGTCACGATCCGTCGGCAATACAAGTCTATGGGCAAAAAACGCATCCTGCGGGCACATTTGCAGGATCCGTTTCTTGTCCAAAACGACGGATTGCGACGGATGCCAAACGACGCAAGTGTGAAAGTAGCCTTAGGGCTAGGGTTAGGGTTGGGGCTAAAGTTAGGGCTAGGGTTGGGGCTAAAGTTAGGGTTAGAGCTGGGATTAGGGTTAGGGTTTGGATTAGGGTTGGTATTAGGGTTAGGGTTGGCATTAGGGTTACGCTTGGGATTAGGGTTAGGTTTGGGATTAGGGTTAAGGTTAGGGTTGTGATTAGGGGTGTATTGGGATTAGGGTTAGGTTTGAGGTTAGGGTTGAGATTAGGGTTGTGTTGGATTTAGGGTTTTGATTAGGGTTATGGTTAGGGTTGACATTAGGGTTGTTTTGGGGTAAGGGTTGGGATTATCGTTAGGGTTAGTGATTAGGATTATGGATCAGGTTGGGATTAGGGTTAGGGGTGTGTTGGGGTTAGGGTTGGAGCTAGAATTCGGGGGTTTCCACTGTTTAGGTACATCAGGGGGTCTCCAAACACGACAGCCAATTTTGCGCTCAAAAAGTCAAATGGTGCTCCCTCCCTTCTGAGCTCTGCCGTGCGCCCAAACAGTGGGTTACCCCCACATATGGGGCATCAGCGTACTCGGGATAAATTGGACAACAACTTCTGGTGTCCAATTTCTCTTGTTACCCTTGTGAAAATAAAAACTTGGGGGCTACAATATCTTTTTTGTGAAAAAAAAAATATTTTTTATTTTCACGACTGCATTCTAAACTTCTGTGAAGCACTTGGGCATTCAAAGTTCTCACCACACATCTAGATAAGTTCCTTGGGGGGTCTAGTTTCCAAAATGGGGTCACTTGTGGGGGGTTACTACAGTTTAGGTACATCAGGGGCTCTGCAATCGCAACATAATGCCCACAGACCATTCTATCAAAGTCTGCATTCCAAAAAGGCGCTCCTTCCTCTTCCGAGCTCTGTCTTGCGCCCAAACAGTGGTTTACCCCCACATATGGGGTACCAGCATACTCAGGACAAATTGGACAACAACTTTTGGGGTCCAATTTCTCCTGTTACCCTTGTGAAAATAAAAACTTGGGGGCTACAATATCTTTTTTGTGGAAAAAAAAAATATTTTTTATTTTCACGGCTCTGCATTATAAACTTCTGTGAAGCACTTGGGCATTCAAGGTTCTCACCACACATCTAGATAAGTTCCATGGGGGGTCTAGTTTCTAAAATGGGGTCACTTGTGGGGGATTTCTACTGTTTAGGCACATCAGGGGCTCTCCAAACGCGACATGGCGTCCGATCTCAATTCCAGCCAATTCTACATTGAAAAAGTAAAACGGCACTCTTTCTCTTCCAAGCTCTGCGGTGCGCCCAAACAGTGGTTTACCCCCACATATTGGGTATCGACGTACTCAGGAGAAATTGCACAACAACTTTAGTGGTCTAGTTTCTCCTGTTACCCTTGTGAAAATAAAAATTTGTGGGCAAAAATATCATTTTTGTAGAAAAAAATGCAATTTTTTTTTTCACGGCTCTACGTTATAAACTTCTGTGAAGCACTTGGGGGTTCAAAGTGCTCACCACACATCTAGATAAGTTCCTTAAGGGGTCTAGTTTCCAAAATGGTGTCACTTTTGGGGAGTTTCCACTGTTTAGGCACATCAGAGGCTCTCCAAACGTGACATGGCGTCCGATCTCAATTCCAGCCAATTCTGCATTGAAAAAGTCAAACGGCGCTCCTTCACTTCTAAGTTCTGCGGTGCGCCCAAAAAGTGGTTTACCCCCACAAATGGGGTATTGGCGTATTCAGGAGAAATTGCATAACAAAATTTATGGTTACATTTCTGTTTTTACACTTGTGAAAATAAAAAAAATGGTTCTGAATTAAGATGTTTGCAAAAAAAAGTTAAATGTTCATTTTTTCCTTCCACATTGTTTCAGTTCCTGTGAAGCACGTAAAGGGTTAATAAACTTCTTGAATGTGGTTTTGAGAACCTTGAGGGGTGTAGTTTTTAGAATGGTGTCACACTTCATTATTTTGTGTTATACAACACAAAATGGTGTTGTAAAAATGAGAAATTGCTGGTCAACTTTTAACCCTTATAACTCCCTAACAAAAAAAAATTTTGGTTCCAAAATTGTGCTGATGTAAAGTAGACATGTGGGAAATGTTATTTATTAACTATTTTTCGTGACATATCTCTCTGATTTAAGGGCATAAAAATACAAAGTTTGAAAATTGCAAAATTTTAAAAATTTTCGCCATATTTCCGTTTTTTCATAAATAATCGCAAGTAATATCGAAGAAATGTTACCACTAACATGAAGTACAATATGTCACGAAAAAACAATCTCAGAATCAGCGGGATCCGTTGAAGCGTTCCAGAGTTATAACCTCATAAAGTGACAGTGGTCAGAATTGCAAAAATTGGCCTGGTCATTAAGTACCAAATTGGCTCTGTCACTAAGGGGCTAAATGTGGTTTTGAGCACCTTCAGGGTAACAAATTTTAGAATTTTGTCACTTTTGGATATTTTCTATCATATAGACCCTTCAAAGTGACTTCAAATGTGATGTGGTCCCTAAAAATAAAATGGTGTTGTAAAAATGAGATATTGCTGTTTAACTTTTAACTCTTATAACTCCCTAACAAAAAAGTGACATATCTCTGTGATTTAAGGGCATGAAAACTCAAAGTTGGAAAATTGCGAAATTTTGAAATTGTTCGCCAAATTTCCTTAGTTTTTTTCACAAATAAAGGCAAGTCATATTAAAGAAATTTTACCATTATCATGAAGTACAATATGTCACGAGAAAACAGTTTCAGAATCACCGGGATCCGTTGAAGCGTTCCAGAGTTATTACCTCATAAAGGGACAGTGGTCAGAATTGTAAAAATTGGCCCGGTCATTAACATGCAAACCACCCTCGGGGTAAAGGGGTTAAAAAAATAAATTAACATTTTCAAAATGACGACCTAATGTTTTCAAATTTTGTGTAGTTTCTGTTGGTTCAAAATGCCCGCTATACTCCTGTATAAAATCTTTGAGGGCTGTAGTGTGCTGTTTATGCACATCAGGGGTTTTTCAAATACCACATGGTGTCCGCAATCTTTCAGCCAAATTTGAATTCCAGAATTCAAATGGTTTGCCTTCCCTTGAGCCCTGATGTTTGTCCAAACAGAAGTTTCTGACAACATGTGGGTTACCCGTGCAAATTTTGCCATACTATCCCTTGTAAAAGTGAAAAAACTAGGGTTAAACCAACATTTTAGCGGTAAAATTTACATTTTTTTTTTTCCATTTCATTCCACTTTGCTTTAATTCCTGTGTGGCACCTGAATGGTTAAAAAATTTCCTGACTTCTATTTGAAGTACTTGAGAGGAGCGGTTTTAAAAGTGGTATAACTTTTGTGGAGTTTCCAATATTTAGACCTCCCAAACTCCATTTAAATCATAATAGGTCGCTAAGGAAACAGGTTTTGTAAATTTCTTGAAAAAAAAAAAAAAAAGAAATTGCTGGTAAAGTTTCAACCCCTCTAACATCCTAACAAAATAAAATGTTAGAAAAATGATGCAGGTGTACAGTAGACATATGGTAAATATTATTTATTATTTTGTACAGCATGACTAACTGGTTTAAGGATATCAACATTGAAAGTTTGAAAATTCTGATGTTTTCCATTTGTTTGTGAAATTATCGACCTAAATTTACCACTTACCTAAAGTACAATGTGTCACGAAAAAACAGTCTCAAAATCACTGAGATCCGTTGAAGCGTTTGAGTTATTGGAACATAAAGGGACAGTGGCCAGAATTTAAAAAAATAAATAAAATTTGGTCTGGTCATTAAGGTTAAAATTGGCTCCATCACTAAGGGGTTAAGGCATTGCTAAATGTTTTTGTCATCCATCAGTTGTGACAGATTTATATTGAAGTTTTATGTTTTACAAGACAGAAACCCAGAAAAGCCAAGTGTGATTTCAACGAGTCTGAAGAAGAGTGGCTACCGCGAAAAACGAAATGTGAGTTTGACATAGACCCAACATGATAAATATGCTAATAACTAATTATTTAATTTTGTATGTGGTTTTTTTTTTTCCTTGTGTAGTGATACTGACTTAATTGTTCCATTTACTATCTTGTATTCTATTTAGCGTCTCCGGCCTGCAGTCTCGTTAATGATGATTTGTTCGCTATGGCTCTGTCTGGTGCATCTCCTGGGGTGAATAAAAAATCTAGGAAAAAAGCCAAAGGTTAGTATTTTAAGAGACAATGCATAGTGTGTGTTATTAACCTCTTAACACCTTCATGATATTGGATGTACTGATAGGTCCTATTTTGCATGCAGTTCCTGCAATTGGATGTACCGCTATGTCCTGATGTACTTGAGGCCCAAGAACCATGCCTAACGATCTGTCAGGTATTTTTTACGTAGTGTCCTGAAACAGGGCTTGGGCAGCTCTTTCGGGATATGTAACTTTTCTATACGTGGCCCCATTGTGTTCCTGTAGGCCCTGGAATATGTATAGTCTCGCTCCAGCAGGCTAAGCATATTCAAATTGCAAATGCATATTCACCCCTTCCCCTGCCCAGCCATCTGGGCCGGTGTCACTATTTTAGTCAGACTGCTGGATGCCCGAGGATCACATCACAATCCTCGGACTGGCATCTGCTTCAAGAGAACAATCGGCCAGTCCGAGGATTGTGATGCGATCCTTAGGTGAGTAACTCAGCAGTCTGACTGAATCAGTGACACCGGAGCAGAGGGGTGGGTGGGATTATGGGCAGGGGAAGGGGTGAATATCCACTTCACATTTACATGCGTGCCATCAAGTCAATTGTATGTAAATGCCAAATGAATATTCACCCCTTCCCCACCCATAATCCTGCCAACCCCTCCCGGCTAGTGTCACTGACTGGATGCAGTCAGACTGCTGAGTTACTCGCCCGATGATCGCATCGCAGTCCTCAGGCTGGCAATGCGCTCTCCTGACCTGAGTGTGACAGCATGTATGTCTATGCAGCTGCCATTCTCAGGTCAGGAGAGGCGATGGCCAGTCCGAGGATTGCGATGCGATCCTCAAGCATGTGTCAGTCTGACTGAATCAGTAACGCAGGGCGGAGGAGTGGTCGGGATTATTGGCGGGGGGAGGAGTGAATATTCTATGGCAATTTACATATGCTTTACTTGCCGGCCTGCAATTATACATTTTTTTTCAGGGCTTACAGTAACACAACAATAAAAGTTACATATCCAGAATGGGCTGCCCAAGCCTTATTTCAGGATACTATTTGTAAACTACCCAAAAATCACCTGACACATAGCAGCTGTAAGAGCCAGGGCCGCTGCCAGCATTTTGGGTAATTGCAGAGTGTGGAAGGTTGTTATGACACTTGGAGGTCGCACAGTGACCTCTGGGTTTGCCAGGCATAGAGTCATTGTGACACTGACGGGTCTAATAGTCTGCAGTGTACGCAGGGTATTAAAAAGTAATCAGACAAATGAAAGTTAAAGTCTCCTAAAGGGACGACGAAAAAGTTAAGAAAAATTGTAAAAATCTAAAGAAAAATCCTGACAAAATAAAGAACAAAAAATAAATTGATATGTGTGTAATTATAAAGTAATTGGTGTGTATATACATATACTATTTGCACACGTGTCCATGTGCGAATGATTAAGAACAAAAGTAAACACTAAATGGGATCACCTCCACAGTAATAATGCAGATTGCTTTCCAGTAGGTATCGCCGAACAAGGGATAAAGCCATGAAACTTGGTGTAACCCTCTTTTACTTTTATTGCATAAATCAATAGTACACATGAAAATAAGAAACTCTGATACGGTTCATCAGACAAATTTGCTTCTTTCTCTGCCAAAAATTGATCAGTCATGGGCAGCATGGTGGCTCAGTGGTTAGCACTGCAGCATTGGGGTCCTGGGTTCAAATCCCATCAGGGACAACATCTGCGCGGAGTTTGAATGTTCTCCCCGTGTTTGTGTGGATTTCCTCCGGGTAATCCAGCTTCTTCCCACACTCCAAAGAGATACAGATGGGGATCTGAGATTGTCAGCCCCATCGGGCACTGTGGAATACGATGGCGCTATAACAGCAATAACGTCAATATCTATTCCATGAAGCCTTTCCCATTATTGAGATAGGAGATGACCGCTGCTACTGATACAAGTCTACGTAAATGGTAGGAGGAGGAGCTAGCGGTAGAGCTCCTCCCCTTCTATCTAGATGGCAATTGCCATGGATACAATTCTATCTAGATAGAAGGGGAGGAGCTCTGCCTGTAGCTCCTCCCATCTACACAGAATCTCCTCCGTCGCACGTCCTATCTCAGTAATAGGAAAGTCTTCACTGAATACAGATTTTACCTCCAAAGTGAGAATTTTTTTGATAATTTTGACAGAGAATTTCTGTAATAAGATATATATTATAGAGTTTGTTATTTTTATGTCTAGTACTGATTTATGACATAAAAATTAAAACACTTGCGCTTTAACTTTTATTAAATAACTATAACATTACTACCCAAGTGCAAAAATGTTTTGATTAAATATTGTGTCTCTAATTAATCCAATTGTTTGGGTGCGAATGCGTGAGTCTCCTGATGAGTGGTGGTGATCAGAATCGTGGTATCTTCTGCTGGGCCACAATATCTAGAGAGCAGCTTGTGTTTTTTATGTTGTTTGCAGTCTAGTCTCTTCCTGGAGTTTTACTCAGGATTTCAATTACTTTAGGTGGTAATGTTATGGTTTATTAAAAAAATGTCCTAATAAAAGTTAAGTTTTGTGGATTTATCCCTTATTCAGTGAGTCCCTAATATCCGGGATAGAATTTCTGTTTTGTTGGAATGCAGGTTCTACAGTACACAGGTTTCAGTGTGATGATCAAGACTGTGAAATCTGTTAAGGTTAAAATCCTCCTTCCTAAATAAAGGACATTGATGTCCTGTAGTCGTTCACTGTGGGTGCAGGTGCGCCCCCCAGCCGGGACCTACACCTGATGCTGTACAGTTGATCTTCATGTGCAATAGTAGCAAACCTTATCTAAATCTGGTATTTGTAATTGTACTGACCCAAACATAAAGCGGTCTTCTCACTCATGCCACACAAATCGCAGCTTAAAAGAACAAATTGCTGCTGTTTTGTGATTATCGTAATCAGGAGTAATTGCGTAACACATTATGTGACCGTTTTCTCTCGACTACGCCAATACCCCATCATTGTCAATAATAGCAGAACCCTCCCACAAGTGACCCCATTTATAAATTACTCAATGAATTCTTCTTGTGATATAGCGGACGTTGACACCAAAAGTGTTTCACAAAATGTTATACCATGGGGCAGTGAAAAAAAAATTATTACATTTTTATCACTAAAACTTTGTTTTAGACCCAGATTTTACTTTTTCACAAGAAGAAATAGGTGAAATCAGACTACATAATTTGTTACACAATTTCTCCTATTTGCCTTTTAGAAAATTAACTGGACTGAGGCAACATCTTAGTGGAAAAACACAACATTTTTCTTTTTCACATTGAAATGTTATAAAATTCCATGAATTGCATTTGGATTCAAAATGCTCGCTACTCCTAGATGAATTCCTCAAGGAATATAGTTGGCAAAATTGTGTTGCTTGCGTGGTGTGGGGTTTACGGTTTTGGTACTTCAGGGACTCTCCTTATGCAACATGGTGTCTGCAATCTATTACAATAAGTTTTGTGCTCGAAAAGTCAAATCGCACTCCTTCTGTGGCTTGCCATGTGCTCTAATAGTCGCTTCCAACCTCAAGTGGTGGACTGACGGACTCAGGAGAAAATGGACAACACAACTTGTTATGCAATTTATCTTCTTAACCTTGTGAAATTGAGACATTTTTGGCTAAAACAACATTTTTGAGGAAAAATAAAAACTTAACATTTCAATTAAATGGCCCAATATTATAAAATTCTGTTGGACACCCAATGAGGTCAAGATGCTCATCACACCTCTGGCTTAGGGGTGTAGTTTTCAAAATGGGGTTACTTAAGGTGGGGGTTCTGCTTTTTGGTACTTCTCCAAAAGCTACATGGTGCCCGCAGTCTATTCCAGCTACATTTGTGCTCCCGAGCCCTGTCATCACTACCGAAAGTCGAGCGGGATGTTATGGGAAGTATAACAAGAAAACAGAAGTAGGGATTAGTTGTACAGGGTTTAACCCTTTCAAGACATCCGTCATACATGTACGGCGTATGTCACAAGCAGGTGTATGGAGCGGGCAGCGAGGCCACCCCAGGCCAGGCAGGTGATGGCTGTGTATTACAGCCAGGGCCTGCCACTAACAATCGTAGGTGGAGCAGTGCTGTCTGATATGGTATAACCGCATAGGATACCTGGGGACCGAGGTGGGGAACCTATGGAGGTGCCATGCTGCATATGGAGAGGCTGTGTGTGGCTCATGGTGCATATGGGGAGGCTGTGTGGGGCTCATGCTGCATATGGGGAGGCTATGTGGGGCTCATGCTGCATATGGGGAGGCTGTGTGCGGCTCATGCTGCATATGGGGAGACTGTGTGGGGCTCATGCTGCATATGGGGAGGCTGTGTGTGGCTCATGCTGCATATGGGGAGGCTGTGTGTGGCTCATGCTGCATATGGGGAGGCTGTGTGTGGCTCATGCTGCATATGGGGAGGCTGTGTGTGGCTCATGCTGCATATGGGGAGGCTGTGTGCGGCTCATTCTGCATATGGGGAGGCTGTGTGCAGCTCATGTTGCATATGGGGAGGCTGTGTGCGGCTCATGCTGCATATGGGGAGGCTGTGTGAGGCTCATGGTGCAAATGGGGAGGCTTTGTGGGGCTCATGCAGTATATGGGGAGGCTGTGTGCGGCTCATGCAGTATACGGGGAGGCCGTGTGGGGCTCATGCAGTATATGGGGAGGCTGTGTGCGGCTCATGCAGTATACGGGGAGGCCGTGTGGGGCTCACGCTGCATATGGGGAGGCCGTGTGGGGCTCATGCAGTATATGGGGAGGCCGTGTGGGGCTCACGCTGCATATGGGGAGGCTGTGTGGGGCTCATGCAGTATACGGGGAAGCCGTGTGGGGCTCACGCTGCATATGGGGAGGCCGTGTGGGCCTCATGCAGTATATGGGGAGGCCGTGTGGGGCTCATGCAGTATATGGGGAAACCGTGTGGAGCTCACGCTGCATATGGGGAGGCCGTGTGGGGCTCATGCAGTATATGGGGAGGCTGTGTGGGGCTCATGCAGTATATGGGGAAGCCGTGTGGAGCTCATGCTGCATATGGGGAGGCCGTGTGGGGCTCATGCAGTATATGGGGAGGCTGTGTGGGGCTCATGCAGTATATGGGGAGGCCGTGTGGGGCTCATGCAGTATATGGGGAGGCTGTGTGGGGCTCATGCAGTATATGGGGAGGCTGTGTGGGGCTCATGCAGTATATGGGGAGGCCGTGTGGGGCTCACGCTGCATATGGGGAGGCCGTGTGGGGCTCATGCAGTATATGGGGAGGCCGTGTGGGGCTCATGCAGTATATGGGGAGGCCGTGTGGGGCTCACGCTGCATATGGGGAGGCTGTGTGGGGCTCATGCAGTATACGGGGAGGCCGTGTGGGGCTCACGCTGCATATGGGGAGGCCGTGTGGGGCTCATGCAGTATATGGGGAGGCCGTGTGGGGCTCATGCAGTATATGGGGAAGCCGTGTGGAGCTCACGCTGCATATGGGGAGGCCGTGTGGGGCTCATGCAGTATATGGGGAGGCCGTGTGGGGCTCATGCAGTATATGGGGAGGCTGTGTGGGGCTCATGCAGTATATGGGGAGGCTGTGTGGGGCTCATGCAGTATATGGGGAGGCCGTGTGGGGCTCATGCAGTATATGGGGAGGCTGTGTGCGGCTCATACAGTATATGGGGAAGCCGTGTGGGGCTCATGCTGCATATGGGGAGGCTGTGTGGGGCTCATGCTGCATATGGGGAGGCTGTGTGGGGCTCATGCTGCATATGGGGAGGCCGTGTGGGGCTCACGCTGCATATGGGGAGGCTGTGTGGGGCTCATGCAGTATATGGGGAGGCCGTGTGTAGCTCACGCTGCATATGGGGAGGCTGTGTGGGGCTCATGCAGTATATGGGGAGGCTGTGTGGGGCTCATGCTGTATATGGGGAGGCCGTGTGGGGCTCATGCAGTATATGGGGAGGCCGTGTGTAGCTCACGCTGCATATGGGGAGGCTGTGTGGGGCTCATGCAGTATATGGGGAGGCTCTGTGGGGCTCATACTGTACATAGAGAGGCTGTGTGGGGGCTCTTACAGTATATAAGGGGCTGTGGGGGGACTCCTACAATGTACATAAGGGGCTGTACTCAGGTTCAAACGATATATAGGGGGATGTTGGCATACTTAATTCTGCTCAATATTAAGTGATACAATTAATATTAATATAATTATCTCTAATATAATTGCTGCAATATATTGATATTAATATTGAGTAGAATTAATTTTGGCCTGTTGGTTCGGCTCTCCACAACAGTCACGTTATCTCATGTGGCCAACCGGGAAAATTAATTGCCTGCCCCAGCTCTAGACAAACCTTCCATATGAGCGGCCTGTAACATCTCATGACTGACACGTGATAGATCTGTCCTCTCACCAATTGCTGCAATATGAAGCCTCGGCACAACACGTGCCTCCTCCGTTCTATAAAATCACATATTATTTCTTATGGTCATCTCCTTTGTGTTTCCTTCTTGATTTTTAGCACACAAGGTTGCTCATTTCTGCTAACCAACTTTTCTAAGAGTTCCCTTGCACTGTTATTCATTCTTCATGGTTCTATTATATGTTATACATAGATCTTGGCAATAAAATATAACCGTGTATATACCGTTATCAGAAAATATTTTTAATGTCATCAGTACTTACATTTTTTTTCCCTACAGATAAAACTACGTTGCAGAGTCCTTCCATGTGTGATGAAAACCTTCCGAGACCAACCCTGATTGTTTGTCCTCTATCAGTGATGAGTAACTGGATTGTATGCAGAATTTATTTATTTTTAATTTTTCTCCGTATATGAAAATTGTTAGTCTGTTTGGGTGTATTTACACTGAAAGATTATAGTCAATGAAGGTTCATAACGCTCGTTTTGTGATACTCTTTCTGTGTTCACAAAACACTCATCAGGTGTATTGATCCTTTGTGCAGTTTGGAACTGCCTAGAACCATGGCCGTCTACGTGCACTGAGAGATGGAAAACAGATCGCTCAGTGAACATCAATTTCTATGGTCTGCCTGTGTAAAGCTATCAAGTGACCACAGATCAGTAAGGGTATGTGTCCACGTTCCGGATTGCATCAGGATTTGGTCAGGATTTTATGCAGGTAAAATCTTGACCAAATCTGCACCTGAGGTCACTGGCAGGTCACCTGCGTTGTCCTTGCGTTGTTTCTGCAATGTAAGGACATGCTGCGTTCTTAAATGACGTGCCGCATATCCGTTTTCGTGGGTATGCCGCATGCGTCTTTTAATGCATAGTGGAGACGGGATTTCATGAAATCCCCTCCACTATGCTGTAACATCTGGACGCTGCGTGTTTGACGTTGCGGCTCAACGCAGCGTCAAACACGCAGCGTTTCCTGAACGTGGACACATACCCTAACAGTTTACCAGTCTGCGGTCATTTAGCACTGCCAAATGGTGTGTGTGAATGGATCCTTGCAATGTAGATCTATACCAGATGTGTGATTCATGTCTGATGTGGAAATCTGCATATATAATAAGTGTCTGTTCATTCTAGAATGTATTGTTTTAATACATTTTGTCAAAAAATATTGGAACCCCTTAAGGTAACATTATAGAAAGAGGTTCTGTCTGGATCATTCCCGATCTGTCAGAAGATATGATGATATTGTGAACAGAGCCTAAATATTTCACTTTAGGGGATTTTTCCTAATCTTTCACCAACATACATTGGGGGTATATGGAGTGAGCACACGGTGTGAGCCTGCCCCATACCCGGGAGATAATGTCTGTGACACACAGCCAGGACCTGCCTCTAACTGCCGCCCCCGGCTGGTAAATGCCGCTGTCAGCCTTTGACACTGGCGGCCCTGTGACTGGATGCATTGCTATTACACTTGGGGTCCTGATGAAGAGCCTGTGGTTGGGCTTCAAATGAGACCTTGATTTTTACTACATACAATAATACAGTGGTATCCCTCAAACAGCTCTCTCCTCCAAATACGAAAATGTTGTGCATCTTGGAAAATGGTGACAAATTTTTTGTTTTCTTTTACAAATTTTAGCTTTTGTTGTTTGTTTTTTTTCCTTAAAACCGCTAAAATAATAATAATTTTATAAAAAAAAACTGTACAATTTTGGTATTGCTGTAATCTGACTGATGAGGAGAATCATATTGGCAGGTCATTTTGCCAAATAATGTACACCATAAACATGTCAGAATTGTGTGTTTTTGTTTTTTCTTTCAATTTCATTGCTGTTGAAAATTTTTCCAGTACACTATGTGTTAATATGAATGGGGTCACTCCAAAGTACAAATCGTCCTGGGGAAAAAAAAAAATCCCTCACATATCTGTGGACAGAACAGTAAAATAAGTTATGATCTTTGAAAGAGAAGGGGAGGAAAAAAATGAAAATGCAAAAGCTGAAATTGTCCATATCGGGCAGGGGTAAGGCCACATTCACACGTTCCTTTTTGTCCCGCGGGTTTTCCCGCAGCGGATTTGATAAATCTGCAGGGCAAACCCGCTGCAGTTATCCCTGCAGAATTATCGCGGTTTGTCCTGCGGGTTCCGCTGCGGGATTTACCCCTACTATTGATGCTGCATATGCAGCAATATGCAGCATCAATAGTAATGTTAAAAATAATAAAATAATTATATACTTACCCTCTGACGTCCCGATCTCCTCGGCGCTGCAGGCGGCGGTCCGGTTCCAAAGATGCTGTGCGACCAGGACCTTCATGACGTCACGGTCATGTGACCGCGACGTCACCGCAGGTCCTGGTCGCATAGCAACCCTGAGACCGGACGGCCGCGTGCAGCGCTGAGACTTCAGAGGGTGAGTATATCATGATTTTTTTATTTTAATTCTTTTTTTTTTTTTACTCAAATATGGTTCCCGGGGCCTGGAGGAGAGTCTCCTCTCCTCCACCCCGGGTATAACCCGCACATTATCCGCTTACTTCCCGCATGGTGTGCACAGCCCCATGCGGTAAGTAAGCGGATCAATGCATTTCTATGGGTGCAGAATCGCTGCGATTCTGCACAAAGAAGTGACATGGTCCTTCTTTTTTTCCGCAGCAATTCAGCGCGTTTTTTTTCGGGATTTTCCGCAATGTGGGCACAGCGGTTTTTGTTTTCCATAGGGTAACATTGTACTGTACCCTGCATGGAAAACAGCTGCGGACCAGCAGCGGCAAAATTGCGGCGGTTCCGCAGTAAAAACCGCATAGTGTGAACATGGCCTAAAAAGGATTTTGTGCATAGCAAATTGTTCCAAGGCTGTAACTCCTAGTTGAGATAAATAAAACTTTAACTGAGGTTCTAGTACAAACCCCAATTCCCCCAAAATAGTTAGGACACTGTAAAAGGTAAAGAAAACAATAGCCACATTTTATCCACAACAGACCATAGCACATGGATCAGAAGGTGAAAATGAGACATTTCTTCATTTCATTGCAAAAAATTACCTCATATAGACATTGATGGCAGCAACATATCTTGAAATAAACATTGGACGGGGCCATGTCTACCCTTGTGCGTCATCGCCTCTTCTCTTAACAACAGTGTGTAAATATCTAGGAAGTGAGGAGACCAATTTCTGGAGTTTTAGGTGAGGAATATTGTCCCATTCTCGTCTGATGTAGGATTCTATCTGCTCCACAGTCTGGGGTCCTCTTTTCCAGATTTTTCTTCTATAATCAGCCAAATGCCAATCTCGTCTTCTGTGAAGCCATGCTGTTGTGATGGATGCAGTATGTGATTTAGCATTGTCTTGCTGAAATATTCAATACCGTCCCTAAAATAGACATCTGGGTGGATTATATATTGTTCTAAAATCAGTATATAGTGGTAAGTGCCTTTTAAGATGTACACTGATAACAAGCTGGATGGTCCCTCCCCGCTTTATTTTGCAGAACACGACTTCCATGATTTCCATGAAGAATTTCACATTTTGATTCATCTGACCGCAGAACAGCTTTCCATTTTGCCTCAGTGCATTGTAAATTGGCTTTGGCGGGAGGCAATTGCAGAGTTTCTGTGTTGGGTTGATATATGGCTTCTGTTTTGCATGCTAGAGCTTTAACTTGCATGGCAAAGTGTGTTCACAGACAATAATTTCTGGAAGTATTCTTGATCCTATGCAGTAATTTGCCTGTTTTTAATGCAGTGCCTGTAGACCTCAAATATCCAATATTGACCGTTAGCCTCGTCCTTTGTGCACTTGGATTTCTCCACAATCTCTGAATCTTTTGATGATTTTATGTACTCTAGAACTTGGGCTATACAAAGTCTTTGCAACTTTACATTGAACCATTGTCTACTGTCTTTCAACAGTTTTTGGAGTCTGTTCTTCATATTAGTGAACCTCTAACCATCTTTGCTTCTGAGAGACTCTGCCTTTCCAGCATGCTTTTTTTAATTTAGCTATAGATAGTGATGAGCGAGTATACTCGTTGCTCGGGTGGTCTCCGAGTATTTGTTAGTGCTCGGAGATTTAGTTTTTGTTGACGCAGCTGCATGATTTACGGCTGCTAGCCAGCCTGAGTACATGTGAGCAATGCCTGGTTGCTAGGGAATCCTCACATGTATTCAAGCTGTTTATCAGCTGTAAATCATGCAGCTGAGGCAAAGAAAACTAAATCCCCGAGCAGTCACAAATATTCAGAGATCACCCGAGCTCAGGAAAACCCGAGCAACCAGTACACTCGCTCATCACTAGTTATAGGCACTGGAAAATGACCATGCCAGTTGTTTTTCATTAGTATGACTTACTTTTCCAGACTTCTGTTAACCTTATTCCAACATTATTAAGATGTGTTGCTGCCACCATATTCTAAAGGAATGATATAGAACACATACCAGAAGTTGAAAGTTAGACATTTTTCCATGTTCTCTTGTGAATACAATATGACTATATATAAGAGATTGCCAAATCATTGTATTATTACTTGCTTGCTAACTCCCTGCAGATGTTGTCCTGGGAGGGATTTTAACCCAGGACCTCAATGTTACAAGGTTGTAGTGCTGTAATTTTGTTTATGCCACATTTGCACAACCACTTCTTAACGACTGCCGATACACATTATAACGGCGGCTACTAAGGTGCCTTATTCCTCATTGCAGTTTTATAACGGCGATCAGGAATAAGGTTATAGCGCCTTTCCCCAGCATTAGAAAATCTCCAGGGTTTCCGCTACCAGGGGGGTAGCTGTGGCTCGGGAGAACACGTTTAGGGCCGTTTTTTCCGGTCCCTGATCACATGATCGCCACTATTCAATGAATAATTGCTATCAAATTAAAAAAAAGTTTGGGAGCTATTACAAATATTTCTCTTCTGACATGATATACAAGCCCCAACCCGTTGCCATCCTCCGGTCTCTCTAGCTCCATCTTCCTTAGCATTTGCCTCCTAGTCCTGAAAAAAAATGGCGCATGTGCAGGGCGCCCGCCGAGATTCGGCACCCGGCAACAGCAGGTAATTTTCTTATTGGTTCATTTAGACCCTATAACGGTGATCGATCATAGTGATCAAGAGCAAATAATTAGTATGTCATTTCCCACCGTGTCATTCCCTTACATTTTTTTTTCAATAATTTTTTTTTTTATTCCTTGCCGTTGGGGTTGGTGTTAGGCTGGAGTTAGGGTCGAGCTTATGAATAGGGTTGAACCATGGTTAGGATGGAATAGGGTTAGCGCTTGGGTTAGTGTTTTTTCAAAAGTAAAAAAAAAAAATGTTGATTAGTGTTGAGCGCAAGTACTCGCTACTTGCTCGCTGGAGCATCTGTGATACTTGGTGCATACTGGAGCTCCCAATGCGAACATGAGTAGCGAGCACTTGCACTCAACACTAATGACATATTCAATATAACAACCTAAGGTTATCAAATTCTGTGAAGGACCTTTGGGTTAAAAATCCTCACTATCCTCCTGGGTAAAATGCTTGAGGGGTCTAGTTTACAAAATGGGGTCACTTGATTTCCACGGTTTAGGCACATTTGGGGCTCTCCATTTTTCCTTCCACATTCTATTAATTCCTGTGAAGCACCTGAAGGGTTAGTGTTGTCAGGAATGTGGTTTAGAGTACCTTGATGAGTGCAGTTTTTAGAATGATGTAACATTTGGGTATTTTCTCTCATATAGGCCCCTCAAAGTCACTTAAGATGTGATGTGGTCTCTAAAAAAAAAATAAAAAAATGGTTTTGTAAATTTTGTTGGAAAATTGAGAAATTGCTGGTCAACTTTGGACCCTTCTAACTTACTAACATAAATTATGGTGATGTAAAGTAGACATATGGGAAATGTTATTTATTCACTATTTTGTGTGGTATAACTATTTGATTTAAGGCCATAAAAATTTAAAGATTGAAAATTTCAAAAATTTCTATTTTTTTTTTTTTTGACAAATTTTTGATATTTTCAAAGCTATAAGCAAGTCATAGCACTCAAAATCTACCACTAACATGAAGTACAATATGTCAAAAAAAAAATCTCAGAACCAGTGGTATATGTTGAAGCGTTTTAGAGTTATTACCACATAAAGTAAAAAATTGTGGCTTGGTCATTAGGTCAAAATTAGGTCCATCACTAAGGGGATGATAATAGTCTTCTGTGGTACAGCCTTCAGTCATGTGATACATGTTACGATAACTCTTCTTTTTTGTAATCTAAGAAGTTAATGATTTTATTCTTCCATTTTCTTTTTCAGGATCAATTTGAGCAGCATGTAGAAGGTGAAGTGGACCTAAATATCTATGTGTATTATGGACCTGAGCGAAGCAGAGATGCAGCTACCCTTTCTCAGCAGGATGTTGTGCTGACCTCCTATAGTACTGTCACACATGATTATGGGGTAGGTACCATATATGTCGCCTGTCTGCAAAGTGTGAGCATCGCCCCTAATGATAGCAGGGAAAGTTATGGCATGCACAGTTTTATATGACCAGTTTCCTCGGGCTCAGCTACTATTGTGAATATCATACCTCAGTAGAAAGAGCTCTTATATGGTGACCGTAGCAAAGATGAGAAGGAAATATCCCTGGGCTGCACATCGCACAAGTCAAGGAATGATGGAGGCGGTTAAGAACGTTTAATCCATTTACTGGTCTCTGTTATAATGTGTATTGAGAAGTAAATTGCTTAAGGAAACCACATATAATGTGGCTGAGCTATTGTACGCTGGCATCTACCTCTTCATTCTTTTACTGTATGTTGCCCTATGGTACAGATGGCTTGTACTTTCTAGCTCTCTCTCCCAATCACTTAAGGTGCTCTGATGCTTCCATGGTTTAGGAGGGGAGTCATCGCAGGGCATAGGTGAAACCAAAATCACAGTACAAAAGCCAAAGTGACCATTTTATTAAATTCATCTAGTTTCTTCTTAAAAGGAAGCTATCATGTCGCCCAACTAAGTTGGCCGAGTTGCTATATGTCATGTAACATGTACGCCTAACATGTTTGTGTAAAGCTAAATGCACCAGTAAAAACCTCACCTCTAATGGAAGTGACTGGTTGGGCACTGGATATGGATTCAGTCACGCTCTCATGTCATTTCCACTGAGTGATGGCGGCTGCACTATTCCCAGATGAAATCTGGCGCCTGCACGCTGTCTGGCAGTTTCCTGGAATTTCGCATGGAAGTTGGGTGTATGTAACCAATTTCATATCCAATCTGCGCATGCTCCGGAAGCCTCTCGTGTCCACCAGCCTCCTACATGACTTTGTGCACAAAGCCCTCTTGGAGAAATGCCAAGCAGCTCTATTGGTTTGGTCGCTAGATTAAATTGTGGACCAGTGACGGATCCTTCAATTTTGTTAATATAACTTGGGTGAATCCAGCGCACTTGACCTCCTCACCTCTTGGTAACAGGTTGTGGCCCAGAGAGCGTGACCCAGGAAGCTTCTGCACACCAGCGGCTTCTGGAGCATGTGAAAATGAAGCTTTATTGGGTATGATCAGAGTAACTGCCTGACGGTGCACAGCGGCGGGGGGTTTTGTCGGAGATGGGAGTGACCAAATGCTCAGGAGCGTGAGTGATCCGATATCCTGCACTGCCCACATGACTGAAAGCTAGTCATTTATATGCAAGGGGACAGCACGGGTGGCAGATTAGTGGGGCAAAGTCACGTGACTAGTTCCTTGTAAATTTATACAAAACTACGTCAGTACAGCATACCAGGAAAACCAAAATCAAGGTTAGGAAGTGCTACTCCTGCATGCTAACAGGGCAAAGAACCAGGGAATCTTAAAAGAAAAAAAAAAAAAGACAGAGCGCCCTTAAGGTACCTTCACACTCAGCGACGCTGCAGCGATACCGACAACGATGTCAATCGCTGCAGTGTCGCTGTTTGGCCGCTGGAGAGCTGTCACACAGACAGCTCTCCAGCGACCAACGATCCCGAGGTCTCCGGGTAACCAGGGTAAACATCGGGTTACTAAGAGCAGGGCCGCGCTTAGTAACCCGATGTTTACCCTGGTTACCAGCGTAAAAGTAAAAAAACAAACACTACATACTTACCTACCGCTGTCTGTCCCCGGCGCTCTGCTTCTCTGCACTCCTGTACTGGCTGTGAGCACAGCGGCCGGAAAGCAGAGCGGTGACGTCACCGCTCTGCTTTCCGGCTGACCGACGCTCACAGCCAGAGCAGAGAAGCAGAGCGCTCGGGACAGACAGCGGTAGGTAAGTATGTAGTGTTTGTTTGTTTTACTTTTACGCTGGTAACCAGGGTAAACATCGGGTTACTAAGCGCGGCCCTGCGCTTAGTAACCCGATGTTTACCCTGGTTACCAGTGAAGACATCGCTGGATCGGCGTCACACACGCCGATCCAGCGATGTCTGCAGGGAGTCCAGCGACCAAATAAAGTTCTGGACTTTCCTCAGCGACCAACAACCTCACAGCAGGGGCCTGATCGTTGGTTGCTGTCACACAGAACGATTTCCTTAACGATATCGTTGCTACTTCACGAAAAGCAACGATATCGTTAACGATATCGTTATGTGTGAAGGTACCTTTAGTCATAGCATAGTGGGTGCATCAAACAATCTAGTTTTAATGACAAGAGGAGAAAATCACATGACATCCATAGTGACGTATATTAACCACTTGGAGAACATACCCAAACATCCTACAAAACATAAAACAAAAACAAAAATACATCTAGTATATAAAAACAAATCATTCTTAAAATGCATGCCTCATTTATATTAGTGTCTGCAGTCAGAATGCCTCACATAGGGTGAGATGTTTTTGCCATCTGCCTCGTCTGGTGAGACATAATGCCAGGGAATCATGGATGCATCATAAGCTGTAAGTACCTGGGGACAACGTGAACACATGGAACTGTGCCTGCAGTCCCTCAGTCTTCTGTGGGCACATCAGATGTCCATTTAAAAAGGGAGTTATTATAAAAAAATATACCACGGAGTGGTGAGGGAGAAAAATATTCCATCAAATGGTCTGGCTAATATTGAGGAGTGGAGGAGGTTTTCCAGGGTGGAGTATCTGGGGTAATCTCTAAACACAGAATGGAAACTGGATTAAATCACCACGAGGTACTGAACCTTTTAGTAGGTGCTGGGATAAATTAAAGACTAAATTTGTGAAAAAATACCTTTTTTAATGTCCTTTTTGTTCTTGCAGCATGACAGCCCACTGCATAAAATAAAATGGTTGAGAGTGGTGTTGGATGAAGGGCACACGATCCGAAACCCAAATGCACAGCAGACGAAAGCTGTTCACAGCCTGGAGGCAGTAAGAAGATGGGTGCTAACAGGTACAAATAAATGAAAACCTAAATGTAAGCTTTGTGTGCTGTTAGTATCCCCTGGACTTTTGAAGATAAATCTGATCTGTTACTCTCACTTGCAATCCTTGTTGGATGTTATGATGTTAGGACATTTTCGTAAAAGGGTTATTTATAAATTTGGTGAAGAAAAAGAGAAAAAAATATTTTTTTATGTTAAATGGGGGTCTGTCTTATAATGCCAGTGTCCGTCTTACAAATCATATGTCCCTCATCCTACTATCTATATAACCCCCATCCTTGTGCTAGCACATGCCCCCCTGTGCTGCTGGCAGACACATGCCCCCCTGGTCACTATATGCCCCCCTGTGATGCTGGCAGACACATGCCCCCCCCTGGGTCACTATATGCCCCCCCTGTGCTGCTGGCAGACACATGCCCCCTTCTCACTATATGCCCCCCCTGTGCTGCTGGCAGACACATGCCCCCCGGTCACTATACGCCCCCCTGTGCTGCTGGCAGACACATGCCCCCCCTGGGTCACTATATGCCCCCCCTGTGCTGCTGGCAGACACATGCCCCCTTGTCACTATATGCCCCCCCTGTGATGCTGGCAGACACATGCCCCCCGGTCACTATATGCCCCCCTGTGCTGCTGGCAGACACATGCCCCCCCTGGGTCACTATATGCCCCCCCTGTGATGCTGGCAGACACATGCCCCCCGGTCACTATATGCCCCCCTGTGCTGCTGGCAGACACATGCCCCCCCTGGGTCACTATATGCCCCCCCTGTGCTGCTGGCAGACACATGCCCCCTTGTCACTATATGCCCCCCCTGTGATGCTGGCAGACACATGCCCCCCTGGTCACTATATGCCCCCCTGTGCTGCTGGCAGACACATGCCCCCCCCCCCCCCCCCCCCCCGGGTCACTATATGCCCCCCTGTGCTGCTGGCAGACACATGCCCCCTTGTCACTATATGCCCCCCCTGTGATGCTGGCAGACACATGCCCCCCTGGTCACTATATGCCCCCCTGTGCTGCTGGCAGACACATGCCCCCCCCCCCCCCCCCCCCCCGGTCACTATATGCCCCCCTGTGCTGCTGGCAGGCACATGCCCCACCTGGGTCACTATATGCCCCCCTGTGCTGCTGGCAGACACATGCCCCCCCCCCTGTGCTGCTGGCAGACACATGCCCACCCCTGTGCTGCTGGCAGACACATGCCCACCCCTGTGCTGCTGGCAGACACATGCCCACCCCTGTGCTGCTGGCAGACACATGCCCCCCCCCCCCCCTCCGTGCTGCTGGCAGACACATCCCCCCCCCTGTGCTGCTGGCAGACACATCCCCCCCACCCCCCCTGTGCTGCTGGCAGACTCGCCTTCTGATGGCTCCGTTCTCACAGCTCCTCGGTTGTGCTTCCTGTTTCCCAGGCATCGGATCATGTGACCTGGGCATACAGTGATGTCATCATTGTGCTGTGCCGATCACATGATCGGATGTCAGCACAGACGCTGGGAGCACGGAGCCATCATCAGAAGGTGAGTTCAGTGTTTGTTATTTTATCATGTGCCTGCTAGTAGCACAGGTGGGGGCATATAAGAGTGACCGGGGCCATATCCATGGTGGGAGGAGGGGAGATGCAGGCAAATGTAATATTCGCTGCTCCCCTGTGAATCAACTCGGCACAGCTTCAGCACCGAGGTGATGGACAGCAGGTGCAGTGAATATTACATGAGGCTAATGAGCGGGAGCACAGGACCTCCTGCTGTCTCTGCAGCCCGCAGCCAGCCCAATCCAGCCCCCTGACGCCACTCCAGTGACACACTCTAAAAAATTGTTTTAATTGTATAAAAGCGCCAAAACACAAAAAAAATATATAAATGAAATATCGCTGTAATCGTAATGACCCGAAGAATAGAACTGCTTTACCAATTTCACCACGCACAGAACAGTATAACCGCCCCCCCCCCCCCAAAAAAAAAAAATAAAAATCATGTATTGCTGTTTTTTGTTAATTCTGCCTCCCAAAAATCGGAATAACAAGTGATAAAAATGGTGCCAATAAAAACATCAGCTCGTCCCGCAAAAAACAATCCCTCACATGACTCTGTCGGCCACAATATGGAAAAATTATAACTTTCAAAATGTGGTGAAGCAAAAACTATTTTTTTGCAATAAAAAGCATCTTTTAGTGTGTGACAGCAGCCAAACATAAAAACCCGCTATAAGGTCTCTTTCACACATCTTGATATTTCCGGTACCGGAGATGTCAGTGTATGTGTGTGTAATACTTGCTGCACACGTGTGGCATGCATGTGCCGCATCAGTACCATACGGACGGGTGCCAGGGAAGACGTGTTACAGTAAGCGCTGTTCCCTGGCTCCGGGTGCTGAATACGGCTCTCATCATTCTCCCCTGCTCTGCCTGCAATCGGTGTGAGCAGGGAGAATGATGAGTTATATTTAAGTGATAGCAGAGACAACAGGCGGCGGCTGATGGGACTATTACTCCCATCAGCCTATCCCTGCTGCTAATAAGTGACAGCAGGAGCGGCTCATGGGGGTATTCATCAACCGCTACCTGTGCTATAAATAGATAAATAAATGAAAAATAAAACGGAGTGGGTTCCCCTATATTTTCTATAACCAGCCAGGCAAAACTCAGTTAGAGGCTGCAACCCTCTGGTGTCAGCTTCAGCATTGTTGGTTATCAAGAATAGAGATGTCCTCACACTGTGTTTTTTTTAATCATTTATATAAATAATTTTAAAAAAAATGGCGTGGGGTCCCCCCATTTTTTGACAACCAGCCTTTCTAAAGCTCTCAGCTGCGGTCTGGTATTCTCAGGCTGGTAAGGGTCCATGCATATGGACCCCCCCCCAGCCTAAAAATAGCAGCCCACAGCTGACCAGAAAAGGCATATCTATTAAATGCGCCAATTCTGGCTCTTTGCCCAGCTCTTTCCACTTGCCCTGTAGCGGTGACTTCCATGAGATCCCTTCTAGATCTCACCACAGCTCATCCCGGCTGGGAACGGAGCCTCAGTGACCAGAGGTAACCTCAATGACGTCACCCCCGATCACGGACACTGCGTTCCCAGCAGCTCATTCACCAGTAGTTCCCAGCCTGGACGGTTGCATCTTGGCACCGTCCAGGTTGAAAACTAATTATCCCCAAGACATGGATTACGGCGTGGGACAGAACGACAGACAGGTATGGTATATTGTTGTTTTTTTATTTTAGTTTTATTACAGGAGAACGAGAGCTTCGGTGGAATAGGCGTTTGGTGAGTATAACTTTTTATTTTTAAATAAAAAAGTTTTATTTTATTTTTTTTTCTATTAACCCCTATCTGACCTCGGACGGGATAGTACGTCCGAGGTCAGATCCCCTGCTTTGATGCAGGGCTCCGCGGTGAGCCCGCACCACAGCCGGGACATGTCAGCTGTTTTGAACAGCTGACATGTGCCTGTAATAGGCGCGGGCAGAATCGCGATCTGCCCGCACCTATTAACTAGTTAAATGCCGCTGTCAAACGCAGACAGCGGCATTTAACTACCGCATCCGGCCGGGCGGCCGGAAATGACGTCATCGCCGACCCCGTCACATGATCGGGGGTCGGCGAATGCTTCTCCATTGTAACCATAGAGGTCCTTGAGACCTCTATGGTTACTGATCGCCGGTGGCTGTAAGCGCCACCCTGTGGTCGGCGCTCACAGCACACCTGTATTTCTGCTACATAGCAGCGAACAGCAGATCGCTGCTGTGTAGCAGAGGCGATTGAGTTGTGCCTGCTTCTAGCCTCCCATGGAGGCTATTGAAGCATGGCAAAAGTAAAAAAAAAAAAGTTGAAAAAAATGTTAAAAAAATAAAAAAAATATAAAAGTTTAAATCACCCCCCTTTCGCCCCAATCAAAATAAATCCATAAAAAAAATATCAAATCTACACATATTTGGTATCGCCACGCTCAGAATTGCCCGATCTATCAATTAAAAAAAAGCATTAACCTGATCGCTAAACAGCGAAGCGGGAAAAAAATTCGAAATGCCAGAATTACGTTTTCTCCTTCGCCTTATTAGGGGACACAGACCATGGGTGTATGCTGCTGCCACCAGGAGGCTGACACTAAGTAATACAAAGAAAAAGTTAGCTCCTCCCCTGCAGTATATACCCTCCTGCTGGCTCCCAGCTAACCAGTTCTTGCTTAGTGTCCGTAGGAGGCACACGGACGGGTCTGCTATTCAGACCCAAAGAACTCTTTTTTTACCGTTTTTTACTTTTTCTACGGTCGAATGGGGCGACGGATTCTTTCATGTTCCGATCTCCTCGAACCATCAACAGGCGAGCACGGGAGTTTTACTTCTCCGTATCCTCTCCTGCGACGTGGGAAGCCACTGCCTGAGCTGATTTTAGGGGCGACGGGCCCCTTCAAGGGCACCGATCTCCCCCCTCCCTTATCAGACGAGCACTGGAGTTTCACCTTCAGTATCCTCTTCTGCAGCCAGGTCTATTGCCGGACATTCAGCCCTGTTCACCAGGTTTTACCCTCGGCTGTACAGAGGCACCTTCCAGCGTGGCGTTCGAGCAGCCCCCACTGCATCACCACTGAAAAAGCGGATGATGGAAGGAGGCAGACTGTTCCTCTCCATCCCTCTTCTGCAGGGATGGTGGATGGAGGCTCCCCAACCCTGCACCGTCCTATCTACCCGGGCTCAGCTCATACCTGCAGCATCTGCCACCCCCTCCATATTGGGGTGAGTGCTCCGTGAGATTTGGGTTTTCCGGCGGTCAGAGGAGGGCTCCATAGCGACTGGGTCCCCACAGAGCTTCGCGGCACTTTTCCCTTCAGTCTGCGGGTGCGCGCCGGCCGAAGCCATAAATTTAGTCCCCGGCTTCTGCCCTGTTTAGGCCGCATCCCGGGAAGCCCCGCCCACCGCTTGCTCCCTTCTAGCGGCTCCGCCCCCCTATTCAGGCGCTTCTCGTTCCAGACGAGATCTCGGCGGCCATCTTCTTCCTCCTCCATTGCGGTCACTATTTCTTCTGGAGGGGGCTGCGGCCGGCGGTTTTTCAGCGCTGAAGTCAGCGCTATTCCAGACGGGGGACTCAGAACCTGAGTTAGGTGAATCGCCCCAATATCTCCCCCCCCGCCCCCCCCCCCCCCCCCCCGGCACGCATCCCGGCAGCATTAAGGGACTAGCTTTCCCTGTTTTTTATATACTTAAGGCTGCAATCTCTGGTGCCCCTGCACACTACAGAATGTATAGTACAGTGTGCAGGCTGTATAGTACAGTGTGCAGGCTTGCAAACAGAGAGCTGTGAGTTCCCAGCAATGAAGCTCTCATGACTCATTACCTGGTGACTCATTCCCTGGTGACTCATTCCCTGGTGACTCATTCCCTGGTGACTCATTCCCTGGTGACTCATTCCCTGGTGACTCATTCCCTGGTATTTAATACTCTGCCCGGTAGTCGCTGGGCCCATAGGTGCATCCCCAGCTTTCCATGCCTTTTTATTAAACCCAGGACCAGCATTTCCTGGTCTTAAGGGTCCCCTAGTTTTAAAAGGGTCACATCCCCAGCATTCTCTGCTCTGCCAGAAGCCGGTCTCCTTTTTCTTAGTACTTAATCAGGCCAGTATGCCCTGGTCTTAAAGGCACAGGGCCAGTAGGCACTGGTCTTAAAGGCACATGGCAAGTATGCCCTCATCTTAAAGGCACATGACCAGCATCCCTGGTCTTAAAGGAGCATGACCAGCATTCTTGTTCTTAAAGGCACATTACCAGCTTTGCTGGTCTTTAAGGCACTTGTTCCAACATTCCTTTCATGACCAGTATTCCTGGTCTTAAAGGCACGTGACCAGCATGCCCTGGTCTTATAGACTCGTGACCAGTATCCCCTGGTCTTAAAGACACGTGTCCAGTATACCCTGGTCTTAAAGGCACATGACCAGTATGCCCTTGTCTTAAAGGCACGTGACCAGTATTTCCTGGTCTTAAACGCTATAACCAGTAGGCCCTGGTCTTAAAGGCACATGACTAGTACGTCCTGGTTTTTCAAGGCCATGACCAGTATGCCCTGGTCTTAAAGGCACGTGACCAGTATCCCCTGGTCTTAAACGCAATAACCAGTATGCCCTGGTCTTAAAGGCACATGACTAGTACGTCCTGGTTTTCAAGGCACATGACCAGTATGCCCTGGTCTTAAAGGCACGTGACCAGTATCCCCTGGTCTTAAAAGCAATAACCAGTATGCCCTGGTCTTAAAGGCACATGACTAGTACGTCCTGGTTTTCAAGGCACATGACCAGTATGCCCTGGTCTTAAAGGCTCATGTCCAGTATGCCCTGGCTTTTAAAGGCACACGACCAGTATGCCCTGGTCTTTAAGGCACGTGACCATTATGCCCTGGACTTAAAGGCTCAGGACCAGTACGCCCTGGTCCTAAAAGCAAATGACCAGCATACCCTGGTTTTAAGGGCACATGACCATTATCTCCTGGATTTCAGCATGCCCTGCTGTTAAAGGCACATGAACAGTATGTCATCTTACAAAAGGCACAAGACCAGTATTCCCTGGTCTTAAAGGCTCATGGCCAGTAACCCCTAGCCTTAAAGGCGCATGACCAGTATTTACTGGTCTTAAGGGCACATCATCTATCCTAAGCTGGTCACCCTAACTGAGCTCTGGAGCACTCACATGCTCCCTCTCCTACAATGGGAGCCGTCGGCTAGCAGGGGCCGCAAGTATTCTAGAAAAACGTACAGGTTCTAGAAAATCTCCATCAACATTTGACGGTGATGCACTGGAAGACCTCTAAGTAGGATACCATACCTGGTCGGAATTTTATGGGCGACGGGTCCCTTAAAGGGCTCCGATTTCCCCCCACACCTTCAACAGACGAGCACACGGAGTGTCGCCTCCATGTATCTTCTTCTGCATCCAGGTCTATCGCCACAACCTGCCCTGTCCACTCGGAAACCTCAATTCTGGGGATGTGGCGTCCACATTTGTGGCGTCCCAACAAGGAGGTTTTCCCCCCTTTGTATCAGATGCAAGAAAGTGGACGATTCCTCTCCACTTCCCTGTTAAGAAGATGGTGGATCGAGGTTTTTCCTTATTTTCTTCTCTGCACGACGATGGCAGAGACCTGCTGGTTACAGTCCCGCATTCTGTCACTTGGCAGACTCGCCGGGCAGAATTTCTTGCGGTATTCCTACCAGTATCCTGGCAGGTGTATCATCAATTAAGATTCCACAGACGGTCGGATAGCAAATCTAGTTCGTTCCGTCTTGTGGTTTCGGGTTCAGCGCTCTACCCTTCCTTAGCCGCCACATGGGTTGCTTGACCAAAGGGAGAGAATGAAAGTCTCCGGGTCCCAGACCTTATCTACTTCGTTCCACAGTATAGCTGGCCAATCAAATCTTCTGAGCGGGAGACTAGCAAGGGATCGTATCTCTTCTTCAGGCTCAACCAGCAGTGGAAGCATTGGCCAGGACAGTCTAGATCTAAGGGATCTTGGTTCCAAAATGGAGGGAATGAAAAGTATCTCCATTCCTGGACCCCAAACTTCTAACAACCTTTGACAGGGCCCTTTCTTTTTTCGGATGGAGTTCCTCCGCTCAGCCACTTCTTCAACAGAGAAACGTGGTTGTTTTCTGGCATCCATCGTCATTCGGGATTCTTACCCTCACATACCTATTTCTCCTCTCTACTATAATCTCTTCGCCTTTCCATTCGCGAACAGTATTTTCACGACCTGGCCCTTCTGCCTGGCTACCACACCAGAGTGGTCGCAAGGGTCATGACGGTTGTCATGTTCTTCTTGCACCTTAGAAGCATGTTCGTCCTGCCCTATTTGGTCGACTTTGTAGCCGCTCTCCTAGGACTACGCTGAGTCGTCCATATCACTTGCAATTACCTCTCTATTGGGCTAGCAGCTAAACTTAGACAAGTTTTTTTTTTTTTTTTTTTCCTCATTCTCAGCCCAGCAGATCCTCTTTGAGGATGATCCTGCCCAAGAAGGATGGTTATTCTCTCTCGGGTCTAGGTCGTGGCCCTTCTACAGGGAGCTTGCGCACTCGATCTCTCATTCCCTCGGTTCTTTCAATTCGCTAGGAGGGTTCTGAGGGAAAGGACGTCTACGGAAGCAGTTTCCTTCGCTGCGCTCGTTTTCTGCAAGTCTATCAGGCTCTCAAAGGGTAGTCTCTGAGCTCCTTTCTCTTCCAGAGCCTTCTCCTGGCCCAAAGGCTATTGGGAGATACCATTGCCAGTTTTCTTCTCCCGATCATCTCTCTGTAGATCCGAACGGTACGGCTATTCCTTCAGCAGGCCCTCTGCCTTCTGGCGGGTCTTCAGTTGGATAATGCCTCGGCTGTGCCCCAAGTTAGCCATCTAGCAAGTACCCTCAGTCAAGCGCCATGGCTAAGGTACCTCGCACTCTCTGATGGGCCGAGTTCTATCTTCGGTGATCTCAACAGTACATTCCCTGGAGTAGAACACTGGGCGGCAGACATATTCAGCCGTCCGGGTTTTTCCTCAAGTGAGTGGGAACTTCACTCGGAAATCTTCCATCGGACCTGCCTTCACTGGAGTACTCCAGAGGTAGTTCGGATGGCGTCCAAACTGAACGCCAATGTACTCCAGTTCATGGTTTGGCCTCGCGATCCAAGACCATTGCAGTGCATGATCTATTCTTCCATGGTACCAATTTCCATAACCCCTCTTCCACTGCGTCTGAAACCTTTTCGGAAGCGGGTAGGGCCCCAGTGATCCCGGGAGACCCGCACTGACCATGTCAGGTTTTTTTCTCGCTTGCGGTACTAGTATTTTTCCGGCTTATTGTCTCAAGCTGGAAATATGGTCTTTCTTGCAGGCCTCAACCTGTAGTTCTTCCCTACCGCGTACCGTTAAATCCGTGGGACCTTAATGGTCCTGGGCATCTTACAGTGGACTCCTTTTCTGATCCGGATAGACTTTTCTATCAGGGAGGGTCTCTCCCCTTCTTTCTCTGCGCTCTTGTCCTCCTGATGAGTCTTCAGATCTCGACGCTCTGTTCTTTATCTTTTTTCCTTATTACCTTCAAGGCAAGGTTGCCCTCTAGCCATCCCCTTCCCTCGTTGCCAAGGGGTATTATATCTCCACTGTTGCAGGGGCATCGTCCTCTCATCTCCTTCGGCTCTAGTCCACAAAGCGGAATGGGTTCTCCATAATCTGGAAGAAGCGAGTGCTCCGAGTGGGTACGTATCGAGGACGACGTCCTTCCAAAGGTTGGACATTTTACTCGGGTTTTTCGATGGTAAGTAGGCTTCCTGACTGTCACAGGAAGGGTTTAGCCGTTTTTCTTCGGCCACGTTAGCCTGGTGGATTCTTTTCTCCATCCAGGAGTCCTTTCGCGCTAGATGCCAGCCTATCTCCCTGTCTGAGGGCTCTAGGCGCCAGACGTCGGCAAGCACGACCGCAGGCTTGCGAATTCCTCCAGGCCGCATGCATTCTTGAAGCACTATAATTCACTCACTTCCACAGATGTGAGTCTGGGCAGGTGGACTTTGCAGGCCGCGGTGGCGCACTTGTAAGTAGCGGCTACACGGCCTGAAGTGATGTTGTCCCCACCCAGGGACTGCTTTGGGACGTCCCATGGTCTGTGTCCCCCAATGAGGCGAAGGAGAAATAGGGATTTTTGTGTACTCACCGTAAAATCCTTTTCTCCGAGCCATTCATTGGGGGACACAGCTCCCACCCTGTTATTAGCTTATGCGTTGTTTTTATCTTTTGATATGTTATACTCTTATATATAATGTGACATGCTTTACGCTTATATGTCGTTATTGATCTCCTACTGCTTTTGCACCGAACTGGTTAGCTGGGAGCCAGCAGGAGGGTGTATACTGCAGGGGAGGAGCTAACTTTTTCTTTGTATTACTTAGTGTCAGCCTCCTGGTGGCAGCAGCATACACCCATGGTCTGTGTCCCCCAATGAATGGCTCGGAGAAAAGGATTTTACGGTGAGTACACAAAAATCCCTATTTTTTGGTCGCCGCGACATTGCATTAAAATGCAGTAACAGGCGATCAAAAGAACGTATCTGCACCGAAATGCTATCATTAAAAACGTCATTTCGGCACGCAAAAAATAAGCCCTCAACCGACCCCAGATCACGAAAAATGGAGACGCTACGAGTATCAGAAAATGGCGCAATTTTTTTTTTTTTTTTAGCAAAGTTTGGAATTTTTTTTCACCACTTAGATAAAAAATAACCTAGTGATGTTAGGTGTCTATGAACTTGTAATGACTTGGAGAATCATAATGGCAGGTAAGTTTTAGCATTTAGTGAATCTAGCAAAAAAGCCAAACAAAAAACAAGTGTGGGACTGCACTTTTTTGCAATTTCACCACACTTGGAATTTTTTTCCCGTTTTCTAGTATACGACATGCTAAAACCAATGATGTCGTTCAAAAGTACAACTCGTCCCGCAAAAAATTAGCCCTCACATGGCCAAATTGACGGAAAAATAAAAAAGTTATGGCTTTGGGAAGGAAGGGAGTGAAAAACGAACATGGAAAAACAAAAAATCCCAAGGTCATGAAGGGGTTAAAATACTTTTTTCTGGCTGTGTCTTTGTTTACCACGTAACTATAGGATTAGTAATGGATAGGTGTCTTATAGACGCTTCTCCATTACTAAGCCGTGGGCTCAGTGTTACCTGACAATACAAAGGTGAAATCAACCCCACAAATATGAACCCCACTTGCCACCGCTACAGGGCAAGTGAGAAGAGCTGGGCAATGCGGGCTACCATTTTTAGTCTGGAGGGTCAATATCCATGGCCCCTTACCAGAATACCAGCCCCTAGCTGTGAGCTTTAGCAAGGCTGGTTGAAAAAAATGGGGGAACCCCACGCCGTTTTTTTTAAATTATTTAAATAATTTTTTTTAAAGAACAGCGTGGGGACCCCTCTATTCTTGATAACCAACCTTGCAGAAGATTTTTAGAAGGTTTCAGCCCCCAGCTGTGAGTTTTGCCTCAGAAAGGAAGCAGCGCTTTGTGGTTTTTTTACCCCAAATTTGGCTGGAGATCATCACAGCAGCCTGTGGTAATGGGGCAGAGGATCACCAGAACAGCCTGTGATAATAGGGCAGGAAATCACCAGAACAGCCTGTGACAATGGGGCATATGATCACCAGAATAGCCTGTGACAGTGGGGCAGGAAATCGCCAGAACAGGCTGACAATGGGCAGGAAATCACCAGAACAGCCTGTGACAGTGGGGCAGGAAATCACCAGAACAGCCTGTAACAAAGGGGCAGAGGATCACCAGAATCATCCGTGATAATGGGGCAGAGGATCACCAGAACAGCCTGTGGCAATGGGGCAGGAAATCGCCAGAACAGCCTGTGACAATGGGGTGGGAAATCACCAGAACAGCCTGTGACAAAGGGGCAGAGGATCACCAGAATCATCCGTGATAATGGGCCAGAGGATCACCAGAACAGCCTGTGGCAATGGGGCAGGGGATCACCAGAACAGCCTGTGGCAATGGGGCAGAGGATCACCAGAATCAACTGTGATAATAGGGCAGAGGATCACCAGAATAGCCTGTGACAATGGGGCAGAGGATCCCCAGAACAGCCTGTGACAATGGGGTAGGAAATCACCAGAAGAAGCTGACAATGGGGCAGAGGATCACCAGAATCAACTGTGATAATGGGGCAGAGGATCACCAGAACAGCCTGTGGCAATGGGGCAGGGGATCACCAGAACAACCTGTGACAAGGGGCAGAGGATCACCATAACAGCCTGCGTCAATGGGGCAGGGGATCACCAGAATCAACTGTGACAATGGAGCAGAGGATCACCCGAACAGCGTGGGGCAGGAGATCACCAGAACAGCCTGTGGCAATGGGGCAGGGGGATCACCAGACTAGCATGTGGCAATGAAGCAGGGGATCACAGAACAGCCTGTGATAATAGGGCAGAGGAGGACCAGAACAGCCTGTGGCAATGGGGCAGGGGGATCACCAGAATAACATGTGGCAATGGGGCAGGGGATCACCAGAATAACGTGGCAATGGGGCAGAGGATCACCAGAACAACCTATGGCAATGGGACAGAGGATCACCAGAACAACCTGTGGCAATGGGGCAGGGGGATCACCAGAATAACGTGGCAATGGGGCAGGAGATCACCAGAACAACCTGTGGCAATGGGGCAGGGGATCACCAGAATCAGCTGTGATAATGGGGCAGAGGATCACCCGAACATCCTGTGGCAATGGGGCAGGGGATCACTAGAACAGCCTGTGGCAATGGGGCAGAGGATCACCAGAACAACCTGTGGCAATGGGGCAGGGGGATCACCAGAATAACGTGGCAATGGGGCAGGGGATCACCCGAACAACCTGTGGCAATGGGGCAGGGGGATCACCAGAATAACATCTGGCAATGGGGCAGGGGATCACTAGAACAACCTGTGATAATGGGGCAGGCGATCGCCAGAACAGCCTGTGACAATGGGGCAGAGGATCACTAGAACAACCTGTGATAGTGGAGCAGGCGATCACCAGAATAACCTGTGCTTGAGGGACTGTGCTTATAGATGTTAGATTCTCAACAACGTATTTTGTTTATTAATATCTCTATTATTTTGCTTTTTTTTGTTCCAGCAATGTATACAAGGACTAAAAAAAAGTATTAAAAATTATGACAAATTTCACTCAGCGGTCAAGTTTCTCATGCCAGCTTTTCCTTGGTCTCCAGCAAAGTTTAGCTGCTGCCGTTTTGTGTGTGTGACACGTCGTTGAGCACTGCAGTGATGTCAGAGTCCGCCATGTGACTGCTGTTATTACTGATTATTGAACGAGAGCAGCAAGGGAATCACTGATGAGGGATCAACAGATGATATGAAAGGGACTTCGTTATTTTAACCCAAATCTACGTGATATATGTATGGGGACAGAAAGCCTATGCTTTTTTTTTTACTTGGTAATTAACATGCTTTGACACTTAAACCCCAGGTACGCCTATTCAGAATTCCCTGAAGGATTTATGGTCCATTCTGTCTTTTTTGAAGCTGAAACCATTCACTGAAAGGGAGTGGTGGCACCGTACGATTCAGCGACCGGTCACCACTGGAGATCAAGCCGGATTAAGGTAGAAAAGTGTAACGTCTAGAGGTTGTTGGACATCAAATGTGTTTTTCTTATGGTCTGCTATTTCAATATATATATATATATATATATATATATATATATATATATATATATATATATATATATATATATATATATATATATAATCTGTCCTTTCAACAAATTAATTGAAGAGCTTCATTGTATAGCCTGGGACAACGTTGTGGTAACTGGGGATACCATGCATAAATAAGGCATTTTTAAGGAAATTCTACTAGAATCCTGCAGAAAACAGATACCCTCTGGTAATAAAATGTAAAGGAATAAAAAAAAAACATTATGGATGAACAGGACAGTATGAAGTTTAATACGACAAAAACAAAGGGAATTCAAAATCTTGAAAGCCGAGAGTACTGATATAGCATTTCAGGAGTTTAAAGATCTAAATAAGAAATGTAAAAATGAAATCAAGCTAGCAAAGTTATCTACAGAGAAACAAATTGCCAACGACATTAAAAATAAATGCCAAATTTTTTTATAAATACAACAATGCCAAAAAGAAAAAAATTGATGGTATCGGCCCCTTAAAAGATGACAATAACAAGATAATCACAGAGGATAAAGAAATGGCTGAGATATTAAACAGGTACTTTTCATTCTTGTTCACCAATGAACGGTCTGTTGCAGGGATCATTCAACAAGGCAAAAATCAAAATTCACAACCTGATATAACTAGTTTAACACAAAAAGAAGTTCATCAATGTCTGAGCAATTTAAACATTGACGAATCCCCCGGCCCAGATGGCATTCATCCACGGATACTGAGGAAATAAAGCTCAATAATTGACAGATCACTGCATCTCATATTCTTAGACTCTCTTGTAACAGGGGTGGTGCCACAGCATTGGAGGATGGCTCACGTGGTACCAATATTTAAGAAAGGTAAGAAGGTGGATCCAGGCAACTACCTTCCGGTAAGCCTGTCATCAGTAGTGTGCAAAATTTTTGAGGGCATTAGAAGAGATGACCTGCAGAAATATATTGCAGAGAATAATATAATAACTGACAACCAGCATGGATTCATGAAGAATAAGGCGTGTCTAACTAAGGCTACTTTCACACTAGCGTTTTCTATAAATCCGTCACAATGCGTCGTTTTGCAGAAAAAACGCATCCTGCAAAAGTGCTTGCAGGATGCGTTTTTTTTTCCCCATAGACTTGTATTGGCGACGGATTGCCACACGTCGCATCTGTCGTGCGACGGATGCGTTGTGCTTTGGCGGACCGTCGGGAGCAAAAAACGCTACATGTAACGGTTTTTGCTCCTGACGGACCGCTTTTTCCGACCGCGCATGCGTGGCCAGAACTCCGCCCCCACCTCCCCGCACCTCACAATGGGGCAGCGGATGCGCCAGAGAAATGCATCCGCTGACTCCGTTGTGCAGTGCGTTAAACGCTAGCGTCGGAATCTCTGCCCGACGCATTGCGACGGGGAGATTCCGACGCTAGTGTGAAAGTAGCCTAACATGTTGGGTTTCCATGAGGAGGTAAGTGAAAATCTGGATGTAGGTAATGCGGCTGATGTGATTTATCTGGACTTTGCAAGGGCATTTGATACAGTTCCACATAATAGCCTTATACTGAAGCTACAGAAGCAAGGACTGGGGCAAACTATATGCAGATAAGTAAGGAATTGGCTAAATGACAGGAAACAAATAGTTGTCATAAATGGTACGTTCTCTAAATAGGATATAGTCAGCAGTGGGGTACCGTAGGGATCTGTGCTAGGACCGATTCTTTTTAACCTCTTTATTAATGGCCTAGTGGATGGGATTGAGAGTGAAGTGTCAGTCTTTGCTGACGACCCCAAAGTATGTAGGATGTTTAAATCTGACCTTGACATTACAATATAGCAAAATGATCTGAATAAGATGTCACAATGGGCAAACACTTGGCAAATGAGATTTCCATGAGTGTGGAAAGTATTCAGACCCCTTTAAATTTTTCACTCTGTTTCATTGCAGCCATTTGGTAAATTCAAAAAAGTTGAATTTTTTTTCTCATTAATGTACACTCTGCACCCCATCTTGACAAAAAAAATCAGAAATGTAGAAATTTTTACAAATTTATTAAAGAAAAACTGAAATGTCACATGGTCATAAGTATTCAGACCCTTTGCTCAGTATTGAGTAGAAGCACACTTTTGAGCTAGTACAGCCATGAGTCTTCTTCCATGAGTTTTCTTGGGAATGATGCAACAAGTTTTTCACACCTGGATTTAGGGATCCTCTGCCACTCTTCCTTGCAGATCCTCTCCAGTTCTGTCAGGTTGGGTGGTGAACGTTGGTGGACAGCTATTTTCAAGTCTCTCCAGGGATGCTAAATTGGGTTTAGGTCAGGGCTCTGGCTGGGCCAGTCAAGAATGGTCACAGAGTTGTTCTAAAGACTCTCCTTTGTTATTTTAGCTGTGTGCTTAGGGTCATTGTCTTGTTGGAAGGTGAACCTTCAGCCAAGTCTGAGATCCAGAGCACTCTGGAAGAGGTTTTCATCCAGGATATCTCTGTACTTGGCCGCATTCATGTTTCCTTCAATGGCAACCACTCGTCCTCTCCTTGCAGCTGAAAAACTCCCCCATAGCATGATGCTGCCACCAACATGTTTCACTGTTGGGATTGTATTGGGCAGGTGATGAGCAGTACCTGGTTTTCTCCACACATACCGCTTAGAATTATCGCCAAAAAGGTCTATCTGTCTCATCAGACCAGAGAATCTTGTTTCTCATAGTCTTGGAGTCCTTCATCTGTTTTTAGCAAACTATGCAGGCTTTCATATGTTTTGAACTGATGAAAGGCTTCAGTTGGGCCACTCTGCCATAACGGCTCGACTGGTGGAGTGCTGAAGTGATAGTTGACTTTGTGGAACTTTCTCACATCTCCCTACTGCATTTCTGGAGCTCAGCCATAGTGATCTTGGGGTTCTTCTTTACCTCTCACCAAGGCTCTTCTCCCACGATTCCTCACTTTGGCTGGACAGCCAGGACTAGGAAGACTTCTGGTGGTCCCAAACTTCTTCCATTTAAGGATTATAGAGGCCACTGTGCTCTTATGAACCTTGAGTACTGCAGAAATTCTTTTTAACCTTGGCCAGATCTGTGCCTTGCCACAACTGTCTCTGAGCTCCTTGACCAGTTCCTTTGATCTCATGATTCTCATTTGGTCTGACATGCACTGTGAGCTGTGACGTCTTGTATAGATAGGTGTGTGCCTTTCCAAATCAAGTACTGTCAATGTAATTAAATACAGCTGGACTCCAATGAAGGAGTAGAACCATCTCAAGGAGGATCACAAGGAAATGGACAGCGTGTGACTTAAATATGAGTGTCTGAGCAAAGGGTTTGAATACTTATGACCATGTGCTATTTCAGTTTTTCTTTTTTAATAAATATGCAAAAAAAAATCTACATTTCTGTTTGTTTTTTTTTCCAGTCAAGATGGGGTGCAGAGTGTACATTAATGAGGAAAAAAAATGAACTTTTTTGAATTTACCATATGGCTGCAATGAAACAAGTGAAAAATTTAAAGGGGTCTGAATATTTTCCGTATCCAATGTAATGTAGATAAATGTAAAGTAATGCACCTAGGACGGAGTAATCCTATTGCTGCCTATACATTAAATGGGAGTATACTCGGGGCTACAGAACAGGAGAAGGACTTATTATTCTTGTTACAAATAAGCTGAGCAGCAGTACTCAATGTCAAGCAGCCGCTGCAAAAGCAAACAAGATATTAGGATGTATAAAAACAGAGAGAAACTCCCGCAATCCCAACATATTATTACCCCTTTATAATCACTGGTGAGACCACATCTAGAATATGGGATCCAGTTTTGGGCTCTACATTTTAAAAAACATATTCAGAAGTTAGAATTGGTTCAACGACGGGCAGGTAGATTATTACAAGGGGTGGAAGGCCTCTCATATGATGAGAGGTTGGAAAAGTTGGGCTTGTTTAGCTTAGGAAAAAAGACGCCTCAGAAGGGATCTCTGTATAAATATATGTGTGGCCAGAACAAAACACTGGCACGTGACTTATTCCTTCCAAAGACCATACTGAGGACTAGGAGGCACTCATTACGGGTGGAAGAAGGAGGATTCCGGCAGCTAAACAGGAAAGGGTTTTTTACAGTTAGAGCAGTCAGACTGTGGAATGTCCTGCCACAGGAGGTAGTAATGGCAGACACTATAACAGCTTTTAAAGAAGGGCTGGATGATTTCCTTGATACACATAACATTGCGGGTTATAGCTAAATTACTGACGAAATGTACAATTGGTGGAGAAAGTTGAACTTGATGGATCTAAGTAACTGTGTGTGTGTGTGTGTATGTATGCAGCGCTGGGGTCCTGGGTTCAAACCCTACCAAGGACAACATCTGCAAAGAGTTTGTATGTTCTCTCCGTGTTTGCGTGGGTTTCCTCCCACATTCCAAAGACATACTGATAGGGAATTTAGATTGTGAACCCGTGATGATAATGTCTGTAAAGCGCTGTGGGATATGTTAGCGCCATATAAAAATAAATATTATTATTATTATGTATATATACAGTGCCTTGCAAAAGAATTAGTCTCCCTGGAACTTTTCCACCTTTTCCCACATATCATGCTTCAATCATAAAGATACCAAATGTAAATTTTTGGTGAAGAATCCACAACAAGTGGAACATAATTGTGAAGTTGAACGAAATTTATTGGTTATTTTAAATTTTTGTGGAAATTCAAAAACTGAAAAGTTGGGGGTGCAATATTATTCGGCCCCTTTAACTTAATACTTTGTTGTGCCACCTTTTGCTTCACTTACAGCTGCAAGTCGCATGGGGTATGTCTCTATCAGTTTTGTACATCGAGAGACTGAAATTCTTGCCCATTCTTCCTTGACAAACAGCTCGAGCTCAGTGAGGTTTGATGGAGATCGTTTGTGAACAGCAGTTTTCAGCTCTTTCCACAGATTCTCGATTGGATTGAGGTCTGGACTTTGCCTTGGCCATTCTAACACCTGGATACCTTTACTGTATCCTCACCCATCCCTTGTAGATTGTGAGCCCTCGCGGGCAGGGTCCTCTCTCCTCCTGTGCCAGTTGTGACTTGTATTGTTCAAGATTATTGTACTTGTTTTATTATGTATACCCCTCCTCACATGTAAAGCGCCATGGAATAAATGGCGCTATAATAATAAATAATAATAATTTGTGAACCATTCCATTGTAGATTTTGCTCTATGTTTGGAATCATTGTCTTGTTGGAAGACAAATCTCCTTCCCAGTCTCGGGTCTTTTGCAGACTCCCAACAGGTTTTCTTCAAGAATGATCCTGTATTTGGCTCCATCCATCTTCCCATCAATTTTAACTTTCTTCCCTGTCCCTGCTGAAGAAAAGCAGGCCCAAACCATGATGCTTCCACCACCATGTTTGACAGTGGGGATGGTGTGTTCAGGGAGATGAGCTGTGTTGCTTTTACGCCAAATATATCCTTTGGCATTGTTGCCAAAAAGTTCGATTTTGGTTTCATCTGACCACAGCACCTTATTCCACATGTTTGGTGGGTCTCCCAGGTGGCTTGTTGCAAACTTTAAACAACACTTTTTATGGATATGTTTGAGAAATGACTTTCTTCTTGCCACTCTTCCATAAAGGCCAGATTTGTGCAGTGTGCGACTGATTGTTGTCCTATGGACAGACTGTCCCACCTCAGCTGTAGATCTCTGTAGTTCATCTAGAGTGATCATGGGCCTCTTGGCTGCATCTCTGATCAGTATTCTCCTTGTTTGAGGTGAAAGTTTAGAGGGACGGCCGGGTCTTGGTAGATTTGCAGTGGAATGATACTCCTTCCATTTCAATATGATCGCTTGCACAGTGCTCCTTGGGATGTTTAAAGTTTTGGAAATCATTTTGTATCCAAATCCAGCTTTAAACTTCTCCACAACAGTATGGGTATGTTTCCACGTTCAGGAAACGCTGCGTTGTTGATGCTGCGTTGAGCCGCAGCGTCAAAAATGCAGCGTCCAGATGTTACAGCATAGTGGAGGGGATTTCATAAAATCCCGTCTCCACTATGAATTGAACGCAGCATGTCCTTGCAGCATTAGAACGCAGCATGTCCTTGCATTGCAGAAAAAACGCAAGGACAGAGCAGGTGACCTGCCAGTGACCTCAGGTGCAGATTTGGTCAGGATTTTACCTGCACATAATCCTGACCAAATCCTGGTGCAATCCTGAAGGTGGACACATACCTTATCACGGACCTGCCTGTTTTGTTCCTTGGTCTTCATGATGCTCTCTGTGCTTCAAACAGAACCCTGAGACTAACAAAACAAAATACAGCAAAGGACGACACAAGACGAGAACAACTTCTTATGGACTTGGACTCTTTCGACGAAACCAAACTGCAGGTATCACGAATATGCTGGGCATACGGTGCTCTGCACTAAAAGCATATAGCCAAATAATCCGACTGAGAGGAAGAAAATAGTGTGGCACTCACCCTTTTTTGCTGTGAGATTCGTGTTCTTTATTGGAAGTTAAAAAAGTAACATGTAGTACATCCGTTAGGACATCAGGTCAAACAGGAAGGTGCGGGAGTGGAGGCAGGACAACGGCCGTTTCGCACAGTGTGTGCTTCAACGGGTCCTTCACTCACTGCATTCTTAGGAACGGAGGCAGACGCCTGCAGCGCTGAGAGCCAGGGTCCTTCGGAGGGGTGAGTATATCCATATTTTTTATTTTTATTCTTTATTTTTTACATGAATATGGATCCCAGGGCCTGAAGGAGAGTCTCCTCTCCTCCAGACCCTGGGAACCATCCAGGATCGCTCCGTGCACCCGTACCCGGCGTATAAGACGACCCTCGACTTTTGGGTCAATTTTTAGGGGTTAAAAAGTTGTCTTATTTGCCGGAAAATACGGTATATAATTTTTTTTTTCTTTACTTAGCTGCTTTCATTTTGCCATAATACAAATTCTAACAGTCTATTCAGTAGGACTATCAGCTGTGTATCCACCAGACTTCTACACAACACAACTTGATGGTCCCAACCCCATTTATAAGGCCGGGATCACACATGCGAGAAATACGTCCGAGTCTCGCATGGTAATACCCGGCATTGCCGCCGTCACTCAGGAGCGGAGAGTGCGGCCGCATAGCAATACATGCAGCAGAGAGATGTTGGCAGTGCCGGGTATTACCATGCAAGACTCGGACGTATTTCTTGCATGTGTGATCCCGGCCTTAGGCAAGAAATCCCACTTATTAAACCTGACAGGGCACACCTGTGAAGTGGAAACCATTCTCGGTGACTACCTCTTGAAGCTCATCAAGAGAATGCCAAGAGTGTGCAAAACAGTCATCAAAGCAAAAGGTGGCTACTTTGAAGAACCTAGAATAGAAGACATAATTTCAGTTGTTTCACACTTTTTTGTTAAGTATATAATTCCACATGTGTTAATTCATAGTTTTGATCATAGTCATGAAAATACAGAAAAATCTTAAAATGAGGTGTGTCCAAACTTTTGGTCTGTACTGTGTGTATATGTGTGTGTATATACACACACACAAAAAAAGTATTTAGTCGGTCACCAATTGTGCAAGTTCTCCCACTTAAAGGAAACCTGTCACGCCCCCCCCCCCTATTAAAGTTAAAGAGCCGCCTGCATTCTGTTTATTATCCCTAGGAATGCTAAAATAATGAGTTTTATAAATTTCCCGCCATACTTCTATTGAGTCGGGGAGGTATAGTTTCTCCCCCTGACTCAACCGCCTCGCAGCCGTCCATCATCCTCCTCTGGCCTCCGGGGGCAGCCTCCGCTCTTTCTCGTGACGTCACCGGCACCTGCACTCTGCTGTCAGTTCTCGGGCATGCGCCGTGCGCGCTGCCCGGGAACTTTCATCAGGTGATGTAAGGATATCGCGCCTTATTATGATACTACATTCGGCATGTATGGATACTTTATGCCTCTATTACTAAAGTAACTTAAATTGCTTTGTCTCGTTTACTGGACACTTATAAATGGCAAATGTTGTATAGCCTTGCTGTTTGTCACACATCGTGGTGTAGGTAAACATTGTGGCATGCCTCCTCTATTACTGTTTCTTGATACTTTGAGGATTTTGTAGCTTTTTTGTGAATTAGCCGTTACAAGCATAAAAACATGCATAATGTAAATCACTATACAAACTATGGACTATGTTTATCTGTTTGTGCAGTACTATTCTGTGGTGACCATTAGTACCCCCAGATATACCCACCCATAAATAGTTCTGTACCTGTGGTATTTTGTTCTACCTTTTTAAGGCCAAGTTCACATTACGTTTTTGGCGTCCCTTAGACGGACTACATTACACCGCGACATAACGCGGTGTAACGTAGTCCGTTAACGCCGCCATTTAGTCGAATGTCGGACACATCGCTAGCGATGTGCCGTCATTGAGTGACGGACCCTGGGACGTGGGCTGCAGCGTTTCCGGGTCCGTCACTGCTAGCGCAGATAGAGCATCTGCTAGCTCTATGTGCGCTAGCGCGACGACATATCGGCACTTGGGTTACATCAGCCAGTTAACGCATGTGTTGAACGGGCTGCTGTTAACACAATGTGAACCTAGCCTAATATATATTTTTATGAAACTGGTTTAATAAAAATGTACTACTCTCAGTATTGACAAAGAAACGCGTCAGTAGGGATTTTTTCCTGGGGTTACCACCAGACCCATACTTGTGGTACTGCGCTTTAAAGATATTGTCATTACGGCTCCCATTGGGGCTCAATATCTGCATTCCTTATCTGTGTGCCTTTGGAGTGTAGGAGGAAACCAGAGGAAACTCACACAAACACGGGGAGAACATACAGACTCCCTGCAGATGTTGTCCTTGGTGGGATTTGAACCCAGGGCTCCATCGCTGTAAATATACAGTGCTAACCACTGAGCCACCGTGCTGCCCACTGTCCCATACTGCCGGCACAACTAAGAGGCCTTACTTTCTTGGGAGAAATTGTACCAAGGCCAGCGTCTACAAGAGATGTGTAGGAAGCAAATTGCCGGCTGGTCACTTGTACTCTGATGTTAGAATTTTTCATGCTTAAGCTAAATTCATTAATGTCTTATCGGTTTGTATAAAAAAAAAAAGTCTTCAGTTCGATTTATGTTTTCTTTTCTGCAGACGTCTTCAAGCGCTTATTAAAAGCATCACACTGAGAAGGACAAAAACAACGAAAGTCAAAGGGAAACCTGTGCTTGATTTACCAGAGCGCAAAGTTTATATCCAATATATCAAACTATCTGCTGAAGAGCGGACACTATATGAATCTATGCAAAATGAAGTAAAAGATGTTATTGGAAGGTGATGTGTAATGTTCTCAATTTGATACATGTGATACATAACTGGAAGCCCACCACCACATTTGGCATCCATTCTGTTAGTCACAACAGGGGGTATTTGTAAGTAGCATCTCTGCTTCTTATGTGTTCAGTGTCTGAGGCTGACGGGGGAAGTAGCCGAATACAGCGCTCGGCCATCTGTCAGACGTAAGCGGAGCAGCAGTGGTCCTGCACAACCATGCCGCTGCATTGATGAGAACCATCTTCTGGATTAGTACTTTCTTATGTCAATAGCAGCACAGTGTAAAAATCCAGCATCTGCAGGAAATGAGGTATGTATAGTAAAGCATTACTTTATTGGTAACATAGTTAAAAAACAAAAAAGGGGACAAATTAAAAATCAAAACATACAAAAGGGAATAAAAGGTCACATACATATGCGTTTCGAGCATAACCGCTCTCTGTCCTGACAGTACTAAGAGGTTATGCTCGAACGGCGTAGACCTATGTCCTTTAATTCTCTTTGTATGTTTTGAATTTTTTTTTTTTTAAGTATGTTGCCAATAAAATAATGTTTTAATATACGTACCTCATTTCTTGCGGATGCTGGATTCTTCCATTTTGCTGCTATATTTTTACACCCAGAAGTCGGTCTGGAGCCTCTGTGCACTGCACTTTTGAATCAAGGCATTTTTTAACAGTTGGTGAGCTGATCTACAACTTTTCTGTTTGTTACTTTCTTGTATCAAACAAAGGTAAATAATTTAAAAAAAAAGTTTCATAGTTTGTGAATAGCTAATGGCAAGCCAATATACCTAGATGAGTGGAATAAAAAATGCATATTTAAATAGGTATTGTTCACAAGTGTGAAAGTTATCGTTTTTTTGTGGAACTTCCAAATAAATAATAATTTTCAGTTAATTTACTATGCCAATTTATTTCCTTTATATTGTATGTAAAGGGGTTGTTCCCTACTAGGACAACCCCTTCTTAAACGAAATGTTCAGCCCCAATCAAATAATAAAGCTCATAGTCTCCTCCTGTGACTGCGCTGGCTCCACCCGCGGCTGTGATGTGGTGCTGTAACACTTGACACCAGCGCGCAATCACTTCTAGTGTCCGTCTCCACTTTCGCTGCAGCTGATCCCCCCTCCCCCAGCTTCCTATCCATGCTCACTTTGTCCGAAGGCGCTGATTGGGTGCCGGGCATCACATGTCTTTCCACTGCACCACAGCCCCGGGACCACGAGCGCTGACACCGCTGGAGCGGAGCCAGCACAGGAGGCGAGTATAGGCTTGATTATTTTCTCGGGGCTGAACATTTAGTTTAAGAAGGGGTTGTCCTAGTAGTGGACAAACCCTTTAATACTATGTTGACGCCATGTTTCTGCATCTTGTCATTCCAGACACTTACAGGAAGGAACCATCCTGACACAATACGCAGATGTGCTGGTTGTGCTGCTGCGGTTAAGGCAGCTTTGCTGTCATCCCCATCTTGTCTCAAGCAAATTGTCTTCCATTTCTCCTGTTGGTGAGAACAGATTATATTTATATCTACAATATTAGCCCGCAGATAGAAAAGATGTACACTGAGTCACCTGTAGTTAATAATTAGAATGGCTACATTGGAGGCATGCATCAGTAAGATGTGTCCACTGTATAGCCATGCCTTGGCTTTTCTTTTTGCATCGGTTGGTTAACGGCAGGCTTATAAAGGTGTTTGATATATGTGCCTGGAGTATTCGTATGGCAGATGGACACAGCCATTATCTTTCAAGTTGGGCTCAGTCTCACTGTGTTTGCACACGGTAAGGCTGGAGTTACACACAATGTATAAAAAATCTATCCGATTTTGTCTGCTGAGAATCGCACAAATGTTCTCCGTATGGCGATCCATATGTCATCCGTGTGCAATGCCAGGATGCGTTTTTTTTTTCTCAAAAAAGTATCCGTGTGTCATCCGTACGATTTTCTCACAAACTTGCAAAATGAGCAAATAATGGCTGAGCCAATTTCCTGTCACCTGCCCAATGCCTGAGAATTTCTCGCAAGTCACACTGATGGTCCGTGTGCTGTGTGATTTTTTTTTTTTTTTTTTTTTTTTTCACACCCATAGACTTGCATTGGTGTTTCTCGGCAGAGATACGCGGACAATCGCAGCATGCTGCGATTTTACTCGCAAGTATAATACGGACGAGAAAAAAAACGGATGATGCGAGCTGCCCCATAGATTAACATTGGTCCGAGTGATATGCGATTTTTTTTTTTTATCGCTTAGCACTAGTCCGTATTACGCTGTAGTGTGACTTCGGCCTAAGCGTTCAGGACTGCTATATAGACACATGAAGACACACATCTTTTACACAAGACCAGACCTCAGTGTGTGACTGTAGCTCTCACAGTCCTCAGTCATAATTTGCCTTCCTATGTCCGCTCATGTGTAAATACGTGACTCTTCAGATTTTGTGTTATGCTTCGTCTGATAAAGACATCGAAGTCCGTAACAAAGGCTTGCCACAAGTCATCATCTGTTCAGTTTGCTATTATAAATATTTAAAAGTCAATGCATGAACATAGCGCACTCCTGGATGAGAAAAAATATCAAAATTCTTTGAGGACAGACAAAAAAACACCCAAGATGATTAAAAACGTTTAAAAACAATATGAAGCATAATCACCTCCCTGGAATAAATAGGGTCCATATATGAATCCGAATGAACCGTGACACAGATGAACAAACTCATGACCATACCATAGGGGTCTATATACAGAGTTGTATATAAATGGGACCTTTCCTGCTAGGGCGACTCGGAGTAAAGAAACAACCAATACAAGGTATGCAGTATACACAATAGCAAACAATATCCATAACCGTAGATGGAAAGGTGATGACGACCATTCAAAATGTTGGGCCCAACATAAAAAATCATAAGCAGGTGGAAGCAGTTGGAGAAAAATAACTGCCGGAATGCAAAGGAGCTTATACAATATATATGCATGTGATGTGGGAGCCAAAAGGAGATGCATATAATGATGGTAAACAGCCTAACAGTGGGGCTAAAACAAAGTCAATGGGTAATAGAAGTTGCAAGGGCACCAGTGTGGGCTATAGGGAATCGGCATATATCCCCTAAAAAGAGCGCTCAGGAAGTCAAAGCAAAGATGTCAGGGATGTCCATGATAAGAATGAAGCCGTTCCGGGACCAGGGAGAGGTGAGAGGCGCCCCATGTGTATCGCTGCAGAGGCAGCTTCGTCAGGGGAAGTGTGAGGGGCGACAATCAGTCCAAGGTTATAAAGGAAAATAATCAGGCAATGATTGATTACCGGTCTGTACACACAATGTTTTGTTGTCTAAATATATATGTAGAGTAGTGTAAAAGCTGTAATACAGTCACCGTCTTCCCTGGTGTCCACAGTGGGAGAGCACTCCACTCCTCTCTATAACTAAGGCGGTCTGCTTAAACAGACTGACTGCATTTGCCAAAGGAAATCCATGAAAATGAAAAAGAGCTGAAAATCCTCACCGTGCCTTGTCGCTGGTTATGTCCTCCGTACCACCATCCAACCGCAATAATTGAGGACCGGGTGAATACTTTGAAAAATAAAACTTCCATTTATTTTATCCATTAACCCCTTTCTGTTGTTGGACAGGATAGTATGTCCGACGTCAGAAGCCCCTCTTTGAGGTGGGCTCCGGCAGTGAGCCCACCTCAAAGCCGCTACATGTCATCTGTTTTGAACAGCTGACATGTGCCCGCAATAGGCGTGGGCAGAATCGCGATCCGCCCATGCTTATTAACTAGTTAAATGCCACTGTCAAACTGACAATGGCATTTAACGCGCGCCTTTGGCCATTGGGCCAGAAATACACGCACCACTGACCCCTGTCATGTGATCAGGGGTCAGCGTTGCGTCGGCATGACAACCAGAGGTCTCCTTGAGACCTCTATGGTTGTTGATGCTGAATTGCTATGAGCGCCACCCTGGGTTCGGCGCTCATAATAATGCAGTAATTCTGCTACATAGAGGTGATTTGTGCGTCGCCTCTATGAAGCAGAGCCGATCAAGTTATGGCAGCTTCTAGCCTCCCATGCGGACTATTGAAGCATGCCAAAAGTAAAGAAAAAATGTGATAAAAAATCTGAAAAAAATGAAAAAAAAAAGTTCAAATCACCCCCCTTTCGCCCCATTGAAAATAAAACAAAAAATTAAAATCAAACAGACATATTTGGTATCACCGCGTTCAGAATCGCCCCATCTATCAATATAAAAGAAAGGATTAACCTGATCAGTAAACGGCATAGCGACAAAAAAATCAAAACGCCAGAATTACGTTTTTTTGGTCGCATTAAAAACGTCAGCTCGGCACGCAGAAAATAAGCCCTCACTCGACCCTAGACTAGATCACAAAAAATGGAGACGCTACGGTTTTTTTTTTAGCAAACTTTGGAATTTTTTTTTACCACTTAGATATAACAGAACCTAGACATGTTAGATGTCTACGAACTCGTAATGACCTGGAGAATCATAATATCAGGTCAGTTTTAGCATTTAGTGAAACTAGCAAAAAAAGCCAAACAAAAACAAATGTGGGATTGCGCTTTTTTGCAATTTCACCGCACTTGGAATTTTTTTCCCATTTTCGAGTACACGACATGGTAAAACCAATGGTGTTGTTCAAAAGTACAACCTCTCCCACAAAAATAAGCCCTCAGATGGCCATATTGACAGAAAAATAAAAAACCTATGTCTCTGGGAAGAAGGTGAGCGAAAAACGAAACACAAAACCGAAAAAATTCCGGGGGTGAATGGGTTAAAAACATGGCTATCTGTGACTACACTTGCCACGTGCACGGTGAGCAGTAAAATATTTACACAGGACGATGTTCTGCCAAGAGGAATGATTTTCAAGCAAGCTTAAAAACCATTATAGCCCACAAACGAGCGATTTGCTTGTACGTCGGGTGCATGGCAGCCAATAGGGAAATTGTCTTTTCTAGGAACACTCATTCACAATAATCGGCCAGTATAAATGCACCCTAAGAATTGCCTGCTATCTGTTGCCTTAATGACCTGTAAAGTACGTTTTCGTAACTGGTGCAGGGTATATAGGAGTTGTGCCCTCTGTATACCTGTGTAATAACTGCTGTTTAACCATTCAGATGCCAATAATGAATGGATCTGCTGCAGACTGTCAACCCAGCACCACTTTCCCCAATAGACCTCCCACACGTGACACAATTGCGGGGAACTGATGGTGTACCACGGCAGGTGGGGTCCTCCATTCCTGCAGTCTTAGTCTTCCCTTTTGTTTGGGCTTCATAGTATATAGTGTAACTAATGTTCTCCTGTCATACTACTCTATTGTAGTATAACGTATGAGCAATCATATCAGAAATTAATTTCCCAATTGAAAAAAAATATTTTAAAAATGTAAACCAATAAACATATTTGGAATTGTCATGTCTGTAAAGGTCTAATCTATCGAAATACATTAAACGGTATGTTAAATGCTGAAATAAAATAAAAATGGAACGCCAGAATTGTTATTTTTCAGTTGGCACACTCCTACCTCCCCTTTTCCTCCCCCCCCAAAATGCCATTAAAAGCGACCAAAACCTCCTATGTAACCCCAAATAGTAATAATTTAAATACTAGAACTCCGAACACAAAGATAAAACACCCTCACACCCCATAAACGTTATGGGTCTTGGAGACACAAATAAACATTTTCTTTATAAAGTTCTGAACTTTTCTTCTTTTTTTTTTTTTTTTTTGTAAACCACTAAAATATAAAAAATAAAAACCTCAGAAGCGTGGTACCACTGTAGCCCTACTCACCTAGAGAATCGTGCTGCCAGGTAATTTTTTACTTCTCAGTGACTGCTGTAAAAAGAATGGCAAAATTATTTTCTTTATTATTTGTTCCAACAAGCCCACCCCCATTTACATTACCTAAATATTTCTGTTTTTCAGTATATTATATGATAAAATAAGTTTAAAATTTAACTAGTAAAAATAGTCCTCGTATTGCTATGTCAAAGGAAAAAAGTAACGGTTTTTGAAAGAACAGGAGGGGAAAAAAAAGTAAGGTCTAATATGAAAAAATGATCAAGCCTTGAAATGGTTAGATATTTTAGGGAAGTTTTTCTTCCATTTACTTCATTTATATATTTAGTGTTAATTTTGGCTGTAGAGTTTTGTAGATGTGAGTAGAATGAGGGCTGGGGTTCTTTGGGCTAAGCGATGTTGACAAGTCAGTTTCACTAAAATATGTATCGTTTTGTCTTCCACAGCGAGCTCCAGCGCCGAAGAGTTACGGGAGAAGCTCGTCAATAAGATAAAGCTGGTACTGAGTTCTGGCTCAGATGAAGAGTGTGCAATTTGTTTGGACTCCCTGAACATCCCCGTTATCACTCGCTGTGCCCACGTCTTCTGTAAGCCCTGCATCTGTCAGGTTATCCACAAAGAAAAAGTAAGTTAATGTGGTAAACCACAGGGGGTGACAATTGCCTGTACTCTGGTTATTGGTGTATTACACTGGTTCCCAATCTTTGTTACCTACATTAAACTCTGGGAGATGGGTGTTAGCAACATGCACCTGCCCCCACCAGTAGTGACCGAGTCCCCAATTACTGCCATAACAACCACATGCCCACCAAGATCTTACAACACCCTCGCTTAGGCTAGGTTCAGATTGCGTTAGAGCAATCCGTTTAGCGCTAAGCGCTAGCGGATTGCGCTAACGCAATGTCTTTTTCGGGGTCGCGTTTAACGTCCCCGCTAGCGCAGATCCCCGATCTGCGAGAGCGGGGAATGGACCTCGGGCGCGCAGCAGCGTCCGAGGCAAGCAGCGTCCGAGGCGCGTCACAAAACACCGGCACATTGCTAGCGCGTGCCGAAAATGGCACGCGCTAGCGATGCGCGTTACCATTGCTGCCAATGGGCGCACTAACGGACGCGTTGCACGGCGTTAATTTCGCCGTGCATCGCTGTCCGTTAGCGCGGTCCCATTAACGCAATGGGAACCTAGCCTTATAGGCAGTAAACTTACAACAACTTCAACTGTACCTCCATCTGATATTCTCCCATCAAGCACACATCACACTATTGCTTCTAGTTTTCAGCACTCCTGTAACTGGCAGTATAATCCTTCCCCCCAGCTAACCATATTTATTCCCCCACTTGTCCCGTGTTAGAATATGGGCCTTCAGATCTTTTCTTCTGTGCAGGGCTACTCAAAAAAGTCACGATATGGAGACCTTCTCCTGAGCTGTTTGCTAGACCTGGTGCTAATGCAGCGAGCTGGCAGGGAACCACACATCATATAGCCACAAGCTACATGCGGTTCCTGAGCCACAGCTTGAAGACCTCTGGTTTATAAAGTACATTTTATGGTTGCAGAAAAAGCTAATATTGTTACATCTGTATTCTACCCAAGCCAAACGCCAAATGCCCTCTCTGTAGAGGTGAAATACGTCTGGAACATTTACTGGAGTGTCCCGAGGAGGAGTCCGCCTCCAGCACAAAAAAGGACCAAAAGTGGATGTCAAGTTCAAAAGTAAGGAACATAATAAATATACTGTGTGTTCCTACCTGAGAATACAGAAAGTTTGATATTTCAGCATTCGTTTCCAGCAAAGGACTAAATATTGAATCAAACTTCATAATGTGGTCTTATAAGATGTTCCAAGACATAAAGGCATATTTTCAGTAGTTCTCAGAGACAGTCCAGCATTTATAACTAAACAGCATCCCTCAATTTTGACCCTTTGAAATTCAAGAAACACAGCTAGACCTGATGATTCCCTAGCATTTTTCAGGTGGCGATTACACCCCTGAGCTTCGTTCAGATGCCTGTTTTTCACTTATAGATCATGTGGCCATTAGAATCTATGGAACTGTTCATGTCTGTGTTTTTTTCCAGAATGTTGGTCTGTAGGCTGACGGCCGAATGATGCCTTGGTGTTGGCTGTGATGAGGCCTTGGTGATGGCTGTGGTGAGGCCTTGCTGATGGCTATGATGAGGCCTTAGTGATGGCTATGGTGAGGCGTTAGTGATGGCTATGTTGAGGCCATAGTGATGGCTATGGTGAGGCCTTAGTGATGGCTATGGTGAGGCCTTGGTGATGGCTATGATGAGGCCTTGGTGATGGCTATGATGAGGCCTTGGTGATGGCTATGATGAGGCCTTGGTGATGGCTATGGTGAGGCCATAGTGATGGCTATGGTGAGGCCTTAGTGATGGCTATGATGAGGCCTTAGTGATGGCTGTGGTGACGCCATAGTGATGGCTATGGTGAGGCCTTGGTGATGGCTATGTTGAGGCCTTAGTGATGGCTATGGTGAGGCCTTTGGCTATGGTGAGGCCTTAGTGATGGCTATGATGAGGCATTAGTGATGGCTATGTTGAGGTCTTAGTGATGGTTGTGGTGAGGCCTTAGTGTTGGCTATGGTGAGGCCTTAGTGATGGCTATGATGAGACCTTGGTGATGGCAATGATGAGGCCTTGGTGATGGCTATGTTGAGGCCTTAGGGATGGCTATGATGAGGCCTTGGTGATGGCTATGATGAGGCCTTGGTGATGGCTATGGTGAAGCCTTGGTGATGGCTTTGGTGAGGCCTTAGTGATGGCTGTGGTGACGCCATAGTGATGGCTATGGTGAGGCCTTAGTGATGGCTATGGTGAGGCCTTGGTGATGGCTATGATAAGACCTTGGTGATGGCTATGGTGAGGCCATAGTGATGGCTATGGTGAGGCCTTAGTGATGGCTGTGGTGACGGCATAGTGATGGCTATGGTGAGGCCTTAGTGATGGCTATGATGAGGCATTAGTGATGGCTATGTTGAGGTCTTAGTGATGGCTGTGGTGAGGCCTTAGTGTTGACTATGGTGAGGCCTTAGTGATGACTATGATGAGGCCTTGGTGATGGCTATGATGAGGCCTTGGTGATGGCTATGTTGAATCCTTAGGGATGGCTATGGTGAGGCCTTAGTGATGGCTATGGTGAGGCCTTGGTGATGGCTATGGTGAGGCCTTGGTGATGGTTATGGTGATGGCTATGGTTAAGCCTTGGTGATGGCTATGGTGAAGCCTTGGTGATGGCTATGTTGAGGCCTTAGTGATGGCTCTGGTGAGGCCTTGGTGATGGCTCTGGTGAGGCCTTGGTGATGGCTATGGTGAGGCCTTAGTGATGGCTATGGTGAGGCCTTAGTGATGGCTGTGGTGAGGCCTTAGTGTTGGCTATGACTAAGGGTAGAATAGAAGCTGGACTTTCTCTCTGAGCTATTGTACATGTCAGCAGAGCCTGATGTCTGTGCATTCACCTACGGTAATTGCTGCAGGGAAGCTGGAGTATTGCTGATTCTTCCATATTTTCATATTATCATCACTGTCCCCATCGGGGACAGTGATGATAATGTGTGCAAAACTGTAAAGCGCTGCGGAATATGTTAGCGCTATATAAAAATAAAGATTTATTTATTTTATTTATTTTATTAGTAGTGTATTCTGGGCTGATACCTGATAATCCACCTTCATTTCATATTAATGCAGAATTGAATGTACTTTACTGTATGTGCTTAATATTTCAGATAGATGCTCTTATTGCTGCATTGGTAGAACAAAGAGTTAAGGATCCTTGTGTGAAGAGTATCATTGTTTCACAGTTCACTTCATACTTATCTTTGATAGAAACGCCTCTAAGGTAAGATAATTCTATTAAATTGTCAAAAAAGCTTTTTATCTTAATGTCATATGTAGCTCATATTCCGAAGAGGGCAGTAGCCTTCTATACCAGTTTTGCTGTGGTGTCGGTGGATTTATATGGTCACTGTTCATGTTCTTGTCTAGTGTCCAGCCCTACACCAATCCTTTTCTGAGTCACATGACTTAAATTCTGACTCTCTGGGTCACACATTTGTCTGTGTGAAATGGAAGCGACTTTTACAGTGAAAGTCTATGGAGCGTCAGAACGTAGCTCCATAGAGTTACATTAGTACGGCCGGGGTCAGACGACCTAATGTTCTCATGCAACAGAATCGGGACGATTATGCTAATGACATTCTGCTGAAACTTTCAGAGTATGAGCCATGTGTGATCTGATTCTCTTGCATGAGATAATCGCATTACAGGAGTAGACAAGATGGAGAGCTTAATTTCTCCATCTTCTCCATTGTCTCTGTTCCCATAAATTGGACTGCACTCTGATGACATGCGAGTGCAGGTCGATGTTTTACAATCACCCATAGACTTGTATGGGTGTGCATGGTCCGAGTATTGGATGCACACGCAGCATGCTGTGACTTTTTTTCTCAAGTCAAATTTGCATTAAAAAAACGCTAGTCGGCACTGCCCAAAGTATAAAACACCGTATAGATGTTCAACCCCTTTTTAGGTTAAAAATTATGTGGTCGATTCCTCAAAGCTATTATACCAAAGAAGTGGTGTGAAACCTTTGAAAAGTCACAAATTTTGTGCAATGCGGAGTTAAAAAAAAAAAAAAAAAAAAAAGTTTGTGGTTTTTAGCATTTTCATGCCAATTTGAATCTGCTCCACCCATATGGATTACTCCACTACTTTTATGTTGATGAGCTATCTTTGGGTCATCAATATCAGATTGGTTGGGGTCCTGTACAAATTAAAAGGAGTGGATCCAGCAGCCGAAACTGTTCTCGTGATGGAGCTGTGCTGTTCAGCTTCACAAGTACGAACATGGAGCTCCTGCCAATCTAATGTGGATGACCTCTCCCAAAGATAGGTCATCCACATAAAAAAAGGAAAACAACCCTGAAATCCCACTGGAGCTGGTGTCCCCCCTTCCACCACACAGCCTTTTGTAAAGTCTCTCTCTTGTTCTTTTATGGTTAAAATTGCAAAGTGCAATTTGTTTGATTTTAAAATTTCGTTCCTTGATTATTTTTTTTTCTTCTTTTTTTCATGGTCTATGGCTCTGTGCCTAGATTACCAGCCACTGTCGCAGTCTAGCAGTCCTAGCTGAATACACAGGGTTTACTAGCTCTTTCCAATTGTTCTTGTGAGTACTAAAGCCGGCCAGATCGCTGAAGTGCGATGTTACTTGGCGATCCACCAGCCTCCATGCAACTGAAGCTGCCTCCTTATAGCGGCACGCTGCTAGTCGGAAATGTCAGTCAAGAAGGAGCAGACTGCCCCCTCCCACTCTCAGAACTGTCAGTCAAGCAGAAGAAGACTGTCCCCCCTCCCACCCTCGGAAATGTCAGTCAAGTAGGAGCAGACTGCCCCCTCCCACCCTCGGAAATGTCAGTTAAGCAGGAGCAGACTGCCCCCTCCCACCCTCGGAAATGTCTGTCAAGCAGAGGAAGACTGTCCCCCTCCCACCCTCAGAAATGTCTGTCAAGCAGGAGCAGACTGCCCCCTCCCACCCTCGGAAATGTCTGTCAAGCAGGGGCAGACTGCCCCCCTCCCACCCTCGGAAATGTCTGTCAAGCAGGGGCAGACTGCCCCCCTCCCACCCTCGGAAATGTCTGTCAAGCAGGGGCAGACTGCCCCCTCCCACCCTCAGAAATGTCTGTCAAGCAGGGGCAGACTGCCCCCCTCCCACCCTCGGAAATGTCAGTCAAGCAGATGCAGACTGCCCCCTCCCGCCCTCGGAAATGTCTGTCAAGCAGATGCAGACTGCCCCCCTCCCACCCTCGGAAATGTCAGTTAAGCAGGAGCAGACTGCCCCCTCCCACCCTCGGAAATGTCTGTCAAGCAGGGGCAGACTGCCCCCCTCCCACCCTCGGAAATGTCAGTTAAGCAGGAGCAGACTGCCCCCTCCCACCCTCGGAAATGTCTGTCAAGCAGGGACAGACTGCCCCCCCTCCCACCCTCGGAAATGTCTGTCAAGCAGGAGCAGACTGCCCCCTCCCACCCTCGGAAATGTCTGTCAAGCAGGGGCAGACTGCCCCCCTCCCACCCTCGGAAATGTCTGTCAAGCAGGGGCAGACTGCCCCCCTCCCACCCTCGGAAATGTCTGTCAAGCAGGGGCAGACTGCCCCCTCCCACCCTCGGAAATGTCTGTCAAGCAGGGGCAGACTGCCCCCCTCCCACCCTCGGAAATGTCAGTCAAGCAGATGCAGACTGCCCCCTCCCGCCCTCGGAAATGTCTGTCAAGCAGATGCAGACTGCCCCCTCCCACCCTCGGAAATGTCTGTCAAGCAGGAGCAGACTGCCCCCCTCCCACCCTCGGAAATGTCAGTCAAGCAGGGGCAGACTGCCCCCTCCCACCCTCGGAAATGTCTGTCAAGCAGATGCAGACTGCCCCCTCCCACCCTCGGAAATGTCTGTCAAGCAGGAGCAGACTGCCCCCCTCCCACCCTCGGAAATGTCAGTCAAGCAGGGGCAGACTGCCCCCTCCCACCCTCGGAAATGTCTGTCAAGCAGGGGCAGACTGCCCCCCTCCCACCCTCGGAAATGTCTGTCAAGCAGGGGCAGACTGCCCCCTCCCACCCTCGGAAATGTCTGTCAAGCAGGGGCAGACTGCCCCCTCCCACCCTCGGAAATGTCTGTCAAGCAGGGGCAGACTGCCCCCTCCCGCCTTCGGAAATGTCTGTCAAGCAGATGCAGACTGCCCCCCTCCCACCCTCGGAAATGTCAGTTAAGCAGGAGCAGACTGCCCCCTCCCACCCTCGGAAATGTCTGTCAAGCAGGGGCAGACTGCCCCCCTCCCACCCTCGGAAATGTCTGTCAAGCAGGGGCAGACTGCCCCCCTCCCACCCTCGGAAATGTCAGTTAAGCAGGAGCAGACTGCCCCCTCCCACCCTCGGAAATGTCTGTCAAGCAGGGACAGACTGCCCCCCCTCCCACCCTCGGAAATGTCTGTCAAGCAGGAGCAGACTGCCCCCTCCCACCCTCGGAAATGTCTGTCAAGCAGGGGCAGACTGCCCCCCTCCCACCCTCGGAAATGTCTGTCAAGCAGGGGCAGACTGCCCCCCTCCCACCCTCGGAAATGTCTGTCAAGCAGGGGCAGACTGCCCCCTCCCACCCTCGGAAATGTCTGTCAAGCAGGGGCAGACTGCCCCCCTCCCACCCTCGGAAATGTCAGTCAAGCAGATGCAGACTGCCCCCTCCCGCCCTCGGAAATGTCTGTCAAGCAGATGCAGACTGCCCCCTCCCACCCTCGGAAATGTCTGTCAAGCAGGAGCAGACTGCCCCCCTCCCACCCTCGGAAATGTCAGTCAAGCAGGGGCAGACTGCCCCCTCCCACCCTCGGAAATGTCTGTCAAGCAGGGGCAGACTGCCCCCCTCCCACCCTCGGAAATGTCTGTCAAGCAGGGGCAGACTGCCCCCCTCCCACCCTCGGAAATGTCTGTCAAGCAGGGGCAGACTGCCCCCTCCCACCCTCGGAAATGTCTGTCAAGCAGGGGCAGACTGCCCCCCTCCCACCCTCGGAAATGTCAGTCAAGCAGATGCAGACTGCCCCCTCCCGCCCTCGGAAATGTCTGTCAAGCAGATGCAGACTGCCCCCTCCTAGCCCTCAGCAATCATGAGTCTGGGGAGTATTGTGCTTCTCCCACCCATGATGATAGGACAGCCCCTTTAATGTGGGACCAAATGATGGTGATTTAGGTGTACAACTTTAGCACAGTAAATAATTTTTGCCAGTCTTGTTCTCTCTTAAGTTTTTTCTTTGGCCCCCTTTTGGCATTACATTTTAGAGCTAGGTCCATGAAGACAGGCCTGTTCAGCACAGTCACAAAGTGCCCTCTGTGGTGGGCTTGGGGTGGTTGTAGCCACCTTGCAGCACCTTCAGTCCGTGTAGTGCCATGCCAGAAGTAGACCTTCTCTGGTATCGTAATCTTTCACATTGTCACTGTTACTCAATGACAGTGCTAAATAATAGAAATGAAAGGCATGTTCCTGTCGGCAGTGGATAGGGGATCCCCTCCGGGTGAGTGGGCCGACTGCTGAGTGTGCGCTGTAGGCAGGCTGCTATACTGTAGGCTAATGTGATTTGTGTGAATACTGGCATATTATACACCATAAAGCACGGGGGTCACAAGTTTAATAAGGATGTAGAAATCCCACCATATTTCAGCCCTTCTTCCCTTTAGCAGTTATGTAACCTATTTTTCTTTTTGCGTAACAGCACAGGCTTGATGCCAGTCTGATTTTTCCATCCATGTAATATCTGTTGTCATAGAAACTGTACACTGTCCTAATTTTGTGTAGATCAACTGGCTTCATGTTTACACGCTTGGACGGCTCAATGACACAGAAAAAGCGAACCGAAGCAATTCAGACTTTCCAAAGCAGCCGTGATGACTCTCCGACCATTATGCTGCTGTCACTGAAGGCTGGAGGAGTGGGTCTGAACCTGACAGCAGCCTCTCGCGTGTTTTTAATGGATCCTGTAAGTAGCTGAATTAAAATATGGATTATTTTTTCATGCTGACTCGTTCTACAATGTCTTTTGTGAAGTGGATTCTCCAAGAAGTTATTTGCAGCTTCAGGGAACATCTGCACAGAAAATTGGTCAAATTTTGCTGCAGATGTTCTGAGTATTTCATCGTTTCCATCGCTCAGTGTAAATCCGCAGCTTAGATTTAAGATACTGTGTAAGTCACAACTGCAGCATCAGTCAGTGTCCTCTGAATTGTGTCTGCAATTGTGGAGGAGATTTCTTAAAATCTCATACACAATACTAGATCTGTTATACACAGTGCGTTTTTTATCTGGACACATGTCCAACCTGTGGGGACATACCCCCAAAGGTTGTCTGAGACTGTGTAAGGAAAAATGAGGGTCAGAGGAGAGCCTTGATGCATCAGACTACCCATTATCACTTTATGTAATGCATACATAGAAAACATGACAGATGACAAAACCATGCCCTAAGGCTGGGGCGACACAGCAACACGTGTCCTGCATAGAAAGATTCAGACAAGTTGTGCAGTATGTCTGGAATTTTCCTTTTATGTAACTACATCATAGCTGCAATTTGGCTGTAGTAAAAAAAATAAAAAAAACACACAGCAGACTTGTCGCATTTAACCTGCATTAAAAATCTGTGAAGGCAAAGTATTGTTAAATGAATCTATCTGCATTAAAATGTTTGCAACAAACTCATCCCTGTCCCAACAGGACTCTATTGACCATCATTAGATTCAATGTCATGTGACCTGAACATCGCAGTGTTGCATTACAACATACTTCCCAGTTTAGCCCCGGCATTAATAGGAAATCTGATATCTGCCCTAAACCGTCACCATGACTATATTGCATAATTTTCTTACATTCTGATAAGCCCCTTTATGTTGCTTAGTTTTACATTTATTTAGCAATCACTAACTTTAAACCCTGCCCTCACGTAAAAGTAAATCAGTGAGTGACCAGGCATTAATTTCCCCATAGTTAACCTCTTTCTCATTGTGTAAGCACACCCTTGTCTGCAAGTGACGTAATTTGTAAGAGCGACGTCACTGCCAGCTCTTTGCAAATCTCTGTGAATGCACAGTGCGCCATAGACACCAGGGAGTGTACACTAGACTTCATTGCGCATTCCCAGGGAGGCAGAACGTTGCACATTAGCATAAGGTTTTCAAGGAGTCAGCTGTGAAGTCCCTCTTAAAAATAATGTCACTCACGCCCACAAGGGCATATTTACGCAATGAGAGGTAGAACTATTCCTAGGGAATCAATGCCCCCATCTAGTCACTCAATGACCATCACCCATGGTGTCCCCCATCTAGTCACCCATCTAGTCACATGGTGTAAGGCTTCTTTCACACTTACCCTTGATTTTAGCAGCCCTTTTTTGCGGGCCATATCGCCGTAATTTTTCCAGTCTGCCGCAAAAACGGGCTTCAAAAATCTTGCGGATCGCCGTTTTTCTGGATTAGAATAGTAGGGAAAAAGTAGGGACCAAAAAAAAGGTGATCCGCAAAAACGGAATTCACGGTGCATTTTCAATGGGGCCGTGTCCGTAAGCCATGAAATATATCGAACAAGCTCGATATTTTTTCACTGCCATAAATACGAGCCTTAAGGCGTACGGCGCTCCTACGAATTGCAAAAACGGGCCGAAAAAAAACAAGGCAAGTGTAAAACCAGCCTAAACGTAGGGTTTAACGTTATAAAGTTTAATTTTAAATTTATTTAGCATCAAAAAGAGGCTTATTGTAATGTAGGAAAAGGGAGCAATACAGTCATGGTGGCAATTAAAGGAGGCCAGGGCAGCTGTCAAGGTTTCCTTTAAATACTATCTTCTAATTTAGGCATGGTCTTCCTTATAACTAGAAATCCAATACATTTTGGAAACCCAACTGAGGTGGGTGAGAGGTACCGCCCTTTTATTTCAGTAAGTTTCCTGTCCTGGCTGGGCGGATCCCTCTCTCAGATGTGCCATCATGGTTGAAGGGGAAAAAAAAAAATCAACTAAAGTTTAGCTTCTCTCCCTCCTCCATCTTCGGGCCTCAGCTCCATAGTGAGTTAGGCTTCTGGGGTGCGGTGCCCTGGGCGAAAAAGCCGGTCAGCTTACAAGGAGACTTGGCACATCCTTGCATGGGGAGGGGCATTGTTTCGGTCACCGGAGGACGCTTATCTGAGGAGTAGCCCAGTGGATCCCTTATAAAATGGGGGATGACCAGAGAAGAGGCGCTTATCTCCAAAGCTCCCCATCATGGAGGATCTGAGAGGACAGCAGCAGCAGCAGTCACCACTACCAGTGCCTGATCACGAGCACAAGCGCACTAAGGGAAGCAGCTGCTCAAGTGACAGGAGTGACAGCCGTCCCAGTTAGAAGAGTTGAAGGTCGCAGGACTCCTCGGTATCCAGGAGGGACATCGTTTGTATCCTTGATCAGCCTTTGAATCCAGTAATAATAATAATAATAATTTTATTTATATAGCGCCAACATATTCCGCAGCGCTTTACAAATTATAGAGGGGACTTGTACAGACAATAAACATTACAGCATAACAGAAATACAGTTCAAAACAGATACCAGGAGGAGTGAGGGCCCTGCTCGCAAGCTTACAGTACCCTTGATATTACAGCGGGTGGTGAGTGATCTACAAGAATGTCACCTTTTGTTAATAAGGGCCATTTCTTACTTAAATGACTAGGAGCCTAGGATGTCTAGCACAAAAAGAACAACAAAAAATGTTCCCTTTCTACCCCGGTGGTAGTCCATTGGCAGAAAAGTCTCTGCTCGGACTGTATCCAAAAAAACTAGATGGGATGAGACCCTTGACATTGCCGCAAGCCTTAGATCTGTGATCAGGGCTGAGGTGGAAGGTTCCCTGAAGACCCTGTTAAAAAAGAAAAAGGGGAACAAAAGAGCTCAGGAAGTCATTACGGAATCTGAGGCCTCCCCACAGTCTGTTGGAGAATACCATAGTGAATTCCCGTCCTTCTCCTTGGACAGTGATATAGATGGTCGACCGTGCCTTCTAGCTGAGGACACGGATAGATTGGTCAGGGCAGTCAGGTCCACAATGGGTCTGAAGCACCTAAGTCCCTAGAGGATATAATATTTGAGGGCCTGGAGGAAAGGAGGAAGTGCACCTTTCCAGTTAATTCCAGGTATGAGGCAGTGACCCCTGTTACAGCTAGGGGGCGCTGTATGTGCTCTCCAGAATGTGCATGGAAGCGTAGTGAGGCCATGAGGGCGTACTACAGACACGGGTGTGGCTGTAATTAGAATAGTGAAGTAGTGACTGATTAAAAGCCCTGTAGTAGAGGGGGAGGTTTGTCAGTGTTGGTTTGGAAGAAGACAGAGAAGTTGTCTGCAGAGCTCTTTGTGTGTGGAGCAACACAGGGGCAAAAGGAAATGACACCCTGCATCTCGGGGACTGTCTTGTGTTGCCAGGCTGCAATCCGGAGGATAGACTTGGTATCGGCGGGCGGTCGCCCCAGGGAAACTGGACAAAGGGAAGTCTGGCCTGTGTAGGGACTGTAAAGGTAAAGCCGGTTACTGTGTATTTCTGATGGACTATGTGAAGAAGCCGTGTACTATATATTTTCCTTTGGCCTGGATGAAGAAGCCGTTTACTATGTATTGCTAAAAGACTGTGTGAAGTAACACAATAAAGAAACGTTTTGTTTGAACTTGCTTGGGTCACTGCGGTTTCACTGCGTATGGTCCTACCGCTGCATTACACAGGATACAAGCTGTCATAGATAAAGAATAGAAGAAGCCAGGAAGATCTGATAGCTTACCTTCATCTTCAAAGAGGATATTCCAAGTCTTTCTCCTCAAATGGGCGAGTTGGGATAAAATCCCTAAAATCGATGGGGCAGTTGTGAAATCCTCCAAGAGGTCAGCCCTGCCCTTTGAGGATTCCGGCGCACTGCCCGATCCTTTATGATCTGGCTGTAACAAATCGAGGAGCAGCTTTGAACAAGGCCCGAGAGATGAAATCTTAAGGTACCGTCACATTTAGCGAAGCTCCAGCGATATAGACAATGATCCGACCTAAACTAGATCGCTGCAGCATCGCTGTTAGGTCGCTGTAGAGACGTCAAACACAGCAACTCCAGAACGATGCAGGAGCGATCCAGTGACGTAACGGCGAATCACTTATCGTTCTCACTGGTTGTTAGCTCTGTGAAAAAACATTGCAGGCATCGTTGCTTTTGCTGTCAAACATGACGAATCACGCCGACCTGATGACCAAATAAAGTTCTGGCCTTCTAGCTACGACCAGCAATGTCACAGCAGGATCCAGATCGCTGCTGCGTGTCAAACACAACGAGATCGCTATCCAGGACGCTGCAACGTCACGGATCGTTGTCGTTCTCATTGTAAAGTTGCTCAGTGTGAAGGTACCTTTAGCCAATATGCCTCTAGCAAGGAGCAACGGCCTTTCTGGCAGACACTTCTGCAGACTCTGAGGTTAGCGGCTAGGTCGGCGAGCCTATCCAATGCGGCCAGATAGGCCTTATGACTGAAAGGGTGTCTGGAAGACCTACCTTCAAAAAATACACTCTGCTCCAAAACTTTTTATCAGGGGTCCAGTGGATAAGACAAGTAGGGCATGTGTTATCACGACAGATGCGAGCAATGCCAAATGGGGGACACATCTATCGCCTCACTCAGTTCGCGGGATCTGGTTTCCTCTAGAGAGGGAAAAAGAAGCCAGACACATATATAGAAAAGAAATATCATAAATATATTGATCATAAAAAACTAAGAATACCAAGCATAAATATCACCCAAAAAATATTCATAGTGCAAAATAAAAAATATATCACTTTATTGAGATATATAAAAAAATTATTACACAAAATACCAAAGAAAAAAATTTCAAAGAAAAAAAATTGATGTCACAAAAAAATGTTTTATTAGAAAATGAATGACATAAAAACAATATTAAAATTAATGTGTGATGTGGGGGACACGGAATGACAGACGGATCAGCAAGAAAATATCATATATAAAAAGAAAAAATGATGACTAAAAAAGTAAAATGATTTGCACAAATGATATGCAAAAAGTGGCACCAATGACTACTTCATATAAAATGTGAAAATATATAAATAAATCAATTAATAAATGCCATGTGGCAATTTATATGATACCATCAGTATATACAAAACATTATAAGGTAATGACAGTCTTATTTAATTTAATGGGAGAAAATGAAAAAAGTGAATATCATCATAAAAAAGAAATAAAAAAAATTCATACCCATACAAAGTAGCTGAAGTGCACATTAAATAACAACTATGTGGCCAGCCATAGTAAGTATTATAAAGTGCAATTAGTAAAAGTGCATAAAAAATCCCACACCGACCAGTCTGACACTCCACTGCTCCCCCACACACACACCACTCGGTAACGCGTGTTTCGCTTCCGCTTTGTCAGGGAGTGTGGGCTGTGGACATGGCCTTGAGGCACTTTCTCCCCTTCCCCGAGCAGTCATGGCTTATATCAACAAGCAAGGGGGAACAAGGTCCCATAACCTAATGATGGCAGCGGACATTCTACTCCAGCTAGCAGAGCAACACCTACTGTCCCTTACGGCACATCAAATAAGGGGAATAGACAACACAAAGGCAGACTTCCAGAGTCGCGCGAAATTGGGACAGGGAGAATGGTGTCTAAATTCCCTAGATTTTCTATCAGATAATGCGGGCTGTGCAGTGGCTTGAGATTGATCTGTTTGCCAGCTTACACAACAGAAAAGTGAAGAACTTGGATGCTCCTCAGATTCCCTGGAGATTCAGGATTCAGTCATGAGAAAGATCAGGATGGCCTATACATTTCCTCCAATAGCGACGATTCCAACAGTCATGAGGAAGCTCAGGCGAGGGTGATTCTCATTTCTCCATTCTGGCCGAAGAGACCATGGTTTTACCTTCTAAGGCTAATGTTCGTGTCCGATCCATGGATCCTGCCGGAGATCCCAGACCTTACCCAGGTGCCAGTATGCAACTCACAAGTTATGGGCTTCCATCTAGCAGCATGTAATTTGAGAGGGCATTACTGAGTCAGCAGGGGTTCTCACCAGGGCTAGTCTCCACCCTTTTGAAAAGTAGGAAACCAATTACATCAAGGATCTATGGTAGAACATGGAAGAAATTTCTGGATTTTTCATGGCAACCCTTAGGGGATGAGGCCCGGGAAGGGTCCATTCTAGAGTTTCTGCAATCGGGGTTGAAACTAGGGTTAGCAACTAACACTCTCGAGGTGCAGGTATTGGACCTGGGTTCCTTGTATAATTGCAACCTAGCTGCAACTAAGTGAGTCTCTCAGTTTATAAGATCCTGTAGTAGGTCCAGACCGGTTATAGTCCCAAAGATTCCTCCATGGGACCTGAATCTAGTGTTAGAGGCGCTAACTAGAAACCCATTTGAGCCCTTACAGGATTTATCTGCAAAGTTCCTCACTCTTAAGAAAGTTTTACTTGTGGCCCTGGCATCAGCCCGCAGGGTGAGCGATATACAGGCCCTGCCCATTTATCCCCCCTGCACACAGGTGTATGACGATAGGCTGAGTCCGGCCTTAGAACAAGTCTATCTCTTCAAGGTGGTTCTTAAATTCCATAGGAGCCACAAGATTACTTTGTTACTTTGCCCTTCTTCTGTAGTAACCCTAAAAATCCTGGGAAGGAAAAATGCCATACCTTAGATGTGAGGAGGTCCATGTTGGAGTATATGTCCATGACCAGTCAGTGGAGAAAGGACAAGTCCCCTTATAGCCTTTCAGGGTGGAGAAAGGGGTATGGGGTATCCAAGGGTACCATTGCCAAATGGATCAAGGAGGCCATTAGTTTATCTTACACTATGAGTAGTGCTCTGTTTCCCGAAGGCATCGAGGCTCACTCCACCAGAGTTGTGGCAACCTCCTGGGCAGAAAAGGCGGAGGTATCAATTGATCAGGCCGCTACCTTTTTTGAGCACTACAGACTGAATCTGTCGTCCTCTGCTGACTTGACCTTTGGTCGAAGGGTGCTGCAAGTGGTGGTCCCTCCCTAAGGTTTTTCAGTTCTCCAAAAATCTCTCAGGTGTGCTGTCATGGGTGAAGGGAAAACACCAAGGTTACTTACTGATAGCCGTTTTTTCCGGTACCCACATCTTCAGATGTTTTTCACAAGCCAGCCCGAGAGAGTCCTGGCTGTCAGATTAGAGATGGTGTGATGTGGACAGCACTACACTGTTCTGTCTGTCCCTTAGGAGGGTAATCAGGGTGGGAATTTATATTCTGTTGCCTGAGGTCACAAGCTGTATCTGAAACAAAGAAAGAAATCATTAGTAAGCCACAACAAGATGGTAGAGACTGGTCTGAACTCAGACCCTTGTCTGCCTCCCTGGATACTAAGCAAAAACTGATTAGTTCTCTACCAGTCGGTGGGAGTAGCCTGCTGGGGAGGTGTTTTTTTCTGCCTAGTGTCAGCAGCATACCCCCATGGTTTCCTGTGTCTCCCAATGAAGTGATAGAGAAATGCTGTGTTTCCACTTTTTTTCATTAATATTGTCAAGAAAAAAAACACAAACTAATATATATTTATCATATGACCTGAATATTAGGCTCCACATATTGTTAGAAAAGGCAGTTATTTGACTAACTGGAGTGAGAGAAAAAAATGGCATGTCCAAAAAAAATGACTACTCATGAACTGGTTATGAAAATTAATAGTTTTTTTTATGGAAGTGCAATAATAAAACTGAGGTGGCAGGTCTGCTGTTTTATGGAGCTTTCCGCCTTGATCTCAGTACATCCCTATCATAGCCAGTTTATCAAGAATGGTCTTGGGGCGGTTCTTGTAGATCCAGTTCTGCTGTTCTCTTTTAAAGTATTGGTCTCTTTTTCACTGAATTTCCTTACTTACATAAGACATCTTAAAATTCTTCATGTATTTTTGAATATGGATTTCAGGTGTTTTTTGTTGAAATATGGCCTCTACTATTGTGACCATTCTGTGTCCTTCTATACCCACTTATTGATAGGCCTGGAATCCAGCCGCTGAAGAGCAGTGCTTTGATCGTTGTCACCGTCTTGGACAGACTAAGGAAGTGATCATTACTAAGGTAAACTTGATTAATATTGATTTAAAGGGACAAGCCTTGATCATGTGAAGGCCTTCTCTACTGATCAGCATCATTTTGGCAGTGGAGAATGTGAATGGCTCCTAAGAAAGCCAAGGAGAGAATGTGTTTGGTGACTGATTTCCTGCTGTAAATTGGACAGACGTTCACTGAAGCCTGGGATTACTTGATGGCATCTCGCAGTGGCTGCAGTTATGAATGTGTCATATTGGATTGAAATTTAGTTGCCATCAGAGCCAATCATACATCCTATATAATAATCGCCAGTTGGGACTTCCGGCCACTGTCCCCGTATCTCATAAGGCACCATGGCAGTGTCACTTGTGCCTGTGCAAGTGACATACAGGGTGTCTGGTTGCTGGCCAGTGCTGCGGGTGTCTCCGGTGCCCAGCGGTGCTGCGTGGGTGTCCGAGGCGACAGGCCAGAGCCCCGGCACTTCCACGGTTCCATATGCGGTGGTCTCTGGGAATATGGCCACCACCATGGGCGGCGCATGCGCAGCGCTGCGCTGAAATCTCATCTCGAGATCTTGGTCCCGAGATCACCATCTGCGCATGCGCCATATTCCCAGAGACCACCTCACATGGAACCATGGAAGTGCCGGGGCTCTAGCCTATTGCAAAATGTTGGCAGAGCCCCGGGCAGCGCCGCTGGGCACTGGAGACACCCGCAGCACTGGCCAGCAATCACCGGGCACCTGGAGACACCCGGCAGCAGCACAAGACCCCTGCAGCAGCGCGCCACACATCAGAGCCCCCCTCATCCCTGCCTGCGGCCTGCAGCATCACCCCACTCTTGCCTCCTCCAGCAGGGACCCCGCTTCACCGCAGCCACCACCCCCGGTAAGCAATAAGATAAAATTGTGGTGCTTCTTATAATCCTTTCATTACAAAATATTTTTTTCTTATTTTTCTCCTCAAAATTTGGGGTTCGTCTTATAATCCGAAAAATACGGTATGTTGGAAAGCGTAAATGGTGTGAGACATGTGGGTGGAGATAAGGGGAGGGGGAAAAATAATAAATTACTGATAGGGGTTTGTTGTAAGTCTCCAAAAAAAATGGAAGCAACAGAGAATATCCTCATAAAGCAAACAGATGAAGCTGCGACTCAAGGAGAAGTCATTATTATGGGGGACTTCAACTAGGGGGTCTGCAATACCAAGATGGGTTATTACACTTGGGGCTGTTTAGTTTGGAAAAACGAAGACTAAGGTGCGATCTTATTTTATTGCATAAATATATGAGGGGACAGTACAAAGACCTTTCTGATAATCTTTTTAATCATAGACCTGAAACAGGGACAAGGGGGCATCCTCTACGTCTGGAGGAAAGCAGGTTTAAGCATAATAACAGACGCGGATTCTTTACTGTAAGAGCAGTGAGACTATGGAACTCTCTGCCGTATGATGTTGTAATGAGTGATTCATTACTTAAATTTAAGAGGGGATTGGATACCTTTCTTGAAAAGTATAATGTTGCAGGGTATATATACTAGATTCCTTGATATGTGGAGTTGGGAAGGAATTTTTTTCCTCAAAGTGGAGCTTACTATTTGCCACATGGGGTTTTTTTTTGCCTTCCTCTGGATCAATATGTTAGGGCATGTTAGGTTAGGCTATGGGTTGAACTAGATGGACTTCCTGGGCATTATGCACAGTGCGGGGCTGGGATTCCTGGGCATGCGCACTCCGTGTGTCAGCCATTCACCCGGGTCCCCCGCTGACACACGCAGTGCGCATGCCCAGGAATTCCAGCCCCGCACTGTGCATAATGCATAATACACTGCGGGGCTGGGATTACCAAGGTGGGTGGCCGTACAGGCGCAGTCTGCAAGCCTGGCTGCATGAGACAGTACTACACAGCGCAGGCGCCGGATTTCATGCGACAACAGCGTGGAGGGGGCGGTGCCCGGAGCACCTGAAAATTTGAGTGACGGCAGTGTGGCAGTTCAAGCAGGGGGTGAGGACTTGCCTCCCTGGATAAAGACAGGTATTTTGCAGAAGTTATAAAACGCTTTATTTTGGGAATACATGCACCAAAAACTAAAAGAGCCACCTTGATTACTGCTGCACAAGGTGGCTCTTTTAGTTTATAACGGCTGGAGGGGGTGACAGTGGCCCTTTAATGTATAAATATATGAGGGGTGTAAGATTGCTCTCACTAAGTGTATTGGGGACACTCGTTTGGCACGGGATTAACGTAGTCAGGCACGATTTTTCACTTAAACACAGCCCATGCAGTTTATTAAAGTGTCTCAAACCGGGTTATGCACAGTTCACATTATACATTTCATCAAACACAACAGGCACCAACTGGTGATATTAACTTGCAGCTTTGTCTTCAACACTTCATTTACGGCTTTGTCTCACAGACATGGAGCGCCCCCAGACACAGGGCCACAGGTTACTCGGTACCGGTCCTTTCTGTCTCAGTTCTGGGGTAGTCACGGTGGCTGGACCCGGTCCGTGACCCTGCTAAGGGGCGTCCAATAAAAGGTGATAGGAGTCTGTCAAGGTTTCGTGACCTGTGGCGTTCGGTCAGGATGACCGACGCTGCTTGGGGTCCGCTAGGGTGATGGAATGGCAGCTAGATGGTATACCTTCCCACAGGTGAAGTATGTCCCCAGGGCTTCCCAGTGATGTAGATGGCGATGGTGTGATGTGCAGACAATAACGAGGACACAAGGTTGCAGTCTCTTTACCTCTTTACTGAAGACTTCAGGATCCGCAATCCAGAGCACAGTTAACAGGGCTGTCTGAGACCGGCCGGTCCGATGGCACATCCAGAGTTCCCTTTACAGGTGGAAATCGTTGCCTACCAATAGTGCCTGTGTGTTGTAGTGCTACCCTGCTGAGCATTCGGTATAGTTCTCACAACTTCTGTTTTAGTTCGTTATTTCTTTCTAGTTCTTTCTCTTTCTTTCTATTTCGTTCCAGATGTTACTAGTTTCTCGTCCCCCAGGTATGTTATGGCTAGGACGCACCCGTATGACGGGACCCTAGAGACGCCCCTCTCCACGCGTTGCCCCCTATGTCTGCGTAGGAAATTTAAGGTAGACAGCCAACCTATAATTAACTGTCCTGCGAAGTTTGAAGTAAGGCATGGAGTCAGTTACTTCTTCGGTGTTCCGGCCACCGGCTACGCGCCTCAGTAGGATGTTGCCGTTCTCGGGGCACGACTCCTACTGGCTCTCCTTTGTGCTTGATGTCGTTTCTCACTGTTCCACAATATCTTTCGCTTCGTGTCTCTTTCTTAGGATACCGCCGCAAGGTAGTGCAGGCGCGGTTGCGTAACGTTCTGTTCGCTAGGTACATGCCAGGTTCCACGCCTGACAGGCACCCCCCTGAATCTTCTCCCTGCAACACCCCCTGCCACGGGATGTTGCCTGAATCCAACCCAGTCAGCTTCTGGCTAACTTCCTATCCAACCCCTAGTTTTACCAGTGTGAGGAGTGGCCCACTAAATAAAGCCTTTTTCTCCCCCTAGTGGCCGGAGTGTGAAGTGTAATGTGTGCTGGTGATACCTGGTCAGTAGAATTCCTTCAGTGCCATCAGACGTACCATCACTCCCCTTAGCGGCAGAGTGTCATACTGCAACGACCAGATCTCTGGGGCGCTGCAGACACTAAACATGCTGGACCTCTCACTTCGCCCAGTTACCATGGGTGTCTGTACGCCGTACACTTCACCAATGTCCCAAGTCACATACAGCGCATATGACACTGGGTCACGGTCTCTTAACACGCTGAACCTCACTCCGTTCAGTCGCCATGGGAGACCACACAGTTCATAGAATATCACAAGCACCAACAGTCTGTATAGGTACCTGACGGGAGCTCCTGCTCCACCTGCTGACTCCTTGTCAGTCCACTCCTCCGGGAAAGCTGCCTCACAGGGATCACCAACTTGCCTGGGCGGCATATCTTAGTCAGTCCAGACCCACCGAAGGACGGTAGCTTCCCCAACATAGACCATCCAGACTCAGAGTCTTTCTGTGCGCTATTCAGGGATACGGTCCTACTCCCAGGACCTCCCAACACACCAGCATGAGCTCTTCAGGATTCCTACTCCCAGGTCTCCCAACACAGATTGCCCAGTGTGCTATTCAGGATTCCTACTCCCAGGAAATCCAATACACTGGCGTCTCCTCCTCACATGAACCGCACGTGTGACCTGTCCAGGTGCTATTCAGGACCTCGTCCAACACCCCAAGCATATAACCTGTCCAGGTGCTATTCAGGACGTCAGTCCAATACCCCAGGCATATGACCTGTCCAGATGCTATTCAGGACATCAGACCAACACCCCAGGCCACTAGCAAGTCCAAAGCCCCACCATGTGCTGTTCAGGACTCTTACTCCCAGGAAATCCAACAGGTTGTTCAGTGTGCTATTCAGGACTCCTACTCCCAGGAAAACCAACACACCAGCATGTGCTCTGTCCAGGTGCTATTCAGGACCACGGTCCAACACCCCAGGCCACCAGGTCTAAAGCCCCACCACGTGCTCTTCAGGACTCCTACTCCCAGGAAATCCAACACAGGTTGTTCAGTATGCTGTTCAGGGATCGGGTCCTACTCCCAGGACCTCCCAACACACAGGCTCTCCAGGACCTTCCACTGGAACCACACAGGAACATGTGACCCACACCCTGGTCACATTATATACCCTTAACCACTCCCCTGGGTGGAAGTGTAGATGTGTGGCTAGTTTGTCCCGCCCATCTCACACAACTAGCCTAGTAAGTCTCCCTTACAACTACACCATACATTTACACACTCTTGAGGGACTACAGGTCCCAGAACAACAACGTTGCATCAGACTTACCACGCAGACTCCCTCTGCGACACATATCGGCCATTCACAACACAGCCAGTCACTGTTTCACCACGATTATCACAATAGATATGCCTCCATGCACATCCCAAGGAGCACTCACAGCGCCCCCTAGCTGCCACAGGGGTCACTGCATCACAGGGGACAGTACAAAGACCTTTCGGATTAGCTTTTTAATCATAGACCTGAGACAAGGACAAGGGGGCATCCTCTAAGTCTGGAGTAAAGAAGGTTTAAGCATAATAACAAACGTGGATTCTTTACAGTAAGAGCAGTGAGACTATGGAACTCTCTGCCGTATGATGTTGTAATGAGTGATTCATTACTTAAATTTTAAGAGGGGACTGGATGCCTTTCTTGAAAAGTATAATGTTACAGGGTATATATACTAGATTCCTTGTTAGGGTGTTGATCCAGGGAACTAGTCTGATTGCCGTATGTGGAGTTGGGAAGAAATTTTTTCCCCAATTTGGAGCTTACTCCTTGCCACATGGGTTTTTTTGCCTTCCTCTGGTTCAACATGTTAGGGCATGTTAGGCTGGGTTCACATTGCGTCCTGGCAATCCGTTAGATGGACTACGTTACACCGTGGCATAAACACGGTGTAACGTAGTCCGTTAAGGCCGCCATTGACTGCAATGTCGGACACATCGCTAGCGCACGTCCATAATGGGCGTGCGCTAGGGATGTGTCATCATTGAGTGACGGACCCCGAGACGCGGGCTGCAGCGTTTCCAGGTCCGTCGCTGCTAGCGCAGATAGAGCTAACAGATGCTCCATCTTCGCTAGCGCGATGTAATCGTCAGCACTTGCATTACAGCAGCCCGTTAGCGTATGTGCTGAACGAGCTGCTGCTAACGCAGTGTGAACCCAGCCTTAGGTTAGGCTATGGGTTGAACTAGATGGACTTAAAGTTTTCCTTCAACCTTAATAACTATGTTACGTATCTGCTGCTCCTGTCAGCACCACTAAGCATGCACAGATATTAATTTCAGCACACTCCCGATGCCATAGCATCGGGCCTATTTCTTGTGTGGAGATAAAAAGCATTTTGTGTGGTGCACTAGGTTCTGGATAAAGTGGCCATAAATCCAGCTGATAATCTTCAGGTGCAATTCTACTGCCAACACCATTCCACAACCAGTATGTAGTGACTGCCGATCTTTGCCATACACTATAACATCTGCTTCCTGCGGGATGAATAGAGCAGGAACTGGTTTTCAGACTAACGTCGTCCACACCCGCTGATATCAAGTTTGACTGACCCTCTACTGTGTACGGGTGGGGCATCGGTCAACTGCGTCCATATTCATTACTTTAATGAGCGGTACCACGTGACTGCTGAACACAGGAAGAGCTGCCGGCACCCGGAGACCATGGAACATGGAGGGACCGCGCCAGGAGCAGGTGAGTATGTGACAGCCGCTGCTCCCCCTCCCCCGCTGACCCCCTGGGACAACGACTCAAGTATAAGCCGAGAGGGGCACTTTCAGCCTAAAAAAATGGGCTGAAAATCTCGGCTTATACTCGCGTATATACGGTATTTCACACATTGTGCCTTGCAGGGGGTCATAACCACATAAAAATATATGTAAATGTTTTCTGAGTTCCCCACTAACTGGGACTGCCATATTATCTCCAAGACACAGTGCTAAATTTTGCCTTTTTTCTGCACAGCAGAGCTGATGTGGGTCTCATAGGACCTAGCAACTCCTTCCCAGCACCCAGCAGTCACACATTATTGGGACGGGAGTTATAAGAGCTGTCTGCCCTTTCCTTACTGTAGATATAGCACTTATTCTGGTCATAAGCTATATCTCGGTTTTCTCTAGCAGAGTCTGGCGGTCTCTTACAGCCGGCTCCTTGCTCCTGCACCATCTCCTTGCAGTCGGTGATGTCCTATAACATCATTAGAGAATAGCATTGGGACCATGTGAACGTTCAGGAGTTGGGTGCTCTGCAAGTGGCCAACAGCAGTGCTGGAGTTGTCACATGATGGGAAGGAGCAGCACCTGGTGGGCCACATTAACTATAATGGGGTCTGTTGGATTTCCGTCATGTTGTCCAGTATTTTACCCAATAAAATAATACAACCTTCTTTGCTACTATGTCTGCTATTTGTAGTCAAAGCTGTGCCTGAGGCGCTGCAGCAGATGAGAACCTGGGCCTGTGCTGAGGCACGTAGCACAATGTCTGTGGCCTGATCACTGGTGACAGGCTGGATTCACAGATGATATCATTCTTCTCTGAACAGTATTATTTGGGGTTTTCATTTTGTAAATGATTATTGCAACCGAATGTCTTCTACTCTCAAAAAAAAACTGTTTTCTGGCTGACATCAGGGAGGCCAGACATTCTCGCGCTGATTTCTTACAATTTAATAACTTACAATCTTATCCATGTGTTATGTTTTCTGACCTCTTTAACTAAACTGAAGTCTTTAGTGAACTTGACTCTGCACATTCCAGCTTATTGCAAACACATTAACAGAAGTACAGTCTGAGTGATGTGCACCAACGTATTTCAGATGCGAGTTGATACAATGTGACCTCTGTGACGAAGGCTAGCTTCACACTAGCGTTCGGCAGAGCTGCGGATGGCAGCCTTCTTCCTCCATTAAGCCCCGCCCACTGCTGCGCCTCTTCCTTCAGCTCCGCCTACGGCTACATGCTCTCTGCGTCCCTATCTTTAACATTGGGAACGCAGGCAATGTGGATGTATGCGGATGCCTCCGCATGCGTCGTTTTGATGCTGCGCCGACTGCAAAAAAAATTCTAACATGTTGCGTTTGATCCAGGTCAGCGCAGCGTTAAGACGACGCATGCGGAAGCATCCGCATACATCCGCATGGCCTGCGTACCCAATGTTAAAGATAGGGTACGCAGAACGCATGCAGACGTAGGCGGAGCTGAAGGAAGAGGCAGGGCTTCACGGAGGAAGAAGGCTGCCGTCTGCAGCCCTGCCAAACGCTAGTGTGAAGCCTGCCTAAGATCTTGAACACCCCAGAATGGTGGGTACTGACCTCTCTATGGATGGCACTAGTGCCTGGATGGGGGAACTGGGTTTTTTCATGCATAGTTATATACATTAAACTTCATATAGTTGCTGACTGAAATTTTTGTTATTTCTCCTTAGTTTGTTATAAAAGATTCTGTTGAAGAAAATATGTTAAAGATCCAGAGCAAGAAGAGAGAGCTTGCTGCCGGAGCCTTTGGAACCCACAAGCCAAGTGCACGTGAAATAAAAGAAGCTCGGATTCAAGAAATAAGGACACTCATTGATTTCTAAAGTTTGCTGTATAATTACACAGAATAATGCTACATACCACAATGTGTGATGTGTCTCCTGACCTGAACTCAACAACCTCCCAGGCATATATGAGGCTGCTGGGCTCAGGGCAGGAGACCCACGGCTTATCCGTGCCTGGACAATGATACAGATGTGAATCTAGCGTTAATGTCTTATTGATATGATGCTTCCACATAAAACCAGTAAAACACCCTTACATTCCTGAAGCAGCCGGTGAGCTGATGTTCTGGGACTTAGCAGTTGCCACAAGCAATAAGTTTAAAAGATGGAAGAATTGTTTCCCCCACTTCTACCTTTCTAACATGTTTATATAATTTCATTTTTAACATTTTAATTTCATTCTACAGGAGCAATAGTAAAATTCTGTCTGTCATCATTTGTGTCCGAGTCTTTTTATATAATTTTTTGGTAATTTCCTTCTGCAAAACCAGATTTGCCAGTCTTACTAGACAACACTCTCAGGGGGCAGAATTGGAGATGATGTGCTTTGGTAAATAGTGCATTTGTGTTTGGTCTCAAGCTTTTTCAATTATGCAGCTTTCATGTATGAATTCGATCATAGTGCAATCAGTCAATCCTGAGTGGGAAGAACAGAAGTCGCACTCATTTGAAATAGTACCTGACCTCAGAAAAAGCAAGGTATCATATATTGTGGCTAACAGACTAAAGTTTTCTTCTAGTAGTACTGAGTTCTGTCCAATATGCAGCGTGTGATGGGCTTTTCTTCCACTAGAGCCAGAAAACAATGTCCAGTTTTGCTCAAAGATGGATGTGATTTTTATTATTGCATTTCTACCTTCAGATGAATTCTTAACCCCTTCCCGACCCATGACGCCACGTAGGCGTCATGAAAGTCTGTGCCAATCCGACCCATGACGCCTATGTGGCGTCATGGAAAGATCGCGTCCCTGCAGATCGGGTGAAAGGGTTAACTCCCATTTCACCGGATCTGCAGGGACAGGGGGAGTGGTAGTTTAGCCCCCCATGGCTACGATCGCACTGATTGGCTGTTGAAAGTGAAACTGCCAATCAGAGCGATTTGTAATATTTCACCTATTATAACTGGTGAAATATTACAATCCAGCCATGGACGATGCTGCAATATCATCGGCCATGGCTGGAAACACTAATGTGCCCCCACCCCACCTATCGCCCCCTCCCAGCCCTCCGATCTGTCCGGTACACTGCTCCGGCTCCCCTCCGTCCTGTGCTCCGCTCCCCCGTGCTCTTGTCCGCTCCCCCCGTGCTCCAATCACCCCCCCCCCCCCCCCTGCACTCCGATCCACCCCCCCCCCTGCACTCCGATCCACCCCCCCCGTGCTCCGTTCCACCCCCCCCCCCCCGTGCTCCGTTTCACCCCCCCGTGCTCCGTTTCACCCCCCCGTGCTCCGTTCCACCCCCCCGTGCTCCATTCCACCCCCCTGTGCTCCGTTCCACCCCTCCCGCGCTCCGATCCACCCCCCCATGCTCCGATCCCGTGCTCCCCCCCACCCCATCATACTTACCGATCCTGCCGGGGTCCGTCCGTCTTCTCCCTGGGCGCCGCCATCTTCCAAAATGGCGGGCGCATGCGCAGTTCGCCCGCCGAATCGGCCGGCAGATTCGTTCCAAAGTGCATTTTGATCACTGAGATAGATTATATCACAGTGATCAAAATAAAAAAAATAATAAATGACCCCCCCCCCCCTTTGTCACTCCCATAGGTAGGGACAATAAAAAAATAAAGAATTTTTTTTTCCACTAATGTTAGAATAGGATTAGGGCTAGGGTTAGGGTTAGGGTTTCGGTATGTGCACATGTATTCTGGTCCTCTGCGGATTTTTCCGCTGCGGATTTGATAAATCCGCAGTGCTAAACCGCTGCAGATTTATGGCGGATTTACCGCGTTTTTTCTGCGCATTTCACTGCGGTTTTACAACTGCGATTTTCTATTTGAGCAGTTGTAAAACCGCTGCGGAATCCGCACAAAGATGTGACATGCTGCGGAATGTAAACCGCTGCGTTTCCGTGCAGTTTTTCCGCAGCATGTGTACAGCGATTTTTGTTTCCCATAGGTTTACATTGAACTGTAAACTCATAGGAAACTGCTGCGTATCCGCAGCGTTTTCCGCAGCGTGTGCACATACCTTTAGAATTAGGCTATGTGCACACGGTGCGGATTTGGCTGCGGATCCGCAGCGGATTGGCCGCTGCGGATTCGCAGCAGTGTTCCATCAGGTTTACAGTACCATGTAAACCTATGGAAAACCAAATCCGCTGTGCCCATGGTGCGGAAAATACCGCGCGGAAACGCTGTGTTGTATTTTCCGCAGCATGTCAATTCTTTGTGCGGATTCCGCAGCGTTTTACACCTGTTCCTCAATAGGAATCCGCAGGTGAAATCCGCACAAAAAACACTGAAAATCCGCAGGTAAAACGCAGTGCCTTTTACCCGTGGATTTTTCAAAAATGATGCTGAAAAATCTCACACGAATCCGCAACGTGGGCACATAGCCTTAGGGTTAGGGTTGGAATTAGGGTTGTGGTTAAGGTTGTGATTAGGGTTATGGCTACAGTTGGGATTAGAGTTAGGGGTGTGTTGAGGTTAGTGTTGGAGGTAGAATTGAGGGGTTACCACTGTTTAGGCACATCAGGGGTCTCCAAACGCAACATGGCGCCACCATTGATTCCAGCCAATCTCGTATTCAAAAAGTCAAATGGTGCTCCCTCAATTCCGAGCCCCGACGTGCGCCCAAACAGTGGTTTACCCCCACATATGGGGTACCAGCATACTCAGGAGAAACTGGACAACAAATATTGGGGTCAAATTTCTCCTGTTACCCTTGGGGAAAATTAAAAAATTCTGGGCTAAATAATTATTTTTGAGGAAAGGAAACGTATTTATTATTTTCACGGCTCTGCATTATAAACTTCTGTGAAGCACTTGGGGGTTCAAAGTGCTCACCACACATCTAGATAAGTTCCTTTCGGGGTCTAGTTTCCAAAATGGGGTCACTTGTGGGGGGTTTCTACTGTTTAGCCACATCAGGGGCTCTGCAAACGCAACGTGACGCCCACAGAGCATTCCATCAAAGTCTGCATTTCAAAACATCACTACTTCACTTCCGAGCCCCGGCATGTGCCCAAACAGTGGTTTACCCCCCACATATAGGGTATCAGCGTACTCAGGAGAAACTGGACAACAACTTTTGGGGTCAAATTTCTCCTGTTACCCTTGGGAAAATAAAAAATTGCAGGCTAAAAGATCATTTTTGAGAAAATAATTTTTTTATTTTATTTTCATGGCTCTGCGTTATAAACTTCTGTGAAGCACTTGGGGGTTCAAAGTCCTCACCACACATCTAGATTAGTTCCTTTGGGGGTCTAGTTTCCAAAATGGGGTCATTTCTGGGGGATCTCCAATGTTTAGGCACACAGGGGCTCTCCAAACGTGACATGGTGTCCGCTAATGATTGGAGCTAATTTTCCATTTAAAAAGCCAAATGGCGTGCCTTCCCTTCCGAGCCCTGCCGTGCGCCCAAACAGTGGTTTACCCCCACATATGGGGTATCAGCGTATTCAGGAGAAACTGGACAACAACATTTGGGGTCCAATTTCTCCTACTACCCTTGGCAAAATAGGAAATTCCAGGCTAAAAAATCATTTTTGAGGAAAGAAAAATTATTATTTTTTTTCATGGCTCTGCGTTATAAACTTCTGTGAAGCACCTGGAGGTTTAAAGTGCTCAATATGCATCTAGATAAGTTCCTTGGGGGGTCTAGTTTCCAAAATGGGGTCACTTGTGGGGGAGCTCCAATGTTTAGGCACACAGGGGCTCTCCAAACGCGACATGGTGTCTGCTAAGAATTGGAGCTAATTTTCCATTCAAAAAGTCAAATGGCGCGCCTTCCCTTCCGAGCCCTGCCGTGTGCCCAAACAGTGGTTTACCCCCACATATGAGGTATCGGCGTACTCGGGAGAAATTGCCCAACAAATTTTATGATCTATTTTATCCTATTGCCCATGTGAAAATGAAAAATTTGAGGCGAAAAGAATTTTTTTGTGAAAAAAAAAGTACTTTTTCATTTTTACAGATCAATTTGTGAAGCACCTGAGGGTTTAAAGTGCTCACTAGGCATCTAGATAAGTTCCTTGGGGGGTCTAGTTTCCAAAATGGGGTCACTTGTGGGGGAGCGCCAATGTTTAGGCACACGGGGGCTCTCCAAACGTGACATGGTGTCCGCTAAAGAGTGGAGCCAATTTTTCATTCAAAAAGTCAAATGGCGCTCCTTCCCTTCCAAGCCCTGCCGTGCGCCGAAACAGTGGTTTACCCCCACATATGAGGTATCAGCGTACTCAGGACAAATTGGACAACAACTTTCGTGGTTCGGTTTCTCCTTTTACCATTGGGAAAATAAAAAAATTGTTGCTAAAAGATAATTTTTGTGACTAAAAAGTTAAATGTTCATTTTTTCCTTCCATGTTGCTTCTGCGGCTGTGAAGCACCTGAAGGGTTAATAAACTTCTTGAATGTGGTTTTAAGTACCTTGAGGGGTGCAGTTTTTAGAATGGTGTCACTTTTGGGTATTTTCAGCCATATAGACCCCTCAAACTGACTTCAAATGTGAGGTGGTCCCTAAAAAAAATGGTTTTGTAAATTTCGTTGTAAAAATGAGAAATCGCTGGTCAAATTTTAACCCTTATAACTTCCTAGCAAAAAAAAATGTTGTTTCCAAAATTGTGCTGATGTAAAGTAGACATGTGGGAAATGTTATTTATTAACTATTTTGTGTCACATAACTCTCTGGTTTAACAGAATAAAAATTAAAAATGTGAAAATTGCGAAATTTTCAAAATTTTCGCCAAATTTCCGTTTTTATCACAAATAAACGCAGAATTTATTGACCTAAATTTACCACTAACATGAAGCCCAATATGTCACGAAAAAACAATCTCAGAACCGCTAGGATCCGTTGAAGCGTTCCTGAGTTATTACCTCATAAAGGGACACTGGTCAGAATTGCAAAAAACGGCAAGGTCTTTAAGGTCAAAATAGGCTGGGTCATGAAGGGGTTAAGGCCGGGGACACACACAACGTATAAAAAAACGGTCCATTTTTGACGGACGAGAATCGCACAAATGTTACCAAAACAGTGATCCGTGTGCAGTGCGAGGATGCGATTTTCTTGCATCAAATGCTCCGTGTGACATCCGTATGGTGAGATTTTCTCACACACTTGCAAAATGAGCAAATAATGGCTGAGCCTTTCCAGTCACCTGCCCAATGCCTGAGAATTTCTCGCAAGTCACACTGATGGTCCATGTGCTGTGCTATTTTTTCTCACCCCCATAGACTTTCATTGGTGATTCTTGGCCGAGATACGCTGACAATCGCAGCATGCTGCGATTTCACTCGGATCCTGAATACGGCCGATAAAATATCGGATGATGGGAGCTGCCCCATAGATCAACATTGGGACGAGCGCTATGCGATTTTTTTAATCGCATTGCGCTCGTCCGTATTACGGTCTAGTGTGACCCCGGCCTAATCATGATGATAGGATGTTATATCACTGTTTATGAAGGACATGCAATGGTGAAGTGCTGAGCTCTCTTATGGATAACACAAGTGCCTGGATCGAGGAGATCCTTTTTTTTTTTTTTGTTTTTACACATTAAGACTTACACTAACCTCAAAAAGGACCTTTTACCAGTTTGAGCATGTTTAACTGTCCACATTGTGGAATAGTGGCTACATATCTGAATAAAACAAAGTACCTGTTAATGCCTAATTGGGTTCATCAAACATTTTTCATAGGGGCATGTGCTTCTTATCCTACATAACTCTGAACAATAAACAGGAGGTGTCATGCAGGAAAAAAAAATATGCTGCAGCTACTGTGTAGCAGAGATCAAACCTGAGCATTATTACAAACACTTCCAATCTCTAGCAGTCCGTGTGGAAATGAAAATACAGCAATGCTGAGTGTGATTACAAACACTTCCAGCTCTCCTCTCAGCACAGTATCAGTGCGGGTGGAGTGGGTAGCTCTTTCAGAGCTTGTGAGAGGAGAGCTGTTGTAGATGTGTTTATAATAACACTCAGCTCTACTTTATACTACAAAGCATCTACAGAGAGCAGGACCTATTTTTTTTTTCTGCATGACGCCTCCAGCTTATGATTGGTCAATGTCATGCAGGGGGAAAGTTCACGACTCCAGAAGTAATGCTCAGTTGGACTTATCATAAATTATAACCTAGACTTTTCAAACCAATATATCTGGAACAGAGATTTAAAAATATTTTTTACTCTGGTCTGCAGCTACTCCAAGATGTGGCCAGTTTTACCACTTATCGAAAGCAGTTATGACTTTTAATGACGGTCATTAATGAGCCTTATTCCTCAGTGTCACTTTTTTACATCGCTGAGAAATGTGTGTAGTACCCTCCTCAATGAGTGAAAATGCTGCCAGTTCAGTTGTTTTTGACAGCTGGCGCCCTGTGGCATCGGTCCTGAACAGATCAGAGCCGATGTAACCCCTTGGATGGCCTTGTCAATCGAGACCACAGCATTTTAATTCTTAAAGGGAACCTGTCACCTGAATTTGGCGGGACTGGTTTTGGGTCATATGGGCGGAGTTTTCGGGTGTTTGATTCACCCTTTCCTTACCCGCTGGCTGCATGCTGGCTGCAATATTGGATTGAAGTTCATTATCTGTCCTCCATAGTACACGCCTGCACAAGGCAAGATTGCTTTGCGCAGGCATGTACTACGGAGAACAGAGAATGAACTTCAATCCAATATTGCAGCCAGCATGCAGCCAGCGGGTAAGGAAAGGGTGAATCAAACACCCGAAAACTCCGCCCATATGACCCAAAACCAGTCCCGCCAAATTCAGGTGACAGGTTCCCTTTAAGAGAGATAGGGTTCCTTCTTTAGCCTTATGGGTACCTTATGATTGCAGGTCCGTATAGCTGCTTTGGGGCAAGTTGACCTGTTAGACTTTTCCGATGGCAGGGTTTGGGATGAAGTACCGTGTATATATAATATATATATATATATATATATATATATATATATACCGACAAGATTATGGACCGCTCTTTTGCCACCAGAAATGCAGTTGTTTTTTTTGTTTTTTTAAAGTACACAGAATTATCATTGCCTACAATCCTAACTAGAACTCTGCCACATTAATTCTGTACAGCCAAAAAAAAAAAAAAGTGAGAAAAATGTACCTTTTTCATTATACTGACACGCAAAACATGTACTAAAAAGTGATCACAAAGTCTTATTTAAAAATATATTATTTTAACATCCTAATAAGATAAAGGATGTTTAAAAAATAATGCTGTCATAAGTTTGACATATGGGAAATATTATTTATTAACTATTTTGTGTGGTAAATCTTTATTAAGGATTTAAGCATTCAAAGTTTGAAAACCTAAGTTTTCTACATTTTCATCAAATTTCAAATATTTTCATAAAAACTTAAATAATTTTAAAGGGGTTGTTCCACAAACAAAGTACAATATTAGAAAAAGAAAACAAGTTTGCGCCTATGTATACCCTAAAATGAGGAAAAAATGTGAGGGGGAAAAAAAAAAACCTAATATATGAACATGTATAAATCCCCTAGGTAGCAGGATTGTAAGCAGACTAGGTAAACTAGATATAAATAGTTCATGCAATTACTCCAGATGGCAACTATGAGTCAATTATTACCGTATCTTTAAGATGGTGTTGGGGTCCAGAGTTAGATTGCCACAAGTTGCTTCATATCCTCCTTCAATGCGCTCAGTAGTTGGTGTGTCAAAACACACTTTTCAGCAGCTCCAAAAAACAACAAATCTTCAAGAACGTTGTCCCGGCCGGTAGTAAACGTTCCCTTAGCCTACTTACAGATGCAGCACAGATTCACCGAGCTCCGTAATCAAGGAATGCGCTGCCGCGTCCGGCTAGCAGGACCTTGAGTGACGTAGGGTGTCACGTGGTGTGCAGGAGTACGAGGCGCTGTCAGGACCAAAAATAATCCGATTGCAGATTTATTGTTTTTTGGAGCTGCAGAAAAGTGTGTTTTGACGTGTTAGGCCGGTTTCACATGTCAGTGGCTCCGGTACGTGAGGTGACAGTTTCCTCACGTACCAGAGACACTGACTCACGTAAACACATTAAAATCAATGTGTCTCTGCACATGTCAGCGTGTTTTCACGGACCGTGTGTCCGTTTGGAAAACACGGAGACATGTCAGTGTTTGTGGGAACACACGGACCCATTAAAGTCAATGGGTCCGTGTAAAACACATACCGCACACAGTGAGTATGCTGAAGACACAAAAGAGAATAGTAAAACCAAAAACACTCAGTTTGAAAAAATGTTGCAGTAATCCGCAAGTGCTAGTAAAAGATGTAAAAAACAGGGTATTTTTTTGCAAAAAATGTATACTAAGCTGCTCTACCAATCTTCACGGTATACCCTTATCAGAGCAGTCCTAACTAATGTATGCAATCCCTATCTGATGTATTTAAAAACCTGATCATCTGTATATAACCTGTGTGAACAGGGTTCAGAGAGGAAAAATCCATGTGTGCATACAGGGTAGAACAGCTTTTGTGCAGATAGCCCAAGAGGAGTGGTGGAACTCCCCAGTCTTGTAGACACAAGAGAACAATTATGGAAACAGGAACACATGGGCTACTTGCACAGTGAACAAGTCTGTATGATCATGTTCACACACCACCAAGAAACCTGAAGACACAAAAGAGAATAGTAAAACCAAAAACACTCAGTTTGAAAAAATGTTGCAGTAATCCGCAAGTGCTAGTAAAAGATGTAAAAAACAGGGTATTTGGTTGATACGTTTTTTGCAAAAAATGTATACTAAGCTGCTCTACCAATCTTCACGGTATACCCTTATCAGAGCAGTCCTAACTAATGTATGCAATCCCTATCTGATGTATTTAAAAACCTGATCATCTGTATATAACCTGTGTGAACAGGGTTCAGAGAGGAAAAATCCATGTGTGCATACAGGGTAGAACAGCTTTTGTGCAGATAGCCCAAGAGGAGTGGTGGAACTCCCCAGTCTTGTAGACACAAGAGAACAATTATGGAAACAGGAACACATGGGCTACTTGCACAGTGAACAAGTCTGTATGATCATGTTCACACACCACCAAGAAACCTGAAGACACAAAAGAGAATAGTAAAACCAAAAACACTCAGTTTGAAAAAATGTTGCAGTAATCCGCAAGTGCTAGTAAAAGATGTAAAAAACAGGGTATTTGGTTGATACGTTTTTTGCAAAAAATGTATACTAAGCTGCTCTACCAATCTTCACGGTATACCCTTATCAGAGCAGTCCTAACTAATGTATGCAATCCCTATCTGATGTATTTAAAAACCTGATCATCTGTATATAACCTGTGTGAACAGGGTTCAGAGAGGAAAAATCCATGTGTGCATACAGGGTAGAACAGCTTTTGTGCAGATAGCCCAAGAGGAGTGGTGGAACTCCCCAGTCTTGTAGACACAAGAGAACAATTATGGAAACAGGAACACATGGGCTACTTGCACAGTGAACAAGTCTGTATGATCATGTTCACACACCACCAAGAAACCTGAAGACACAAAAGAGAATAGTAAAACCAAAAACACTCAGTTTGAAAAAATGTTGCAGTAATCCGCAAGTGCTAGTAAAAGATGTAAAAAACAGGGTATTTGGTTGATACGTTTTTTGCAAAAAATGTATACTAAGCTGCTCTACCAATCTTCACGGTATACCCTTATCAGAGCAGTCCTAACTAATGTATGCAATCCCTATCTGATGTATTTAAAAACCTGATCATCTGTATATAACCTGTGTGAACAGGGTTCAGAGAGGAAAAATCCATGTGTGCATACAGGGTAGAACAGCTTTTGTGCAGATAGCCCAAGAGGAGTGGTGGAACTCCCCAGTCTTGTAGACACAAGAGAACAATTATGGAAACAGGAACACATGGGCTACTTGCACAGTGAACAAGTCTGTATGATCATGTTCACACACCACCAAGAAACCTGAAGACACAAAAGAGAATAGTAAAACCAAAAACACTCAGTTTGAAAAAATGTTGCAGTAATCCGCAAGTGCTAGTAAAAGATGTAAAAAACAGGGTATTTGGTTGATACGTTTTTTGCAAAAAATGTATACTAAGCTGCTCTACCAATCTTCACGGTATACCCTTATCAGAGCAGTCCTAACTAATGTATGCAATCCCTATCTGATGTATTTAAAAACCTGATCATCTGTATATAACCTGTGTGAACAGGGTTCAGAGAGGAAAAATCCATGTGTGCATACAGGGTAGAACAGCTTTTTAAATACATCAGATAGGGATTGCATACATTAGTTAGGACTGCTCTGATAAGGGTATACCGTGAAGATTGGTAGAGCAGCTTAGTATACATTTTTTGCAAAAAACGTATCAACCAAATACCCTGTTTTTTACATCTTTTACTAGCACTTGCGGATTACTGCAACATTTTTTCAAACTGAGTGTTTTTTGTTTTACTATTCTCTTTTGTGTCTTCAGGTTTCTTGGTGGTGTGTGAACATGATCATACAGACTTGTTCACTGTGCAAGTAGCCCATGTGTTCCTGTTTCCATAATTGTTCTCTTGTGTCTACAAGACTGGGGAGTTCCACCACTCCTCTTGGGCTATCTGCACAAAAGCTGTTCTACCCTGCATGCACACATGGATTTTTCCTCTCTGAACCCTGTTCACACAGGTTATATACAGATGATCAGGTTTTTAAATACATCAGATAGGGATTGCATACATTAGTTAGGACTGCTCTGATAAGGGTATACCGTGAAGATTGGTAGAGCAGCTTAGTATACATTTTTTGCAAAAAACGTATCAACCAAATACCCTGTTTTTTACATCTTTTACTAGCACTTGCGGATTACTGCAACATTTTTTCAAACTGAGTGTTTTTGGTTTTACTATTCTCTTTTGTGTCTTCAGGTTTCTTGGTGGTGTGTGAACATGATCATACAGACTTGTTCACTGTGCAAGTAGCCCATGTGTTCCTGTTTCCACACAGTGAGTATGCGCATATTCCTCACTGTAATGAGCGGGACCACGTGACCGCTCACACAGCACAGGCTACCGGCGCTGAGAGGAGACATTACTGGAGCTGTGTGTCGGTGAGTATTTCCTGGCAAGCAGGGGGGGTGGGGGGGTGCACAGGGGATGGGAGGCGGGAGGGGACGCACAAACTTTATTTTTAAGGGGAAAGACAAAAAATATTCATTCCTTCTCTCCAGCGAACGCTGCTGGGAAGAAGGGATGAATACCGGCTTCAGCACCGCACGCAGGGGACAGCGCTTAACTGTGGCGCTGTCTCCTGCACGGTCCGTGTGGTCCTCAGTCGGCACATGGCTGCCGCACGTGTGCCACACTGATGTGCTACGTAAGCACACGGACAATTCCGGTACCGATTTTTCCGGTACCGGAATTATCTGGACGTGTGGGACAGGCCTTAGTGCTGATCTGTGCAGAGCTGTGTGATTGAGAACACACCTGATTCCCATCTGCCAGACCATTTGCAGGGGTTAGGAACTGGAGGAAGGAACAAGTACAGAGCCATAAAGATGACAAAACAAGTACAGAAAGGCAGCCTGAAATAACGAGTGTTAAGGGGAAGGCAGAGGTGAAGTAACCTGAAAGTCAGGAGCATGGCTACATAGGCTGTGACTGACCTGGTGAGGAAAGGGGGCAGGGAAGACCAGAAGGACACAAGAAAAATTAAACGGATATTTCATTGTTGAGAACATTAGTTTCATGCAGATGTTGACCTGAGAGCCAGGTCCATTACGAACACCCACCCATCATCTACAGATGTTGAAAGCCTAGGGCATTGGGCAGTGTTAAAACCTGTCCATTAGACAGCAGTGTGATCATAACCTCTAGGGCAGTGAACTACAACTGCTAGAAGAAATGTTTAATAACTGTTGTCCATATAATGGACGACTGCAGCTTATATTAGTCTTTTCACATTAAAGTCACCCAATTAAAATGATTGTAGTGTGTAATGCCAATTTTTACAAGTCTGACCAGTGTTACTTTACGAGGTTATAACGCTGGAACACTTCAACGATCCCCGTTATTATGAGACTTTTTTCATGACATATTGTGCTTCATGACTTATAAAATTTCTTCAATGAGACTTACGTTTTTTTGTGAAAAACAAAACAGAAATTTGGCAAAAATTTAGCACTTTTCAAACTTTGTGTGACATAACTCTGCGGCATGGAAATTCAAAGTAGTTAATAAATAACATTTCCCACGTCTCCTTTACATCAGTACAATTTTGGAACCAAATTTTTTTTTGCTATTGTGACGCCCAGGAGACCGGGATACCCAGCACCGGACCAATGGGGTCTGTCTCTTGAGGGGGATGTCATAGGTGGCTTGACCCGGTGCTGTGGCCTCAGGCAATGCACAGTGTAAGGGGTATCGTGAGGGGACAGGCACTTACTTGATCAGCAGCAGGTTCTCCCAGCGGTGACGATCCCGATCCTGGATATATGGCTATTGTCCAAATGAAAGACTGAGGCACTGAAACGTTTAACCAGTTTACTTTAACATAAAAGGATTTACAACCAGTCCTGTCACCGGAGTCTGTATGGGAACTCTGAGTTACTTTGACCCTGCCGGGGTCTTCGCCTCTTATTGTACGCAGTTTCTGTGTGGCCCTGCTGCTGTATGTGAACTGGCTGCCGGCCCAATCTGTCCCCTCCGGGTCCTGGTTCGACGGGCAACCCGAGTCCTTTTATCGGCTTACCCCCTCCGGGAGTACCGCTGAACTCTGTGTCTGTTGCTGCGTCCGGCCCTAGTGAAGCTGATATCACCTCACGTTTTTCCGGTTGCTGTATTATATATAATGAATACAGCCACGGATCCGGTATCCGTCTTTGCGCCTGTTCTGGGTAGTGATTAATGCTGCCCGGTTCTCACAATGTCCCTTTTCTCTGTCCCTCTTCTCAGGCCGGGGATTTGGGCCTGGAAACCATCATAGGGCTGTTAGAAATTCAGCTGTATGACCTCTCACTATCAGCTCCTTAGCCCAACTGCCATTTCTTCTCTCAGACCAGAATGGATTAAGGGGAGTCTCTGGAGCTCCCCCTTCTGGCCGGAGGTGGTAGTGCAGTTTTGCTATCTTAATATTTGTGTTTAGTGTCAGTAACTATTTTTGTGGCAAATACCCCTAGGGGTGCCACACTAGGAAGTTATAACCAGTAATTTTTCGTTTTTCCAACAAAATTTACAAAAAAAAATTTTTTCAGGGACCACATCACACTTAAACGCTGAAGGGACTAAATGATAGAATAATGTCACTTTGGGGTATTTTCCAAAAACTGCACCTCTCAAGCTGCTCAAAACCACATTCAAGCAGTTTATTAACCCTTCAGGTGCTAAGCAGGAATTTTGGAATGTGGAAAAAAAAAAAATTTTACCTTTCACAAAAATTTCAGATCCAATTTTTTTATTTTGACAAGGGTAAAAGGAAAAACTGGACCCCAAAATGTGTTGTGGAATTTCTCCTGAGGATGCCGATACCCCATATGAGGGAGAAAACCACTGTTTGGGCGCATGACAAAGTTCGGAAAGGAAAGTGCGCCATTTGACTTTTTGAGTACAAAATTTGGAACAGTTTAATGCCATGTCGCGTTTGGGAGCCTCTGATGTGCCTAAACAGTGAAAATCCCCCACAAGTCACACCATTTTGGAAACTAGACCCCCCTCAGGGAACTGATCTAAATATGTGAACACAATGAACCCTTAGGTGCTTCACTGAAGTTTATAAAGTTGTACCGTAAAAAAAAAAATCCAAATATGTTTTTAGTGCCAAATGCCAAATTTTCATAAGAGCAACAGGAGAAATTGCACCGTACAATTTTTTTTGTTCAATTTCTCCCAATAAACTACTGTTTATGTGCACAGCAGGGCTCGGAAGGGAAGAAGCGTCATTTGAGTTTTTGAATGTAAAATTTCCTGGAATCATTAGCGGATGTCATGTCCCATTTAGGCATATTGGGGGCTCTCCAAGCAGTGGAAACCCCACACAATTGACCCGATTTTGAAAACTAGACCCCTCAAGGAATGTACTTAGATATGTAGTGAGCACCTTGAACCCCCAGATGCTTCACAGAAGTTTATAACGTTCAG